>NC_138775.1:274874436-275474436 GCF_965119305.1 Pelophylax lessonae | reverse complement strand
TATTGCCATCTGCTTGCCATATCCCCGTGATATACTACGTACCCAAAATACACAAGGACAGTGTAAATCCCCCGGGTAGACCAATAATTAGCGGGATAGACTCCCTAACATCTCGGTTAGGGGAGTATATTGATGTATTTTTACAGCCGCTTGTAAAGGACACCGCCTCCTATTTAAAAGACACCAAGCACACCCTGCAGTTGTTGGATAACATAGTAGTTGACCAGAACACAATTATGGCAACAGCAGACGTGGCGTCACTTTACACGAACATTAGCCACAAAGGAGCATTGGAAGCAGTCCACTGGGCGCTAGAGAAGTCATCGATCACCAATGTGAAATTGAAGAAATTCATCTTGAAGTGCTTAAAATTTAGCTTAAGCACAACTACTTTTGGTATGGTAATAATTATTACCTACAAATAAGGGGCGTGGCCATGGGAGCTAGGTTCGCCCCCAGTGTGGCAAACCTTTACATGGCAAAATGAGAGGAAGGTTGGCAAAGCTCAGTGTAATCACCACAGATAATCATGTACAATAGATTTATTGATGACCTTATTATGATAGCAAAAGGAGACCCCGCAGAGATGGAAAATGTATTTAATTGATTGAATGCTAAAGATCAAAATATATCATTAACATGGACCATCAGTAAACAGCAGATCATTTTTTTAGATTTAGAAATTGATATCACAGAGCAACAAATCCGAACTAAGACCCATTTAAAAAAAACTGTCAGGAACTCCTATATCCCAACCACCAGCTGTCACTTTAAACCCTGGATTTTAAATATACCAAGGGGCCAATATATACACCTAAGAAGAAACTGCACGAATACGGAGGATTTTGAGGTACAGGCAAACAAACTCACGCAAATGTTCCAACATAAAGGCTATCAAAATTAATTCTTGCAAAAAGAGGTGAATAGGGTCAAAACTATGGATAGGCGAAATCTGGTGTATGCAGAAAAAGTAGAAAACGAGACAAATTATAAAGAAACCAAATTTGTGTTAGACTTTAATATACAACACAAAAAGGTAGAACAAATCATAACAAAATACTGGCCGGTATTGAAGCAGGATAAAATCCTAGGCCCATTACTGAAGGAAAAACCGGACTTCTTATACAGACATGCTCTGAATTTGAGGGACAAAATCATTAAAAATATGATAGAACCCCTCACTAAACCATCAATGTTTGGATGGAAATTCAAGGGTTTCCATGCATGTGGGCGATGCTATGGATGTGTGAGGGTATCCAACAATGCAAGGAAACGATTAACATTTGAAAACCCCCCAAACAGTAAATCATATGAAATTAGGGACTTCATCACATGTGATACGGAGGGGGTAGTTTACGCCATAAAATGTCCCTGTAATAAAATCTATGTATAACATACCAAAAGACCTTTGAGGGAAAGAATTAAGGAACACGTCTATAATATTAATAGGGGATTTGAAAAACATTACCTATCCATGCACTTCAAAGAAAAACATAAAAAAAGCTGTAAAGGTATGTCTTTTTGGGTTATTGAAGCCCCCAAGAAACACTGGCGCGGGGGCAACTTTGTCAGGGAACTCAGTAAAAGGGAATCTTGGTGAATACACCAGCTTGGGTCCCTATACCTGGGGGGAATCAATAAGGAGTTCGATTTAGGATGTTTTATAAGTAAATATTAGAAGTTTGTATATCTTTTAGGTAAAAATATGTTTTTTAAAAATTAAAGGAACTGGCGTTTTAGGCATTATATAATGTATTAATTTATGGTCCATATCACTTATTTGCATAGATGGATATAGGTCCACGGATTTTTTTATATTTGGGCCATATAAATGATGCACAGTTGATCTTACAAATATATATAATTTTTTAAATACACTTTTCAAACATACTTTTTAACCTACGTTTTTACCAATACATTGTTGCTTTTATGAATATGCTATATACTGTTTTTAATAAATACACCCGAGTGGTCATGAGGGAGACGCCAAATAGACAGTTAGCTCCTGTTCGCCCTTTTAAATATGCAAAGTTGTTGCGATTCGTAGGTCTGTAGTAGTCGGATACACTTCTATTGAGCTTCGGTAAAATGGTGCTGATCCAACCTATATAATACATTGAGCACCCCGCCGTCCAATCAAATCCCCCTGAAGATGACACGTGGTCCCTTGTGTCGTCACGCGTACGGGAGGGGCAAGGACGGACGGAGTGCTTCGCTGAGTTACATGCGAGACTGTCAGGCTGTCGGCTGAATCCACTGCACAGGATAAGGACACAGCTGCGGCGTCTTCCACTATACCACATTACTTTGGAGGGTGTTAATACCTGAATGGCTTTGTAAAGGTGCATGGATGCGAGTGAGTGTGAGTGCAATATCATATTATTTCATGGAATAAATAGATTTTAAATGGTATAATCACTATTGTGAGCTTCTTTACTTCCATGTTATGCGGATTACTGTGGAGAAAAACGGCTAGCACATGGGATAAGATCACCTGGAAACGCTAGACATCCAGCATTTGAGCCTAATTGTATTATATATAAGGTGAGCGCCCAATCACAAGGGGGTGCACGAATAGGATCAAGTTGTGACACCCTGGTCACCCACTTGGTTTGGGATCACAGCCACAGATTGGTGGCCTGAGCACGCATAGAAGACTTTATTGCACTGATTGTCACCAAGATTTTATTGGACACTGAATATATATATTTTTCGGTTTTTGTTTTTTGCATGGACTTTATATATATATAATATATTTTTTCTTAGTCATCATTCTTAGTCATATTATTTTAATAGTGTATTGATTGTTATATAGCTTTCTTGCAATAGCAACTATTGTGATGCACAGGGGTATCCCAGCACTTAGCACTTTCTTATAGCACAACCATTTATTTTATTTCATCAATTTTTTTTGGATCATACACAGCACTAATATTTTAATATATTTTATCTCTCCGCAAAGGATTTTATATATAATATAATATTTTAAGAAAACAGAATTGGGATCCGTGGCTTGAGGGCTACACATATTTATTTATTATATCACAATATCAATTTTACACATTTGGATAGATTTTTATTTGCGCAACACTAATTGTATATTTATTTGCACCTGAAATTAATGGTGTGAAAATGAAGGCAATTCTAGACCACACAGCAAAGGTAAGCCTGATGAAGGACACATGTTTTCTTAGGCAGTGGTCAGAAAAGGATCTGCGGGGGGGGGGGGCGTGTCCGTAAGCCGAACGAGCAAGACGCCTGAGAAGGGAGCTCCCCTGCTTGATATCTCCATCTGCCTCCATCATACAAATTCGGGCATTTGAAAAGCTCTAAAACCCCCCTGTACAGGTGCTACACACACCAGGATCCACCAGCTTGCATTTTGGAAAGATTTTAGCCCGAATCGCCGGGGGGACTTTGAGACCTAGCCGCCGACTGAAGCCGCGGCCTTGCCTGAAGCGAGCCGCGCATCCGTCATCGGGGACCCGGTCGGGGGTCCGGTTTCATCGGCACGTCTGGGGCTTCCCTTACAGACTGCCTGTCCCTCGGGCACCTGGGGAAGAAAACATTATCCCCCTTACGAACCAGATCGCTGGACATCAGGACCTGCGGCCTGTCAGAGCGCCACCGCCATCTTGGCCAGCTGAGTACCGACATCGGGGACAGGGTAAGACATCTATCCCTACAAAAGCTCTAGCCCGTTCCCTGGTTCCCCCGATACACCCGGCCACCACAATACAGGTACTTGGGAGCCCCCATCTACACGTTAAGAGCCCAGGCCTCCCACAGACAGCAGCCATCTTGGCTTAGGCCGCACGCAGCACTCCCGGCATTTCTAGGGACAGTGTATACCATAACATACTACACCCCTTAGAATTGCTCCACGAAGGCACCAGCACTCTATATCCTGCTTTTTTGGACCCAAAAGACCCAAGGTTCGCCTCTGTATCTTTGAGGTGTAAACGCCATCTAAGGCCGCTGTGTTTCCTGCCCAGCAATCCGCTGACATCAGCTCTACCTTTATCAAAAGTGGTCTAAATTTTCAGCGATTACTGCCCTATCAGAGACCTACATACAGTGGTGCCCATATTTTATCCGGGTAGCCAGGATTGCTGGCTGAACTATTAGTGGCATACCGAGGCCTCCAGCCACTTAAGCAGGAGGGAGAGGGAACTGAGGGTCCCAGTTGTGACCAACATATTTAAGAAGTAATAGAGGTATAAAGGGACATATAATTTGAACCCCCAATCTTGATATTTGAAAGAAAGTAAAGCCACAACAACCTGATCACTGCCTCCCAATTGCCACCATTCTGGAAACAGAGGTACTGTTGCAATCCCAATAGATCACTGTTACTGTGCAGAGATTGTGAATAACTCATAGCATATCAATCTGAAGCTCTTGCAATCTCCATACATCATACAACACACCAATGTTAATCAACCTACTTACTCGCAGTGAGTCCTAATCCCTTTAGAATGTGATATTCCCTAGGAGGCGCAGGAGTGGCAAGGGAAAATATGCACTTCTAAGCGCACAGCTCCAAGCTGCACGGCTTCATTAGCACTTTCAGGGGCCATAAATGCTCTACTGGACACCCGAGATTAACACCCCTTGAGACCATCATATAATTTGTATGTCTTCCACCCGTAAAAAGCATTATAAATCACCCAAAAAGTCTTTAACACACTACCTTTTGAGAACAAGAGAGCGTTACAGCATGGCACAAGATGGCACCAACAGTCCATCAGTAACAAGGGAAAATACTACCAAAACCTCACAGTAAAATTCCTCACAGCAGGAGACCTCTAGTAATAAGCAAAATGCACCACTTACCAAAAATGATTTGGAGAACAGTTTGGAGGCCATGTATACTAAGCTGGCCTCTAAGTTTCAATCCGAACTTGATAAAACGGCAAACACATTGTCACAGGAGATCTCAGCCCTGGGTGGCAGAACAGACAGACTTGAAACCAAACACGACGAACTATACTTAGCATATAAAGAGCTCAGTAGGGATCATGAAGCGCTAAATAATGCCTTCACACAACTCCAGTCGCATGTAGAAGACCTGGACAACAGGAACAGAAGAAACAACTTAAGGCTGAGAGGGATTCCTGAGTCTTATTTGGATTCGATTCCAACGGTTAATAGACCGTTCAAATCTCTGTTACCGGACCGTACTGAAGATCATTTTATTTGTGACTGCATTCACCGGGCACTCAGGCCAAAACCACCAGCAGACAAACCACCCAGAGATATAATTCTCTGCCTGAAAGACTTTCTGATAAAAGAGGAAATCCTGAGAGCTGCCAGAAACTCACAAAATATCCTGATTGATGGTCATAAGCTGCAAATATATCCTGACATTTCACAAGCTACTCTGGAAAGGAAACGTGATATGAAAGATATTACATCAGTTTTACAATCAGCCCGTCCTGAGGTACCGACGGGGGTTTCCTTTCAAGCTTACAGGGAGTGCAGAATTATTAGGCAAATGAGTATTTTGACCACATCATCCTCTTTATGCATGTTGTCTTACTCCAAGCTGTATAGGCTCTGTAATGAGAAGGGGTGTGGTCTAATGACATCAACACCCTATATCAGGTGTGCATAATTATTAGGCAACTTCCTTTCCTTGGGCAAAATGGGTCAAAAGAAGGACTTGACAGGCTCAGAAAAGTCAAAAATAGTGAGATATCTTGCAGAGGGATGCAGCACTCTTAAAATTGCAAAGCTTCTGAAGCGTGATCATCGAACAATCAAGCATTTCATTCAAAATAGTCAACAGGGTCGCAAGAAGCGTGTGGAAAAACCAAGGCGCAAAATAACAGCCCATGAACTGAGAAAAGTCAAGCGTGCAGCTGCCAAGATGCCACTTGCCACCAGTTTGGCCATATTTCAGAGCTGCAACATCACTGGAGTGCCCAAAAGCACAAGGTGTGCAATACTCAGAGACATGGCCAAGGTAAGAAAGGCTGAAAGACGACCACCACTGAACAAGACACACAAGCTGAAACATCAATACTGGGCCACGAAATATCTCAAGACTGATTTTTCAAAGGTTTTATGGACTGATGAAATGAGAGTGAGTCTTGATGGGCCAGATGGATGGGCCCGTGGCTGGATTGGTAAAGGGCAGAGAGCTCCAGTCCGACTCAGACGCCAGCAAGGTGGAGGTGGAGTACTGGTTTGGGCTGGTATCATCAAAGATGAGCTTGTGGGGCCTTTTCGGGTTGAGGATGGAGTCAAGCTCAACTCCCAGTCCTACTGCCAGTTTCTGGAAGACACCTTCTTCAAGCAGTGGTACAGGAAGAAGTCTGCATCCTTCAAGAAAAACATGATTTTCATGCAGGACAATGCTCCATCACACGCATCCAAGTACTCCACATCGTGGCTGGCAAGAGAGGGTATAAAAGAAGAAAAGCTAATGACATGGCCTCCTTGTTTACCTGATCTGAACCCCATTGAGAATATGTGGTCCATCATCAAATGTCAGATTTACAAGGAGGGAAAACAGTACACCTCTCTGAACAATGTTGATGGTGAACAGATCAAAACACTGACAGAATCCATAGATGGCAGGCTTTTGAGTGTCCTTGCAAAGAAAGGTGGCTATATTGGTCACTGATTTGTTTTTGTTTTGTTTTTGAATGTCAGAAATGTATATTTGTGAATGTTGAGATGTTATATTGGTTTCACTGGTAAAAAAAAATAATTGAAATGGGTATACTGTATACTGTATTTAATTTTTGTTAAGTTGCCTAATAATTATGCACAGTAATAGTCACCTGCACACACAGATATCCCCCTAAAATAGCTAAAACTAAAAACAAACTAAAAACTACTTCCAAAAATAGTCAGCTTTGATACTAATTAGTTTTTAGGGTTCATTGAGAACATGGTTGTTGTTCAATAATAAAATTAATCCTCAAAAATACTCATTTGCCTAATAATTCTGCACTCCCTGTATAATCCTGCATAATGGATCTACTTGTATCTACAAACATTTCAGAAGGTCAAGAAATCCTGATTAAACTGGGATTGCTGGATCCCACAGCCGTCCCTCAACCCTCGCCAAGGCTATCCCCACTGTGGCAGACACCAGCCTCCAGAAGAGGCCGCCGCAGAACCAGAAATGAGATCGGATAGAGTGGTGACGATCGACTATCAGTCGCCTTACACCAATTCTCCTGATTGATTAATGCTTTTTATGTTTTATTTTCACACGGGTCTAACAGTGTCAAATCCCTCAAATGGGTCAGGTGATATAAGAAATATGGATGCAATACTAACATTCCCAAACATCTTCCTCTGCCCTGTAAAGTTTGCAATCTGGTTGTTCTGTTTTTGTTTTCTATTTTTTTTTTTTTTTCACCGACTCCAAAGAAATGGTTCTCGGATATCCCTACTCTCCACAAGGTGGCGTTCCACTCATATATCATTCTTGCTGAACTTTGATACCACTGGTTAAAAATGTAAAATCTTGAAGCAACAATGACATCTTGTGGTCAAAGTTGGTATTATTACAAATTTATTTTATGTTTTTTATCTGACTATATCTAATATACTGTAAGAAACATTATACACAAATCACATGGTTAACTATCAGGAACACAAATAGTCTCAGATTAATACAAAGGGTTTTTTTTTTTTTTTCTACTGCTTGACACAAATGGAGCGCTGTAAAGTATACTGCTACTATTCTTTTTCCACACCTTTTTCAAATTATTTATTTATTTTTTTATTAATTTTTCTATGCAAATTTTATAGTCACTTTAACAAATCCTATATTTTGCGACAAACATAAATCTATTTGAAGCGGGCATTTCACATTTTTGCATTTTCTGCATATCTTGGGATTTTACAATCTTAGTTCCGTGCAAGGTCATTGTTCCCCCACTCAGCCCACACGGTGTTGACTGGTTCTGACAGAGCTAGCAACATCGAGTTCGCTGTTTAGGAGAAAAATATTCTCCGGATAATTTTCTTTTTATTCAGTAACCCCATTGTGTATACTGATCCAGATATATATAATGTTCAATTGTTTCATTTACAATATTGATGAGATGAAAGCAGTATTTTATTTTCTTTCATTATTACTGTTACTTACCTGGCTAGTAATTCTTTTTCTTTTTAAATACAATACAGACAAGTTTTTTTTTTGGGCACTCTTTTGAGCTTTGTTATGAACACCGGACAAGGTTTATATATAAACACGGTAATTTATATTGTATTCCCAGCAGAAACATTGGTTGTATACATGATTACCCCTATCAGATATACTTTATAAATTTAATGTTAAATGAATATTAGATGCATTTCACACAATGTACAAGGATTTAACTCACGCAACAAGAGGCGCAAAGCTTTTCACCATTATAAACGGATAGGTGCTAAAATTGTACTCTACAAGAAACCCACTTTGCAGAAGCCAATCACCCTAAATATCTTCACAAATCTTACAATCAAACCTACTATACATTGTATCCTTCTAAAAGTAGAGGAGTAGCTATACTCATACATAAAACATTCCCTTTTGAAGTACAAGAGGTATTTAAAGATATAAACAGTAGATATATTATATTAAAAGGACGAATCTTAGGGAAGGAACTTACAATTGCTAATTTATATGCCCCCAATGGTTCCTCAATGCAGTTTTTTCAGGAATTCTTCTCCACCCTGGAGAGATATCACTCTTCTCCCATTCTTCTAGGAGGGGATTTCAACATGGTGGCACACCCCGCTTTAGACAGAAGTAACCCGACAACTATCTCCAAGACCTTCCCGAAATCCCTTGCTAAAAAACATCAAGAGTTACAACTAATCGACACCTGGCGCACGATAAACATAGGAGCAAAAGAATACACTTTTTTCTCTAACCCCCATAACTCCTCAGCGAAAATAGACTATATTTTCTGCTCCCCAATTATTCTGGCAAATTCACTCTCCGCTTATATATACCACTGCGTTTGGTCAGATCCCCATATAGTATCATTCGTAACTAAATTTATTGGTATGACCCCCACACCATTCTCTTTGGTGATCACTGAAAACAAATGTATTGTATGTCGTTTTACAGTTTTCACGGTGCTCATGATGCCTATGGTTTACGGTGCTCAAGGTGTTAAAGAGATTAACGTTGGTGGTGTTTCAACCCTCCTGCACACCTTTGATGCAAAAGAATAAAAGTACTGCACCCGTCAGAAGCTCTCCTCTCGTTATTTACTTGATGCCAAAGGGGCCGCTACAGATTAGAACCCATGTCAGTTTTTATTGCTGTGTGTGCCCTCAATAAAGAGATTCAACCTCCCGATTTGTCCTGTTTACCATTATTATTGAAAGTAAAAGAAAATCCCACATTTTGAGTTGTCCCCAGAAAAGTAATAGAAGGAAAATCCTCCAATGGGGACACTAGTTCAGGCCATCTTACCGAATAGGTACGCTGGGCAGTTGCCTGGGTGCCCAACTTGCCCGGGGGGCCCCACCTGCCCAGCAACCCAGCCAAGCATTTGTCCCGATTCTGGTGTGCATCCCGCCGCCGAACTTAGCAGGTGGCAAGCGCCTGTCAGGCCACTTGGGCCATGGAGGGGGAGCCCACAACTGCAGGAATGCCTGTCCGCCTCCATGGGAACAGGCGCACACAGGACTGTCGAGTCTGACTCCTGTCCGTGTGTGTGTTCACTGGACCCAGCCGCCAAACTTAGAAGCTGTCATTTGCCTGGCACTGATGTACCAATAAATACTTAGCATTTTTATTCTCGTGGGTGATTGTGTAGGCAGGGCCCCAGTGCACTGCATTGCCAGGGGCCCTTTAATGCTCTTAAGATGGCACTTGTTCTGGTGACCTGGGAGTCCCCAATAATTCTCTTAATTTGCAGGGATTTCCTCCTACTTCCTGTTTGGCTATGGGACAGGAAGTGAAGGGAAACCTCCACAATTTGACATAGATAAAGAAAAAAAATCTGTCAGATTATAACCCTCCCTTGCTCTATCTCTAAGTGTAAAAAAAGTTTTGCCTATAGTTCTACTTTAAGTTATTACCAAGTATAAATTTATTGTTTATCTTTATTTTATTATACAGGGTCATTCCTTTTTCGCAAACTAAGGTTTATTTAGATGAGAAACGTCTCAAAATCACCATCGCCTTAGCAAATGGTAAACTTCACAGGTTCCAAGCCTGTGAGACCCGAGACAGCCAGGATATGGATTTCACTCTATGGAATGCGCTGAGTGAACTGAGCGGCGCTCAACTAGTAAGTTATTATTTTTTTATATACAATCTACAATTCTGGCATCACATACATTAGCTAATTGGGCAACCAATAACATATATATAGAGGACATTATTATGATTATTAAACAGGATTTCTATAGTGCCAACATGAGGGCAAACAAATACAGTTACCATAAAATTCAATACAGGAGGAATCAGAGGGTCGATACTCTTTTAATAAAGCGGATGTAAAGGCAGAATTTTTTCTGGGGACCCGGGAAGAGGAGGATCTGGGCTGCCCTGTGCAAAACCATTACACACGGCAGGTAAGTATAATTTGATTGTTATTTTATTCGAAACAAAAAAAAACAAGACTTTACAATCACTTTAAGGCTAGGTTTACACCTATGCATTTTTGCAGTGCGTTTTCAGATTTTTAGAAACGCACAACAGTCCACTTAAAATGATTTCCTATGGGTCACGTTAACATCTGTGCAGTGGGGATTTTTTCTAGCCTGCAGCAGGTTAAGTTTTTTTGGCTCTATAGACGTTTTTGATGTGTTTCCGCTGTGTTTTTTCTTGTTTCTCCTGTATGACAACAGACCCCTCCCCCTAATTAATAATGCGGAACACATCAAAAAACATGCAAAAAAACGGGACCGAAAAAAGTATCAGCCGCAACCTGCAGAGGTGTGAACCTAGCCTTATGTAAGCCTGAGCCAGCCAACTGAGATGGCCAAAGACCAGCAGGCTGGGGAGAAGGTACCCCCTCCCTTTAAACAACAAGTTCAGTTGAATGCAACAAACTACTACTAGCTATGATTCTAGCAGATATCCCAAATATTCTAACACACATTGATACACTTCACCATCCTGATCACACAGTATTTGGGGAGTTTACTGTAATGTTCTTTATTTTAGTCCATGTCTATATTCTCAAATCAAACTTTTACTAATAAACAAACAAGGAAAACACAGAAATGCTCATCTTTCTAATATGGCTTTTTTTTTTTTTTTCAAACCGGAACTAAAGCTGATGGAGACAATGAAATATGCAACAAAATATACCGCAACAGAGATGATGGAAAAACTGCGGGAACGTATCTTCCGCCATCTTCCCAACTTTGCACCTGAACTATACATCGAATCCTTATGAACGCTCCGTTTTGACTAATTCCCACACTCTATTAAGGAACAAATCGGTCTTCAAACTAAAGATTACTGATAATAAGTGTGTTGACATGTTTAAAAAATTGGTCACCACTGAACTGGACCGTTTACCCATTAAAAAAGTGTATGGACAAGCTGACATTATAAAAGGGATCAAAACGCTTGAAAAAAGAAAGGACATAGTGATTTGCCCAGCGGATAAGGGAGGGGGGTTGGTCGTTTTATTCAAGGAGCAATATAATGGAGAAATGGAAAAGTTATTGGATGACCGAGAAACCTATGAGAAGCTACTAACCAATCCTACAGAAAGATACAAGAAGGAACTTGATGAATTGATCCAATATGGTACCAAGAAAGGTTTACTAAATAAAGAAGAATCAAGATATTTATTGCCATCTGCTTGCCATATCCCCGTGATATACTACGTACCCAAAATACACAAGGACAGTGTAAATCCCCCGGGTAGACCAATAATTAGCGGGATAGACTCCCTAACATCTCGGTTAGGGGAGTATATTGATGTATTTTTACAGCCGCTTGTAAAGGACACCGCCTCCTATTTAAAAGACACCAAGCACACCCTGCAGTTGTTGGATAACATAGTAGTTGACCAGAACACAATTATGGCAACAGTAGACGTGGCGTCACTTTATACGAACATTAGCCACAAAGGAGCATTGGAAGCAGTCCAATGGGCGCTAGAGAAGTCATCGATCACCAATGTGAAATTGAAGAAATTCATCTTGAAGTGCTTAAAATTTAGCTTAAGCCACAACTACTTTTGGTATGGTAATAATTATTACCTACAAATAAGGGGCGTGGCCATAGGAGCTAGGTTCGCCCCCAGTGTGGCAAACCTTTACATGGCAAAATGGGAGGAAGGTTGGCAAAGCTCAGTGTAAGCACCACAGATAATCATGTACAATAAATTTATTGATGACCTTATTATGATAGCAAAAGGAGACCCGGCAGAGATGGAAAATGTATTTAATTGATTGAATGCTAAAGATCAAAATATATCATTAACATGGACCATCAGTAAACAGCAGATCATTTTTTTAGATTTAGAAATTGATATCACAGAGCAACAAATCTGAACTAAGACCCATTTAAAAAAAACTGTCAGGAACTCCTATATCCCAACCACCAGCTGTCACTTTAAACCCTGGATTTTAAATATACCAAGGGGCCAATATATTTGCCTCAGAAGAAACTGCACGAATACGGAGGATTTTGAGGTACAGGCAAACAAACTCACGCAAATGTTCCAACATATAGGCTATCAAAATTAATTCTTGCAAAAAGAGGTGAATAGGGTCAAAACTATGGATAGGCGAAATCTGGTTTATGCAGAAAAAGTAGAAAACGAGACAAATTATAAAGAAACCAAATTTGTGTTAGACTTTAATATACAACACAAAAAGGTAGAACAAATCATAACAAAATACTGGCCGGTATTCAAGCAGGATAAAATCCTAGGCCCATTACTGAAGGAAAAACCTGACTTCTTATACAGACATGCTCTGAATTTGAGGGACAAAATCATTAAAAATATGATAGAACCCCTCACTAAACCATCAATGTTTGGATGGAAATTCAAGGGTTTCCATGCATGTGGGCGATGCTATGGATGTGTGAGGGTATCCAACAATGCAAGGAAACGATTAACATTTGAAAACCCCCCAAACAGTAAATCATATGAAATTAGGGACTTCATCACATGTGATACGGAGGGGGTAGTTTACGCCATAAAATGCCCCTGTAATAAAATCTATGTGGGACATACCAAAAGACCCTTGAGGGAAAGAATTAAGGAACACGTCTATAATATTAATAGGGGATTTGAAAAACATTACCTATCCATGCTCTTCAAAGAAAAACATAAAAAAAAGCTGTAAAGGTATGTCTTTTTGGGGTATTGAAGCCCCCAAGAAACACTGGCGCGGGGGCAACTTTGTCAGGGAACTCAGTAAAAGGGAATCTTGGTGGATACACCAGCTTGGGTCCCTATACCCCGGGGGAATCAATAAGGAGTTCGATTTAGGATGTTTTATAAGTAATTATTAGAAGTTTGTATATCTTTTAGGTAAATATATGGTTTTTAAAAATTAAAGGAACTGGCGTTTTAGGCATTATATAATGTATTAATTTATGGTCCATATCACTTATTTGCATAGATGGATATAGGTCCACAGATTTTTATATTTGGGCCATATAAATGATGCACAGTTGATCTTACAATATTATATATAATTTTTTAAATACACTTTTCAAACATACTTTTTAACCTACATTTTTACCAATACATTGTTGCTTTTATGAATATGCTATATACTGTTTTTAATAAATACACCCGAGTGGTCATGAGGGAGACGCCAAATAGACAGTTAGCTCCTGTTCGCCCTTTAAAATATGCAAAGTTGTTGCGATTCGTAGGTCTGTAGTAGTCGGATACACTTCTATTGAGCTTCGGTAAAATGGCGCTGATCCAACCTATATAATACATTGAGCACCCCGCCGTCCAATCAAATCCCCCTGAGGAAGACACGTGGTCCCTTGTGTCGTCACGCGTAGGGAAGGGGCAAGGACGGACGGAGCGCTTCGCTGAGTTACATGCGAGACTGTCAGGCTGTCGGCTGAATCCACTGCAGAGGATAAGGACACAGCTGCGGCGTCTCCCACTATACCACAATGATACTTTGGAGGGTGTTAATACCTAAATGACTTTCTAAAGGTGCATGGATGCGAGTGAGTGTGAGTGCAATATCATGTTATTTCATGGAATAAATAGATTTTAAATGGTATAAGCACTATTGTGAGCTTCTTTACTTCCATGTTATGCGGATTACTGTGGAGAAAAACGGCTAGCACATGGGATAAGATCACCTGGAAAAGCTAGACATCCAGCATTTGAGCCTAATTGTATTATATATAAGGTGAGCGCCCAATCACAAGGGGGTGCACGAATAGGATCAAGTTGTGACACCCTGGTCACCCACTTGGTTTGGGATCACAGCCACAGATTGGTGGCCTGAGCACGCATAGAAGACTTTATTGCACTGATTGTCACCAAGATTTTATTGGACACTGAATATATATATATTTTTCTGTTTTTGTTTTTTCATGGAGTTATATATTTAATATATTTTTTCTTAGTCATCATTCTTAGTCATATTATTTTAATAGTGTATTGATTGTTATATAGCTTTCTTGCAATAGCAACTATTGTGATGCACAGGGGTATCCCAGCACTTAGCACTTTCTTATAGCACAACCATTTATTTTATTTCATCCATTTTTTTTTGGATCATACACAGCACAAATATTTTAATATATTTTATCTCTCAGCAAAGGATTTTATATCTGATATAATATTTTAAGAAAACAGAATTGGGATCCGTGGCTTGAGGGCTACACATATTTATTTATTTATTATATCACAATATCAATTTTACACATTTGGATAGATTTTTATTTGCGCAACACTAATTGTATATTTATTTGCACCTGAAATTAATGGTGTGAAAATGAAGGCAATTCTAGACCCCACAGCAAAGGTAAGCCTGATGAAGGACACATGTTTTCTTAGGCAGTGGTCAGAAAAGGATCTGCAGGGGGGGGGGCGTGTCCGCAAGCCGAACGAGCAAGACGCCTGAGAAGGGAGCTCCGCTGCTTCATATCTCCATCTGCCTCCATCACACAAATTCGGGCATTTGAAAAGCTCTAAAACCCCCCTGTACAGGTGCTACACACACCAGGAGCCACCAGCTTGCATCTTGGAAAGATTTGAGCCCGAATCACCGGGGGGGGACTTTGAGGCCTAGCCGCCAACTGAAGCCATGGCCTTGCCTGAAGCGAGCCGCGCATCCATCATCGGGGACCCGGTCGAGGGTCCGGGTTCATCGGCACGTCTGGGGCTTCCCTTACAGACTGCCTGTCCCTCGGGCACCTGGAGAGGAAAACATTATCCCCCTTACGAACCGGATCGCTGGACATCAGGACCTGCAACCTGTCAGAGTGCCACCGCCATCTTGGCCAGCTGAGTACCGACATCGGGGACAGGGAAAGACATCTATCCCTACAAAAGCTCTAACCCGTTCCCTGGTTCCCCCGATACACCCGGCCACCACAATACAGGTACTTGGGAGCCGCCATCTACAGGTTGAGAGCCCAGGCCACCCACAGACAGCAGCCATCTTGGCTTAGGCCGCACGCAGCACTCCCGGCATTTCTAGGGACAGTGTATACCATCACATACTACACCCCTTAGAATTGCTCCACGAAGGCACCAGCACTCTATATCCTGCTTTTTTGGAACCAAAAGACCCAAGGTTCGCCTCTGTATCTCTGAGGTATAAATGCCAGCTGAGGCCGCTATGTTTCCTACCCAGCAATCCGCCGACATCAGCTCTACCTTTATCAAAAGTGGTCTAAATTTTCAGCGATTACTGCCCTATCGGAGACCTACATACAGTGGTGCCCATATTTTATCCGGGTAGCCAGGATTGCTGGCTGAACTATTAGTGGCATACCGAGGCCTCCAGCCACTCAAGCAGGAGTGAGAGGGAACTGAGGGTCCCAGTTGTGACCAACATATTTAAGAAGTAATAGAAGCATAAAGGGACATATAATTTGAACCCCCAATCTTGATATTTGAAAGAAAGTAAAGCCACAACAACCTGATCACTTCCTCCCAATTGCCACCATTCTGGAAACAGAGGTACTGTGGCAATCCCAATAGATCACTGTTACTGTGCAGAGATTGTGAATAACTCATAGCATATCAATCTGAAGCTCTTGCAATCTCCATACATCATACAACACACCAACGTTAATCAACCTACTTACTCGCAGTGAGTCCTAATCCCTTTAGAATGTGATATTCCCTAGGAGGAGCAGGAGTGGCAAGGGAAAATATGCACTTCTAAGCGCACAGCTCCAAGCTGCATGGCTTCATTAGCACTTTCAGGGGCCATAAATGCTCTACTGGACACCCCGAGATTAACACCCCTTGAGACCTTCATATAATTTGTATGTCTTCCACCCGTAAGAAGCATTATAAATCACCCAAAAAGTCTTTAACACACTACCTTTTGAGGACAAGAGAGCGTTACAGCATGGCACAAGACGGCACCAACAGTCCATCAGTAACAAGGGAAAATACTACCAAAACCTCACAGTAAAATTCCTCACAGCAGGAGACCTCTAGTAATAAGCAAAATGCACCACTCACCAAAAATGATTTGGAGAACAGTTTGGAGGCCATGTATACTAAGCTGGCCTCTAAGTTTCAATCCGAACTTGATAAAACGGCAAACACATTGTCACAGGAGATCTCAGCCCTGGGTGGCAGAACAGACAGACTTGAAACCAAACACGACGAACTATACTTAGCATATAAAGAGCTCAGTAGGGATCATGAAGCACTAAATAATGCCTTCACACAACTCCAGTCGCATGTAGAAGACCTGGACAACATGAACAGAAGAAACAACTTAAGGCTGAGAGGGATTCCTGAGTCTTATTTGGATTTGATTACGACGGTTAATAGACCGTTCAAATCTCTGTTACCGGACCATACTGAAGATCATTTTATTTGTGACCGCATTCACCGGGCTCTCAAGCCAAAACCACCAGCAGACAAACCACCCAGAGATATAATTCTCTGCCTGAAAGACTTTCTAATAAAAGAGGAAATCCTGAGAGCTCACAAAACTCACAAAATATCTTGATTGATGGTCATAAGCTGCAAATATATCCTGACATTTCACAAGCTACTCTGGAAAGGAGACGTGATATGAAAGATATTACATCAGTTTTACAATCAGCCCGTCTGAGGTACCGATGGGGGTTTCCTTTCAAGCTTATAATCCCGCATAATGGATCTACTTATATAGCTACAAACATTTCAGAAGGTCCAGAAATCCTGATTAAACTGGGATTGCTGGATCCCACAGCCGTCCCTAAACCCTCGCCAAGGCTATCCCCACTGTGGCAGACACCAGCCTCCAGAAGAGGCCACCGCAGAACCAGAAATGAGATCGGATAGAGTGGTGACGATCGACTGTCAGTCGCCTTACACCAATTCTCCTGATTGATTAATGCTTTTTATGTTTTATTTTCACACGGGTCTAACAGTGTCAAATCCCAAACCCCTCAAATGGGTCAGGTGATATAAGAAATATGGATGGAATACTAACATTCCCAAACATCTTCCTCTGCCCTGTAAAGTTTGCAATCTGGTTGTTCTGTTTTTGTTTTCTATTTTTTTTTTTCACCGACTCCAAAGAAATGGTTCTCGGATATCCCTACTCTCCACAAGGTGGCGTTCCACTCATATATCATTCTTGCTGAACTTTGATACCACTGGTTAAAAATTTAAAATCTTGAAGCAACAATGACATCTTGTGGTCAAAGTTGGTATTATTACAAATTTATTTTATGTTTTTTATAAGACTATATCTAATATACTGTAAGAAACATTATACACAAATCACATGGTTAACTATCAGGTAGGGTTGAGCGAATACGGACTGTATTATTCGTGTTCGTACCGAATAATTGGATTTTTGTTACCCGAACAAGGGCCCGAAAACTTTACTGTATATTCGGGTAAAAATCCGTGTTCGGTCATTTTATTTCCGGGTTTTGTATGCATTGGCGTGCTTTTCATGGCGGGCTTTCAACAGCCAATAAACAAGCGTTTAACTGGTGTGCCTTAAGCCATCCCAGCCATGCCTACAAATGTATTAGTAGCTGTGATTGGCCATCTGAAGCATGTGACCAAGTCTTTATAAGTTCGAGCCAGCGCCGCTGCGTCATTCTGCTGTGTAGTTCAGGGACAGAGCACACATCATACGTACTGGCTGCTGATTAGGGACAGACAGGCAAAAATCATTTGTGTCCGGATAGAATTGAGGGACAGGTCGGAGTGTGTTAGGCAGCGCAAGTTGTAGGGCATTTTAGGGCGAGGCTGCTGATTTTTAGGGTCAGTGTTCTACAATCGATTTTTCTGTGTGTGGGGGGGTTTGCAGTGACCGATCTTATCAATCCTTTTAGGGAGAGGCTGGAGATAGGCAGGTGTCAGTGGTCCACATCGATTTTGCTGTGTGTGGGGTGCAGTGAACACAATCTTTTTTGCCCACTGAGGAGGAGGGAGAAAAGTATTTTTAGTATATCAGTCACTGTGTGCAGCGTTTTTCCTTCAGTGCTGTGCTGTGCTGACTGTGATAATACACTGCTGTGTTCACATGTGCTATTATTGAGAGATTTCAAAAGTTATACACTTTTTTCTATTCCACTATTCAATATACACCCTTGGGTTAAAAAAATTAAATTGTGGCATAGTCTGTACTAATCTAGTTAAAAATTACAAACTTAAAAGGGGAATTTTTTTTCCCTCCATAGCCTGCAGCAGAGCTGGTCCACATCGATTTTGCTGTGTGTGGGGTGCAGTGAAAACAATCTTTTTTGCCCACTGAGGAGGAGGGAGAAGAGTCTTTTTCTATCAGTCATTGTGTGCAGCGTTTTTCCTTCAGTGCTGCTGTGCTGACTGTGATAATACACTGCTGTGTTCACATGTGCTATTATTGAGTGGTTTCAAAAATGATACAATTTTTTCTATTCCACAATTCAATATACACCCTTGGGTTAAAAAAATTAAATTGTGGCATAGTCTGTACTAATCTAGTTAAAAATTACAAACTTAAAAGGGGAATTTTTTTTTCCCTCCATAGTTTGCAGCAGAGCTGAATGATATAAGACACTGCTGTTCACATGTACTATTGATAAATCACACCAATTTTATATCATATTTTCTATTCCGCTATTCAATAAAAACCTTTGGGTATAAACAATTCAATTGCGGGATAGTCTGTGTTGGTACGTGTGAGATACACCTTTCCAATTTTTGGGGTGCATCTCATACTTCTGAGGATTTGAGGGTGCTGCCTGTTCCGAACTCCTCCTACTCCTCATCCTGCCTTTGGGGGTACAAAAAATAGTAATTGGGGCCTAGTCTGGTTCTGTATGTGTGAGATACATACACTTTTTTTGATAATATTTTCTATTCCGCTATTCAATAAAAACCTTTGGGTAAAAACAATTAAATTGTGGGATAGTCTGTGTTGGTACGTGTGAGATACACCTTTCCAATTTTTGGGGTGCATCTCATACTTCCGAGGATTTGAGGGTGCTGCCTGTTCCGAACTCCTCCTACTCCTCATCCTGCCTTTGGGGGTACAAAAATAGTAATTGGGGCCTAGTCTGGTTCTGTACGTGTGAGATACATACACTTTTTTTGATAATATTTTCTATTCCGCTATTCAATAAAAACCTTTGGGTATAAACAATTAAATTGCGGGATAGTCTGTGTTGGTACGTGTGAGATACACCTTTCCAATTTTTGGGGTGCATCTCATACTTCTGAAGATTTGAGGGTGCTGCCTGTTCCGTACTCCTCCTACACCTCATCCTGCCTTTGATGGTACAAAAAATAGTAATTGGGGCCTAGTCTGGATCTGTACGTGTGAGATACATACACCGTTTTTTGATAATATTTTCTATTCCGCTATTCAATAAAAACCTTTGGGTATAAACAATTAAATTGCGGGATAGTCTGTGTTGGTACGTGTGAGATATACCTTTTCAATTTTTGGGGTGCATCTCATACTTCTGAAGATTTGAGGGTGCTGCCTGTTCCGAACTCCTCCTACTCCTCATCCTGCCTTTGGGGGTACAAAAAATAGTAATTGGGGCCTAGTCTGGTTCTGTACGTGTGAGATACATACACCTTTTTTGATAATATTTTCTATTCCGCTATTCAATAAAAACCTTTGGGTATAAACAATTAAATTGCGGGATAGTCTGTGTAGGTACGTGTAAGATACACCTTTCCAATTTTTGGGGTGCATCTCATACTTCTTAGGATTTGAGGGTGCTGCCTGTTCCAAACTCCTCCTACTCCTCATCCTGCCTTTGGGGGTACAAAAAATAGTAATTGGGGCCTAGTCTGGTTCTGTACGTGTGAGATACATACACTTTTTTTGATAATATTTTCTATTCCGCTATTCAATAAAAACCTTTGGGTATAAACAATTAAATTGCGGGATAGTCTGTGTTGGTATGTGTGAGATACACCTTTCCAATTTTTGGGGTGCATCTCATACTTCTGAAGATTTGAGGGTGCTGCCTGTCCTGAACTCCTCCTACTCCTCATCCTGCCTTTGGGGGTACAAAAAATAGTAATTGGGGCCTAGTCTGGTTCTGTACGTGTGAGATACATACACCGTTTTTTGATAATATTTTCTATTCCGCTATTCAATAAAAACCTTTGGGTATAAACAATTAAATTGCGGGATAGTCTGTGTTGGTACGTGTGAGATACACCTTTCCAATTTTTGGGGTTCATCTCATACTTCTGAAGATTTGAGGGTGCTGCCTGTTCCGTACTCCTCCTACTCCTCATCCTGCCTTTGGGGGTACAAAAAATAGTAATTGGAGCCTAGTCTGGTTCTGTACGTGTGAGATACATACACCTTTTTTTGATAATATTTTCTATTCCGCTATTTAATCAAAACCTTTGGGTATAAACAATTAAATTGCGGGATAGTCTGTGTCGGTACGTGTGAGATACATACCCCTTTTGATATCATATTTTCTATTCCGCTATTCAATCTACATCTTTGGGTAAAAACAATTAAATTGCGGGATAGTCTGTGTCGGTACGTGTGAGATACACCTTTCCATTTTTTGGGGCGCATCTCATACTTCTGAAGATTTGAGGGTGCTTCAGTCTGCCTCCTCCCTGTTCCGAACTCCTCCTACTCCTCATCCTGCCTTTAGGGTACAAAAAATTGTAATCGGGGCCTAGTTTGTTTGTACGTGTGAGATACACCGTTTTGTAAAATTTGTCCTATTCCGCTATTCAATATACACCCTGTTTGAGTGTAAAAAATTAAATTGCGGGATAGTCTGTATCGGTACATGTGAGATACACCTTTTTAAATTTGTTTGGCGCATCTCCTTCTACCGCCGAGGATTGCAGGGCGCTTCAGTTTGCCTCCTGTTCCCAACTCCTCCTACTCCTCTTCCTCATCCTGCCTTTAGGGTACAAAAAATTGTAATCGGGGCCTAGTCTGTGTTTGTACGTGTGAGATACACCGTGTTATAAAATTTTTCCTATTCCGCTATTCAATATACACCCTTTTGGAGTGTAAAAAATTAAATTACGGCATAGTCTGTATCGGTACGTGTGAGATACACCTTTTAAATTTGTTTGGTGCATCTCCTTCCACCGCCGAGGATTGCAGGGCGCTTCAGTTTGCCTCCTGTTCCCAACTCCTCCTACTCCTCTTCCTCATCCTCCCTTTAGGGTACAAAAAATTTTAATCGGGGCCTAGTCTGTGTTTGTACGTGTAAGATACACCGTTTTTTATCCTTTTTCCTATTCCGCTATTCAATATACACCCTTTTGGGGTAAAAAACATTAAATTGCGGCATAGTTTGCATATATGACTGTGAGATACACCCGTGCGATACTGTTGTTGTTTTGTTCCTCTATTCAATAAACAGCTTTCTAGGGCAAGATCATAAATTACAGAAAAATGAGGAGACCGTCAAATAGGGGCCGTGGTGCTGCTGGTTGAGCTCCTGTTGCAAGGAGAGGACGTGGTCGACCTGTGCCAGCTACACGCACAAGTGAAACACCTTAATCAAGTGTGAGTAGGCGACAGAACCCGCATCAGTATTTGGTAGGGCATCATACGCCTCTAGAAGTGATGAGGCCAGAAGAAGTAGAGGCGATAGTAGATTGGTTTTGCTGCTGACAGTGCCTCCAGTTCCTTCACATTGTCTCCCACCCAGTCTACTGCAGAAAGGTCAGAGTTGGCACCTGCAGCCGATGTCCAACCGTCTTTCACCTCACCCCCTTGCAAATCAGGCAAGCAGTCTGAGCCCCAAGCCATACAGCAGTCTCTTCTTCTTTTTGATGACTCTGTCAGCAGGGTTTCCCAGGGCCATCCACCTAGCCCTGCCCCAGAAGTGAAAGAGATTGAGTGCAGTGATGCCCAACCACTTATTTCTCAAGATGAGTACATGCAAGGACCATCGCAGCACGTCTCCGATGATGACGAAACGCAGGTGCCAACTGCTGTGGCGTTCAGAATTGTGGAGACCGACAAGGAGGGCAGGGGTGAAGACTGGGTGGAAAATGATGTGGCGGACGATGAGGTCCTCGACCCCACATGGAATGAAGGTCATGCAGGTGACCTGAGTAGTTTGGAGGAAGAGGCGGTGGTCGCACAGAGCCACCAGCACAGCATAAGAGGGAGCAGGGTGCAGAAGCGGAGCGGCCGTGCCCTAGACACTACGCCTGCTACTGCCCAACGCAGCAAGGGAACGAGTGCACCAAAGCCAGCTCAAAGTTCTCTAGCGTGGAAGTTCTTTAGAAAATGTGCTGATGACAGGACACGAGTGGTTTGCACACCTTCTCAACCTGAGCACAACCTGCATGATCAGGCATCTAAGTGCAAAGCACAAGCTGCAGTGGAGTAGACACCTGCAAAACCAAGAAACGTCTCTGGCTCATCCTGCTTCCTCTTCTGCTGCAGTCTCGGCCGCTCCATCCACATCTGTAGTGATACCGGCACCTGCCACCCCGCAAACAGACGATCTGTCAGCAACACCACCACCTGGGTCACCAACCATCTCCACAATGTCCCGTGGAAGCGTTCAGCTTTCCATCTCCCAAACACTTGAGAGGAAGAGGAAGTACCCCCCTACCCACCCGCGATCCCTGGCCCTGAATGCCAGCATTTCAAAATTCTTGGCCTTTGAAATGCTGTCATTCCGTCTGGTGGAGATGCACAGTTTTAAAAACCTTATGTCGGTGGCTGTCCCACAGTACGTCGTGCCCAGCTGCCACTACTTTTCCAGGCAAGCCATCCCTTCCCTGCACAACCAAGTGGGGGAAAAAAATCAGGTTTGCACTGCGCAATGCCATCTGTGGCAAGGTCCACCTAACTACCGATACGTGGACCAGTAAGCAAGGTCAGGGGCGTTATATCTCCCTAACGGCACACTGGGTAAATGCAGTGGTGGATAGGCCTGAGGCGGATAGCAATTTGGCGCATGTCCTTCCACCACCGAGGATTGCAGGGCGCTTCAGTTTGCCTCCTGTTCCTAACTCCTCCTACTCCGCTAACTCATCCTCTACCGCCTCCTCATCAGGACAGCGTAACACCTTCACCACCAACTTCAGCACGGCCAGGGGTAAACGACAGCAGGCAGTTTTAAAACTTGCCTGTTTGGGGGAAAAACCACACACCGCGCAGGAGTTGTGGAGGAGCATGGAACAGCAGACAAATGAGTGGTTGCTGCCAGCGAGCCTCAAGCCCGGCCTGGTGGTGTGCGATAACGGGCGAAATCTCAAAGCAGCTCTGGGCCTAGCCGGTTTGACGCACATCCCTTGCCTGGCGCATGTGCTGAATTTGGTGGTGCAGAGGTTCCTTAAAAACTACCCCGATATGTCAGAGCTGCTGCAGAAAGTGCGGGCCGTCTGTGCGCACTTTTGGCGTTCTCACCCTGCTGCTGCTCGCCTGTCAGCACTGCAGCGTAACTTCGGCATTCCCGCTCACCGCCTCATATGTGATGTGCCCACAAGGTGGAACTCCACCTTGCACATGCTGGAAAGACTGTGCGAGCAGCAGCAAGCCATAGTGGAGTTTCAGCTGCAGCACGCATGCGTGAGTCGCTCTGCGGAACAGCACCACTTCACCACCAATAACTGGGCCTCCATGTGAGACCTGTGTGCCTTGTTGCGCTGTTTTGAGTACTCCACCAACATGGCCAGTGCCGATGAGGCCGTTGTCAGCTTAACTATCCCACTTCTATGCCTCCTTGATAAAACAAAACAATTCGGGCGATGATGGAAGAGGATGTGGCACAGGATGAGGAGGAGGAGGAGGATGAAGAGGTAACATTTCCAAGGCTTTCAGGGCAGTCATTCACAAGGGGCTCCGAGGGTGGGTTCCTGCACACACAAACGCCAGGGACACAATTGTCCAGCAGGGGCACAGTTCTGGAGGATGAGGAGGAGATGGAGGAGGAGATGGAACCATGTTCACAGCAGGGTGGCACCCAGGCCAGCTCATGGCCATCACTGGTGCGTGGCTGGGGGGATACAAAGGACACAGACTATACACCTCCCACAGAGGACAGCCTTTCGTTGCCTCTGGGCAGCCTGGCACACATGAGCGATTACATGCTGCAGTGTCTCCACAAAGACCGCCGAGTTGCCCACATTCTAACTTGTGCTGATTACTGGGTGGCCACGCTGCTGGATCCCCGTTACAAGGACAACGTACCATCCCTAATTCACTCACTGGAGCGCGATCGCAAGATGCGCGAGTACAAGCGCACGCTGGTAGACGCGATGCTGCTGGCATTCCCACCTGACAGCGGGGCCACAGTGGAAGCACAAGGCAGAGGAGGAGGAAGAGGTCGCCAAAGCAACCAGGGCACCGCCAGCACCTCAGAAGGCAGGGTTAGCATGGCCGAAATGTGGAAAAGCTTTGTCAGCACGCCACAACAAACAGCAGCACCAGCAGCTCATATGGAACGTCTTAGCAGGAGGCAGCATTTCACCAACATGGTGGAGCAGTATGTGTGCACACGCCTACATGTAGTGAATGACGGGTCTGCCCCCTTCAACTTCTGGGTCTCCAAATTGGGCACATGGCCTGAGCTTGCCCTTTACGCCTTGGAGGTGCTGGCGTGCCCTGCAGCCAGTGTATTATCTGAACGGGTATTTAGCACAGCTGGGGGCGTTATCACAGACAAGCGCAGCCGCCTGTCCAGAGACAATGTGGACAAGCTCACGTTCATTAAAATGAACCAGGCATGGATCCCACGGGACTTTTCCGTACCTTGTGCAGAATAGCGATGGATACTGACCTTACCCAGCCATTGTTCTATTTTTGCTCTTTCTCACTCTTTTGGGGTGTACCCTCATTTAAAATTTCTGAAAAAAAGCAGTGTTGGCTATCTCGTCCTTCTCAGGGCCAGATTAACATAGGGGCTATTGGAGCTGCAGCTCCAGGCCCCTACCTTTAATATAGGCCCCGGGTTGGCCATATTCACTGTTACCGCTCTTCTGTCACTTGTAAACACAGAAGTCTGGCTTCTATGCTCGCTTCCCCAGGCAGCCCCCTCAGAACCTCCTCACACAGCACGAAGGCCGGACAACGAGGGACAGTTGCCGATGCATGGATGTGTTTATGGGCTTCAGAGACAGCATCCCATGTTGAATTTGGCATGCATGGCTGCACTCTTCCTCCTCTGGGTGCATGCCAAGGCACGGCCCTTAAGGCCCTTCAAAATCCTTAGCACCAAGCCCATGATGCTCTTAATCCAGGCCCTGGTCCTCCTCCACCGCCGCTTCCACCTACACCGCCCATAGGTGTGCGCAGCCTATTGCATTAGGGTGTGCACCCCAAAGTTTAAATACACATGCATGTGTTTGCCTACATGTACATGGCCCCGATACATTACTCTCCCTGCTGGCAAAGTGAAATAGAGCAGAGCAGGTCCGAGGGAGATCTTTCCCATCTCCTCACTGGCAAACAGAGCGATAATGCTAATGTGCCCTAGGTGATTAGGGTGTGCCCAGGTACACCCGGCACACCCTGTGCGCACGCCTATGACACCGCCACATCCACCACCACCTCAACCTCCCTCCTACTCCATATGGGCCTCGTCCTTCAGAGATGAAGAACGTTGTTTTATTTTTCTGTTTTTTTTCTGTTGTTTTAAGTTATTTCCCTATCCACATTTGTTTGCAGAGCACTTTCCATGCTCTTAACTACGTTTTGCTGCCATTTGCAGCACTCTAGCCCTTTCCATTGGTGATTTAGAGCCATTTTAGTGCCTGAAAGTTCGGGTCCCCATTGACTTCAATGGGGTTCGGTGTCCGGGAAAAGTTCGGCAAAAGTCCGGGACACGGACCCGGACTTTTTTTTCCAAGTTCAGCCGAACATGGACATCCAGGTGTCCGCTCAACTCTACTATCAGGTACACAAATAGCCTCAGATTGATACAAAGGGGTTTTTTTTTTTTTCCTACTGCTTGACACAAATGGAACGCTGTAAAGTATACTGCTCCTATTCTTTTTCCACACCTTTTTAAAATTATTTATTTATTTTTTTTTCTATGCAAATTTTATAGTCACTTTAACAAATCCTATATTTTGCGACAAACAAAAAGCTATTTGAAGTGGGCATTTCACAGTTTTGCATTTTCTGCATATCTTGGGATTTTACAATCTTAGTTCCGTGCAAGGTCATTGTTCCCCCACTCAGCCCACACGGTGTTGACTGGTTCTGACAGAGCTAGCAACATCGAGTTCGCTGTTTAGGAGAAAAATATTCTCCGGATAATTTTTTTTTTATTCAGTAACCCCATTGGGTATACTGATCCAGATATATATAATGTTCAATTGTTTCATTTACAATATTGATGAGATGAAAGCAGTATTTTATTTTCTTTCATTATTACTGTTACTTACCTGGCTAGTATTCTTTTTTCTTTTTAAATACAATACAGACAAATTTTTTTTGGGCACTCTTTTGAGCTTTGTTATGAACACCGGACAAGGTTTATATATAAACACGGTAATTTATATTGTATTCCCAGCAGAAACATTGGTTGTATACATGATTACCCCTATCAGATGTACTTTATAAATTTAATGTTAAATGAATATTAGATGCATTTCACACAATGTACAAGGATTTAACTCACGCAACAAGAGGCGCAAAGCTTTTCACCATTATAAACGGATAGGTGCTAAAATTGTACTCTACAAGAAACCCACTTTGCAGAAGCCAATCACCCTAAATATCTTCACAAATCTTACAATCAAACCTACTATACATTGTATCCTTCTAAAAGTAGAGGAGTAGCTATACTCATACATAAAACATTCCCTTTTGAAGTACAAGAGGTATTTAAAGATATAAACAGTAGATATATTATATTAAAAGGACGAATCTTAGGGAAGGAACTTAAAATTGCTAATTTATATGCCCCCAATGGTTCCTCAATGCAGTTTTTTCAGGAATTCTTCTCCACCCTGGAGAGATATCACTCTTCTCACATTCTTCTAGGAGGGGATTTCAACATGGTGGCACACCCTGCTTTAGACAGAAGTAACCCGACAACTATCTCCAAGCAGGGCCGGACTGGGAATAAAAACCAGCCCTGGAAATAATTTAATACCAGCCCCATAGCATTATTGAGAAAATTCTGGTTATAAGTGGTAAAAGTGGAGCAATCATCAAGGGGGACCCCAGGAACTCTGGGAATGTGGGAGAGGGGGTTACTGATATAAGGGGGGCATTTATATCAATGCCCTCTTACAACACTGTATTTACTCCCCCCTTACATCACTGACCCCCCCCCCCAGACTGGCCTGCGGGGCTGTCCCTGACCTCCTCTCAGGTGTACTGTGCAGGGCTTAGTCAGTCGGCTCCAGCTTGGTGGCTCCGGTTTTATCCTATAGTCTCCTCTCCACAGTCCACATATGTCTGACTTCTCCTATGGCCCCCATCCTGGCGGCACTCCAACTCTTGACTCCTCTCCAGACTCCCCCTCAAAAAATGCAGACATTATTAAAGACAAGAGATGGTCATAGACTGCAGACATGATCATAGACTGCAGACATGATACAAGAGAGGGTCATAGACTGCAGACCTGATACAAGAGATGGTCAGAGACTGCAGACCTGATACAAGAGATGGTCAGAGACTGCAGACATGATACAAGAGATGGTCAGAGACTGCAGACATGATACAAGAGATGGACAGAGACTGTCTGCACACATGATACAAGAGATGGTCAGAGACTGTCTGCACACATGATACAAGAGATGGTCAGAGACTGTCTGCACACATGATACAAGAGATGGTCAGAGACTGCAGAAATGATACAAGAGATGGTCAGAGACTGCAGACATGATACAAGAGATGGTCAGAGACTGCAGACATGATACAAGAGATGGTCAGAGACTGCAGACATAAATACAAGCGATGGTCAGAGATGGCAGACATGATACAAGAGATGGTCAGAGACTGCAGACATAAATACAAGAGATGGTCAGAGACTGCAGACATGATACAAGAGATGGTCAGAGACTGCGGACATAAATACAAGAGATGGTTAGAGACTCAGGACATGATAGAAGAGATGGTCAGAGACTGCAAACATGATACAAGAGATGGTCAGAGACTGCAGACATAAATACAAGAGAGGGTCAGAGACCAGTGTCCACCAAATGAAGCCTTACCAGTGCCTGGATCACACACATTAGCAATCTCCTGCAGGATCAGGGAGCTTGGATTTGAATTGCCTGGATCAGCCACTGTAACAAAGTCCTGCATCCTAGACCAGCTCCTATGATACACATTACACAGATTCAATTTCACAGCATTGGATCAGTAATCCATTTATCACAGGAGACAGTCTAGAAGGAGGTACTTTACAGTGGCCGCCGAACATTTTAGACCCAAGCCTTGTGTGCAGGGGCGGACTGACAGCTCATGGGGCCCCCTGGGCAATAGGAGATTGTGGGGCCCCTGTGTCTCTGCCCAAACTCAAGCCACACCCACACAAAGCCCCACCTACATATTGCAGCTCAGCTGCATAGAGGGGGCATTTAAATATCTACTGCTGCATAGCTTGCATTGAATATCCAGGCTAATATTCATAGAAGCTGCTGGGCACTTTCAGTTTAAAGATGGCTGCTGAAGAGAGGAGGGAGAGAGGGAGGAGAGATAGGAATAGGAGGGAGAGATGGGGAGATAGGAAAGTAGGAGTATAATGGGGAAAGGGGAGAGAGGAAGATGGGAGTGAGAAACAAAGAGGGTGAGAGAGTAAATAAGGGGAGGCGGGGGAGAGAGAGGGGGTGAGAGAGAAGGGGGTAAGAGAGAGATGGTGTGTGAAAGTTAGGGGGGGTGAGAGAAAGAGGGGGTGGGGGTATTAGATAGAGGGGGTAAGAGAGGGAGAGGGGGTGAGAGAAAAATAGAGAGCGGGTGAGAGAGCGAGGGATAAGAGACAGAGAGAAAAGGGAAGGGGGAGAGAGGAGGGTGTAAGGGGGGGAGAGAGAGGGTGGTAAGAGAGAGAGGGAGATAGGGAGTGAGAGAAAAAGAGGGGGATAGAAGAGGGTGGGGGAGGAAGAGAGAGGGGTGTGTGGGAGAGAGGGGGGGTAAGAGAGGGGGATTAAGAGAGAGAAAAAGAGACCAGGGTGTGAGAGGGAGTGAGAGAAAAAGAGGGGGTAAGAGAGAGGGGGTGGGTGAGAGAGGGGGGAGGGAGAGAGGGGTGAGAGAGGGGGGTATGAGGAGGAGGTGGGAGAGAGGGTAGGTGAGAGAGAGAGAGGGTGGTAAAAGAGATGGTGGGGAAGATAGAGAGGGGTGAGAGAGAGGGTAGGTAAGAGAAAGATGGGGGGGGTGAGAGAGAGAGGGGGGATAAGAGGGGGGAGGTGAGAAAGAGAGAGGGGGTGAGAGAAAGGGAGGGAAATGAGAGAGTGGGGGGTATGAGAGACAGTTGGTGAGAGAGAGGGGGGGAGGTGAGAGAAAAATGGGGGTGAGAGAGAGAGGGGTGAGAGAGGGGGGGTAAGGGAGAGGTGGCGAGAGAAAGGGGGGTTGAGAAGAGAGGGGGGTGTGAGAGAGAAAGGTCCACCCTCTGAAAACTTGGCTTTGTTCCAGAATTCCTTACAAATTCACCATTTGCCACAGTAATGCCTCTTACTGTATCAGGGACGTAACTAGAACTTACAGGGCCCTGGTGCAAGAAACATTGAAGGGCCCCCCTCCCCCATCAGTCCTTCCCACTGATCTGTTCTGCTGTGGGCCCCTTTCCTACTGTCTACGGTGGCAGAAAGCAAGTGATATGTCCCCAGCACACCAGGGAATTCCACATAAGGGTTCAGTGCAGTGGCAGAACTACCAAGATTGCAAAGGTGGCACTTGTGACCGGGACCTGGCGTTCCGCCACTGCCAGGTACCCAGCCTTCTCTTGCTGTTTGCCCCTGCTTTTGGCAATGCTGGTCTGGCTTCTGTCTCTACGCCATTGGTGGCAGTCTATTAGGACCCAGGTGCTGGTTACATTATGGGGCTGATGGGTGCATGCGGGGGAGAGCTTGCACTATTGGTTGTAGACAACTGAGACCCCGCCTGTCATCTAGCAGCAGTAATGTTGCAAAGCCTTCTCTATTGACATGTCAATCGGGATGTGATCCAGGTGATTCTCCCAGTTGGATCTACTAAACACAGTATTTATTAGCATCAAGAGTACAATCACACATATCAACCATAAGTTCAGCAGCCATGTGTGCTGGCCCTCCTGCACATGCGCTCATCAGCCCCATAAAGTACCCAGCAGTGTGTCCAATTCTGCTGCTGCCGCAGCCATGGATTTAGAGACCAGCGCTGCTCAATAGCAGGGATAGGACAGCAAGAGGAGGCTGGGAACCCCAATGATAACGGAACACCAGTCGCATATGCGACTTTTGTTATCCTGGTAGTTCTGCCACTGGTCCACAGTGGGAGGATTCCCCCATCCACTTGGAATGTGTAGATGGGGGAATTTTTTATTTTCATTCAATCTAAGGCCCCCCTTTCAGATTGGGCAGACACCATCCAGCGGATCTGCCTGCTCAGCGGGGATCCCTCCACTGATCCTCACTGAGCAGGTGGATGACAGGTCCATGTCCACCCCACTATGCAGAGTGGACATAGACACAGCCTGCTATTCTCTGTGGGGCAGTCAGATGGAAATGGGCCGATTTCCATCTGTCTGACATCTGATCCGATCCGCTGGATCGATGGGGAATGGATCCCCATCTGTCTGCTTTTAGCAGATTGGACCAGATTGGATGCTGGTGGGTTTTAGCAGACACATTTCCACTGACATCTGCTGCTGGCTGCTGCATAAAGAACAATGGATGGTACCGTCGGGTCTGCCTAGAAAAACTGACAGGCAGACCCGATTTGTCATTATTGGCTGACTAAGTGCTGAAAAGTGAAGTTTGGGAAGCTGCTGGAGGAACTGAGAAGGGGAGGGAGACAGATAGGGGAGAGAAGGGAGGGAGATAGGGACAGCTCACTTCAGTGATCACAGAGCAGAGATCGCTCACCTGGGAATCTGGTAGCTGATCATTGACACAGCTGGGAATGTGTAGCAGGCTATTTTTCATATTTCCCGCCCACACATCCTCCTTCTCTTTGGCAGACACAGCTGCATGCCGACTGCCGAGCATAGGAGAGTGGGCGGGGCGGCCAGGCTGAGACACGAGAAACAGGGGCGGGAGGAGGAGGAAGTTGTATTCCCCTCTGCTCTCCTGTCCCTAAAGGGGAGGAGGGAGTGTGCTCGCTGGGCTGTCACACACACTCGGCTCAGCTCCAGCCTCCAGCCACCGGGCACTTTAGAGGAGGAGGTGGGAGGGGAAAACTTTGGCGTCCCTCCCCTCTGCCTCAGCTCGCGGCGCACCCGCTGTGCACTCGCCCAGGATCGGTCTTGGGCACCGCTGCAGCCACAGCCCCAAGCGGCCCCAGGGCCGGCAGCCTAGCGGGAAATTTCCCGCTATCCCGCTAGGCCAGTCCGGCCCTGTCTCCAAGACCTTCCTTAAAAATCCCTTGCTAAAAAACGTCAAGAGTTACAACTAATCGACACCTGGCGCACGATAAACATTGGAGCAAAAGAATACACTTTTTTCTCTAACCCCCATAACTCCTCAGCGAGAATAGACTATATTTTCTGCTCCCCAATTATTCTGGCAAATTCACTCTCCGCTGATATATACCACTGCGTTTGGTCAGATCCCCATATAGTAGCATTCGTAACTAAATTTATTGGTATGACCCCCACACCATTCTCTTTGGTGATCACTGAAAACAAATGTATTGTATGTCGTTTTACAGTTTTCACGGTGCTTGTGATGCTTATGGTTTACGGTGCTCAAGGTGCTAAAGAGATTAACGTTGGTGGTGTTTCAACCCTCCTGCACACCTTTGATGCAAAAGAATAAAAGTACTGCACCTGTCAGAAGCTCTCCTCTCGTTATTTACTTGATGCCAAAGGGGCCGCTACAGATTAGAACCCATGTCAGTTTTTATTGCTGTCTGTGCCCTCAATAAAGAGATTCAACCTCCCGATTTGTCCTGTTTACCATTATTATTGAAAGTAAAAGAAAATCCCACATTTTGAGTTGTCCCCAGAAAAGTAATAGAAGGAAAATCCTCCAATGGGGACACTAGTTCAGGCCATCTTACCGAATAGGTACGCTGGGCAGTTGCCTGGGTGCCCAACTTGCCCAGGGGGCCCCACCTGCCCGGCAACCCAGCCAAGCATTTGTCCCCATTCTGGTGTGCATCCCGCCGCCGAACTTAGCAGGTGGCAAGCGCCTGTCAGCCCTGCGCTGCTGTCAGGCCACTTGGGCCATGGAGGGGGAGCCCACAACTGCAGGAATGCCTGTCCGCCTCCATGGGAACAGGCGCACACAGGACAGTTGAGTCTGACTCCTGTCCGTGTGTGTGTTCACTGGACCCAGCCGCCGAACTTAGAAGCTGTCATTTGCCTGGCACTGATGTACCAATAAATAATTAGCATTTTTATTCTCGTGGGTGATTGTGTAGGCAGGGCCCCAGTGCACTGCATTGCCAGGGGCCCTTTAACCACTTGCCGACCGCCGCACGACTATCTACGTCGGCGGTCAGCCCCTCACAGGCAAACTAACGTAGGGCTACGTTGTTTGCTTGTGAGGGTCTAGGGAGCGAGCGCGCGCCCCCCGGGGCGCGCTCCCGCTCCCGCGTGGTCACGGACCCCCCCGCGCGTGTGACCAGCGGACCCGATGTCCGCCGGTCACTCGGCGATCGTCGGGGGAGAGGGAGAATGTCAGGCAGCCTGTGTAAACAAACTGCCTGTCATTCTCCTCGCTGCAAAGACACTGATAAAACGGATCTGGTATGTAGATCCGTTGATCAGTGTCCTTACAGCTAGAGCCACAGCCAATCACAGTAGAAACCACGCCCCTAGGGACACACACAGCCCCTCCCTTCCAAATAAAGTTAACCCCTTCACTACCAGTGTATTTTTACAGTAACAGTGCATATGTATAGCACTGATTACTGTAGAAATGTCACTGGTAACCCCAAAAGTGTCAAAAATGTCAGTCAAGGGTCCGATCTGTCCGCCGCAATGTCGCAGTACCGCAAAAAAAATCGCAGATCGCCGCCATTACGCGTTAAAAAAAAAAACAACAAAAATGACAAAAATCTTTCCCTTTGTTAGTAAACGCGATAACTTTTGCGCAAACCAATCAAAATACGCTTTTTGCGATTTTTATTACCAAACATAGGTAGCATAAAATAAATTGGCCGAAAATTTTTAAAAATTTTGATTTTTACATTTTTTTTGGGGGGAATTTCATATAAAAAAATGTGAAAAATATTGCTATTTTTGCAAAATTGACGCTCTTTTTTTGTTTATAGCGCGTGATCAAAAAATCGCACAGGTGATCAAATACCACCAAAAGAAAGCTCTGTTTGTGGGAAAAAAAGGACGTCAAATTCGTTTAGGTACAGCGTCGCACGACCGCGCAATTGTGCGTTAAATTCACGCAGTGCCGAATCGCAAAATACCCCCTGGTCGGAATGGGGGTAAAATCTTCCGGGGCTTAAGTGGTTAATGCTCTTAAGATGGCACTTGTTCTGGTGACCTGGGAGTCCCCAATAATTCTCTTAATTTGCAGGGATTTCCTCCTACTTCCTGTTTGGCTATGGGACAGGAAGTGAAGGGAAACCTCCACAATAGGACATAGATAAAGAAAAAAAATCTGACAGATTATAACCCCCCCTTGCTCTATCTCTAAGTGAAAAAAAAGTTTTGCCTATAGTTCTACTTTAAGTTATTACCAAGTATAAATTTATCGTTTATCTTTATTTTATTATACAGGGTCATTCCTTTTTCGCAAACTAAGGTTTACTTAGATGAGAAACGTCTCAAAATCACCATCGCCTTAGCAAATGGTAAACTTCACAGGTTCCAAGCCTGTGAGACCCGAGACAGCCAGGATATGGATTTCACTCTATGGAATGCGCTGAGTGAACTGAGCGGCGCTCAACCAGTAAGTTATTATTTTTTATTTTTTTATACAATCTACAATTCTGGCATCACATACATTAGCTAATTGGGCAACCAATAACATATATATAGAGGACATTATTATGATTATTAAACAGGATTTCTATAGTGCCAACATGAGGGCAGACAAATACGGTTACCATAAAATTCAATACAGGAGGAATCAGAGGGTCCTCCTCCTTAGAGCTTACAATCTAGGATAGATACTCTTTTAATAAAGCGGATGTAAAGGCAGAATTTTTTCTGGGGACCCGGGAAGAGGAGGATCTGGGCTGCCCTGTGCAAAACCATTACACAGGGCAGGTAAGTATAATTTGATTGTTATTTTATTAGAAAAAAAAAAAACAAGACTTTACAATCACTTTAAGGCTAGGTTTACACCTATGCATTTTTGCAGTGCGTTTTCAGATTTTTAGAAATGCACAACAGTCCACTTAAAATGATTTCCTATGGGTCACGTTAACATCTGTGCAGTGGGGATTTTTTTTAGTCTGCAGCAGGTTACGTTTTTTGGCTCTATAGACATTTTTGATGTGTTTCCGCTGTGTTTTTGCTTGTTTCTACTGTATGACAACAGACCCCTCCCCCTAATTAATAATGCGGAACACATCAAAAAACATGCAAAAAAACGGGACCAAAAAAAGTATCAGCCGCAACCTGCAGAGGTGTGAACCTAGCCTTATGTAAGCCTGAGCCAGCCAACTGAGATGGCCAAAGACCAGCAGGCTGGGGAGAAGGTTCCCCCCCCCCTTTAAAGAACAAGTTCAGTTGAATGCAACAAACTACTACTAGCTATGATTCTAGCAGATATCCCAAATATTCTCACACACATTGATACACTTCACCATCCTGATCACACAGTATTTGGGGAGTTTACTGTAATGTTCTTTATTTTAGTCCATGTCTATATTCTCCAATCAAACTTTTACTAATAAACAAACAAGGAAAACACAGAAATGCTCATCTTTCTAATATGGCTCTTTTTTTTTTTCAAACAGGAACTAAAGCTGATGGAGACAATGAAATATGCAACAAAATATACCGCAACAGAGATGATGGAAAAACTGTGGGAACGTATCTTCCGCCATCTTCCCAACTTTGCACCTGAACTATGCATCAAATCCTTATGAACGTTCCGTTTTGACTAATTCCCACACTCTATTAAGGAACAAATTGGTCTTCAACCCAAAGATTACTGATAATAAGTGTGTTGACATGTTTAAAAAATTGGTCACCACTGAACTGGACCGTTTACCCATTAAAAAAGTGTATGGACAAGCCGACATTATAAAAGGGATCAAAACACTTGAAAAAAGGACATAGTGATCCGCCCAGCGGATAAGGGAGGGGGGTTGGTCGTATTATCCAAGGAGCAATATAATGGAGAAATGGAAAAGTTATTGGATGACCGAGAAACCTATGAGAAGCTACTAACTAATCCTACAAAAAGATACAAGAAGGAACTTGATGAATTGATCCAATATGGTACCAAGAAAGGTTTACTAAATAAAGAAGAATCAAGATATTTATTGCCATCTGCTTGCCTTATCCCTGTGATATACTACGTACCCAAAATACACAAGGACAGTGTAAATCCCCCGGGTAGACCAATAATTAGCAGGATAGACTCCCTAACATCTCAGTTAGGGGAGTATATTGATGTATTTTTACAGCCCCTTTTAAAGGACATCGCCTCCTATTTAAAAGACACCAAGCACACCCTGCAGTTGTTGGATAACATAGTAGTTGACCAGAACACAATTATGGCAACAGTAGACGTGGCGTCACTTTACACGAACATTAGCCACAAAGGAGCATTGGAAGCAGTCCAATGGGTGCTAGAGAAGTCATCGATCACCAATGTGAAATTGAAGAAATTCATCTTGAAGTGCTTAAAATTTAGCATATGCCACAACTACTTTTGGTATGGTAATAATTATTACCTACAAATAAGGGGCGTGGCCATGGGAGCTAGGTTCGCCCCCCAGTGTGGCGAACCTTTACATGGCAAAATGGGAGGAAGGTTGGCAAAGCTCTGTGTAATCACCACAGATAATCATGTACAATAGATTTATTGATGACCTTATTATGATAGCAAAAGGAGACCCCGCAGAGATGGAACATGTATTTAATGGATTGAGTGCTAAAGATCAAAATATATCATTAACAAGGACCATCAGTAAACAGCAGATCATTTTTTTTAGATTTAGAAATCGATATCATAGAGCAACAAATCCAAACTAAGACCCATTTTAAAAAAACTGTCAGGAACTCCTATATCCCAACCACCAGCTGTCATTTTAAACCCTGGATTTTAAATATACCAAGGGGCCAATATATACACCTAAGAAGAAACTGCACGAATACGGAGGATTTTGAGGTACAGGCAAACAAACTCACGCAAATGTTCCAACATAAAGGCTATCAAAATGAATTCTTGCAAAAAGAGGTGAATAGGGTCAAAACTATGGATAGGCGAAATCTGGTGTATGCAGAAAAAGTAGAAAACAAGACAAATTATAAAGAAACCAAATTTGTGTTAGACTTTAATATACAACACAAAAAGGTAGAACAAATCATAACAAAATACTGGCCGGTATTGAAGCAGGATAAAATCCTAGGCCCATTACTGAAGGAAAAACTGGACTTCGTATATAGATGCGCTCCGAATTTGAGGTACAAAATCATTAAAAATATGATAGAACCCCTCACTAAACCATCAATGTTTGGATGGAAATTCAAGGGTTTCCATGCATGTGGGCGATGCTATAGATGTGTGAGGGTATCCAACAATGCAAGGAAACGATTAACATTTGAAAACCCCCCAAACAGTAAATCATACGAAATTAGGGACTTCATCACATGTGATACGGAGGGGGTAGTTCACGCCATAAAATGCCCCTGTAATATAAAATCTATGTGGGACATACCAAAAGACCCTTGAGGGAAAGAAGGAACACATCTATAATATTAATAGGGGATTTGAAAAACATTACCTATCCATGTACTTCAAAGAAAAACATAAAAAAAGCTGTAAAGGTATGTCTTTTTGGGGTATTGAAGCCCCCAAGAAACACTGGCGCGGGGGCAACTTTGTCAGGGAACTCAGTAAAAGACAACCTTGGTGGATACGCCAGCTTGGGTCCCTATACCTGGGGGGAATCAATAAGGAGTTTGATTTAGGATGTTTTATAAGTCAATATTAGAAGTTTGTATATCTTTTAGGTAAATATATGGTTTTTAAAAATTAAAGGAACTGGCGTTTTAGGCATTATATAATGTATTAATTTATGGTCCATATCACTTCTTATTTGCACAGATGGATATAGGTCCACGGATTTTTATATTTGGGCCATATAAATGGTGCACAGTTGATTTTATTATATTATATATAATTTTTTAAATACACTTTTCAAACATACTTTTTAACCTACGTTTTTACCAATACATTGTTGCTTTTATGAATATGCTATATACTGTTTTTAATAAATACACCCGAATAGACAGCTCCTGTTCGCCCTTTTAAATATGCAAAGTTGTTGCGATTCGTGGGTCTGTAGTAGTCGGATACACTTCTATTGAGCTTCGGTAAAACGGCGCTGATCCAACCTATATAATACATTGAGCACCCCGCCATCCAATCAAAGCCCCCTGAGGAAGACACGTGGTCCCTTGTGTCGTCACGCGTAGGGGAGGGGCAAGGACGGACGGAGCGCTTCGCTGAGTTACATGCGAGACTGTCAGGCTGTTGGCTGAATCCACTGCAGAGGATAAGGACACAGCTGCGGCGTCTCCCACTATACCGCAACGGTACTTTGGAGGGTGTTAATACCTGAATGGCTTTCTAAAGGTGCATGGAATGCGAGTGCGTGTGTGAGTGTGAGTGCAATATCATATTATTTCATGAAATAAATAGATTTTAAATGGTATAAGCACTATTGTGAGCGTCTTTACTTCCATGTTATGTGGATTATTGTGGAGAAAAACAGCTAACACAAGGGATAAGATCACCTGGAAACACTAGACATCCAGCATTTGAGCCTAATTGTATTATATATAAGGTGAGCGCCCAATCACAAGGGGGTGCAGGAATAGGATCAAGTTGTGACACCCTGGTCACCCACATGGTTTGGGATCACAGCCACAGATTGGTGCATAGAAGACTTTATTGCACTTATTGTCACCAAGATTTTATTGGACACTGAATATATATATTTTTCTGTTTTTGTTTTTTGCATGGACTTATATATTTAATATATTTTTTCACAATATTTTTTCTTAGTCATCATCGATTATTGATATTATTTTAATAGTGTATGGATTGTTATATAGCTTTCTTGCAATAGCAACTATTGTGATACACAGGGGTATCCCAGCACTTAGCACTTTCTTATAGCACAACCATTTATTTTATTTTCATCAATTTTTTTTGGAGCATACACAGCACAAATATTTTAATATATTTTATCTCTCAGCAACGGATTTTATATATGATATAATATTTTAAGAAAACAGAATTGGGATCCATGGCTTGAGGGCTATACATATTTATTTATTTATTTATTTATTATATCACAATATCAATTTTACACATTTGGATAGATTTTTATTTGCGCAACACTAACTGTATATTTATTTGCACCTGAAATTAATGGTGTGAAAATGAAGGCAATTCTAGACCCCACAGTAAAGGTAAGCCTGATGAAGGACACATGTTTTCTTAGGCAGTGGTCAGAAAAGGATCTGCAGGGGGGGCGTGTCCGCAAGCCGAACGAGCAAGACGCCTGAGAAGGGAGCTCCGCTGCTTGATATCTCCATCTGCCTCCATCACACAAATTCAGGCATTTGAAAAGCTCTAAAACCCCCCTATACAGGTGCTACACACACCAGGAGCCACCAGCTTGCATTTTGGAAAGATTTGAGCCCGAATCGCCGGGGGGTACTTTGAGGCCTAGCCGCCGACTGAAGCCGCGGCCTTGCTTGAAGTGAGCCGCGCATCCGTCATCGGGGACCCGGTCGGGGGTCCGGTTTCGTCGGCATGCCTGGGGCTTCCCTTACAGACTGCCTGTTCCTCGGGGCACCTGGGGAAGAAAACATTATCTCCCTTACGAACCGGATCGCTGGACATCAGGACCTGCGGCCTGTCAGCGCGCCGCCAACATCTTGGCCAGCTGAGTACCGACATCGGGGACAGGGTAAGACATCTATCCCTACAAAAGCTCTAACCCATTCCCTGGTTCCCCGATACACCCGGCCACCACAATACAGGTACTTGGGAGCCCCTATCTACACGTTGAGAGCCCAGGCCTCCCACAGACAGCAGCCATCTTGGCTCAGGCCGCACGCAGCACTCCCGGCATTTCTAGGGACAGTGTATACCATCACCTACTACAACCCGTAGAATTGCTCCGCGAAGGCACCAGCACTCTATATACTGCTTTTTTGGACCCAAAAGACCTAAGGTTCGCCTCTGTATCTCTGAGGTCTAAACGCCAGCTGAGGCCGCTGTGTTTTCTGCCCAGCAATCTGCCGACATCAGCTCTACCTATATCAAAAGTGGTCTAAATTTTCAGCGATTACTGCCCTATCAGAGACCTACATCCAGTGGTGCTCATATTTTATCCGGGTAGCCAGGATTGCTGGCTGAACTATTAGTGGCATACCGAGGCCTCCAGCCACTCAAGCAGGAGTGAGAGGGAACTGAGGGTCCCAGTTGTGACCAACATATTTAAGAAGTAAAGAAGAGACAAGAACTCACTGCTCAAGGTGTTGTTATTGCCTGATGACTCACACCGGTGCATGCCCCGGCTCACCTCTGTGGAAACTTGATAAAGGAAAAGGAATTGGCAGCACTCCAGGTTGAGTAAAAATCCAGATTTATTGACTGGACATCCAAATATGACAATAGTGACAAGGTAGACGCGTTTTACACACTGACTGTGTGCTTAATCATTACTAATAATAGTAATAATTGTCCAGTCAATAAATCTGGATTTTGACTCAACCGGGAGTGCTGCCAATTCCTTTTCCTTTATCATATTTAAGAAGTAATAGAGGCATAAAGGGACATATAATTTGAACCCCCAATCTTGATATTTGAAAGAAAGTAAAGCCACAACAACCTGATCACTGCCTCCCAATTGCCACCATTCTGGAAACAGAGGTACTGTGGCAATCCCAATAGATCACTGTTACTGCGCAGAGATTGTGAATAACTCTTAGCATATCAATCTGAAGCTCTTGCAATCTCCATACATCATACAACACACCAACGTTAATCAAACTACTTACTCGCAGTGAGTCTTAATCACTTTAGAATGTGATATTCCCTAGGAGGCGCAGGAGTGGCAAGGGAAAATATGCACTTCTAGGCGCACAGCTCCAAGCTGCATGGCTTCATTAGCACTTCCAGGGGCCATAAATGCTATACTGGACACCCGAGATTAACACCCCTTGAGACCTGCATATAATTTGTATGTCTTCCACCCGTAAAAAGCATTATAAATCACCCAAAAAGTCTTTAACACACTACCTTTTGAGGACAAGACGGCACTAACAGTCCATCAGTAACAAAGGAAAATACTGCCAAAACCTCACAGCTAAAATTCCTCACAGCAGGAGACCTCTAGTAACAAGCAAAATGCACCACTCACCAAAAATGATTTGGAGAACAGTTTGGAGGCCATGTATACTAAGCTGGCCTCTAAGTTTCAATCCGAACTTGATAAAACGGCAAACACATTGTCACAGGAGATCTCAGCCCTGGGTGGCAGAACAGACAGACTTGAAACCAAACACGACGAACTATACTTAGCATATAAAGAGCTCAGTAGGGATCATGAAGCACTAAATAATGCCTTCACACAACTCCAGTCGCATGTAGAAGACCTGGACAACAGGAACAGAAGAAACAACTTAAAGCTGAGAGGGATTCCTGAGTCTTATTTGGATTTGATTCCGACGGTTAGTAGACTGTTCAAATCTCTGTTACCGGACCGTACTGAAGATCATTTTATTTGTGACCGCATTCACCGGGCTCTCAGGCCAAAACCACCAGCAGACAAACCACCCAGGGATATAATTCTCTGCCTGAAAGACTTTCTAATAAAAGAGGAAACCGATGGGGGTTTCCTTTCAAGCTTATAATCCCGCATTATGGATCTACTTATGTAGCTACAAACATTTCAAAAGGTCAAGAAATCCTGATTAAACTGGGATTGCAGGATCCCACAGCCGTCCCTCAACCCTCGCCAAGGCTATCCCCACTGTGGCAGACACCAGCCTCCAGAAAAGGCCGCCGCAGAACCAGAAATGAGATCGGATAGAGTGGTGACGATCGACTGTCAGTCGCCTTACACCAATTCTCCTGATTGATTAATGCTTTTTATGTTTTATTTTCACACAGGTCTAACAGTGTCAAATCCCAAACCCCTCAAATGGGTCAGGTGATATAAGAAATATGGATGGAATACTAACATTCCCAAACATCTTCCTCTGCACTGTTAAATTTGCAATCTGGTTGTTCTGTTTTTGTTTTCTATTTTTTTTTTTTCACAGACTCCAAAGAAATGGTTCTCGGATATCCCTACTCTACACAAGGTGGCGTTCCACTCATATATCATTCTTGCTGAACTTTGATACCACTGGTTAAAAATTTAAAATCTTGAAGCAACAATGACATCTTGTGGTCAAAGTTGGTATTATTACAAATTTATTCTATGTTTTTTATCTGACTATATCTAATATACTTTAAGAAACATTATACACAAATCACATGGTTAACAGGAACACAAATTGTCTCAGGTTGATACAAAGAGTTTTTTTTGTTTTTTTTTTTCCCTTCTGCTTGACACAAATGGAGCGCTGTAAAGTATACTGTGCCTATTCTTTTTCCACACCTTTTTGAAAAATTATTATTTTTTTTTTTATTAATTTTTCTATGCAAATTTTATAGTCACTTTAACAAATCCTATATTTTGCGACAAACATAAATCTATTTGAAGTGGGCATTTCACTGTTTTGCATTTTCTGCATATCTTGGGTTTTTACAATCTTAGTTCCGTGCAAGGTCATTGTTCCCCCACACAGCCCACACGGTGTTGACTGGTTCTGACAGAGCTAGCAACATCGAGTTCGCTGTTTAGGAGAAAAATATTCTCCGGATAATTTTCTTTTTATTCAGTAACCCCATAGGGTATACTGATCCAGATATATATAATGTTCAATTGTTTCATTTACAATATTGACGAGATAAAAGCAGTATTTTATTTTCTTTCATTGTTACTGTCACTTACCTGGCTAGTAATTTTTTTTTTCTTTTTAAATACAATACAGACAAGTTTTTTTTTGGGCACTCTTTTGAGATTTGTTTTGAACACCGGACAAGGTTTATATATAAACACGGTAATTTATATTGTATTCTCAGCAGAAACAGTGGTTGTATACATGATTACCCCTATCAGATGTACTTTATAAATTTAATGTTAAATGAATATTAGATGCATTTCACACAATGCACAAGGATTTAAATCACCCAACAAGAGGCGCAAAGCTTTTCACCATTATAAACGGATAGGTGCTAAAATTGTACTCCTACAAGAAACCCACTTTGCAGAAGCCAATCACCCTAAATATCTTCACAAATCTTACAATCAAACCTACTATACATTGTATCCTTCTAAAAGTAGAGGAGTAGCTATACTCATACATAAAACATTTCCCTTCGAAGTACAAAAGGTATTTAAAGATATAAACAGTAGATATATTATATTAAAAGGACAAATCTTAGGGAAGGAACTTACAATTGCTAATTTATATGCCCCCAATGGTTCCTCAATGCAGTTTTTTCAGGAATTCTTCTCCACCCTGGAGAGATATCACTCTTCTCACCTTCTTCTAGGAGGGGATTTCAACATGGTGGCACACCCCGCTTTAGACAGAAGTAACCCGACAACTATCTCCAAGACCTTCCCGAAATCCCTTGCTAAAAAACGTCAAGAGTTACAACTAATCGACACCTGGTGCACGATAAACATAGGAGCAAAAGAATACACTTTTTTCTCTAACCCCCATAACTCCTCAGCAAGAATAGACTATATTTTCTGCTCCCCAATTATTCTGGCAAATTCACTCTCCGCTGATATATACCACTGCGTTTGGTCAGATCCCCATATAGTATCATTCGTAACTAAATTTATTGGTATGACCCCCACACCATTCTCTTGGAGATTAAATTAATCCCTTATCTCAGATGCGGTGGTAGAACAAGAACTCTTGGCAACCATGAGTGAATTTTTCCTCCTTAACCAAAACCAAGATATATCCATCACAAACACCTGGGTTACACATAAAGCATATATGCGTGGCAATTTAACTGCCAAAGCAGTAATTAAAAATAAAGAACGTACAAAAAACATATATAACCTCACAAAAGAAATAGAAACCCTACATAAAAACCCAAATGCGCTTCAGGACAATGAAATCAGACAAGGAAGGAATTAAACAATATATTGTCATATAATGCTGAGAAATCGTTAAGATATTCAAAGGCCAAATTCCTCCTTCATGGCAACACTGCTTCAACTATGTTTGCAAAGAAATTAAATCAGACGATAAAGCCACCCCATGTATATAAATTGAACACTCCGTTGGGCTTCACTACAACACATCCTAAAGAAGTTGCGAGGATATTTGAAGATTTCTACGCTAATCTTCTCTCTCCTCCCATAGACCCAGCACCACACATAACTAAAACATGGTTAGAATCCCTTCCCATCCCTAAATTAACTTCTTCGCAGATTGATTTGTTAAATACCCCCATTACAGAAGAAGAAATACTACAAGGTATAAAGAATCTTAGAAAATCCTCGGCACCAGGCCCGGATAGCTACACCGCCATATACTATAAAAAATTTGCTTCTCTACTCGCCCCGAAACTCACACTTCTGTTCAATCATATCCTACAAGGAGGCAAGTTCCCAGAAGAGATGCTATTGGCCAATATGACACTTATACCCAAGCCAAATAAGGATTTATCCCACCCACAAAATTACAGACCAATATCGGTAATAAACAATGCTCTTAAAATCTTTAGTAAAATACTATCAATTAGACTATCATCCATCAATACCACATTAATTTCCCCTAATCAATCCGGATTTATACTGAATCGACAGATCATAGATAATATTAGATTAGCCAGCAACATTATCCAAGATGCAAACAAATTCAGTAAAAAATTACTACTTTTAGGCTTAGATATACACAAAGCCTTCAATAGTGTGTCATGGCAATTCCTACAATTATAGGATATAGGAGGAGTCCCCTGTAGTGCATTTGCACATCCTTCCCAGCAAGGAGTATTATCTCCAAGGGTTAGAAAGGCTGGATTCATCTCTTTTTCATGGATAGTGTAGGACCCACTGATAATGGGGTACTTTGACGCAGTAGTGGGCTTGAGCACGATATGGCCATATGGTGGGACCAAACCCCCATTTTTATTTATGGATTGTCTTCAGATTTGGTAGTTATTTCTTTTGCATTTGCGCGCTATTCTTTTTTAATATACATGTCTTTTGGTTCATAGCTGCAGCAGCTTTAGAAATACATGGGTATGCTCCCCCAAAATTTTTTTGCCTGTTTATTATGTATTCGGTCTGACCAGACTATCGAGGTTGAGCAACCCTCCCCACCCCCCCACACACACCTGTACTCAATCAGTGTCCACCATCAAGTGGATATAGGAGGAGTCCCCTGTAGTGCATTTGCACATCCTTCCCAGCAAGGAGTATTATCTCCAAGGGTTAGAAAGGCTGGATTCATCTCTTTTTCATGGATAGTGTAGGACCCACTGATAATGGGGTACTTTGACGCAGTAGTGGGCTTGAGCACGATATGGCCATATGGTGGGACCAAACCCCCATTTTTATTTATGGATTGTCTTCAGATTTGGTAGTTATTTCTTTTGCATTTGCGCGCTATTCTTTTTTAATATACATGTCTTTTGGTTCATAGCTGCAGCAGCTTTAGAAATACATGGGTATGCTCCCCCAAAATTTTTTTGCCTGTTTATTATGTATTCGGTCTGACCAGACTATCGAGGTTGAGCAACCCTCCCCACCCCCCCACACACACCTGTACTCAATCAGTGTCCACCATCAAGTGGATATAGGAGGAGTCCCCTGTAGTGCATTTGCACATCCTTCCCAGCAAGGAGTATTATCTCCAAGGGTTAGAAAGGCTGGATTCATCTCTTTTTCATGGATAGTGTAGGACCCACTGATAATGGGGTACTTTGACGCAGTAGTGGGCTTGAGCACGATATGGCCATATGGTGGGACCAAACCCCCATTTTTATTTATGGATTGTCTTCAGATTTGGTAGTTATTTCTTTTGCATTTGCGCGCTATTCTTTTTTAATATACATGTCTTTTGGTTCATAGCTGCAGCAGCTTTAGAAATACATGGGTATGCTCCCCCAAAATTTTTTTGCCTGTTTATTATGTATTCGGTCTGACCAGACTATCGAGGTTGAGCAACCCTCCCCACCCCCCCACACACACCTGTACTCAATCAGTGTCCACCATCAAGTGGATATAGGAGGAGTCCCCTGTAGTGCATTTGCACATCCTTCCCAGCAAGGAGTATTATCTCCAAGGGTTAGAAAGGCTGGATTCATCTCTTTTTCATGGATAGTGTAGGACCCACTGATAATGGGGTACTTTGACGCAGTAGTGGGCTTGAGCACGATATGGCCATATGGTGGGACCAAACCCCCATTTTTATTTATGGATTGTCTTCAGATTTGGTAGTTATTTCTTTTGCATTTGCGCGCTATTCTTTTTTAATATACATGTCTTTTGGTTCATAGCTGCAGCAGCTTTAGAAATACATGGGTATGCTCCCCCAAAATTTTTTTGCCTGTTTATTATGTATTCGGTCTGACCAGACTATCGAGGTTGAGCAACCCTCCCCACCCCCCCACACACACCTGTACTCAATCAGTGTCCACCATCAAGTGGATATAGGAGGAGTCCCCTGTAGTGCATTTGCACATCCTTCCCAGCAAGGAGTATTATCTCCAAGGGTTAGAAAGGCTGGATTCATCTCTTTTTCATGGATAGTGTAGGACCCACTGATAATGGGGTACTTTGACGCAGTAGTGGGCTTGAGCACGATATGGCCATATGGTGGGACCAAACCCCCATTTTTATTTATGGATTGTCTTCAGATTTGGTAGTTATTTCTTTTGCATTTGCGCGCTATTCTTTTTTAATATACATGTCTTTTGGTTCATAGCTGCAGCAGCTTTAGAAATACATGGGTATGCTCCCCCAAAATTTTTTTGCCTGTTTATTATGTATTCGGTCTGACCAGACTATCGAGGTTGAGCAACCCTCCCCACCCCCCCACACACACCTGTACTCAATCAGTGTCCACCATCAAGTGGATATAGGAGGAGTCCCCTGTAGTGCATTTGCACATCCTTCCCAGCAAGGAGTATTATCTCCAAGGGTTAGAAAGGCTGGATTCATCTCTTTTTCATGGATAGTGTAGGACCCATTGATAATGGGGTACTTTGACGCAGTAGTGGGCTTGAGCACGATATGGCCATATGGTGGGACCAAACCCCCATTTTTATTTATGGATTGTCTTCAGATTTGGTAGTTATTTCTTTTGCATTTGCGCGCTATTCTTTTTTAATATACATGTCTTTTGGTTCATAGCTGCAGCAGCTTTAGAAATACATGGGTATGCTCCCCCAAAATTTTTTTGCCTGTTTATTATGTATTCGGTCTGACCAGACTATCGAGGTTGAGCAACCCTCCCCACCCCCCCACACACACCTGTACTCAATCAGTGTCCACCATCAAGTGGATATAGGAGGAGTCCCCTGTAGTGCATTTGCACATCCTTCCCAGCAAGGAGTATTATCTCCAAGGGTTAGAAAGGCTGGATTCATCTCTTTTTCATGGATAGTGTAGGACCCACTGATAATGGGGTACTTTGACGCAGTAGTGGGCTTGAGCACGATATGGCCATATGGTGGGACCAAACCCCCATTTTTATTTATGGATTGTCTTCAGATTTGGTAGTTATTTCTTTTGCATTTGCGCGCTATTCTTTTTTAATATACATGTCTTTTGGTTCATAGCTGCAGCAGCTTTAGAAATACATGGGTATGCTCCCCCAAAATTTTTTTGCCTGTTTATTATGTATTCGGTCTGACCAGACTATCGAGGTTGAGCAACCCTCCCCACCCCCCCACACACACCTGTACTCAATCAGTGTCCACCATCAAGTGGATATAGAAGGAGTCCCCTGTAGTGCATTTGCACATCCTTCCCAGCAAGGAGTATTATCTCCAAGGGTTAGAAAGGCTGGATTCATCTCTTTTTCATGGATAGTGTAGGACCCACTGATAATGGGGTACTTTGACGCAGTAGTGGGCTTGAGCACGATATGGCCATATGGTGGGACCAAACCCCCATTTTTATTTATGGATTGTCTTCAGATTTGGTAGTTATTTCTTTTGCATTTGCGCGCTATTCTTTTTTAATATACATGTGTTTTGGTTCATAGCTGCAGCAGCTTTAGAAATACATGGGTATGCTCCCCCAAAATTTTTTTGCCTGTTTATTATGTATTCGGTCTGACCAGACTATCGAGGTTGAGCAACCCTCCCCACCCCCCCACACACACCTGTACTCAATCAGTGTCCACCATCAAGTGGATATAGGAGGAGTCCCCTGTAGTGCATTTGCACATCCTTCCCAGCAAGGAGTATTATCTCCAAGGGTTAGAAAGGCTGGATTCATCTCTTTTTCATGGATAGTGTAGGACCCACTGATAATGGGGTACTTTGACGCAGTAGTGGGCTTGAGCACGATATGGCCATATGGTGGGACCAAACCCCCATTTTTATTTATGGATTGTCTTCAGATTTGGTAGTTATTTCTTTTGCATTTGCGCGCTATTCTTTTTTAATATACATGTCTTTTGGTTCATAGCTGCAGCAGCTTTAGAAATACATGGGTATGCTCCCCCAAAATTTTTTTGCCTGTTTATTATGTATTCGGTCTGACCAGACTATCGAGGTTGAGCAACCCTCCCCACCCCCCCACACACACCTGTACTCAATCAGTGTCCACCATCAAGTGGATATAGGAGGAGTCCCCTGTAGTGCATTTGCACATCCTTCCCAGCAAGGAGTATTATCTCCAAGGGTTAGAAAGGCTGGATTCATCTCTTTTTCATGGATAGTGTAGGACCCACTGATAATGGGGTACTTTGACGCAGTAGTGGGCTTGAGCACGATATGGCCATATGGTGGGACCAAACCCCCATTTTTATTTATGGATTGTCTTCAGATTTGGTAGTTATTTCTTTTGCATTTGCGCGCTATTCTTTTTTAATATACATGTCTTTTGGTTCATAGCTGCAGCAGCTTTAGAAATACATGGGTATGCTCCCCCAAAATTTTTTTGCCTGTTTATTATGTATTCGGTCTGACCAGACTATCGAGGTTGAGCAACCCTCCCCACCCCCCCACACACACCTGTACTCAATCAGTGTCCACCATCAAGTGGATATAGGAGGAGTCCCCTGTAGTGCATTTGCACATCCTTCCCAGCAAGGAGTATTATCTCCAAGGGTTAGAAAGGCTGGATTCATCTCTTTTTCATGGATAGTGTAGGAACCACTGATAATGGGGTACTTTGACGCAGTAGTGGGCTTGAGCACGATATGGCCATATGGTGGGACCAAACCCCCATTTTTATTTATGGATTGTCTTCAGATTTGGTAGTTATTTCTTTTGCATTTGCGCGCTATTCTTTTTTAATATAATTCCTACAATTGGTGTTAACCGGGTTTGGCTTCGAGGGAGAGTTTCTTAATGGATTCAGGGCGTTGTATCATAATCCTAAGACTAAAATTAGGATCCCTGGCTGCAACTCAGAATTTTTCCCCCTGGGTAGAGGTACAAGACAAGGATGTCCCCTCTCCCCCCTTTTTTAGCATTAGCTTTAGAACCACTTTCCATCGCGATCTTACAACATCCTAACATTCTAGGATATAACAAAGAAGATGTGACATTTAAACGTAACCTATATGCAGACGATACATTGTTATTCATTTCTGATCCCTCCACATCAATTCCAAACTTACTACAACTATTACATTTATTTGATGACATCTCAGGACTTCATATTATTGTTTCCAAGTCGATGGCCCTCCCGATCAATTTTACCCTCTCTGTGGTACAATCCCTGAAAAACCAATTCCCCTTTATATGGTCAATGGAGTGAGGCTGGGGACGGGGGTCAGTAGGGCAGAGGACGGGGGGGAGGGTCAGTAGGGCAGGAGGACAAGGGGGGTCAGTAGGGTAGAGGACAGGGGGGGCCAATAGGGCAGAGGACAGGGGGGCCAATAGGGCAGAGGACAGGGGGGCCAATATGGCAGAGGACAGGGGGCCAATAGGGCAGAGGACTGGGGGTCAGTAGGGCAGAGGACAGGGGGGCCAATAGGGCAGAGGACGGAGGGTCAATAGGGCAGAGGAGAGGGGGGGTCAGTAGGGAGGATAAGGGGGGTCAGTAGGGTGGAGGACAGGGGGGTGAATAGGGCAGAGGACAGGGGGCCAATAGGGCAGAGGACGGGGGGCCAATAGGGCAGAGGATCGGGGGGCCAATAGGGCAGAGGACCGGGGGGTCAATAGGGCAGAGGACGGGGGGTCAGTAGGGAGGGTAAGGGGGGTCAGTAGGGTGGAGGACAGAGGGGATGAATAGGGCAGAGGACAGAGGGGGCCAATAGGGCAGAGGATGGGGGGCCAATAGGGCAGAGGACGGGGGGGTCAATAGGGCAGAGAACAGGGAGGTCAATAGGGCAGAGAACAGGGGGGTTCAGTAGGGAGTACAAGGCGGGTCAGTAGGTTGGAGGACAGGGGGGTCAGTAGGTTGGAGGACAGGGGGGTCAATAGGGCAGAGGATAGGGGGGGTCAATAGTGCAGAGGACAGGGGGGGTCAATAGTGCAGAGGACAGGGGGTCAATAGTGCAGAGGACAGGGGGGGTCAATAGTGCAGAGGACAGGGGATTCAATAGTGCAGAGGAAAGGGGGGTCAATAGGGCAGAGGACAGGGGGGGGTCAGTAGGGAGGAAAAGGCGTGTCAGTAGGGTGGAGGACAGGCGGGTCAGTAGGGCGGAGGACAGGGGGGCCAGTAGGGCAGCAGACAGGTGGGGTCAATAGGGCAGAGGACAGGGGGGGTCAGTAGGGTGGAGGACAGGGGGGTCAGTATGTAATGATTACCAAACCTCAATCAGGCTCAAAATAGATTTCTGCCGCTGGGTCTAATTAGGTAATTTTAGTGCATGCACGAGGAGACCACACTGACACATGTTGTTCAGGTAAATGATACTTCCTGTTTATTTCTACTGTGCATACTGTATGTGTTATATAGTAAGTAGGCAGTCAAGGCCGCCGCCGGCCCTACAATGGGTCCCAGTGGGTCCATTGAACCCAGGCGGCAGTTGAGCAGGAGTGGCCGCAGCGCGGCTGCCACGTAACCACATTCCACTATGACAACCAGTTTAGAAGAAAGGTAAATTCATTGACAGTAACCGTTTAAGTAAGTGTAGTTGCCACTTGGCGGCTGCGGGTGGGAGTATTTTAATTACACTGGCCGCCGTCTCTGTCTCTGCTCCATAGTGTCTCACTGCCAGAGTGTCACTTCCCTATGCTGCTGACTGGCCGAGCGGGGCGAGCGGCAATGCCGGCATTGGTTTGGAGCAGTGTGGGTGGGTGGGCTGTGGGCGGGCTTGTGGGGCGAAGTCAGAGCAAGAGCGTTGCATGGGTTAGAGAGCGGAGCTGCTTTCCAGGCAGGAGGCAGCCAGCACAGCACAAGAACCCGCTTACTAGTTACCACAGTGCAGTGCTGTAAGAAGGCAAGACTTTGCTGGTGACTGTAATACATCAGTGTTTCTCAACCTTTTTTCAGTTGAGGCACACCCCCAAATTATGGGCAGTCTCGAGTCACCCTTTAAAATTATGGACAGTCTTGAGGCATTCCATCCTAAAATGTAACAACTATTCTAATAGTTTTATATAATGCAGCAACATACACACACGTAGGACGCCCAATGTTAGAGGTACATTTTGGTACTGACTAGTATTCCAAGGTTTCTCTTTTTCCTCAGTTTTTCTCCATTGCTTAGCTAATGCAGGGCAGGGTCAAACAAGCATGCTACGCAAACAACTGACATCCTCCTTATCGATGATGATGTAGTTCGTTAGCAGGTTGGCAGCAAGAGGGTCGTAATGGTGCACAATGAAAACCCATGGCTTTGTGTAACTAAAAGGCAGGCTTCATCCACCCTCAGCCTTTTATAAACTTTTTGGGAAATTTTTGGGGCATTTTGCTGAGGCACCCCTGAGGAAACCTCAAGGCACACCAGGGTGAAAAAGGCTGTAATAGATAAATGAAATGATAAAAACCACTCACGCCACAAATTAATAATGAGGCAATATTGTGATTTGAGGAAATTGCTGCTGCTTCAAAAACCCCTAGGGGTGTGAGACATGTAAATATGCAAAGGCAGCGCTAAATCCTCCTAGTGAATGAAGTGCTCCACTATGCCAAAATGCAAATGCTGTTCAAACTACAAGGGCATAAATGAATAAAATGAATATAATCAGAACATATAAATTTACATAATCAATGTGTAATTTCTGAATCAATCAAGGTGCTATTGTGCAAAAAAAGTGCTCAAGTGCATTTGATTTATATATATACGTGTAAAGTCACACAATTTCTAATCATCATAAGCTAGAAACAATGAGTAGTCCAAAATGTAAGTCCCATGTGCAAATATGTGTCAGCCAAAGGAGGTGACAAACAGTAGTGGTGGCACCCTCTGAACACCGCCAAACTGTGGAAAAAATGCAGACTCACCGATTGGAGTTGATTTTTTTTGGCTTATGTCAACTAAAGATCAAGAAGCGCTTTGGAATCTCCGTGGGTTAGATGACTTGTGTCCCAATGGATGGAATTCCTGTTGGTGATCTCAGAGGGCAAGATGCACTTGTAGTTTGCGCAGCTTTTGTACTTGTAGTTTGCACAGCATTTGTATTTTGGAATAGTGGAGCACTTCATTCACTAGGGGGATTTAGCGCTGCCTTTGCTGGTGAGTGGGTTCTAAGAAATCTAGTTAATAATGTGAATGGCTGACTTGGTTGCTCTTTTTAATGTGTTTACTCAGGTCCCTCCCACTTGCCAACCGCGCTATAGCCGATTAACGGCTACAGCGCAGCCGGCTAGTTCTGGGAGGCCATCATATAGCGGCCCCCCGTTCACGTGCGTGGAAGTGTCCATGATGGCTGGATCTGCAGGACCTAGCACATCACAAATCCAGGTAAAGGGCAATGACAGCGGCCCTTTACCACCGATGCAGCACGAGAAGAGAGAGAGACACCGCAGCAGCGTGAGCTGAACTGGCAATGACGCCAGTTTGTTGACAAGTGATCACAGCGGCCCTTTACCGCATGATCGCTCCATCCAATGATGGAGCAATTTTTCAACAAAACTGCGTCATTGCCGGTTCAGCTTATGCTGCTGCGGTGTCTCTCTCTCTCCTCTCACGTTGCATCTGTGTGAGAGGAGAGAGAAACCCCTTGCAGCAGCACAAGCTGGCACGATCCTTTGTGCCATCAGTGCTCCTACAGTGCCATTAAAGTGCAATCTCAGTGCCATCACAGTGCCCCCTTCAGTGTCAATACAGTGCCTCGTCAGTGCAATCAGAGTTCCATCAGTGTCAATACAGTGCTTCATCAGTGTCATCACAGTGCCCCATCAGTGTCATCACAGTGCCCCATGTGTGTCGTCACAGTGCCCCATCAGTGGCAATACAGTGCACCATCACAGTGACCCATAAGTGGCAATAAAGTGCACCATCACAGTACCAACAGTGCACTCCCAGTGCCCCATCAGTGTCAATACAGTGCTCCATCAGTGCCATCACAGTGCCAACAGTGGCATCTCTGTGCCCCATCAGTGTCATCACAGTGCCCCATCAGTGTCATCATAGCGCCCCATCAGTGGCAATACAGTGCCCCATCAGTATCATCACAATGCCCCATCAGTGTCATCACAGTGCCCCATCAGTGGTAATACAGCACCCCATCAGTGCAATCATAGTGCCCCATAAGTGGTAATACAGTGCGCCATCACAGTACCAACAGTGGTAATACAGTGCCCCATCAGTACAGAGTGCCATCAGTGCAATCAGTGCCCCATCAATGTCAATACAGTGCCTCATCAGTGTCATCACAGTGCACCATCAGTGGCAATACAGTGCGCCTTCACAGTGCCAACAGTACCATCACAGTGCCCCATCAGTGGCAATACAGTGCGCCATCACAGTACCATCAGTGCTATCACGGTGCCCCATCGGTGTCAATACAGCGCCCCATAAGTGCAATCACAGTGCCATCAGTGCCCCATCAGGGCAATCACAGTGCCATCACAGTGCCCCATCAGTGGCAATACGGTGTCCCATCAGTGCAATCACAGTGCAATCACTGTAGGGGCACCAGCAGCAATGGCACTGTGATATTGGGGGAACCAGCCGCTTCAATGCACTGTGATATTGGGGGCACCAGCAGCTTCAATGGCACTGTGATATTGGGGGCACCAGCAGCAGCAATTGCACTGTGATATTGGGGGCACCAGCAGCTTCAATGGCACTGTGATATTGGGAGCACCAGCAGCAGTAATGGCACTGTGATATTGGGGGCACCAGCAGCAGTGATGGCACTGTGATATTGGGGGCACCAGCAGCAATTGCACTGTGATATTGGGGGCACCAGCAGCTTCAATTGCACTGTGATATTGGGGGCACCAGCAGCTTCAATGGCACTGTAATATTGGGGGCACCAGCAGCAGCAATTGCACTGTGATATTGGGGGCTCCAGCAGCAGCAATTGCACTGTAATATTGGGGGCACCAGCAGCAGCAATTGCACTGTGATATTGGGGGCAACAGCAGCTTCAATGGCACTGTGATATTGGGGGCACCAGCAGCTTCAATGGCACTGTGATATTGGGGGCACCAGCAGCAATGGCACTGTGATATTGGGGGCACCAGCAGAAGCAATTGCACTGTGATGTTGGGGGTACCAGCAATTGCACTGTGATATTGGGGGCACCAGCAGCTTCAATGGCACTGTGATATCGGGGGCAACAGCAGCTTCAATGGCACTATGATATTGGGGGCACCAGCCGTAGCAATTGCACTGTGATATTGGGGGCACCAGCAGAAGCAATTGCACTGTGATGTTGGGGGTACCAGCAATTGCACTGTGATATTGGGGGCACCAGCAGCTTCAATGGCACTGTGATATCGGGGGCACCAGCAGCTTCAATGGCACTATGATATTGGGGGCACCAGCCGCAGCAATTGCACTGTGATATTGGAGGCACCAGCAGCAGGAATTGCACTGTGATATTGGGGCACCAGCAGCAGCGATGGCACTGTGATATTGGGGGCACCAGCAGCTTCAATGGCACTGTGATATTAGGGGCACCAGAAGCAGTAATGGCACTGTGATATTGGAGGCACCAGCAGCAGTGATGGCACTGTGATATTGGGGCACCAGCAGCAGTGATGGCACTGTGATATTGGGGGAACCAGCAATTGCACTGTGATATTCGGGGCACCAGCAGCTTCAATGGCACTGTGATAATGGGGGACCCAGCAGCAGTAATAGTGCTGTGATATTGGGGGCACCAGCAGCAGCGATGGCACTGTGTTATTGGGGGCACCAGCAGCAATTGCACTGTGATATTGAGGGCACCAGCAGCTTCAATTGCACTGTGATATTGGGGGTACCAGCAGCTTCAATGGCACTGTGATTTTGGAGGCACCAGCAATTGCACTGTGATATTGGGGGCACCAGCAGCAGCAATTGCACTTTAATATTGGGGGCACCAGCAGCAGAAATTGCATTGTGATAGTGGGGGCACCAGCAGCTTCAATGGCACTGTGATATTGGGGGCACCAGCAGCTTCAATGGCACTGTGATATTGGGGGCACCAGCAGCAATGGCACTGTGATATTGGGGGCACCAGCAATTGCACTGTGATATTGGGGGCACCAGCAGCTTCAATGGCACTGTGTTATTGGGGGCATCAGCAGCTTCAATGGCACTTTGATATTGGGGGAACCAGCCGCAGCAATTGCACTGTGATATTTGGGGCACCAGCAGCAATTGCACTGTGATATTGAGGGCACCAGCAGCTTCAATTGCACTGTGATATTGGGGGTACCAGCAGCTTCAATGGCACTGTGATTTTGGAGGCACCAGCAATTGCACTGTGATATTGGGGGCACCAGCAGCAGCAATTGCACTTTAATATTGGGGGCACCAGCAGCAGAAATTGCATTGTGATAGTGGGGGCACCAGCAGCTTCAATGGCACTGTGATATTGGGGGCACCAGCAGCTTCAATGGCACTGTGATATTGGGGGCACCAGCAGCAATGGCACTGTGATATTGGGGGCACCAGCAATTGCACTGTGATATTGGGGGCACCAGCAGCTTCAATGGCACTGTGTTATTGGGGGCATCAGCAGCTTCAATGGCACTTTGATATTGGGGGAACCAGCCGCAGCAATTGCACTGTGATATTTGGGGCACCAGCCGCAGAAATTGCACTGAGATATTGGGGGCACCAGAAGCTTCAATGGCACTGTGATACTGGGGGCACCAGAAGCAGTAATGGCACTGTGATATTGGGGGCACCAGCAACAGCGATGGTGCTGTGATATTGGGGGCACCAGCAATGGCACTGTGATATTGGGGGCACCAGCAGCTTCAATGGCACCGTGATATTGGGGGCACCAGCAGCAGTAATGGCACTGTGATAATGGGGGCACCAGCAGCAGTAATGGCACTGTGATATTAGGGGCACCAGCAGCAATTGCACTGTGATATTGGGGGCACCAGCAGCTTCAATTGCACTGTGATATTGGGGGTACCAGCAGCTTCAATGGCACTGTGATATTGGGGGCACCAGCAATTGCACTGTGATATTAGGGGCACCAGCAGCTTTAATGGCACTGTGATATTGGGGGCATCAGCAGCTTCCATGGCACTGTGATGTTGGGGGTACCAGCGCAATGGCACTGTCATATTGGGGGCACCGGCAATTGCACTGTGATATTGGGGGCACCAGTAATGGCACTGTGATATTGAGGGCACCAGCAGCAATGGCACTGTGTTATTGAGGGCACCAGCAGCAGCAATTGCACTGTGATATTGGAGCCAGCAGCTTCAATGGCACTGTGATATTGGGGGCACCAGCAGCTTCAATGGCATTGTGATATTGGAGGCACCAGCAGCAATGGCACTGTGATATTGGGGGCACCAGCAATTGCACTGTGATATTGGGGGCACCAGCAGCTTCAATGGCACTGTGATATTGGGGGCACCAGCAGCAGCAATTGCACTGTGATATTGGAGGCACCAGCAGTTTCAATGGCACAGTAATATTGGGGGCACCAGAAGCAGCAATGGCACTGTGATATTGGGGGCACCAGCAGCAATGCTGCCCCCAATTACACATACCAGAATTGCAGTAAAGTCAACCCGGATGTTTTTCCAATGATCAGTCTGCTCTGTCTCCCTCTCTCACACAGTCAAAAGTGTGTACTGGCAACGATAGCCTGTATACCCTTTTTAAAGATGGCGCCATACGTGCTGAACGCCGCCTATCATTGCGTCATTTCGGGTTTGGAAATAACACGATGAGAGGAGTGGCCGGCCGCCCACGTCACTGCCCATTGCCTCCTGGGAGTGATGAGTAAGAGCTCCCAGGACGCATTGCAGAGCAGGAAGTGATGTCGGCGGCCACGGCCGCAGAGGGGGGAGGAAGGAGGAAGTGCAATAAAGAAAGCCCTATAAACAAGGTAAGTGAGCTCCAAAAAAAATTTTAAATGCCCAATTCTTCATTAGCAAAGGGATGACTGCTGTAATATGTAAAGTCAAAAAGTAGGGTGGAACTCCGCTTTAATGTAATTCAAAGTGTAAATGTATTTTTCTCTGCATCTACCAATTGTTGGCAAATTCTAAAACAGCATCATGGACATTCACAGATTACAGTGAAGCCACTGAGCACCACACGATGGGAGAGTCACGTGGAAGCAGTGAAGGCTATCCAAAACCAGGTTGGGAAATTTATGATGCCATAACTGCAGTTATGGAGGATGGTGCTTTAACAGGAGCAGCTCTTGACAAAACACTGGCAGAATGCAGAGAAACCACAAGGAATATATGTAATTTTAAATTTCCTTGTGGTCTAGTGCTGTAGCATGATGTACGCTTTCATGTAAATATCGTAAGCAAAAAAAGCCTGCAGGGGATTGATGTTGAAATTTCTGCAGCAGTTCAACAACTTCAGACGACAAAGTCATTCCTCCAAACTTATCGGTCAGATGAGGAGTTTGAAAAGGTTTTGAAAAGTGCAGAACAGATGGCAGAGGAACTTGACATTGAGCCGGCTTTTCCCCTTGCAGAAATTCAGGCTCGCCACAGAAAAACCCATTTTGACTATGAGGCAGAGGATGAAAGCATCAGTGATCCTAAAAAACAGATGAAAGTTTCCAAGTTCTAGACTCTACTATCCAATCCCTGGAAGAACATTTTTTACAGCTCCATGAACACAGCAATGTCTTTGGGGTGCTCTATAACATTCCCAAACTCAAGGAAGCAATACCTGAAGACCTACTCCAGCAGTGCGAAAAATTGGAAAGCGCTTTGTCCCATGATGACATGTGGGATATAGATGCAAATGATCTCAATGATGAACTGAAAGCTCTGTCAAAATATGTCCCTGCAAACTTGTCGCCAAAGGGTGTGCTGGAGTATATCTGCACAATCCATTTTACTGCCCTCTTTCCAAATGCCTTCGTTGCTCTACGTATATTGTTTAACACTCCCTGTAACCGTTGCAAGTGGAGAGCGAAGCTTCTCAAAGCTGAAGCTAATAAAAACATACCTGTGCTCCACAATGACACAAGAAAGGTTGATGGGCCTGGCAACCATATCAATTGAACATGAATTAGCCCAAACTGTACACCTAAAGGAAGCAGTGTCTTTATTTGCATCCAAGAAGGCAAGGAAAGCACCATTTTGATTTGATATGTGGTTAATTGCAATATTGTTGTTGTTGTCTGTCCATGACAAACTGTTTTGCCATATAATAGAACAGAGGTAGGCAATCTTTTAGTAGTACTGTGCAAAGAGTAAATTGAGGATTGTCCCCTCACCACCTGCAATCACTGCTCAGTTTGCGCTAGCAAATATGTGAAGTTCCACTGGGACCCCTGATAGGCCAAGCCCAGTTGGCTGTGGCAGGCTTGAGTGCCATGCATGGCACACATGCTATAGGTTGCTAACCCCGGCAATAGAAGTATTTAAACTACAGTATTTATATAAGGCTCTGTAAAGCACTGTGTTTATATTTGCAGCCAAGATGGCACGCAAAGCACTGATTTGAGTCGATTGATACATAGTTGAGTGCAATAATGTTGTTGTTCTTGTCTGTTGTTCATGACAAACTGTTTTGCAATATATTTAAACTATTTAAGCTATTATATAAATAAAGCTATATAAAACAAAATAATACTCGAGTTTGTGGTCTGGAATTGAACATAATGGTACTGTATGTCATATAATTTTACACATAGACAAGGTGCTTGTTGTATGTAAATCTGACTTCCTGATAAATGTCATTTTAGTTTTAATAATCATGGATGGATGTGGGGGCATTTTGGTGTGCGTGATTTTTTTTTTTTTTGAGAGGGGGGGGCAACATTTTGTTCTTGGACCCAGGCAGTACGATGCTTTTGGCCAGCCCTGTAGGCAGTGTCATAAGTTAGTACATCATAAGCATAATATTAGCATAATACTGATTATTTGCAGCTTTCTGATTGGTCATGTCCATTATAAAGTAACTTCCTCCGAGTTATGAATGCTATCTTTTTCTAGAGGGCTCCCTGCCAAGGCGCCATCTTCTTCACAAACATTCCATCTCGATGGAGGGGGTATCTATTGACGGCCATTTCGAGTAAGGAATTCAGAAATGCATATTTACATATATATAAAAAACAGACATAGAAAAATATACATTTTGCTTAATTCACAAGTATTCATTACATTCCTTCACAGTCCCCCCTAAAATGGCTATATTTCTTCTGTCCCTCATACTAAAGTGCCTACTCACCTGGCCCAAACTCCTCCGGAACTTTTTTGGGGTGGCTGTATATAGAGAAGAGCAGTAACTAGTTCACTACCCCCCTCGATACAGCCTGGAGAGGGCAGTCAGGTGCTATCTATCCCTATAACCCTATAGAACTGTTAAATTATGAACAGGGAGTGACTGTAGAGGTGTGAAGGGTTTGTCCTCTTCCGTCATAAGGCGGTCTTCTTCTTCTTGGTGGAGAAATGTAGGTGTGCTATTGTCTACAGCTTTGCTCATTATCTTCTTTACAAATGTTAGAATACAGCATACAATCAGGGCTAAAAGAACTAGGATTATTAGTACTGTTATTCCTCCCTGGACGAGCACCTTCTGCCACCCACTCATCCAGCTAAAATATTGATCCCAAGGGTCTGTAATACTGGAGTTCTTCTTCAACTCAAACAACGGATCTTCCAATTTCTTTATAGCTAGAGTAACCTTACCATTTGGACCAGTGTTGTCAGGAATGTATGTGCAACAGGTTCCCATTTTTTTCTATCATTTTACAGACCCCTCCTTTCTCAGCTAACACCATGTCTAAGGCTATCCGATTCTGGAATGTCATATAGGAAGTGGGGGCTAACTGGTCAGCAATTCCCTAGAGGGCATCCCTGGTCTAATTCACGAATCTCTGTTGGTTATAATATATGTAGTTAATCCAATCGACATTCTTGTTGACAGTTATTTTGGGGATCAAAGACTCAAGACCAGCTTTTACCTTATCTCTGGCCTTGAATTCATCTGGGACCCCCCTTGGGACCCCTATGGCATCTATGTACACATGAGGATCAAAGCTTCCAGAGGGAGCTGCTCGCTTCCTCCTGTGGTTGGGTGCTGGGTCAGTGTATTTATCAGGGGTTTTATACTACAAAAATCAAAAGTAAACGCAACCACTTGTGTGATGGATGAATTGTACCAAAATGTAGTGACACCATTTGTCTTAGTGATGGCCGCCTGTTGAGTACCTGTTTTGGTGATAATCACCTGCTGAGCTTTTATCAAACTTATAAGAAAAAGAATATACAGCACAATCATTGTGCTGCAGGCAAAATCTTGTCTTCAGGAGATTGGGCTTGGGAGGCGTGTATCCAGGTGCTTTTCCCTTCCAGCTTGACTGATGTAGCTGTAGTCAGCAGCACCTGGAATGGTCCTTCGTATCGGGCATCAAGTGAATTTTTCCTCGTGAATTTTTTCACTAACATCCAGTCTCCTGGATGAAGACTGTGGGTTCCCGAGTCTGTTTCTGGATCTGTAATGGAGGAAAATACTCGAGAATGGATATTAGTTAATGCTTTAGACAAACGTGTAACATAACTAGTTAACACATCAGATTGTAACTGCAACTGCTGTGGGAAGTAACAGCCAAGTCTGGGGGCTGAACCAAACAAAATTTCATAAGGAGACAGGGCATGTTTACCCCGGTGGGTGTGTCTGACACTGAACAGGGCAATGGGCAAACTGTCTGGCCAACTCATGTTAGTCTCTTGGGCCATATTTAACATCCTGTTCTTTGGAGTCCCATTCATTCTTTCTACCGTCCCACTACTTTGAGGGTGGTATGGGGTATGGGGATGCTGATCAGAGAATTCATTAAGTTCTTAGAGAGATGTGTAGGTCCATGCGCCCATTGGACAACTGCTGGATACATATATTTTGGTAAACAGGTTTTCCCTTTCATCAGATACAGATCTCCTTCGTATTCTGCTCCTATGTCGATCCATTCCAGTCTTTCATCTGTGTAAGCTGCCCCTTGCATAGAGGCTAGGTATAGTCTGTCAGATGGCACATGCACTGCCAAAGGCATCTACACTGGGGATTCACTCTCCTCTTCAGCCGCTTCGGACGTTTTTAGTTGGTTTGTTGCTGCTTGTTTAGCCGCTTTATCCGCCAAATGATTTCTTCTGGCTTCTTAAGAATTCTGTTTGCCATGTGCTTTAACCTTCAAGACAGCCACTTGTTCAGGTAGGAGTAGTGCATCCATTAAATCCTTGATGGCCGGGCCATGTTTCACCGGTGTTCGGGCCGCTGTCAGGAACCCTCTAGCCCTCCAGATGATACCGAAGTCATAAGCTACTCCAAAGGCGTATCTTGAGTCTGTGTAAATGTTGGCTCTTTTGCCTTCTGCTATCTTGCACACTGCAGTGTGGGCTTGAAGCTCTGCTTCCTGGGCAGATACAGTCTGTGGTAATGCTCCTGCTTGTAGGATTTCAAATTCAGAGGTCACGGCATAAACTGTGTGGTACTTGCCTCCTTCATCTGCATATCAGGAGCCATCCACAAAAAGTGTGTAGTCCGGGTTTTCACTCAATGTAGGGAAATATGTGGATTCCAAGCAGATCATTTCGAAGCAGTCATGTGCAGTATCATAGGGGTCTCCTTCTTCACCTTCTCCCCCCTCGACAAAAAGCAGAAGGGTGGCCGGGTTGAGAGTGAGACACCTTTGGAGGGTCACGTTGTCAGGAAGTAAGAGGGAGATTTGCAACCGTAGATGTCTGGCCATGGACAGGTGTCAGAGTTGCACCTGATTTAAGATGGCAGCAATGTCATGCGGTGCCAGAAGAAGCTGGGGGTGTGCTAGGACAAGGTCTGAAGTTTTGTCCAGCAGTGCTTGGGCAGCAAAGACAGCTCATAGACAGGAAGGACCACCCCTAGCCACGGGGTCTAAGCGGCAAGAATTGTACCCAATGGTTCTAGTCCATCCTCCATGTTCCTGAGCCAGGACCCCTGTGGCGTGGCCATTCTTCCCCGACACAAACAGTTTGAAGAGTTTCCCATAATCTGGAAGGCCCAAAGCAGGATCTGTGGATATTGCTTGCTTCAGCAGAATAAAATTGTCCAGGGTAAATGGCATGGACTTGAGAGCATCATAGAGTTGTTGCATGAGGATTGATGCATCTGGGATCCACGCCCTGCAGTAATATATGAGTCCAAGAAAGGCATGCAGTTGTTTAGCAGCTTTTGGTTGAAGAATATTCTGGATTGCATCCACTCGGTCCAATGTGATATGTCTTGTGCCTTTAGAAATGCAGTGGCCTAAAAAGGTGACAGTCTTGGAACACCATTGTATTTTGTCTTTGGAGGCCTTGCAGCCTTGTTCCGCAAGGTAGCATAGTAGACTTTCTGAATTCTCTTCAGCAGCGGGGTAGTCATCTGCACAGAGGAGAAGGTCATCCATATATATATATGAGAAAAGTCACTGTAGGGTGTTCCTGTTGCCATGTATCAAGGACGGAGGTTATGGCTTTGGCAAATTGGCTTGGAAATCTTGAACCATTCTGTATTTCTCTGGTTCTCCTTTTTGGGGTCCGTTTCTTCACTGGGAACAAAGGTGTATTGCATTAAGAAGTACAGGGTATCAGAGCTCCATTAGACACAGGGGTCTCAACCTGTTTTGAGATAACTGCCAATTGAGCTGGCTTCAAGGGGTACTGTAGTTTTCTAGGCAGCAGTGCCCAAGGTTTTAGTTGCACCATGACTGGTGGTACTTTTAAGTGACTGATTTCTTTCGGTCCTGTGGACCATAGGCACGCAGGGATCCTGTCAAGTTCTCAAGTTCTTCCTGTGGTATTGAACTTGGAGTTGTCGCTTCATGGAGTGTCATCATGAGAGAACACAAGGCAGATGAGTCTTCTAAGTGAAAGGGAGTATGTAGCTTCACTCCTGCTTCAGGTGTGAAAATGATTGAGGCCTGTAGTCAGGACAGCACATCAGCTCCTAGAAGATTCAAGGGGCATGTTGAAGACACCACAAATCTGGCAAGCAAACTTGGAGTGGCTCAGTAAGGGGACTAGGTAAATTTCTTGTAGCTGCACTATCCTGTGGTAGAAGGGCATTGGCTATGTTTCTGGGTCAGGCAGACTTGTCATTAAGGTCACTGCTTGTAATGGGGTAAAAGCGACATACATCATTGGTGCCCCTTCTGGTAACTGGGATTGGTGTTGGGGTGAAAGCTTAGGCCTTGGCTGGGCCTTCCTGGTATAGCAAGATGGCCGTCTACAGGAACTGTACTGGGCTGGGCAGGAAGTGAAGACATGCCTGCACCAAGATGGCTGCCATAGGGAGTTGTCACAGTGGGTTGTGTTTGAGTAGGAGTGGTGTGAGGAGAATGGGCATTAGGCGGAGAGTAAGGACCCTCCCCTTATCTCTCCAGACGCCATCATAGGGCGGGGGCTTATCGGCTTTACGATCGACTTTATGATACACATATAGTACATTATGCAATTTCCAACCTTGATCGTCTCCTCAAGCCATCCTTCAGAATACAAAGCTTTTGCGGTTTAGACCAGGCTGCTGCCACGCTCAACAAACCCTCATCACACAAAATTCCTTTGTAATCCCTGATAAGTACATGCCAGATTTCTGGTTGAAGCCTTTCTACGAGATCTTTTAATTTGCAGACTTTCGCAATCTTGAATAAATGTTTAACAGGTTCACTCCCACGTTTTACAATATCATATGCAAGCATTCCCTTCTCCGGTTTGCTAATATGCTGACCCATGACGGCTGACGGCGGAGGAGGAGGCAGTACTGGCAACTAATGGGTTAAATTGATTTGACATTTTTGGCTTAGTGGCAATTTTCAAAACTCCAACCAGAGCTGACCAGAGGTTCCCCTCCTGTAATAGAGGATGCCCCCAAAAATCACTTAAATACTATAATCAGATAAAAAGTTAATCTAATTTAAAACATTTGGATCAGTGCCAACAGGGTTCAATGGTCACGTTAATTGCTCTAACCCTTGATGTCCAAAAATTAATTCTATAACTGTTATGGGAACAAAGATATTTACATTTGAACCCCCCCGGCAAGTAGCCAATTTTCAAAACTTTGCACCAAGACTCCCCTGAGATTACTGCGGCAGGCAGCCGCTGCTGGGCAAAGCAACGTAGATCAAAACGGTGAGTACTGCACCCACACACACAGGTAGATAGGCACATTTAACCCCCCCCGTTAACCCCTACACCCCCTGTCACATCGCACACTGTATACAGTATATAGCGGTTTCCTATATTTCTGTATAATTGTGACTTGTGACTTGGTTTAACGATTGCGACCGTTACTTTAAGGCTTAGGATACCCGCCAGCCCCCCCCATAAAGATTTAACCCCCTGATCACCCCCAGTTAACCCCTTCCCCCCTGTCACATTGCACACTATATACAGGTAATATAGTGTTTTTCTGTATTTCTGTGATAGTGTGATTGTGACTTCAGTTAGCGCTAGCGAGTTAGTTTCTGTCCCAAGTAGGTTTAGGGTCCCCGCCACCCCCCCCGAATAAAGATTAAACCCCCTGTTCACCCCTACACCTCCTGTCACATCGCACACTATAGACAGTATATAGCATTTGCCTATATTTCTGTAATAGTGTGACTTGTGACTTGGTTTAGCGCTTGCGATCGTTACTTTTAGGCTTAGGATACCTGCCACCCCCCAATAAAGATTTAACCCCCTGACCCCCCCCCCAGTTAACCCCTCCTTCCCTGTCACATTGCACCCTATATACAGGTAATATAGTGGTTTTCTGTATATCAGTATTAGTGTGATTGTGACTTCAGTTAATGCTAGCGAGTAAGTTTCTGTCCCAAGTAGGTTTAGGGTCCCCGCCAGCCCCCAATAAAGATTTAACCCCCTGATCACCCCCAGTTAACCGCTACACCCCCTGTCACATTGCACACTATAGACAGTATATAGCATTTGTCTATATTTCTTTATTAGTGTGACTTGTGACTTGGTTTAGCGCTTGCGACCGTTACTTTTAGGCTTAGGATACCCGCCACCCCCCCAATAAAGATTTAACCCCCTGATCACCCCAGTTAACCCCTTCATTGCCCTGTCACAGTGTCACTTTTATAGGGTACAGTTTTTTTTCTGATCACTATTATTAGTGTCACAGGTGATATTAGTTAGCGTTAGCATCAGTCTAGGACAGTGCAGATCCCCGGCGCATAGTTAGAAATATTAGTTAACCCCTTGATTATCACATACACACACATACCCACACATACACTTCCATTACTAGTATAGTATCTGAACGGATCAATATCTTTGATCTGATCAGAACTATACTAGCGTCCCCAATAGTTTAGGGTTCCCAAAACGCAGCGTTAGCAGGATCGGTCACGACACCTGCCAGCACCTGCATTTAGCCCCTCCGCCCAACCCACCCCACCCAGGCAAGTGCAGTAATCAATATATTACTGTCACTTGCAAAAAACATAAAACACACAAAACCGCTATGTTAGCAGAGTCAGGCCTGATCCCTGCTAATATTAGCAGTTTTTTGGTAGCAGTTGAAATAATCCTTGACAACCAGGTGCTTTTTTACCTGTGAGTCACACTACTGTACCTGAGCCTATTCTGGAGTTGCTGAGGTGCAGGAATTGCTTGTATGGAGCAGAGTGTCAGTACTAGGGCCGCTCAACCTCCTGGTGAACTGGCAAGCACCAGCGGCCTAGTACACCCTGGACCTAGAACAACCAGCACTGCAGTATCACTTGGTGACGTGGAGAGTCCCATAAGTGCAGTTCAAGCTGGTGCGGTGGCTAGCACAAGTAGTGGCCTGCAGCCACCGCAAATTTGAAGACAGGCCCGTATAGCCCATAGTGCCCTCCCTGATGCGCTGGCATATCCTAATTGGCAACCGACTGATTCTACAGCGCCTGTACTTCCCCCATTCACTGCCCAACCTGGAATCCTCGTGGAAACACCCAATTTTACTCCCCTGAATTTTTTTTAGCTGTTTTTCACGGAAGATCTTTTCAGATCTATTGTGGACCAAAACAATTTATATAATGGTCAATTAATCGCCGCCAACCCAAACTCGTCCCTTGCCAGACATTTTGGCTGGAAACCTATAACGGTTTCCGAGTTTAAAACCAAAAGGAGTGAGTTGCGGTTATATTGGTCCACTAACCCAATTCACCATATGCACGTGTTCTCTGCTTCCATGTCCAGGGCTAGATACGAGCAAATTCTGCGATTCATGCACTTCAACGACAATGAACTCTGTCGTCCTCGGGGAGACCCTGAATATGACCGGCTCCACAAAATTCGGCTCCTCGTAAACAACTTCAATCAGCAGTTTGCAGCCTTGTTTACCCCCAACAAGTTGTCTGCATTGATGAGTTCCTGATTAGGTTTACTGGCCGCCTTGCTATCAAGCAGTATTTCCCCAGCAAGCGTGCCAGATAAAGGGTCAAGCTGTGTAAGGTGTAAGCTGTGTGACAGGGCCACAGGCTATACAGTTAGTTTCCGTGTTTACGAGGGAAAAGATGGAGCCCCCCAACTGCCCAGACTACAAAGGGAGCAGCGACAAGATAGTTTGGGACTTGATGTCACCCTTATTCCGAAAGGGGTACCATTTGTACATGGACAATTTTTATTCAAGCGTGCCACTATTTAGTCACCTGCTCGAATTACAAATTGGCGCATGTGGCACTGTGCGACCTAATCGCAGGGGCTTCCCCCAACGGCTTGTAAATTCCCGTCTTAGTTGGGGGGAGAGAGCCTGCTTGAAAACGGATAAATTGCTTGCAGTGAAGTGGAGGGATACACGGAATGTTTTTGTTCTGTCCTCCCTTCACGCAGACACGACGGTCCAAATTAATACGGCAACTGCCATTTTGGAGAAACCCCTCTGTGTCCATGAATATAACCTTAATATGGGAGCGGTGGACCTCAATGACCAGCTTTTGGCGCTGTACTTATTTGCCCGTAAAACCAGACGCTGGTACAAAAAAGTGTGTTTATTTATTCCAATTGGCTATGCTGAACGCCTTTGTGCTATACAAAGCATCAGGACAAGCTGGATCCTTCCTAGAATTCCAGGAAGAGATCATCTGAGCTTACCTGTACCCAGTAGGTGCTCCTGCCCAACTTCCCCTACCAGATGCAGTGAGCCGGCTGCATGAGAGGCATTTTCCACATGTCCTCCCACGTACCCCTACCCAAAGACACCCCCAAAGAAGATGTTATAGCAGGCGCGGATTTAGGCGTGACACCTGTTTTTATTGTCCCTTCTGTCCTGACCAACCTGGTCTCTGCATCGGGGAATGTTTCCAACGCTACCACACACTAGTGGAGTATTAGCGTAGGGTACAACACGACACAGTGTAGGGCACACTAACACAGGGTCTCGAAAGATGTTCGATGGCTATCGACATTTTGAGAGACTCTAACCTGGAATGTTGCAGTTGAAAAAACAAAAAAAAAATTACAAAAAAAATATAAAATAAAATAGCCAAAAGTAGTTGTCGTTTGAGTTATTTTTCTGTTCTTACTCTGCTCTTCTACTTCTACTCTTCCAACTTTACTTTTACTGTATTTTGTTACTGTTTGTCATTGGTAACCATTTTTTACTTTTCAGGTACCAATGTAATATTTTCTTTCTATTCTATTGTTAACCAGTTTGCCTTGCAGGTACTCTCATCGGCTGCCACACTGATTTTTTATATTCTGACACAAACAGCGTTTGCGCTCAGCATATATGGAAATCTCTGATGGCAGCGCTGTAGGAGGTGATTTCACCACCACAGTTAAAAAAACAATTAGGTATACATGGAATTTTGTCATGTATACCCAGCATTAGAAAATGGGTTTGGATGTTTTGGGCGGCTAATGGTGGGTATACTACACAATTTTCTTGCGGAGATTTCTTTTAGGTTCTCTTTTTTTCATGCAGCCTGTGGGCTGCATGAAAAAAAAAAAAAAAAACTACACTATATGCCAAACAAGGACCAGGATGATGCCTGCAGATTTAGGCATCATCTTGATATCTTTTTTTTACAGCCAGCGGTCGGCTTACATGTAAAAGTGATCCTAGCAGATAATTAGCCACTAGACTGATTTTACAAGCAGTGGGAGGGGAGACTCCTCCCCCAGTCTTCCGTGGTTTTTCTCTGGCTCTCCTGTCCCACTGGATAACTCGAGAGTACAGCCGGTGGTTCAATTATCTAACCATAGAGCTGATTGGAGATGAGAATGGTTTCAATCATCTCTATGGCCTAAGATACCGGAAGCTACGAGCATTTCATGACTTCTAATTCACCAGAAATAAACAGCGCCATTGGGAAATTGGGAAAGCATTTTATCACACCAATCTTGGTGTGGTTAGATGCATTAAGGTCAGAGGAGAGGTCTAAAGTCTAAAAGACCCAATTATTTTAAAAAAAGAGTACTTGTCACTACAGGTTGCTATCATAGTGGATATTTAAATTCACTGTGATAACAATAAAAATGATTAAAAAAAAAAAATTAAAGGAAAGGTGTCAAAATAACATAAAAAACAAAGATGCACGCAAGCGTTGGTCTAGTGTCATATGTAAACCGCAATTGCACCATGCATGTGAGGTATCGCCGCGAACGCCAGGTCGAGGGCAGGAATTCTTGTAGTAGACCTCCTCTGTAAGTCCAAAGTAGTAACCTGTAAAGACTTTTAAAGGCTTTTAAAAATGTACGTAGTTTGTTGCCGCTGCACAGGTGTGCGCAATTTTTAAAGCATGTCATGTTTGGTATCTGTGTACTCAGCATAAGATCATCTTTTAAATTTTACCAAACAATTAGGAATTATATAGTGTATTTGTGCATTAAAGTTTAAAAAAAAATTATTTATTTTGTAGAAATTGCGTTTGTAAAATCTGTGTGCAAATACCATGTGACAAAAAAATTTGCAACATCCACCATTTTGTTCTGTAGGGCCTCTGCTTTAAAAAAAATATAATGTTTGGGGGTTCAAAGTAATTTTCTAGTAAAAAAAAATATTTTTTCATGTAAACAAAAAGTCAGTTAGAAGAGTGGGTGATGTGTGGCTAAGATTGAGCATAAAATGCCAGGACAGTTCAAACACCCCCCCAAATTACCCCTTTTTGGAAAGTAGACACCCATAGCTATTTGCTGAGAGGCATATTGAGTCCATGGAGCATTTTATATTTTTCCCTAAGTTTCGGGACGGTGATAATTTTTTTTTTTGTTTTTTTACACAAAGTTGTCACTAAATGGATATATTGCTCAAACATGCCATGGGTATATGTGACCCCTACCGAGGAAGTCAAAGGAGCATTACGCTCGACGTAACGCGTATAGGGGGGCGGAGCGTGCGTGGCCGACGCAGAGTCTCTCTCTGGTAACAGATCGCTGACATCGATTATACAGCAGGCACAGCTGAGTGCCCGACAAATGTGAGTTGATCTGCCTTTCTCTAATAAAGCATACCCTCATTAGTAAGCGGAGAGCACTAGATTTCTTCATCTGTTTTCTATATGTCCCGGGATCCCTCGAGGTGCAATATAGTGTGGCTCTTTCCTGGAAGTCTGATCAATGATACATGTGATTGCTGGCCCGTTTGGGTCCTTCAGAAAGGTGAGAGGCTGATTCACCTGGTGGAGGGATTCACTATATTGGTGATTACAAGTTGTTTTCATCACTGGATTTTCTTCATCTGAACACGGGACACTCTTTATATCATTTTATTGGAAGCACACACATTGCTATGTGCCTTATGAACTGGATATGATTTATTGTCATCACTTTTTGATTTTATATTTCTGGCGCATCACATTTTTGTATGAGATATGTGAAATGATACCCCAAAATAAATTCTGCTGCTTCTCCTGAGTACAGGGATACCACATGTGTGAGACTTTTTGGGAGCCTAGCTGTGTACGGGACCCCGAAAGCCAATCACCACCTTCAGGTTTTCTAATGGCGTAATTTTATTTTGCTTATTTTACCTCCGCATTACTTGTCAAAGTTTCAGAGGCCCTGAAATGTCAAGATAGCACAACCCCCCCCCCCAAAATGACCCCCAAATGACCCCATTTTGCAAAGTAGACACTATTTGCTGAGAGGCATGGTGAGTCCATGGAATATTTTATATTTTGCCACAAGTTTCGGGAACTTATTATTTTTATTTTTGCATTATTTGCATTTTCCTTTTTTTTCTTCATTTACCAAAATAAATGAGAGCTGCAAAATACTCACCATGCATCTTAGCAAATACCCTGGGGTGTCTACTTTTCGAAAAGTGGTCATGGGGGGGGGGGGGGGGTTGTGCTGTCTTGGCATTTCATGGCCTCCAAACGGAGTCTCCACGGACTCACCATGCCTCTCAGCAAATAGCTTAGAGTGTCTACTTTGCAAAATGTGGTCATTTGGGGGGGGGGGGGGTTTGTGCTATCTTGAAATTTCAGGGCCTCTGAAACTGTGACAGGTAGTGCGGAAGTAAAATGCACAATTTACGCCATTAGAAAACCTGAAGGTCGTGATTGGTTTTCAGGGTCCCGTACACAGCTAGGCTCCAAAAAAAGTCTCACACATGTGGTATCCCTGTACTCAGGAGAAGCAGCAGAATGTATTTTGGGGTGTCTTTCCACATATACCCATGGCATGTGTGAGCAATTTATCTTTAAGTGACAACTTTGTGTTAAAAAAAAAATGTAATTTTCCCAAAACTTGTGGCAAAATATAAAATATTCCATGGACTTACCATGCTACTCAGCAAATAGCTTGGGGTGTCTACATTCCAAAATGGCGTCATTTGGGGGGGTTTTGTGCTATCTTGAAATTTCAGAGCCTCCGAAACTGTGAGAGGTAGTGAGGAGTGAAATCAACATGAAACAATATAAATTACAAGGTGAGTAACCCTGGAAATAGGAATTTAAATGTGCCTATATTTAAGGAGTAGAATTTAAAAATAAAGAGAAAAAAATATATAAATATAATCAATTTATTGGAAAAATACACACAATAAAATATATCAATATTATTAACAATAATCATATTAATATAACAATGTATATTTGGAATGCGTCACATAAACCGCTTATGGATTGACACGTTTTGCTATATTAGCTTCTTCAACTCTGGCAGTTCTCTCTCCAACATGTACAAATCATCTTTATTTTGCTAGAAAATTACTCAGAACCCCCAAACATTATATATATATATATATATATATATATATATATATATATATAGATAGATACATCTTTTTTTTTTTTTTTTTAGCAGAGACCCTAGCTAATAAAATGGTGATTGTTGCAATTTTTTATATCACACGGTATTTGCGCAGCAATTTTTCAAGCGTAATTTTTTTGGAAAAAGTGAACTTTAATGAATTTTAATGCAAGAAAACATAAAAGATAACCATATTTTTCATAAAATATAAAAGGTGATGTTATGCTGAGTAAATAGATACCAAACATGTCACGCTTTAAAATTGCGCACTCTCGTGGAATGGCGCCAAACTACAGTACTTAAAAAATCTCCATAAGCGAGGCTTTAAACATTTTTACAGATTACCAGTTTGGAGTTACAGAGGAGGTCTTGCTCTAGAATTATTGCTCTCGCGCTAACGATTGCAACAATATCCCACATGTGTGGTTTGAGCGCAGTTTACATATGTGGGCCCGACCTTCTGCATGCAAGTACAAGTGGATGGGGGCGCTACCACTTAATGACCGCCCGCCGCAGTAACTGTACGTCGCTTCGTGGGACCATTCGTGACAGGGAAAGCGATCAGCGGATCTGGACTGCCCACTGCAATGTCCTACTATAAGTCACTGACTGCCGCTATTACTAGTACAAAATAAATAAAATAAAGTTCCATATAAATATCCTATCGCTACTATTGCGCAAACCAATCAATATACACTTATTGGAATTTTTTTTTTCTTTTTTTTATCAAAAATATGTAGCAGAATACATATTGGCCTAAATTTATGAAAAAAGTTCTATTTTTTACATTTTTTTATTGGATGTGTTTTATAGTAGAAAGTAAAAAATATTGTTTTTTTTTTTTTTTTTAATTGTCTGTCTTTTTTTGTTTATAGCGCAAAAAATAAAAACTGCAGAGGTGATCAAAAACCACCAAAAGAAAGCTCTATTTGTGGAAAAAAAAATCAAAAGGACATCAATTGTATCTGGGTACATTGTCGCACGACTGCGCCAATGTCAGTTAAAGTAACGCAGTGCCAGATTACAAAAAAATTGCCTGGTCCTTAAGGGGGTTATACCTTATGGAGCTGAAGTATTTAAAACATGCAGCTTGATAATAGTTCACTGGATACAGCATTATTATCTATAGGTCATACACTGAGGAAGAATGGTGATGAAGGAGTTATTCTTCAGCCTAATTCAAAAAAAAAAAAAAAACTGACAAACACTGAGGGAGAATGGTAATGAAGGGGTTAATGTTCAGGTGTGCAGCCTTTTGTTAAAAAAAAAAAAAAAACTGACAGTTATTTTGTGTGGAGCTAAAACTGTAGTTTGAAAAGTGCAGTGACATGGCTGAAACCAAAGGTTATTCCTATGTTAGAGATTTGTTAATATGTTAGATTAAACTGTACTGTGTGAACTGAAATTATTCAACCATTCAGTTATTTTTAGTGAAGCATGATGACACATCAATCCATCACAATGCATCGTGCTGAGGCCATTAGAATTCAATGAGATGTCATTTTGTAACAGATCAATAAAGTTTGTACAAAAAAAAAAGCATGTCATGATGTCACAGAACTCCGCCCACTTCAGACGGTTATATATTTACTCTGTAAGCAAGACAAGCCACAGTAGCTCACTGACTGTTGAAGAGTGCACATCAGCTGCTCTTGTGAGAAGTGAGATTTGAGAAATTGCTGATAAAGAGATCGATTTTTCTTTATTCTTTAATTTGATTACAAGAGATTTAATTCCCCGATTAGATTTTTTTATCTGGAGAGGACAGGTAAATATTATTAAATCATTACAAATGAAGCTTTTATTAACCTTATGTTTAAAAAAAAAAAAAAAAAAATGACAGTTATTTTTCAAACAAGCCAAAAATAGCTTGAAAAATGCAGTCAGATGAGTGATATTAGAGATTCTAATGGCTGGTACACACAATGAGATTATTATTTTTTTTTTCAATGCTAGTCTCATATCGAAAATGAAGAGGTTACTAAAGTTACGCTAAATTCTCATACGACAGAAGAAAAATTCGGAAGTGATGTAATGTGTTGCAGTGTATTTGTATTGAATTTTCATACAAAAACTGTACTGATTAACCACTTCACCCCCGGAAGATTTCCTGACCAGGCCATTTTTTGCGATTCGGCACTACGTTACTTTAACTGACAATTGCACGGTCGTGCAACGCTGTACCCTAATAAAATTATGTCCTTTTTTTCCACAAATAGAGCTTCCTTTTGGTGGTATTTGATCACCTCTGTGATTTTTATTTTTTGCGCTATAAACAAAGAACGACAGACAATTCAGACAAAAAAATAAAGCAATATTTTTTTATTTTCTGGTGGATATCGGGTCCTCGGGACCTGCTGATCCAGGGGAGTAACTACAGGGGTTGCAATTGCAACCAGGCCCCATGCTCCAGGGGGCCTGTGCGGCTCCCCTGTACACCTGGATAGGAGCAGGGCGGGGGGCAGCATATAGAGAAATCACTGTCCTCCTTTTTTCTCCTCTAGCTGCAGGAGGAAAATGGAGGAGATTGGTTCCTCTGTATGCTGCCCCCTTCACTCCTCCTATCCAGTTCACTTGTGTTCTGCTGTCTCTGGGCCCCTGTGTGCTCCCCTGATCACCTCCCCCCACTGTGCTGCCCCCCCCCCCCCACCCACTGTGCTCCCTCCCCTCTCCTGCTGGCTGCTGCAGGGGATGTGTCACAATAGAGAACCAGGAAGGGGTCGGTAAATATGTAATTTACCAGCTCCTTCTTTTCTGAATGGACAGAGTCATAGTCAGTGACATTGTAAATAAATAAAATAAAATGATAAAAAAAATAATACAATTAAAATACCAAAAAATAAAAACTACTGACACCAGTGGGTGAACTTCCAGATTCGCAAAGGTCACACTTGCAACCATTACCCCAGTATGAAAGCCCCTGAAATGACCCCTTTTACCACCTGCCACCCAGGCCAATTCTGGCAGTTCTCTCCTACATGTAAAAATCATCATTTTTTTTGCTAGAAAATTACTCAGAACCCCCAAACATTATATATATAGATATATATATCTATATATATTTTTAGCAGAGACCCAAGCTAATAAAATGGTGATTTGTGCAATTTTTTTATGTCACACGGTATTTGCGCAGCAATTTTTCAAGCGTAATTTTTTTGGAAGAAAATGAAATGTAATGAATTTTAATGCAAGAAAACATAAAAGATAACCACATTTTTCATAAAATATAAAAGGTGATGTTATGCTGAGTAAACAGATACCAAACATGTCACGCTTTAAAATTGCGCACTCTCGTGGAATGGCGCCAAACTACAGTTCCGTAAAAAATCTCCATAGGCGAGGCTTTAAACATTTTTACAGATTAACAGTTTGGAGTTACAGAGGAGGTCTTGCGCTAGAATTATTGCTCTCGTTCTAATGATCGCAGCGATACCCCACATGTGTGGTTTGAGCGCAGTTTACATATGCGGGCCTGACCTTCTGCATGCAAGTACAAGTAGATGGGGGCGCTACCACTTAATGACCGCCTGCCGTACGTCGCTTCGTGGGACCATTCGTGACAGGGAAAGCGATCAGCGGATCTGGATTGCCTGGCAATGTCCCACTATAAGTCACTGACTGCCGCTATTACTAGTACAAAATAAATAAAATAAAGTTCCATATAAATATCCTATCGCTACTATTGCGCAAACCAATCAATATACACTTATTGGAATTTTTTTTTATCAAAAATATGTAGCAGAATACATATTGGCCTAAATTTATGAAAAAAGTTCTATTTTTTACATTTTTTTATTGGATGTGTTTTATAGTAAAAAGTAAAAAATATTGGTATTTTTTATTTTTTTTTTTAATTGTCTTTTTTTGTTTATAGCACAAAAAATAAAAACTGCTGAGGTGATCAAATACCACCAAAAGAAAGCTCTATTTGTGGAATAAAAAAGGACATCAATTGTATCTGGGTACATTTTCGCACGACTGCGCAGATGTCAGTTAAAGTAACGCAGTGCCAGATTACAAAAAAATTGCCTGGTCCTTAAGGGGGGTTATACCTTATGGAGCTGAAGTATTTAAAACATGCAGCTTGATAATAGTTCACTGGATACAGCATTATTATCTATAGGTCATACACTGAGGAAGAATGGTGATGAAGGAGTTAATCTTCAGCCTAATTCAAAAAAAAAAAAAAAACTGACAAACACTGAGGGAGAATGGTGATGAAGGGGTTAATGTTCAGGTGTGCAGCCTTATGTTCAAAAAAAAAAAAAAAAACTGACAGTTATTTTGTGTGGAGCTAAAACTGCAGTTTGAAAAGTGCAGTGACATGGCTGAAGCCAAAGGTTATTCCTATGTTAGAGATTTGTTAATATGTTAGATTAAAATATACTGTGTGAACTGAAATTATTCAACCATTCAGTTATTTTTAGTGAAGCATGATGACACATCAATCCATCACAATGCATCGTGCTGAGGCCATTAGAATTCAATGAGATGTCATTTTGTAACAGATCAATAAAGTTTGTACAAAAAAAAAAAGGCATGTCATGATGTCACAGAACTCCGCCCACTTCAGCCGGTTATATATTTACTCTGTAACCAAGACAAGCCACAGTAGCTCACTGACTGTTGAAGAGTGCACATCAGCTGCTCTTGTGAGAAGTGAGATTTGAGGATTTGCTGATAAAGAGATCGATTTTTCTTTATTCTTTAATTTGATTACAAGAGATTTAATTCCCCGATTAGATTTTTTTTCTGGAGAGGACAGGTAAATATTAAATCATTACAAATTTAGCTTTTATTAACCTTATGTTTAAAAAAAAAAAAAAAAAAAAAATGACAGTTATTTTTCAAACAAGCCAAAAATAGCTTGAAAAATGCAGTCAGATGAGTGATATTAGAGATTCTAATGGCTGGTACACACGATGAGATTATTTTTTTATTTTTTCAATGCTAGTCTTATATCGAAAATGAAGAGGTTACTAAAGTTACGCTAAATTCTCATACGACAGAAGAAAAATTCGGAAGTGATGTAATGTGTTGCAGTGTATTTGTATTGAATGTTCAGACAAAAACTGTACTGATTAACCACTTCACCCCCGGAAGATTTCCTGACCAGGCCATTTTTTGCGATTCGAGTCGTGCATCGCTGTACCCTAATAAAATTATGTCCTTTTTTCCCACAAATAGAGCTTTCTTTTGGTGGTATTTGATCACCTCTGTGATTTTTATTTTTTGCGCTATAAACAAAGAACGACAGACAATTCAGACAAAAAAATAAAGCAATATTTTTTTATTTTCTGGTGGATATCGGGTCCTCGGGACCTGCTGATCCAGGGGAGTAACTACAGGGGTTGCAATTGCAACCGGGCCCCATGCTCCAGGGGGCCTGTGCAGCTCCCCTGTACACCTGGATAGGAGGGGGGACGGGGGCAGCATGTAGAGAAATCACTGTCCTCCTTTTTTCTCCTGTAGCTGCAGGAGGAAAATGGAGGAGATTGGTCCCTCTGTATGCTGCCCCCGCCACTCCTCCTATCCAGTTCACTTGTGTTCTGCTGTCTCTGGGCCCCTGTGTGCTCCCCTGATCACCTCCCCCCACTGTGCTGCCCCCCCCCCCACCCACTGTGCTCCCTCCCCTCTCCTGCTGGCTGCTGCAGGGCATGTGTCACAATAGAGAACCAGGAAGGGGTCGGTAAATATGTAATTTACCAGCTCCTTCTTTTCTGAATGGACAGAGTCATAGTCAGTGACATTGTAAAGAAATAAAATAAAATGATAAAAAAAATAATACAATTAAAATACCAAAAAATAAAAACTACTGACACCAGTGGGTGAACTTCCAGATTCGCAAAGGTCACACTTGCAACCATTACCCCAGTATGAAAGCCCCTGAAATGACCCCTTTTACCACCTGCCACCCAGGCCAATTCTGGCAGTTCTCTCCTACATGTAAAAATCATCATTTTTTTTGCTAGAAAATTACTCAGAACCCCCAAACATTATATATATATATATATATATATATATATATATATATATATATACCTATATATATTTTTAGCAGAGACCCAAGCTAATAAAATGGTGATTGTTGCAATTTTTTATGTCACACGGTATTTGCGCAGCAATTTTTCAAGCGTAATTTTTTTGGAAGAAAATGAAATGTAATGAATTTTAATGCAAGAAAACATAAAAGATAACCACATTTTTCATAAAATATAAAAGGTGATGTTATGCTGAGTAAACAGATACCAAACATGTCACACTTTAAAATTGCGCACTCTCGTGGAATGGCGCCAAACTACAGTTCCGTAAAAAATCTCCATAGGCGAGGCTTTAAACATTTTTACAGATTAACAGTTTGGAGTTACAGAGGAGGTCTTGCACTAGAATTATTGCTCTCGTTCTAATGATCGCAGCGATACCCAACATGTGTGGTTTGAGCGCAGTTTACATATGCGGGCCTGACCTTCTGCATGCAAGTACAAGTGGATGGGGGCGCTACCACTTCCTGACCGCCCGCCGCAGTAACTGTACGTCGCTTCGTGGGACAATTCATGACAGGAAAAGCGATCAGCGCATCTGGACTGCCTGGCAATGTCCCACTATAAGTCACTGACTGCCGCTATTACTAGTACAAAATAAATAAAATAAAGTTCCATATAAATATCCTATCGCTACTATTGCGCAAACCAATCAATATACACTTATTGGAATTTTTTTTTTTTTTATCAAAAATATGTAGGCATATATTGGCCTAAATTTATGAAAAAAGTTATATTTTTACATTTTTTTATTGGATGTGTTTTATAGTAGAAAGTAAAAAATATTGGTATTTTTTTATTTTTAAATTGTCTGTCTTTTTTTGTTTATAGTGCAAAAAATAAAAACTGCAGTGGTGTCAAATACCACAAAAAGAAAGCTCTATTTGTGGAAAAAAAAAAAAAGGCATCACTTGTATCTGGGTACATTGTCGCACGACTGCGCAGATGTCAGTTAAAGTAACGCAGTGCCAGATTACAAAAAAATTGCCTGGTCATTAAGGGGGTTATACCTTATGGAGCTGAAGTATTTAAAACATGCAGCTTGATAACAGTTCACTGGATACAGCACATTATTATCTATAGGTCATACACTGAGGAAGAATGGTGATGAAGGAGTTAATCTTCAGCCTAATTAAAAAAAAAAAAAAAACCTGACAAACACTGAGGGAGAATGGTGATGAAGGGGTTAATGTTCATGTGTGCAGCCTTTTGTTCAAAAAAAAAAAAAAAAACTGACAGTTATTTTGTGTTGAGCTAAAACTGCAGTTTGAAAAGTGCAGTGACATGGCTGAAACCAAAGGTTATTCCTATGTTAGAGATTTGTTAATATGTTAGATTAAACTGTACTGTGTGAACTGAAATTATTCAACCATTCAGTTATTTTTAGTGAAGCATGATGACACATCAATCCATCACAATGCATCGTGCTGAGGCCATTAGAATTCAATGAGATGTCATTTTGTAACAGATCAATAAAGTTTGTACAAAAAAAAAGGCATGTCATGATGTCACAGAACTCCGCCCACTTCAGCCGGTTATATATTTACTCTGTAAGCAAGACAAGCCACAGTAGCTCACTGACTGTTGAAGAGTGCACATCAGCTACTCTTGTGAGAAGTGAGATTTGAGGATTTGCTGATAAAGAGATCGATTTTTCTTTATTCTTTAATTTGATTACAAGAGATTTAATTCCCCGATTAGATTTTTTTTCTGGAGAGGACAGGTAAATATTATTAAATCATTACAAATTTAGCTTTTATTAACCTTATGTTTAAAAAAAAAAAAAAAAAAATGACAGTTATTTTTCAAACAAGCCAAAAATAGCTTGAAAAATGCAGTCAGATGAGTGATATTAGAGATTCTAATGGCTGGTACACACGATGAGATTATTTTTTTTTTTTTCAATGCTAGTCTCATATCGAAAATGAAGAGGTTACTAAAGTTACGCTAAATTCTCATACGACAGAAGAAAAATTCGGAAGTGATGTAATGTATTGCAGTGTATTTGTATTGAATTTTCGGACAAAAACTGTACTGATTAACCACTTCACCCCCGGAAGATTTCCTGACCAGGCCATTTTTTGCGATTCGGCACTACGTTACTTTAACTGACAATTGCATGGTCGTGCAACGCTGTACCCTAATAAAATTATGTCCTTTTTTTCCACAAATAGAGCTTCCTTTTGGTGGTATTTGATCACCTCTGTGATTTTTATTTTTTGCGCTATAAACAAAGAACGACAGACAATTCAGACAAAAAAATAAAGCAATATTTTTTTATTTTCTGGTGGATATCGGGTCCTCGGGACCTGCTGATCCAGGGGAGTAACTACAGGGGTTGCAATTGCAACCGGGCCCCATGCTCCAGGGGGCCTGTGCGGCTCCCCTGTACACCTGGATAGGAGCGGGGCGGGGGGCAGCATATAGAGAAATCACTGTCCTCCTTTTTTCTCCTGTAGCTGCAGGAGGAAAATGGAGGAGATTGGTTCCTCTGTATGCTGCCCCCTCCACTCCTCCTATCCAGTTCACTTGTGTTCTGCTGTCTCTGGGCCCCTGTGTGCTCCCCTGATCACCTCCCCCCACTGTGCTGCCCCCCCCCACCCACTGTGCTCCCTCCCCTCTCCTGCTGGCTGCTGCAGGGGATGTGTCACAATAGAGAACCAGGAAGGGGTCGGTAAATATGTAATTTACCAGCTCCTTCTTTTCTGAATGGACAGAGTCATAGTCAGTGACATTGTAAATAAATAAAATAAAATGATAAAAAAATAATACAATTAAAATACCAAAAAATAAAAACTACTGACACCAGTGGGTGAACTTCAAGATTCGCACAGGTCACACTTGCAACCATTACCCCAGTATGAAAGCCCCTGAAATGACCCCTTTTACCACCTGCCACCCAGGCCAATTCTGGCAGTTCTCTCCTACATGTAAAAATCATCATTTTTTTTGCTAGAAAATTACTCAGAACCCCCAAACATTATATATAGATATATATATATATATATCTATATATATTTTTAGCAGAGACCCAAGCTAATAAAATGGTGATTGTTGCAATTTTTTATGTCACACGGTATTTGCGCAGCAATTTTTCAAGCGTAATTTTTTTGGAAGAAAATGAAATGTAATGAATTTTAATGCAAGAAAACATAAAAGATAACCACATTTTTCATAAAATATAAAAGGTGATGTTATGCTGAGTAAACAGATACCAAACATGTCACGCTTTAAAATTGCGCACTCTCGTGGAATGGCGCCAAACTACAGTTCCGTAAAAAATCTCCATAGGCGAGGCTTTAAACATTTTTACAGATTAACAGTTTGGAGTTACAGAGGAGGTCTTGCACTAGAATTATTGCTCTCGTTCTAATGATCGCAGCGATACCCAACATGTGTGGTTTGAGGGCAGTTTACATATGCGGGCCTGACCTTCTGCATGCAAGTACAAGTGGATAGGGGGGGCGCTACCACTTGATGACCGCCTGCCGTACGTCGCTTCGTGGGACCATTCGTGACAGGGAAAGCGATCAGCGGATCTGGATTGCCTGGCAATGTCCCACTATAAGTCACTGACTGACGCTATTACTAGTACAAAATAAATAAAATAAAGTTCCATATAAATATCCTATCGCTACTATTGCGCAAACCAATCAATATACACTTATTGGAATTTTTTTTTTTTTTTTATCAAAAATATGTAGGCATATATTGGCCTAAATTTATGAAAAAAGTTCTATTTTTACATTTTTTTATTGGATGTGTTTTATAGTAGAAAGTAAAAAATATTGGTATTTTTTTATTTTTAAATTGTCCGTCTCTTTTTGTTTATAGTGCAAAAAATAAAAACTGCAGTGGTGTCAAATACCACAAAAAGAAAGCTCTATTTGTGGAAAAAAAAAAAAAGGCATCACTTGTATCTGGGTACATTGTCGCACGACTGCGCAGATGTCAGTTAAAGTAACGCAGTGCCAGATTACAAAAAAATTGCCTGGTCCTTAAGGGGGTTATACCTTATGGAGCTGAAGTATTTAAAACATGCAGCTTGATAATAGTTCACTGGATACAGCATTATTATCTATAGGTCATACACTGAGGAAGAATGGTGATGAAGGAGTTAATCTTCAGCCTAATTCAAAAAAAAAAAAAACCTGACAAACACTGAGGGAGAATGGTGATGAAGGGGTTAATGTTCAGGTGTGCAGCCTGTTGTTCAAAAAAAAAAAAAAAAAAACTGACAGTTATTTTGTGTTGAGCTAAAACTGCAGTTTGAAAAGTGCAGTGACATGGCTGAAACCAAAGGTTATTCCTATGTTAGAGATTTGTTAATATGTTAGATTAAACTGTACTGTGTGAACTGAAATTATTCAACCATTCAGTTATTTTTAGTGAAGCATGATGACACATCAATCCATCACAATGCATCGTGCTGAGGCCATTAGAATTCAATGAGATGTCATTTTGTAACAGATCAATAAAGTTTGTACAAAAAAAAAAGGCATGTCATGATGTCACAGAACTCCGCCCACTTCAGCCGGTTATATATTTACTCTGTAAGCAAGACAAGCTACAGTAGCTCACTGACTGTTGAAGAGTGCACATCAGCTGCTCTTGTGAGAAGTGAGATTTGAGGATTTGCTGATAAAGAGATCGATTTTTCTTTATTCTTTAATTTGATTACAAGAGATTTAATTCCCCGATTAGATTTTTTTTCTGGAGAGGACAGGTAAATATTAAATCATTACAAATTTAGCTTTTATTAACCTTATGTTTAAAAAAAAAAAAAAAAAAAAAATGACAGTTATTTTTCAAACAAGCCAAAAATAGCTTGAAAAATGCAGTCAGATGAGTGATATTAGAGATTCTAATGGCTGGTACACACGATGAGATTATTTTTTTATTTTTTCAATGCTAGTCTTATATCGAAAATGAAGAGGTTACTAAAGTTACGCTAAATTCTCATACGACAGAAGAAAAATTCGGAAGTGATGTAATGTGTTGCAGTGTATTTGTATTGAATTTTCAGACAAAAACTGTACTGATTAACCACTTCACCCCCGGAAGATTTCCTGACCAGGCCATTTTTTGCGATTCGGCACTACGTTACTTTAACTGACAATTGCATGGTCGTGCAACGCTGTACCCTAATAAAATTATGTCCTTTTTTCCACAAATAGAGCTTCCTTTTGGTGGTATTTGATCACCTCTGTGATTTTTATTTTTTGCGCTATAAACAAAGAACGACAGACAATTCAGACAACAAAATAAAGCAATATTTTTTTATTTTCTGGTGGATATCGGGTCCTCGGGACCTGCTGATCCAGGGGAGTAACTACAGGGGTTGCAATTGCAACCGGGCCCCATGCTCCAGGGGGCCTGTGCGGCTCCCCTGTACACCTGGATAGGAGCGGGGCGGGGGGAAGCATATAGAGAAATCACTGTCCTCCTTTTTTCTCCTGTAGCTGCAGGAGGAAAATGGAGGAGATTGGTTCCTCTGTATGCTGCCCCCTCCACTCCTCCTATCCAGTTCACTTGTGTTCTGCTGTCTATGATCCCCTTTGTGCTCCCCTGATCACCTCCCCCCACTGTGCTGCCCCCCCCCCCACCCACTGTGCTCCCTCCCCTCTCCTGCTGGCTGCTGCAGGGGATGTGTCACAATAGAGAACCAGGAAGGGGTCGGTAAATATGTAATTTACCAGCTCCTTCTTTTCTGAATGGACAGAGTCATAGTCAGTGACATTGTAAATAAATAAAATAAAATGATAAAAAAAATAATACAATTAAAATACCAAAAAATAAAAACTACTGACACCAGTGGGTGAACTTCAAGATTCGCAAAGGTCACACTTGCAACCATTACCCCAGTATGAAAGCCCCTGAAATGACCCCTTTTACCACCTGCCACCCAGGCCAATTCTGGCAGTTCTCTCCTACATGTAAAAATCATCATTTTTTTTGCTAGAAAATTACTCAGAACCCCCAAACATTATATATATATATATATCTATATATATTTTTAGCAGAGACCCAAGCTAATAAAATGGTGATTGTTGCAATTTTTTATGTCACACGGTATTTGCGCAGCAATTTTTCAAGCGTAATTTTTTTGGAAGAAAATGAAATGTAATGAATTTTAATGCAAGAAAACATAAAAGATAACCACATTTTTCATAAAATATAAAAGGTGATGTTATGCTGAGTAAACAGATACCAAACATGTCACGCTTTAAAATTGCGCACTCTCGTGGAATGGCGCCAAACTACAGTTCCGTAAAAAATCTCCATAGGCGAGGCTTTAAACATTTTTACAGATTAACAGTTTGGAGTTACAGAGGAGGTCTTGCACTAGAATTATTGCTCTCATTCTAATGATCGCAGCGATACCCAACATGTGTGGTTTGAGGGCAGTTTACATATGCGGGCCTGACCTTCTGCATGCAAGTACAAGTGGATGGGGGCGCTACCACTTAATGACCGCCTGCCGTACGTCGCTTCGTGGGACAATTCGTGACAGGGAAAGCGATCAGCGCATCTGGACTGCCTGGCAATGTCCCACTATAAGTCACTGACTGCCGCTATTACTAGTACAAAATAAATAAAATAAAGTTCCATATAAATATCCTATCGCTACTATTGCGCAAACCAATCAATATACACTTATTGGAATTTTTTTTTTATCAAAAATATGTAGCAGAATACATATTGGCCTAAATTTATGAAAAAAGTTCTATTTTTTACATTTTTTTATTGGATGTGTTTTATAGTAAAAAGTAAAAAATATTGGTATTTTTTATTTTTTTTTTTAATTGTCTTTTTTTGTTTATAGCACAAAAAATAAAAACTGCTGAGGTGATCAAATACCACCAAAAGAAAGCTCTATTTGTGGAATAAAAAAGGACATCAATTGTATCTGGGTACATTTTCGCACGACTGCGCAGATGTCAGTTAAAGTAACGCAGTGCCAGATTACAAAAAAATTGCCTGGTCCTTAAGGGGGGTTATACCTTATGGAGCTGAAGTATTTAAAACATGCAGCTTGATAATAGTTCAATGGATACAGCATTATTATCTATAGGTCATACACTGAGGAAGAATGGTGATGAAGGAGTTAATCTTCAGCCTAATTCAAAAAAAAAAAAAAACTGACAAACACTGAGGGAGAATGGTGATGAAGGGGTTAATGTTCAGGTGTGCAGCCTTATGTTCAAAAAAAAAAAAAAAACTGACAGTTATTTTGTGTGGAGCTAAAACTGCAGTTTGAAAAGTGCAGTGACATGGCTGAAGCCAAAGGTTATTCCTATGTTAGAGATTTGTTAATATGTTAGATTAAACTGTACTGTGTGAACTGAAATTATTCAACCATTCAGTTATTTTTAGTGAAGCATGATGACACATCAATCCATCACAATGCATCGTGCTGAGGCCATTAGAATTCAATGAGATGTCATTTTGTAACAGATCAATAAAGTTTGTACAAAAAAAAAAAGGCATGTCATGATGTCACAGAACTCCGCCCACTTCAGCCGGTTATATATTTACTCTGTAACCAAGACAAGCCACAGTAGCTCACTGACTGTTGAAGAGTGCACATCAGCTGCTCTTGTGAGAAGTGAGATTTGAGGATTTGCTGATAAAGAGATCGATTTTTCTTTATTCTTTAATTTGATTACAAGAGATTTAATTCCCCGATTAGATTTTTTTTCTGGAGAGGACAGGTAAATATTATTAAATCATTACAAATTTAGCTTTTATTAACCTTATGTTTAAAAAAAAAAAAGAAAAATGACAGTTATTTTTCAAACAAGCCAAAAATAGCTTGAAAAATGCAGTCAGATGAGTGATATTAGAGATTCTAATGGCTGGTACACACAATGAGATTATTATTTTTTTTTCAATGCTAGTCTCATATCGAAAATGAAGAGGTTACTAAAGTTACGCTAAATTCTCATACGACAGAAGAAAAATTCGGAAGTGATGTAATGTGTTGCAGTGTATTTGTATTGAATTTTCGGACAAAAACTGTACTGATTAACCACTTCACCCCCGGAAGATTTCCTGACCAGGCCATTTTTTGCGATTCGGCACTACGTTACTTTAACTGACAATTGCACGGTCGTGCAACGCTGTACCCTAATAAAATTATGTCCTTTTTTTCCACAAATAGAGCTTCCTTTTGGTGGTATTTGATCACCTCTGTGATTTTTATTTTTTGCGCTATAAACAAAGAACGACAGACAATTCAGACAAAAAAATAAAGCAATATTTTTTTATTTTCTGGTGGATATCGGGTCCTCGGGACCTGCTGATCCAGGGGAGTAACTACAGGGGTTGCAATTGCAACCGGGCCCCATGCTCCAGGGGGCCTGTGCGGCTCCCCTGTACACCTGGATAGGAGCGGGGCGGGGGGCAGCATATAGAGAAATCACTGTCCTCCTTTTTTCTCCTGTAGCTGCAGGAGGAAAATGGAGGAGATTGGTTCCTCTGTATAACCACATTTTTCATAAAATATAAAAGGTGATGTTATGCTGAGTAAACAGATACCAAACATGTCACGCTTTAAAATTGCGCACTCTCGTGGAATGGCGCCAAACTACAGTTCCGTAAAAAATCTCCATAGGCGAGGCTTTAAACATTTTTACAGATTAACAGTTTGGAGTTACAGAGGAGGTCTTGCACTAGAATTATTGCTCTCGTTCTAATGATCGCAGCGATACCCCACATGTGTGGTTTGAGCGCAGTTTACATATGTGGGCCTGACCTTCTACATGCAAGTACAAGTGGATGGGGGCGCTACCACTTAATGACCGCCTGCCGTACGTCGCTTCGTGGGACAATTCGTGACAGGGAAAGCGATCAGCGCATCTGGACTGCCTGGCAATGTCCCACTATAAGTCACTGACTGCCGCTATTACTAGTACAAAATAAATAAAATAAAGTTCCATATAAATATCCTATCGCTACTATTGCGCAAACCAATCAATATACACTTATTGGAATTTTTTTTTTATCAAAAATATGTAGCAGAATACATATTGGCCTAAATTTATGAAAAAAGTTCTATTTTTTACATTTTTTTATTGGATGTGTTTTATAGTAGAAAGTAAAAAATATTGGTATTTTTTATTTTTTTTTTTAATTGTCTTTTTTTGTTTATAGCACAAAAAATAAAAACTGCTGAGGTGATCAAATACCACCAAAAGAAAGCTCTATTTGTGGAATAAAAAAGGACATCACTTGTATCTGGGTACATTTTCGCACGACTGCGCAGATGTCAGTTAAAGTAACGCAGTGCCAGATTACAAAAAAATTGCCTGGTCCTTAAGGGGGGTTATACCTTATGGAGCTGAAGTATTTAAAACATGCAGCTTGATAACAGTTCACCAGATACAGCATTATTATCTATAGGTCATACACTGAGGAAGAATGGTGATGAAGGAGTTAATCTTCAGCCTAATTAAAAAAAAAAAAAAAACTGACAAACACTGAGGGAGAATGGTAATGAAGGGGTTAATGTTCAGGTGTGCAGCCTTTTGTTAAAAAAAAAAAAAAAAAAAACTGACAGTTATTTTGTGTTGAGCTAAAATTGCAGTTTGAAAAGTGCAGTGACATGGCTGAAACCAAAGGTTATTCCTATGTTAGAGATTTGTTAATATGTTAGATTAAAATGTACTGTGTGAACTGAAACTATTCAACCATTCAGTTATTTTTAGTGAAGCATGATGACACATCAATCCATCACAATGCATCGTGCTGAGGCCATTAGAATTCAATGAGATGTCAGTTTGTAACAGATCAATAAAGTTTGTGCAAAAAAAAAAAGGCATGTCATGATGTCACAGAACTCCGCCCACTTCAGCCGCTTATATATTTACTCTGTAAGCAAGACAAGCCACAGTAGCTCACTGACTGTTGAAGAGTGCACATCAGCTGCTCTTGTGAGAAGTGAGATTTGAGGATTAGCTGATAAAGAGATCGATTTTTCTTTATTCTTTAATTTGATTACAAGAGATTTAATTCCCCGATTAGATTTTTTTTTCTGGAGAGGACAGGTAAATATTAAATCATTACAAATGAAGCTTTTATTAACCTTATGTTTAAAAAAAAAAAAAAAAAATGACAGTTATTTTTCAAACAAGCCAAAAATAGCTTGAAAAATGCAGTCAGATGAGTGATATTAGAGATTCTAATGGCTGGTACACACAATGAGATTATTATTTTTTTTTTCAATGCTAGTCTCATATCGAAAATGAAGAGGTTACTAAAGTTACGCTAAATTCTCATACGACAGAAGAAAAATTCGGAAGTGATGTAATGTGTTGCAGTGTATTTGTATTGAATTTTCGGACAAAAACTGTACTGATTAACCACTTCACCCCCGGAAGATTTCCTGACCAGGCCATTTTTTGCGATTCGAGTCGTGCATCGCTGTACCCTAATAAAATTATGTCCTTTTTTCCCACAAATAGAGCTTTCTTTTGGTGGTATTTGATCACCTCTGTGATTTTTATTTTTTGCGCTATAAACAAAGAACGACAGACAATTCAGACAAAAAAATAAAGCAATATTTTTTTATTTTCTGGTGGATATCGGGTCCTCGGGACCTGCTGATCCAGGGGAGTAACTACAGGGGTTGCAATTGCAACCGGGCCCCATGCTCCAGGGGGCCTGTGCGGCTCCCCTGTACACCTGGATAGGAGGGGGGACGGGGGCAGCATGTAGAGAAATCACTGTCCTCCTTTTTTCTCCTGTAGCTGCAGGAGGAAAATGGAGGAGATTGGTCCCTCTGTATGCTGCCCCCGCCACTCCTCCTATCCAGTTCACTTGTGTTCTGCTGTCTCTGGGCCCCTGTGTGCTCCCCTGATCACCTCCCCCCACTGTGCTGCCCCCCCCCCACCCACTGTGCTCCCTCCCCTCTCCTGCTGGCTGCTGCAGGGGATGTGTCACAATAGAGAACCAGGAAGGGGTCGGTAAATATGTAATTTACCAGCTCCTTCTTTTCTGAATGGACAGAGTCATAGTCAGTGACATTGTAAAGAAATAAAATAAAATGATAAAAAAAATAATACAATTAAAATACCAAAAAATAAAAACTACTGACACCAGTGGGTGAACTTCCAGATTCGCAAAGGTCACACTTGCAACCATTACCCCAGTATGAAAGCCCCTGAAATGACCCCTTTTACCACCTGCCACCCAGGCCAATTCTGGCAGTTCTCTCCTACATGTAAAAATCATCATTTTTTTTGCTAGAAAATTACTCAGAACCCCCAAACATTATATATATAGATATATATATCTATATATATTTTTAGCAGAGACCCAAGCTAATAAAATGGTGATTGTTGCAATTTTTTATGTCACACGGTATTTGCGCAGCAATTTTTCAAGCGTAATTTTTTTGGAAGAAAATGAAATGTAATGAATTTTAATGCAAGAAAACATAAAAGATAACCACATTTTTCATAAAATATAAAAGGTGATGTTATGCTGAGTAAACAGATACCAAACATGTCACACTTTAAAATTGCGCACTCTCGTGGAATGGCGCCAAACTACAGTTCCGTAAAAAATCTCCATAGGCGAGGCTTTAAACATTTTTACAGATTAACAGTTTGGAGTTACAGAGGAGGTCTTGCACTAGAATTATTGCTCTCGTTCTAATGATCGCAGCGATACCCAACATGTGTGGTTTGAGCGCAGTTTACATATGCGGGCCTGACCTTCTGCATGCAAGTACAAGTGGATGGGGGCGCTACCACTTCCTGACCGCCCGCCGCAGTAACTGTACGTCGCTTCGTGGGACAATTCATGACAGGGAAAGCGATCAGCGCATCTGGACTGCCTGGCAATGTCCCACTATAAGTCACTGACTGCCGCTATTACTAGTACAAAATAAATAAAATAAAGTTCCATATAAATATCCTATCGCTACTATTGCGCAAACCAATCAATATACACTTATTGGAATTTTTTTTTTTTTTATCAAAAATATGTAGGCATATATTGGCCTAAATTTATGAAAAAAGTTATATTTTTACATTTTTTTATTGGATGTGTTTTATAGTAGAAAGTAAAAAATATTGGTATTTTTTTATTTTTAAATTGTCCGTCTTTTTTTGTTTATAGTGCAAAAAATAAAAACTGCAGTGGTGTCAAATACCACAAAAAGAAAGCTCTATTTGTGGAAAAAAAAAAAAAGGCATCACTTGTATCTGGGTACATTGTCGCACGACTGCGCAGATGTCAGTTAAAGTAAAGCAGTGCCAGATTACAAAAAAATTGCCTGGTCATTAAGGGGGTTATACCTTATGGAGCTGAAGTATTTAAAACATGCAGCTTGATAATAGTTCACTGGATACAGCATTATTATCTATAGGTCATACACTGAGGAAGAATGGTGATGAAGGAGTTAATCTTCAGCCTAATTAAAAAAAAAAAAAAAACCTGACAAACACTGAGGGAGAATGGTGATGAAGGGGTTAATGTTCAGGTGTGCAGCCTTTTGTTCAAAAAAAAAAAAAAAACTGACAGTTATTTTGTGTTGAGCTAAAACTGCAGTTTGAAAAGTGCAGTGACATGGCTGAAACCAAAGGTTATTCCTATGTTAGAGATTTGTTAATATGTTAGATTAAAATATACTGTGTGAACTGAAATTATTAAACCATTCGGTTCTTTTTAGTGAAGCATGATGACACATCAATCCATCACAATGCATCGTGCTGAGGCCATTAGAATTCAATGAGATGTCATTTTGTAACAGATCAATAAAGTTTGTACAAAAAAAAAGGCATGTCATGATGTCACAGAACTCCGCCCACTTCAGCCGGTTATATATTTACTCTGTAAGCAAGACAAGCCACAGTAGCTCACTGACTGTTGAAGAGTGCACATCAGCTGCTCTTGTGAGAAGTGAGATTTGAGGATTTGCTGATAAAGAGATCGATTTTTCTTTATTCTTTAATTTGATTACAAGAGATTTAATTCCCCGATTAGATTTTTTTTCTGGAGAGGACAGGTAAATATTATTAAATCATTACAAATTTAGCTTTTATTAACCTTATGTTTAAAAAAAAAAAAGAAAAATGACAGTTATTTTTCAAACAAGCCAAAAATAGCTTGAAAAATGCAGTCAGATGAGTGATATTAGAGATTCTAATGGCTGGTACACACAATGAGATTATTATTTTTTTTTCAATGCTAGTCTCATATCGAAAATGAAGAGGTTACTAAAGTTACGCTAAATTCTCATACGACAGAAGAAAAATTCGGAAGTGATGTAATGTGTTGCAGTGTATTTGTATTGAATTTTCGGACAAAAACTGTACTGATTAACCACTTCACCCCCGGAAGATTTCCTGACCAGGCCATTTTTTGCGATTCGGCACTACGTTACTTTAACTGACAATTGCACGGTCGTGCAACGCTGTACCCTAATAAAATTATGTCCTTTTTTTCCACAAATAGAGCTTCCTTTTGGTGGTATTTGATCACCTCTGTGATTTTTATTTTTTGCGCTATAAACAAAGAACGACAGACAATTCAGACAAAAAAATAAAGCAATATTTTTTTATTTTCTGGTGGATATCGGGTCCTCGGGACCTGCTGATCCAGGGGAGTAACTACAGGGGTTGCAATTGCAACCGGGCCCCATGCTCCAGGGGGCCCATGCAGTTCCCCTGTACACCTGGATAGGAGGGGGGCGGGGGGCAGCATATAGAGAAATCACTGTCCTCCTTTTTTCTCCTGTAGCTGCAGGAGGAAAATGGAGGAGATTGGTTCCTCTGTATAACCACATTTTTCATAAAATATAAAAGGTGATGTTATGCTGAGTAAACAGATACCAAACATGTCACACTTTAAAATTGCGCACTCTCGTGGAATGGCGCCAAACTACAGTTCCGTAAAAAATCTCCATAGGCGAGGCTTTAAACATTTTTACAGATTAACAGTTTGGAGTTACAGAGGAGGCCTTGCACTAGAATTATTGCTCTCGTTCTAATGATCGCAGCGATACCCAACATGTGTGGTTTGAGCGCAGTTTACATATGCGGGCCTGACCTTCTGCATGCAAGTACAAGTGGATGGGGGCGCTACCACTTCCTGACCGCCCGCCGCAGTAACTGTACGTCGCTTCGTGGGACAATTCATGACAGGGAAAGCGATCAGCGCATCTGGACTGCCTGGCAATGTCCTACTATAAGTCACTGACTGCCGCTATTACTAGTACAAAATAAATAAAATAAAGTTCCATATAAATATCCTATCGCTACTATTGCGCAAACCAATCAATATACACTTATTGGAATTTTTTTTTTTTTATCAAAAATATGTAGGCATATATTGGCCTAAATTTATGAAAAAAGTTATATTTTTACATTTTTTTATTGGATGTGTTTTATAGTAGAAAGTAAAAAATATTGGTATTTTTTTATTTTTAAATTGTCTGTCTTTTTTTGTTTATAGTGCAAAAAATAAAAACTGCAGTGGTGTCAAATACCACAAAAAGAAAGCTCTATTTGTGGAAAAAAAAAAAAGGACATCAATTGTATCTGGGTACATTGTCGCACGACTGCGCAGATGTCAGTTAAAGTAACGCAGTGCCAGATTACAAAAAAATTGCCTGGTCATTAAGGGGGTTATACCTTATGGAGCTGAAGTATTTAAAACATGCAGCTTGATAATAGTTCACTGGATACAGCATTATTATCTATAGGTCATACACTGAGGAAGAATGGTGATGAAGGAGTTAATCTTCAGCCTAATTAAAAAAAAAAAAAAAACCTGACAAACACTGAGGGAGAATGGTGATGAAGGGGTTAATGTTCAGGTGTGCAGCCTTTTGTTCAAAAAAAAAAAAAAAAACTGACAGTTATTTTGTGTTGAGCCAAAACTGCAGTTTGAAAAGTGCAGTGACATGGCTGAAACCAAAGGTTATTCCTATGTTAGAGATTTGTTAATATGTTAGATTAAAATATATTGTGTGAACTGAAATTATTCAACCATTCAGTTATTTTTAGTGAAGCATGATGACACATCAATCCATCACAATGCATCGTGCTGAGGCCATTAGAATTCAATGAGATGTCATTTTGTAACAGATCAATAAAGTTTGTACAAAAAAAAAAGGCATGTCATGATGTCACAGAACTCCGCCCACTTCAGCCGGTTATATATTTACTCTGTAAGCAAGACAAGCCACAGTAGCTCACTGACTGTTGAAGAGTGCACATCAGCTGCTCTTGTGAGAAGTGAGATTTGAGGATTTGCTGATAAAGAGATCGATTTTTCTTTATTCTTTAATTTGATTACAAGAGATTTAATTCCCCGATTAGATTTTTTTTCTGGAGAGGACAGGTAAATATTATTAAATCATTACAAATTTAGCTTTTATTAACCTTATGTTTAAAAAAAAAAAAAAAATGACAGTTATTTTTCAAACAAGCCAAAAATAGCTTGAAAAATGCAGTCAGATGAGTGATATTAGAGATTCTAATGGCTGGTACACACGATGAGATTATTATTTTTTTTTTCAATGCTAGTCTCATATCGAAAATGAAGAGGTTACTAAAGTTACGCTAAATTCTCATACGACAGAAGAAAAATTCGGAAGTGATGTAATGTGTTGCAGTGTATTTGTATTGAATTTTCGGACAAAAACTGTACTGATTAACCACTTCACCCCCGGAAGATTTCCTGACCAGGCCATTTTTTGCGATTCGAGTCGTGCATCGCTGTACCCTAATAAAATTATGTCCTTTTTTTCCACAAATAGAGCTTCCTTTTGGTGGTATTTGATCACCTCTGCGATCTTTATTTTTTGCGCTATAAACAAAGAACGACAGACAATTCAGACAAAAAAAAAAAAACAATATTTTTTTATTTTCTGGTGGATATCAAGTATCGGGCCCTCGGGACCTGCTGATCCAGGGGAGTAACTACAGGGGTTGCAATTGCAACCGGGCCCCATTCTCCAGGGGGGCTGTGCGGCTCCCCTGTACACCTGGATAGGAGGGGGGGGCGGGGGCAGCATGAAGAGAAATCACTGTCCTCCTTTTTTCTCCTATAGCTGCAGGAGTAAAATGGAGGAGATTGGTTCCTCTGTATGCTGCCCCCGCCACTCCTCCTATCCAGTTCACTTGTGTTCTGCTGTCTCTGGGCCCCTGTGTGCTCCCCTGGTCCCCCCCACTGTGCTGCCCCCCCCCCCACTGTGCTCCCTCCCCTCTCCTGCCGGCGGCTGCAGGGGATGTGTTACAATAGAGAACCAGGAAGCGGTCTGTAAATATGTAATTTACCAGCTCCTTCCTTTCTGAATGGACAGAGTCATAGTCAGTGACATTGTAAAAAAAAATAAAATAAAATGATAAAAAAATAATCCAATTAAAACACCAAAAAATAAAAACTACTGACACCAGTGGGTGAACTTCCAGGATCGCAAAGGTCTCACTTGCAACCAGGCCCCTGGCATTGCACCACAGTAGGGAGTCCCCAAGATGGCAGGAAGGGGGCCCACTGCAGAACTTGTGAAAGGTTCCCGTTGCGGACCGTAATAAAGGGCCCCGCAATGAGAATAAAGGGCCCTAGGATCAGTGGGAAGAGCCCCAGACTTGAAGGGAGGGGCCCCGGCAAGGGGTCTGGGAGGCCCTTCATGGTTTTTGCACCGGGGGCCCCGAAGGTTCTAGTTACGCCTCTGTGCTGATCTGCTAATTGTGCAATATCACTGAAATACATACCTGATCCTGTACAGCACGGCCACCCTGTAGCAGTAAATCTGCTATGAACCGGTTGGGAAGTGGTTAAACATACATTGTACGATCTAGTATCATGCGAAAAAAAAAATTTGTGTTTGTCGCATTGAAAAACAATGGATGAACTGTCACTATCGGCTCTTGAAAGCTGTGTAGTAACCATCAGATTATGATACGATTGCTTCGAGAGCGATATTTTTCGTCTGATTTTCGAATCGTATGTACGGGACATTACTCTTCTGTTAAATCTCTGTGAACTGAGCCTTGTTGATGACTTTAATCAGATGTCATTTTGTAAAGTTTTTTTTTTGTGCACAAAAAGAAAGAAAAGGTTCAGCCTACAGGGCGGTGATGTCACACAACTACTGAGGCTATATAACCACTTGCCAACCAGCCGCCGCCTATATATGGCGGCAGGATCCCACGAATCGCTGTACCTGTACGGCAGTTCGCGGGAGCGATCCTGGAGTGTTGTGCGTTTTGGTATAAAATTTGACTATTTTTAATTTATTACTAAAAGGCGATGTCTGAACTATCAATAGAATTATGACGCAGTGCCTCCAGCCGATTACGGCAAATAATTTAATATCTAAGAAAAAAAACCCAATTAATTTTGTTCAGACACTCATAGTATACCACGCAATTCTCCCAAGTTCTTTTTTTATCAGTTAATTTCTTTTTAAAAGCATATACCAATCTTAGTGAAACAGTCTACAGTAGGGAATATATATATAAGAATATTTATTCGCAAGACATATTTTCACCATAAATGATCATACTTGAGTGACACAAAGAGATAACCTTACATAAAATATCAACTTAAAACGATAAATGCAATGTGATATTTAGCTAAACGATGAAAGTAAAATAAAGCAAGATTATGTATTTCCCAGGTGTAGTATGAACCATAAATTAATATTCTATATAATCAGACCACAATAGTCTGCGAATCACATGGCCGAAAGTCATTCCACTGCAGATGAAGTGAGAATAAGCCATGCAAAACGGAAGACGTAAAATCGCAAATAATGCGCTTAATCTGATATTAAAAATGTTATAAAAACAAAAATCATCTCTTTAGAGAAAAATCTACATATGGTTTATACGGCTGGGATTGTACTTTCGTTACCCTTTAAATACGAAATGTAAAACATTTAAGGAAGTACATAAACAATATTGAATAATAATCAAATAACAGCAAGGCATAATTACCATATTTAAAATGGCCGCTTAGCTTAGAGTAGTAGTTACCAGGTTCCTTTAAGATGGCTGCATTTCCAAGATGGTGGCCAATTAGGGAGGAGCTTTGTTTGGCGTCCCTCAAAGGTTCAGATACATGGCAGATTGAAATGGAGTCGTCTGTGTAGATGAGTCTGTGCATGGCTGTTAGTAGTGTGTATGTTGTAAGTGTGATGTATATTGGGCAAGATATGATGTGTGTTGTGTTGTGTTGTGTCTGTTGTGTTCTATTACATCTCTGATTCCTTTTTATTTTGTGTTGAACAAAAGGGCAGTAAAAATTATCATAAGCCAAACCCAGTGGGAGGAACATTATTCCTATTGGTTGGAACATCTTATTCATTAACTGGTGATGTCATAGGGTGACACCTCTTGGTTAACCAGTATATTAAAATTAATTAAAGATTTCTCCATTTAAGACTATTATAAAAAACATAAATGTAATCATGCTCTCATCTATGACGTCCATTTAATCCACCAGGTATCTGAATAAAGATTAATCTGGATACCACCATTCTCATATTTAATATCTCTTATGTAATATATATATATATTGGATTTTACTCTTTAACCCAAGACTTCAATTAGTAGCAGTAAGAATTATATCGAAAAATATACGGTTATATATATATTGATACACAACAGCTTGTATATGTAACTTGTCCTATACATGGTTACTTCTGATCATAATATATTATCCATTTAGGCATTATTATGTTAACAACAGTACATTCATGATATGGGGACTGGATTATAAAATATGGGCGAAATGTCTGACCCTTTGACACTACTATATGATAGAATATAATGTACTTCTCAGTAGGAGGTTGTCATAACATCATAGTTCCATAACACCTTTTGTATATGATGGGGCAAAGATATCAATTTATGATTTTCTGAAATTCATTTTGAGATTTGCAGTTCTCATCAATCTAAGTGACAATGTTTATGTGACTCCGTGTAGATTTCAACAACTTTATCCCCCTGTTTGTGTTTAGGTAAATAAATGACAGATTCTAGTCTTTGTCCGTTTCCGTTTGTTTGTCTCCTCATGATATAGACAATAGCTTATCCTGCTTGTGGATGGGTGAACACAGGTGTTATCCTGAAATTGAGTTTCGCCCATTGTGTGAGTCATGGCCTGAACATAAAGTTTTACGACCTCTCTGGTTTTTCGTGTTTCAAGACCAGGGGAAGGATGTCTTATGTAAACCTTTTCCCCCAAAGGCCGATCCACCTGTGATAAGCGATTTATTTATCTGTCTTTCTGAGTATTGTATTTAAAAGTTTGTCAAACACATTTTCCTTGTGGGGCAGATGACACAGCTTCTCATCTCAAAGTTCAGGCAAACAAAACCATGTCAAACAATGGACGCAATGTGTGTTTCAAACTGAAAGAGTTTTGACTCAATATGTAGCAAGGTCAATGGAGGCCTCAAAGTTCACAATTCTTGACCTGTAATAATAAAAATGTATTTCTATTTCGCACTGAAAGTTTAACAAATCCCCCCTCTTGGAAAAATTGTGAAAATTGCCGTAGCCGTTTGAAACATTTTTCCAAGGCAGAACTTTTGAAGAAATAGGGCTTAAATCGGACTTTGACAGCTTTGTAGATAGGTATGGAATAGTTGAATGGGGTGTAGACACCTGCAAGTAGGTGTAGTGACTTCAGTAAACAAGCATGGTGACTCCGAGTGAGGTGTGGATCCAAGGGTTATCATCTGTTGGCCAGTGGAATGTGGATTTCTCCGGGCACTTTTGCCTTTGGCTGTCTTGACGGGTTTGTCTTGGTAGACTGGCCATCAGGGGTATCCCGGGGTCCTTCACACTGTACCCCCCTTTGGGTGTCTCAGATACATCAGACTCTCGGTTTCCTGCTTACTTCCTGGGTCTCTTAGTCCTATAAAGGGAAATGGATTCCATGAGAAAATGATACATACAGTTTTCAGCCATAACTTTTAGTTGGGATTTCAATGTGAGGTTGGTATCCTGAGCTTCCTCAGAGTCCTCCTTTTATTCCATTGTGTGATCAGCCTTTTATCTGACCACCATGGATGGTGAGACTATATATGCAACCTTTCCCAGGGGAGACTGACTTCTGGGGCCCATTAACATGGGGACGTATTCATCACCATGGATACCACACATTGAACAATTGAACAGTGATATACTATTTTGTTAGAATTTACCTTCTACTTGGGAGGAAAAAAAATATAATATCCCCCCTTTGGGGCATCAATGCAATTCATGGTAGGCAACAAAACTACCTGACATTGAGGATTTTTCTTGGTTACCGTAATACCACCTTTAATCTCTTGACTTCATTACGTCATTAGGGTTTGATCCTCCTTGTATCACCGCCATTGGCGATTTTTCGAAATGTGCCCGCTTTGAGCGACCTGTTTGAGTCAGAGGGATGAAGTGACCACTGAAAAATAGGAGAGTAGTTATTATCTAACAACCAAGATCCCCCTGGCAGGGATTTTCAGGATCCTCAATACTGTGACCTGGGGATAAAATGGTGTTAGAACCTCTGTCTCCTATGCATCCATTCAGTGTGTCCCTCTGATCCCTTGCTATTTGGGCATTTAAGGATTTTGTGGCCTTTGGCTGGCCACAAGATTTGTTCCTAAAGAGGAATTATTTTAGTTCGGGCTACAGTGCCCTGAGTGAACCAAGTGATCATCCGATCCACCTTGGCATCTACTCTGCTGAAAAATCTTTTCAGAAATAGAATTATTGGCTTTTTTTTTTTTTTTATTTGGCTCCGCTTCCTGCGGTGCCTTTGTCTCTCGGGTACAGACAGATGGGACAGATCCCCCTCAGAACCATTTGCTCGGTTCTGGCAGGGGTCTGGGCCTCAATGTCTCTTCATCTTCCCGAGGGTTTTGAGGAGCCCTAAGATAGGGCAAATCCCTATTTATTTGTGGGGTCCCCCCTTTTGTTGAGGATATTTGGCATAGCGAGGATTTCCATCCTCAAGGGTGAATTGGGCTCTTTGGGGATGCTCCCTGGAGATTCTTTGAACCTTGGGCTCTGTCCCCTTGGAAAGAAATCCTAAAATGGCCTCTGTTCTCCCCTCCTTATTTGTGGGGTGTCCGGTGTCCTCCTTGAGGTATCCGGTATAAAATCTTGCTCCTTTTTATTTATTTATTTATTATTATTATTTTTTTTTTAGTGTTAAGGTTGAGGAGAAAGGTGTGTTTCTGCCACAATTTTGGTGACAGGCTCACGCCTTTCTTAGGTTCACTGGTCTGTTGGATAGAGTGCAAATTGTCGCTCTCTTTTGCCAACCATTCCAGTGAACACCCCAACTTGTAGTCCCTGGCCAAACTTATTTTTATGTACCTGGCCGATGCCTCAAAGCACAGGGTTTTAAATTCTGGATGGTTGTACTCAGGCTCCTCCATGGAAGGGTGTTAGGCACTTTTGAGTACAGTACAGCAAAAATTCAGTGGGCTTTGGTGCTGTGTACATTTTAAATTATATATAGCAGCTCTAGCAGCGGTAAGGGTTTTTTTTTTTTTTTTTTTATGTGTGGGCCGACTTTTAAATTACATCCTTGAGGCACAACACAGGCTGTTTTCGTAGGCCTCAAGATGATTAGTAATATCTAAGGACCCTTTCTTAATAAAACTCGGGACAGTACTCTTTTTAAAACAAACTTCTTAAATTCTGGAGGTGTATGGTATCTTTTTAGGGGTGCTAGTCTTTTTGCGGTGACCTGATATGACTCATACCTAGTTATGTATGGCTGCCCAATTTCTGCCCTCCTATCTTAGGAATATGGCTGGGGTAGGACGTGGACTCTTTGCCTGACTCCCCCCCCCTTATCTGGGTCATGACCATCAGACTGGGAGTCATATCTGGGTCTAATTAATTACTTCATTTTATTTATAATGCAGGACTGATAAGCAGTACCCTTTTGTATGGACACCATAACCTTTTTGAACTTTCCTATTTATTTATTTATGAATTCCTGTCCTTACTGGAACTGTTACATTTTTATTTTTATTTATTTATTTATAAATTTTCCACTGCTGGTTACTCGGCAACTTAATTTTTAACTACTGGTTACTCGGCAACTTCCGCTATTAAAAAAAAAACATTTTTCCTTGCTCAAAACTTCCTACTTATTGCATTAATCGTTTACATTGTTCTTTCAAATGGTTGCTTATATTACAGCTTTCTGAATAAAACTTCTGCCACAGTTCTACTTTTTCCTGCAGTTTCACGCTACATCCTCTTAACTTATGTGTCCCAATAGAGGTCACTTTCACCTGCTCAAGGAGGTTCCTTATCTCACTTCTTATTATTTGGAGTGGAGATTAGAACTTTACTAAATTCCTTTTTGCTGAGCCTTATGGTGCAGTTCCTCACAGAGATACAGTAAGATTGGCCATGATTCTAAAAGTATGTGATCACGCTTACTGACGTCTTTGGGGTTAGAGAAGCTTTCGGTGAGTTCATACATCAGGTTTTCCCCTACCCACGTCTGGTGCCCATTTTCAGCCCGACTTTTTCTGAGGATTTTGGTATGACTCCAACTAGCCTATACATACACCACCATTTTAGACTCAGAGAGGTGTCTCTACATATTCTAGATCTGTGCCGAATCTACTGGGGCTGTGGGATTAACATCTAGCCAGAGTTGGCAGCGTGAACCTTACCTTATGTAGACATTTTAGGGCATTACTATTAATATTCACAATTAAATAATTAAAAAAAAAATTATTAAAAAAAAATTCTCTTTTTTTTTTTTTTTTTTTTGCAAAGTTATTAATTATGTCACCATGATCAAAATTATGATTGGCATATGTAAGAAATCAATGATATCTCAGCAGTGCAACTCCATTTAATATGTTGTGCGTTTTGGTATAAAATTTGACTATTTTTAATTTATTACTAAAAGGCGATGTCTGAACTATCAATAGAATTATGACGCAGTGCCTCCAGCCGATTACGGCAAATAATTTAATATCTAAGAAAAAAAACCCAATTAATTTTGTTCAGACACTCATAGTATACCACGCAATTCTCCCAAGTTCTTTTTTTATCAGTTAATTTCTTTTTAAAAGCATATACCAATCTTAGTGAAACAGTCTACAGTAGGGAATATATATATAAGAATATTTATTCGCAAGACATATTTTCACCATAAATGATCATACTTGAGTGACACAAAGAGATAACCTTACATAAAATATCAACTTAAAACGATAAATGCAATGTGATATTTAGCTAAACGATGAAAGTAAAATAAAGCAAGATTATGTATTTCCCAGGTGTAGTATGAACCATAAATTAATATTCTATATAATCAGACCACAATAGTCTGCGAATCACATGGCCGAAAGTCATTCCACTGCAGATGAAGTGAGAATAAGCCATGCAAAACGGAAGACGTAAAATCGCAAATAATGCGCTTAATCTGATATTAAAAATGTTATAAAAACAAAAATCATCTCTTTAGAGAAAAATCTACATATGGTTTATACGGCTGGGATTGTACTTTCGTTACCCTTTAAATACGAAATGTAAAACATTTAAGGAAGTACATAAACAATATTGAATAATAATCAAATAACAGCAAGGCATAATTACCATATTTAAAATGGCCGCTTAGCTTAGAGTAGTAGTTACCAGGTTCCTTTAAGATGGCTGCATTTCCAAGATGGTGGCCAATTAGGGAGGAGCTTTGTTTGGCGTCCCTCAAAGGTTCAGATACATGGCAGATTGAAATGGAGTCGTCTGTGTAGATGAGTCTGTGCATGGCTGTTAGTAGTGTGTATGTTGTAAGTGTGATGTATATTGGGCAAGATATGATGTGTGTTGTGTTGTGTTGTGTCTGTTGTGTTCTATTACATCTCTGATTCCTTTTTATTTTGTGTTGAACAAAAGGGCAGTAAAAATTATCATAAGCCAAACCCAGTGGGAGGAACATTATTCCTATTGGTTGGAACATCTTATTCATTAACTGGTGATGTCATAGGGTGACACCTCTTGGTTAACCAGTATATTAAAATTAATTAAAGATTTCTCCATTTAAGACTATTATAAAAAACATAAATGTAATCATGCTCTCATCTATGACGTCCATTTAATCCACCAGGTATCTGAATAAAGATTAATCTGGATACCACCATTCTCATATTTAATATCTCTTATGTAATATATATATATATTGGATTTTACTCTTTAACCCAAGACTTCAATTAGTAGCAGTAAGAATTATATCGAAAAATATACGGTTATATATATATTGATACACAACAGCTTGTATATGTAACTTGTCCTATACATGGTTACTTCTGATCATAATATATTATCCATTTAGGCATTATTATGTTAACAACAGTACATTCATGATATGGGGACTGGATTATAAAATATGGGCGAAATGTCTGACCCTTTGACACTACTATATGATAGAATATAATGTACTTCTCAGTAGGAGGTTGTCATAACATCATAGTTCCATAACACCTTTTGTATATGATGGGGCAAAGATATCAATTTATGATTTTCTGAAATTCATTTTGAGATTTGCAGTTCTCATCAATCTAAGTGACAATGTTTATGTGACTCCGTGTAGATTTCAACAACTTTATCCCCCTGTTTGTGTTTAGGTAAATAAATGACAGATTCTAGTCTTTGTCCGTTTCCGTTTGTTTGTCTCCTCATGATATAGACAATAGCTTATCCTGCTTGTGGATGGGTGAACACAGGTGTTATCCTGAAATTGAGTTTCGCCCATTGTGTGAGTCATGGCCTGAACATAAAGTTTTACGACCTCTCTGGTTTTTCGTGTTTCAAGACCAGGGGAAGGATGTCTTATGTAAACCTTTTCCCCCAAAGGCCGATCCACCTGTGATAAGCGATTTATTTATCTGTCTTTCTGAGTATTGTATTTAAAAGTTTGTCAAACACATTTTCCTTGTGGGGCAGATGACACAGCTTCTCATCTCAAAGTTCAGGCAAACAAAACCATGTCAAACAATGGACGCAATGTGTGTTTCAAACTGAAAGAGTTTTGACTCAATATGTAGCAAGGTCAATGGAGGCCTCAAAGTTCACAATTCTTGACCTGTAATAATAAAAATGTATTTCTATTTCGCACTGAAAGTTTAACAGGAGGCACGCTTTAGGCTCACATTTAACCCTTTGATTGCCCATGTGTTAACCCCTTCCCTGCCAGTGTCATTATTACAGTAACAGTGCATATTATTAGCACTGATTACTAGGGTGCTGAAAATAATCGGCGCATCGATGCATCGCGATTCAGCCTTGTTCAATTCTGCATTGATGCGGAGAACAGCTGAATTGCTCATTTTCAATTCTAAGTGTACTGTATTCAAACCATTCACCAGAAAATGATTTCTGGTGAATTGTTTGAAGTTTAACACAGTACACTCAGCATTGGAATTAGGCTGGTCATACACTATACAATTTTATTGTTTAATTTCCTTTAGATTTACCTTCAACTATATAGTGCAAGGGCCTGCCTGATTGCATACAAATTGAAAGTGTTTAGGTTTGACCTCATATTATATGGTTTTGGTAAATCTAAAGGAAAATTGATCAAGAAAATTGTATAGTGTATGGCCAGCCTTACTTTGAATACACAGAAGATTTCTTTCAATCATATAATGGATTTATAATATATTTTAGGACTATATTTGTACAATTCTTAAGACACATTTGTACATTTATCACCGCAAAGCTCTACACACCATTTCTTGTTTCATAGCCTATTAAAGGTTGTATATTCATTGTGTGCTATCTGCTAATCATACAGGGCCACTTTATTTATATTTAAATGCAGATATGACAGCATGATCCCACACTGGCTGTCAAACTGCCTGATGTCCTCCACAGCCCATTCCACCCCACGCAGGTCCCACTATCTCTCGCCCCCCTACCCCCCCCCCCCCCCCCCATTATATATCTCAAACTGCTCCCGGTCACTAACCCCAGATCAGCTAAACTCCACATCAGAGGAACATGGCTCCCAGCCCATTCCTCTTCCACCCTCTATTCAAACCACCTCCATTCAGTCTCCCACCCCCAGCCCATGCAACCCTGAAAAATCTGAGGTCCCACCCATTCTTATCTTTGGACCCCTACATCCTTCAGTTCCTATCACCCCCTCCCCAGATTCCAGGTTTCCATTCCCATCCTCAAATTCTTCCATCCTTTCTTTCTTATTCATGGATTCCTCCATCTTTCAATTCTCATCCCTTGACCCCTCCATCCTTCATTTCTATCCCTGGACTCTTCCATTCTTTAGTTCCTATCTCCAGGCTCCTCCATCCCTCCTTTCCTATTCATGGATTCCTCCTTCCCTATCCTCAGGCTCCTCTATCCCTCCTTTCCTATTCATGGATTCCTCCTTCCCTATCCCCAGGCTCCTCCATCCTTCCTTTCCTATTCATGGATTCCTCCTTCCCTATCCCCAGGCTCCTCTATCCCTCCTTTCCTATTCATGGATTCCTCCTTCCCTATCCCCAGGCTCCTCTATCCCTCCTTTCCTATTCATGAGTTCCTCCTTCCCTATCCCCAGGCTCCTCCATCCTTCCTTTCCTATTCATGGATTCCTCCTTCCCTATCCCCAGGCTCCTCTATCCCTCCTTTCCTATTCATGGATTCCTCCTTCCCTATCCCCAGGCTCCTCTATCCCTCCTTTCCTATTCATGAGTTCCTCCTTCCCTATTCCAAGGCTCCTCCATCCTTCCTTTCCTATTCATGGATTCCTCAGAACTTCCCTATTCCCAGACTCTTTTATCCCTCCTTTCCTATTCATGGATTCCTCCTTCCCTATCCCCAGGCTCCTCTATCCTTCCTTTCCTATTTATGGATTTCTCCTTCCTTTCCTATTCATGGATTCCTCCTTCCCTATCCCCAGGCTCCTCTATCCCTCCTTTCCTATTCATGGATTCCTCCTTCCCCATCCCCAGGCTCCTCCATCCCTCTTCTGCTTGAATTTGTTGATGAAAGCCATGGGCAGTAATCGCGATGCATCGCGGAATCAAATCAAATCGTTGACAGAATAATCGTGATCGAATTGTGAGATCACTAAAGATGCGCACCTCTACTGATTACTGTAGTAATGTCACTGATCCCCCCAAAAGTGTCAAAAATGTCAGTTAGGAGTCCGATCTGTCCACAGCAAAAGCGCAGTCCCGCTAAAAAAATTGCAGGTGGCCGCCATTACTAGTAAATAATAAAATGAAAATATCATAAATCTTTCCCCTAGTTTGTAGACGCGATAACTTTTTTGCAAACTAATCAAAATACGCTTATTGGAATTTTTTTTACCAAAAATATGTAGCAGAACACAAATTGGCCTAAATTGATGAAAAATTTGATTTTTAATTTTATGTTTTGGGAATGTTGTATAGCAGAAAGTGAAAAATATTGTTTTTTTTTTTTTTTTTCAGAATTGTTGCTCTTTTTTTGATTATAGCGCAAAAAATAAAAAATCGCAGAGGTGATCAAATACCGCCAAAAGAAAGCTCTATTTGTGAGAAAAAAAGGACATCAGTTTTATTTGGGTACAGCGTTGCACGGCCACGCAATTGTACGTTAAAGTAACGCAGTGCCGAATCGCAAAAAAATGGCCTGGCCATTAAGGGGGAAAATCTTCGGGTCCAGCAAATAGAGATTTCTTTTGGCGGTATTTGATCACCTCTGTGGTTTTTAGGTTTTTATTTTTTGCACTATAAACAAAAAAAGTAAATTTTGGAAAAAAAACAATACTTTTTACTTTCTGCTATAAAACATACCCAATTAAAAAATCAAATTTCTTTATCGATTTAGGCCAATATGTATTCTGCTACATATTTTTGGTAAAAAAATCACAATAAGCGTACACTAATTAGTTTGCGCAAAAGTTATTGCAACTGCAAACTGTGGGATAGATTTATGGAATTTTTATTTTTTTTATTAGTAATTGCGGCGATCAGTGATTTTTAGCGGGACTGCTACATTGCGGCGGACAAATCTGACACCAAGTGACACTTTTTGGGGACCAGTGACACCAATACAGTGATCAGTGCTAAAAAAAAAAAAAAAAAAAGCACAGTCACTGTATAAATGACACTGGCAGGGAAGGGGTTAATGTCAGGGGGCGATCAAAGGGTTAAGTGTGCTCCTAGGGAGTGCTTTCTAACTGTGGGGGGAGGTGCTCTGACTGGAGGTAAACAGAGATCCGCGTTTCTGCTAAGCAGAAACGCAAGATCTCCATTTTCTTCCCTCTCTTCTGTCCCATCGCAGCGGGAGCAGGTCACTAGCGGCACGTGCCCCAGACCTTGTGCACGAAATCATGTACACATACGTGTTTTTACACAGCTGGACTGCCCTGCCACAGTATATATGCGGTAGGCAGTGTGGAAGCAGTTAACTTTGCATAGAAGGGAGATGGGATATAAGCTAGGAACAACTTGATTGTAGAAAAAAAACAACAAAAGGAAAAAAAAAGTTCAGTTTAAAAGGAAAAAATGCTAGGACCAGAGATCCCAGCAAGGAGCTGCGTCTGTCAATGAAAGAGAGAAATATATATTTTTTTTTCAGAATTGCTGGTCTTTTTTTGTTTATAGCGCAAAAAAAAAAAAAACCGACAGGGGTGATCAAATACCACCAAAAGAAAGCTCTATTTATGGGGAAAAAAAAGGACATAAATTTTATTTGGGTACAGCAACGCACGACCGCGGAACTGTCAATAAAACGCAGTGCCAGATCGCAAAAAAATGGCCTGATCATTAAGGGGGTTATACCTTATGGGGCTGAAGTGGTTAAAACATGCAGCTTGATAACAGTTCACTGGATACAGCATTATTATCTATAGGTCATACACTGAGGAAGAATGGTGATAAAGGAGTTAATGTTCAGCCTAATTTAAAAAAAAAAAAAACTGACAAACACTGAGGGAGAATGGTAATGAAGGGGTTAATGTTCAGGTGTGCAGCCTTTTGTTCAAAAAAAAAAAAAAAAAAAAAACTGACAGTTATTTTGTGTTGAGCCAAAACTGCAGTTTGAAAAGTGCAGTGACATGGCTGAAACCAAAGGTTATTCCTATATTAGAGATTTGTTAATATGTTAGATTAAAATGTACTGTGTGAACTGAAATTATTAAACCATTCAGTTATTTTTAGTGAAGCATGATGACACATCAATCCATCACAATGCATCGTGCTGAGGCCATTAGAATTCAATGAGATGTCATTTTGTAACAGATCAATAAAGTTTGTACAAAAAAAAAAGGCATGTCATGATGTCACAGAACTCCGCCCACTTCAGCCGGTTATATATTTACTCTGTAAGCAGGACAAGCCACAGTAGCTCACTGACTGTTGAAGAGTGCACATCAGCTGCTCTTGTGAGAAGTGAGATTTGAGGATTTGCTGATAAAGAGATCGATTTTTCTTTATTCTTTAATTCGATTACAAGAAATTTCATTACCTGATTAGATTTTTTTTTTTGGAGAGGACAGGTAAATATTATTAAATCATTACAAATTTAGCTTTTATTAACCTTATGTTTAGAAAAAAAAAAAATGACAGTTATTTTTCAAGCAAGCCAAAAATAGCTTGAAAAATGCAGTCAGATGAGTGATATCAGAGATTCTAATGGCTGGTACACACAATGAGATTATCGGACGATTGATCGTCCGTTTTTTTTTTTTTCAATGCTACTCTCATATCCAAAATGAAAAGGTTACTAAAGTTACACAAAATTCTCGTGCAACAGAAGAAAAATTCGGAAGTGATGTAATGTGTTGCAGTGTATTCGTATTGAATTTTCAGACAAAAACTGTACTGATTAACCACTTCACCCCCGGAAGATTTCCTGACCAGGACATTTTTGTAATATGGCACTGCGTTACTTTAACTGACAATTGCACTGTCGTGCGACGCTGTACCCAAATAAAATGATGTCCTTTTTTCCCACAAATAGAGCTTTCTTTTGGTGGTATTTGAGTACCTGTGCGATTTTTAATTTTTGCGCTATAAACAAAGGACGACTGACAATTCTGAAGAAAAAATAAATATTTTTTATTTTCTGGCGGATATCGGGTATCGGGTCCTCGGGACCTGCTGATCAGCTCCCTCTGTGTAATATCACTGAGTGTGTGTGTATATATATATATATATATATATATATATATATATATATACACATATACCTGATCCTGCACAGTGCAGCCGCCCTGTAGCAGTAAATTTGCTATGGAGCGGTCAGAAAGTTTAACCGTGCATCATACAATCTGGTATCAAACGTTTGTCGCATCGAATAACAACAGATGAACTGTCACTATCGGCTCTTGAAAGCTGTGTAGTAACCATCCGATTATCGCACGATCGCTTTAAAAGTGGTATTTTTCGTCTGATTTCCAAATCGTGTGTACGGGCCATTACTCTTCTGTTAAATCTCTGTGAACTGTGCCTTGTTGATGTTGACTTTAATCAGATGTCATTTTGTAATGTTTTCTGTGCACACACAAAAAAAAACAAACAAATAAACAAACAAAAAAAAAGGTTCAGCCTACAGGGCAGTGATGTCACACAACTACTGAGGCTATATAATCACATGCCAACCAGCCGCCGCCTATTTATGGTTGCAGGTTCCAACGAATTTATAGCGGTTCGCGGGAGCGATCCTGGGGTTACGCTCACTCGCCAGCGGGGAAGCCGATTCACGGGGCCGGTGGCCGCTATTGCCGCTGGGCACCCGAGATTGCTCCCCGCGAAGAGAGAACGGCGGTCTGCTGTTGTAAACACATTTGCAGTGATTATATATATATATATATATATATATATATATATATAATATTATATATATATATTATATCATATACAGTGTTGGGGTAGTTGCTCAAAAAATTTAACTAGTTACTAGTTACTTCTGTAAATTGTAACGAGATTACTTTACTAGTTACTGCATTTGAAAAGTAACTTCACTACTTATTACTTTACTTTCCTCTTTCTTAATTGACCGTGTAGAAGAAGATACATGACACTCTTTCTGCATAGAGTTTATTGTATAAACACAGGCTTTGGGAAACATGAGAACAAAACCTGAAAAAACAGAACAAAACATAAAGTGCAACAAAAATTCATAAACTTCATCCCTCTCTATTCTTCGAAATAACGATTGTATCGCAATGCTTGTATACGATTGTATACTAATATTACCAATATTAGTATTCTAACTAGTTACATTACTTAGTTACCAAAAAAAGTAATGTAGTTACTGTAATCAGTTACTTTGTAACTAGTTACCCCCAACACTGATCATATACATATTATATATAATATTGTTTTTTTTTATCTTAAATCCTGTTGTGTATTATTGTGCTTACTGTTTATTGTTGTGTATTATTGTGCTTACTGTTTATTATCATTATATTTTATGCAGGATTTCGGAGCCATGCCTGGACACGTCAAAATCCTTCCCACAATGGGAGTTCTCCCTGAACTCAAATCCCTGAAGAAAAACCACAACATCCAAGAAAAGACCCGTCTGATGCCGGGAACATTCATGGAGGTAATACATTTTTACTGTGTAGTCCTTGTTATATATAGGGTGCTTATTTTACCAGCTGTTTATGATGGGGATGCGGGCTTTATAATATTGTGGATGAGCTGTTTGCTTCTCCATATATTTCTGACGTCACTGTCCGCATACTTATTCCATCCCAGTCCTTCCAAAAGTAGGTCACAGGCTGAGCATTCATGCCAGATGATGGGGGTAACAAGATTGGCAGAGTTGTTTTAGAGAAATGATGGTGGGGTATCTATGCAGAGGGTTGGGAAGGGGCCGCTCTGTCACATGACTTACCTGAATGTCACCTAGACCTTTCACCTGGCAGGGGACTTACAACCTCTGTGTGTTCTGTTGGTGTACTTTTGGATTGTACTAAACAGGCTGGATGTTTTTGTAACATGGGGAACCATTTAGGACAGGGGTGCTCAACCTGTGGCCCTCAGAGCCCTCTGATGTGGCCCTCAACCTCAAACTTAATGTAGGAATTTTGGTGTGCTATTAAAAGTGCACCACACCTGCAAGCTTTAATAGAAGTCTTTGGCAAAGCGCAGCTAACCGCAGAAAAGCTGCAAATGCACTGCACTGCAGTGCGGGTAAACCGCAAGTGCATTAGTGTGAAAACAGCCTTATAAGGGGCTCATGACAGTAGGGCTCATTTACATTTATGGTTTGGGAGACAGTAAAACCCCATAGCTGAGACATATATTGTTACCACCCCCAACCACTGGTGTAACATCGGGGGTCGCAATTGTTACCCCTCCCGATTCTCCAGCAGGCCGACCTGCGATATTCTGTTTTACACTTAGACAAGAGGGTCAGCGGGGGTAGCATTTACAGGAACCAGTCCTCTTTCCATTTTCCTTCTGCAGTCGCTGAAAGCCCTGTTCTTTTCCTCTCCCTCCCACCGGTATTCAGCAGTGCAGGAAGAAAATGTTCATTATGTTATGCTAAAAGTCGAAATTATAAATCATTTCATTTCATTGCGGGCCACGACTAATTACCAAATCCCTAAAAGTGGCTCTTAATGCAGTAAGAAAAAAAACCTTCTGCCTACAGCACCCCCCCCCCCAAAAAAATTTTACCTAAGCCCATCTCGATGCAGGGATATGGCATGAGAGCCTCAGTCGTCCAGGAATCTCCCTCCTCATTGGCTCCTGCTGCTGTCAATCAAAGTCAGTAAACCAATAAGGACATAGAGAGGGTGGGGCTGAGCCACAGCTTTGTGTCTGAATGGACACACAGAGCAGTGACTCGGCTCGGGTGTACTTCTAGCAAGAGGCTTGCTGTGGGGGAACTCGGCAGGAGGGAGGGGCCAGGAGTGCTGGAGGGGAACCTGAGAAAAGGAGGACCTGAGCTGCTCTACGCAAAACCAACTGCACAGATCAGGTAAGTATAAGTGTCCATTCACACTGGTACGACTTGTCAGGCGATTTGGTCAGCCTGACAAGTCACGCACCGTCGCGTCCCTTAGTGTAGTACAGGACCGGTTCTAATAGGAGCGACACAAGTCGCTCCGACTTAGAAAAAGGGTCCTGTACTACTTCGGGGCGACCTGGAGCGACTTGCATAGACATTCATTTTATGAAGTCCGTGCAAGTCGCGCCGAAGTCGCGCAGCACGCGACTTCACGGGTCGCCCCCTAAGTCGGAGCGACGTAGTGTGAACCGAGCCTAACATGTTTGTTATTTTTAAACAAAAAAAAAATTTAAAACAAGACTTTAATATCACTTTAAGAGGCCCTCGCTCTTCAAACGGTTGAGCACCAATATATATATATACACAGTATCTCACAAAAGTGAGTACACCCCTAACATTTTTGTAATAATTTTATATTATATCTTTTCATGTGACAATACTGAAGAAATGACACTTTGCTACAATGTAAAGTAGTGAGTGTACAGCTTGTATAACAGTGTAAATTTGCTGTCCCCTCAAAATAACTCAACACTGATTTAGACAACCATTGATGTCTAAACAGATGGTTCAGATGGTGTCAAGCGTGTGTCGTGACAACCAGGTGAGGATTACAAAGACAAGTGTGTCTTGCCTACAGTCAAGCATATTGATGGGAGTGTCATGGTCTGGGGCAGCATGAGTGCTGCCAGCACTGGGGAGCTACAGTTCATTGAGGGAACCATGAATGCCAACATGTACTGTGACATACTGAAGCAGAGCATGATCCCCTCCCTTCGGAGACTGGGCCGCAGGGCAGTATTCCAACATGATAACGACCCCAAACACACCTTCAAGACGACCGCTGCCTTGCTAAAGAATCTGAGGGTAAAGGTGATGGACTGGCCAAGCATGTCTCCAGACCTAAACCCTATTGAGCATCTGTGGGGCATCCTCAAACGGAAGGTGGAGGAGCTCAAGGTCTCTAACATCCACCAGCTCTTTGATGTCATCATGGAGGCGTGGAAGAGGACTCCAGTGGCAACCTGTGAAGCTCTGGTGAACCCCATGCCCAAGAGGGTTAAGGCAGTGCTGGAAAATAATGGTGGCCACCCAAATATTGACACTTTGGGCCCAATTTGGACATTTTCACTTAGGGGTGTACTCCCTTTTGTTGCCAGCAGTTTAGACATTAATGGCTGTGTGTTATTTTGAAGCAAGCTGTACACTAGTTTACGTTGTAGCAAAGTGTAATTTCTTGTGTCACATGAAAAGATATAATAAAATATTTACAAAAATTTTAGGGGTGTACTTACTTTTTTGAGATACTGTAAAGTGTGTGTGTGTGTGTGTGTAATGAGATACATTGTTTTAATTCTCTGCTCTTTCATTTTCAGATAAAGGATGAAAGCAAGTTTTGCAAAATGCTTCGGAGAGTCTGTAATGGGCCCACTCCATATGTGGCCTTTGCTGTTGTAGCTGACGAAAACTCCCCGATGTACGAACCAGTCGACATCATTTGGATGGAATATGACAACTGGGATCGCAGACTCAAACCTAAAAGGTAAGTAACTGGCATTTATAAGATACATAGGCAATAGATTTAAAGCTTCCGGTCAATGGCTGAGCAGTGTTTAGCCTGACTTTATTTTGATCCAGGAGTGGGACGGGAAAGTCTCATCCCGCCGCCAGAACACAGTGCTGTATACTAAATGCAGCAGTCTCAGCAAGCACACCTGTTGGGGCAGTAAGGCTCCATTCACACCTGAGCGTATCATTTTCAGGCAATTTTTTGGGGCTTTTTCAGGCGTTTTTTCTGGCTTTTACAGGCGTTTTTGCAGGTGTTTGGAGGCAGGCACTGACATCTAAAAAAACGCTTGTAATCTGCCAAAAAAGAAGCTCATGTGCTTTTTTGAGCTTCAGGCATTTTGCTTCAGGCAACAAAACTCTCATATGTGAACAGGGGCCAATGGGGACACTAGTTCTGGTCAGGGCCATCTTACTGAATAGGCACGCTGGGCAGTTGCCCGGGGGGCCCCACCTGCCCAGCAACCCAGCCAAGCATTAGTCCCAATTGCTGTGTGCATCCCGCCGCCGAACTTAGCAGGTGGCAAGCGCCTATCGGCCCTGCGCTGCTGTCAGGCCACTTGGGCCGTGGAAGGGGAGCTCGCAACTGCAAGAATGCCTGTCCGCCTCCACGGGAACAGGCACACACAGGACAGTTGAGTCTGACTCCCATCCGTGTGTGTGTTCACCAGAGCCACCCCCCGAACTTGGAAGCTGTCATTTGCCTGGCACTGCTGTACCAATAAATATCGCCTTATTGATAATTTGCATTTTTATTCTCGTGGGTGATTGTGTGGGCGGGGCCCCAGTGCACTGCATTGCCCGGGGCCCTTTAATGCTCTTAAGATGGCACTAGTTTTGGTGACCTGGGAGTCCCCAAGAATTCTCTTAATTTGCAGGGATTTCCTCCAACTTCCTGTTTGGCTATGGGACAGGAAGTGAAGGGAAACCTCCACAATGGGACATAGATGAAGAAAAAAAAAATCTGACCGATTATAACCCTCCCTTGCTCTATCTCTAAGTGAAAAAAAAGGTTTTGCCTATAGTTCTACTTTAAGTTATTACCAAGTATACGTAAATTTATAATTTATCTTTATTTTATTCTACAGGGTCATTCCTTTTTCCCAAACGAAGGTTTACTTGGATGAGAAACATCGAAAAATCACCATCGCCTTAGGAAATGGTAAACTTCACAGGTTCCAAGCCTGTGAGACCCGAGACAGCCAGGATATGGATTTCACTCTATGGGATGCGCTGAGTGAACTGAGCGGCGCTCAACCAGTAAGTTATTATTTTTTTTATATACAATCTACAATTCTGGCATCACATACATTAGCTAATTAGGCAACCAATAACATATATAGAGGGTATTATTATGATTATTAAACAGGATTTGTATAGCACCAACATAAGGGCAGACAAATACAGTTACCATAAAATTCAATACAGGAGGAATCAGAGCGTCCTCCTCCTTAGAGCTTACAATCTAGGAGCGATACCCTTTTAATAAAGCGGTACAAAAGCCCCCCCAGCAAAAAAATAAATAAATAAAAGAAGCCAGGCTCTTTATTGCAGAAGAGACATGTAGAATCTATTCTGCAAATAAATGAACTTACTAGCCTGTTTGCAGTTTTCTCAGTTTACATTATTGGCACAGTGCCTGTGTGGGCAGGATGAATGAACTTCCGTGCATGCGCAAGGTAGGCTACATAGACAATGCAATTTTTTTTCCTGCAACAAAAATCATTAGATGATGGAGGAATCCATCTACCAATAGTCACTGTCTTCTGCAGGTGGGATGGGGGGGCTGGGGAAGCGTGGGGAGCCATTCCTGCTGGGAGAACACGATTACTGCTAGCAGCGATAGCTGCTTGCAATAATTGCATGTTAAAATTCCAACAAGCTAGTTGTACCGAAGTCGATCAATCAATCGGCTTAGGTACATTCAGCTTGCCCATAAATGGATCGAATATCAGCTGATCCCTGCTGAACTGGCCGAGATTCAAAATATCATTGACCGGCTGAAAAGGGTTGTAAGGGCAGAAGTTTTTTTTTATCTTAATGCATTCTATGCATTAAGATAAAAAGCCTTCTGTGTGCAGCAGCCCTCCTCAGCACCCCTAATGCTTACCTGTGCCCCCTCTCTGTCCTGCGATATCCACGAATGCCTCAGATGTCCTCTCTCCCCTGATTTGCTGAGACACGGCAGTGGCGCCATTAGCTCCTGCTGCTGTCAATCAAACTCGGTTAGCCAATCAGGAGAGAGAGGGGGCAGGCCGAACGGCAGCTTCGTGTCTGAATTGATACACTGAGCTGCAGCATGGCTTGGGTGCCCCCATAGCAAGCTGCTTGCTGGGGGGGTACGTGTCAGGAGGGAGGGGCCAGAAGAGCCAAAAAAGGGACCCCGGAAGAGGAGGATCTGGGCAGCCCTGTGCAAAACCATTACACAGGGCAGGTAAGTATAATTTGTTTGTTATTTTAATAGAAAAAAAACAAAAAACCAAGACTTTACAATCACTTTAAAGCGGTTGTATACTCAAAAAAACAACAAAAAAAAAACAAACCCTGCAAGACAAAGGCATAATGAGCTAGTATGCATTGCATACTAGCTCATTATGAAATACTTACCTTAGAACGAAGCCCCGGCACGGTCGTCTGGACAACGCTGAGGGAGCTGACATGCTCCCTCAGCGTCTCTTTCTGGTTCGCTGCTCCAGCGCTGTGAGAGGCCGGAGCCGCAATGCCGTCACTACCGCGCATGCGCGCGGGAGTTTCACTTTCAGGCAAGATCTGGCAAGAAGCTCTGAAGGTCCGCTGGACCTTCAGAGCGCATGCGTCGCAGACCTCAACGGCTGCACGCAGGTTGAATATCTCCTAAACCGTGCAGGTTTATGAGATATTAATTGTACTTATTATAGGCTTACCTGTAGGTAAGTCGTATAGTGGAGTATACTACCGCTTTAAGGCTAGGTTCTCACCTATGCGTTTTTGCAGTGCTTTCTCAGATTTTCAGAAATGCACTACAGTCCACTTAACATGATTTCCTATGGGTCACGTTCACATCTGTGCGGTGGGGATTTTTTTTTGCCCGCAGCAGGTTGTGTTTCTTTGGCTCTATAGACATTAATTGAAAAATGCTGTCCTTGCGTTTTTGATGTGTTTCCGCTGTGTTTTTGCTTGTTTCTCCTGTATGACCCCCCCTCCCCCTAATTATTAATGCGAAATGTATCAAAAACCATGCAACAAAAACGGGACTGGAAAAAGTATCAACCGCAACCTGCAGAGGTGTGAACCTAGCCTTATGTAAGCCTGAGCCAGCCAACTGAGATGGCCAAAGACCAGCAGGCTGGGGAGAAGGTGCCCCCTCCCTTTAAAGAACAAGTTCAGATGAATGCAACAAACTACTACTGGCTATGACTCTAGCAGATATCCCAAATATTCTCACACATATTGATACACTTCACCATCGTGATCACACAGTATTTGGGGAGTTTACTGTAATGTTCTTTATTTTAGTCCATGTCTATATTCTCCAATCAAACTTTTACTAATAAACAAACAAGGAAAACACAGAAATGTTCATCTTTCTAATATGGCTCTTTTTATTTTCAAACAGGAACTAAAGGTGATGGAGACCACGAAGTATGCCACAAAATACACCAGAATAGAGATGATGGAAAAACTGCGGGAACGTATCTTCTGCCAGCTTCCCAACTTTGCACCTGAAATTAATGGTGTGAAAATGAAGGCAGTTCTAGACCCCACAATAGAGATCAGCCTGATGAATCACAAATGTTTTCGAAGGCAGTGGCCAGAAAAGGATCTGGATCACTGCTGTTTTTATGTGCCCATTAACCCAGATTCTGTCGAAGGAAATCTACTGCCAATCTGTGGATTTTTCATGGCAGATGTGAGAATTGGACAGCGTGTCCTTCCTGAGAAGATGTTTTTGGTGTCTCCGGCCCTTTCACGTGACCTGATCTTAGGCAAGAATATAATGAAAGGCCTTCAGCTATTAACAGAGTAATCTTTCAGCAGGGTGGAAGGACAGGGGTCAGTGGGGGGGGTCAGTAGGGCAGAGGACGGGGGGGTCAGCAGGGCAGAGGACAGGGGGGGTCAGCAGGGGGGAGGACAGGGGGGGTCAGTAGGTTGGAGGACAGGGTCAGTAAGGCAGAGGAAAGGGGGGTCAGCAGGGGGGAGGACAGGGGGTCAGTAGGGAATAGGAAAGGGGGGTCAGTAGGGTCAGTAGGTCGGATGACAGGGTCAGTAAGGCAGAGGAAAGGGGGGTCAGCAGGGGGGAGGACAGGGGGACAGTAGGGAATAGGAAAGGGGGGTCAGTAGGGTCAGTAGGTCGGATGACAGGGGGGTCAGTAAGTCGGAGGACAGGGGCGTCAATAGGGCAGAGGACAGGAGGGTCAGTATGTCAGAAGACAGGGGGGTCAGCAGAGGGGAGGACAGGGGGTCAGTAGGGCAGAGGACTGGGGGGGTTCAGCAGGGAGGACAGGGAGGTCAGTAGGGTGGAAGACAGAAGGGTCAGTAGGTCGGAGGACATGGGGGTGAGTAGGTCGGAGGACAGGGGGGTCAGTGGGGCAGAGGACAGGGGGGTCAGTGGGGCAGAGGACAGGGGGGTCAGTGGGGCAGAGGACAGGGGGGTTAGTGGGGCAGAGGACAGGGGGGTCAGTAGGGCAGAGGACAGGGGGGTCAGTAGGGCAGAGGACAGGGGGGTCAGTAGGGCAGAGGACAGGGGGGTCAATAGGGCAGAGGAGAGGGGGGTCAGTAGGGCGGAGGACAGGGGGGTCAGTAGGGCGGAGGAGAGGGGGGTCAGTAGGGCGGAGGACAGGGGGGTCAGTAGGGCGGAGGATAGGGGGGTCAGTAGGGCGGAGGATAGGGGTCACTGTTGGCAGGGAAGATGACAGGGATCAATGCTATCAGAGGATAGGGATCACCACTGGAATGGCAGAGGACAGGGATCAACGCTAGAGAGACACAGGACAAGAATCACCGCTGGAGAGGCACAGGACAAGGATCACCACTGGAGAGACAGACGCCTGGGGTCAGCAGAGGAGAGGACAGGAGTCAGCAGAGTAGATGACAGAGATCAACAACGGAGAGACAGAGGACAAGGATCATCACTGGAGAAGGACAGAGGACAGGGATCATTGGGCGGCACAGTGGTGTAGTGGTTAGCACTTTCACCTAGCAGTAAAAGGGTCATTGGTTTGAACCCCAACCAGGACACTACCTGCCTGGAGTTTGCATGTTCTCCCTGTGCCTGCGTGGGTTTCCTCCGGGTACTCCGGTTTCCTCCCACACTCTCAAGACATGCTGGTAGGTTAATTGGATCCTGTCTAAATTGACCCTACTATGTTTATGTATGAATGTGAGTTAGGGACCTTAGAATGTAAGCTCCCTGAGGATAGGGAATAATGTAAATGTACAATGTATATGTAAAGCGCTGCGTAAATTGACAGCGCTATATAAGTACCTGAAATAATAAGAAAAATCACTGGGGAGGATGAGCTGTGTACAGTTTTGCAGCACTGGAATTGGAAAAGAGCCTCAGCAGCTGGGCAAAGCATCTGGGGAGGGGGGCAAAAATGCAATCTGGTGGGGCGCAGCCCACCCCCCAGATTCAACCCTGCTCCCTGTTGCGTCATTGCATTCTGACAGCGGGGACTCCTTGTCCCCTGGATCAATGCTACCTTGCATTTGGTAGTGCCCTGATTATCAGTGCAGGTTATAAGTGCAGCCTCATCAGTGCCCATTAGTGCTACCAATCAGTGCCGCCTCATCAGTGCCAATCAGTGAATAAGAAATATTACTTATTTACAACATTTTATTGACAGAAAATAAAAATAATTTTTAAACAATTTGAAAATGTTTGGTCTTTTTTCATTTGTTAAGTGAAAAGAAAAAAAAAACTCAGCAATGAATACCACCAAAAAAATCTACAAATATTAACAAAGGCCCAGTTTACTGTCCTTCAGATTTGAGGGCCAGACTGTGCCCAGTGGGAGTAGATACGGTTCCAACATCAGTGGGAAAAAAACAATAATGCCCCATTGCTTGTTTCAGTGAGAGTTATTGCGCCCCATTACTGGTGTAAGTGGGAGGATTTGTGCCCCATTATTAATGTCATTGGGGCCCCATTGTTGGTATCAGTGGGAGGAATTTTGCCCCATCGTTGCCTGTCATTGGGAGGAAATGGGCCCCCCTTCATTGGTGTCAGTGGGAGGAATTATGCCCCATTGTTGGTATTAGTGGATGAAATAGTGCCCCAAGGGCCAGGTAGAAGAAGGCAAAAGGTCGCATCTGGCCTCCGGGCTGCAGTTTGGAGACCACTGATTTAAAGGAATATTTCTGATTTAAAGGAATATTTCTAATTCCATTATTTTTGCTCTCTGCAAACAAAATTTTAAAAATTCTAACCAAAAAAAAAAAAAAATGCAACTTTTTTTTGGCTTTATACATGTTCCCCGGGACAGTGCCCAGCCCCCAGCTATTTGTTTGACAATTTCTTGTCTATTAGCCTAGAAAATAGCCATTTCTGATTTCTAAAATCAGGCTTATTATTTACTTCAATGTGGTTCAGATATGGCACCCGAAATTAAGAACAGTTCAGCAAACTTGCCTCGAACTCAGGGACCTCCGGCTCATCACTAGTCAGCACCTATTAAAAGGGTTGTCTACTGGCTCTCAAAGGGGAGGATGTACAGTATATTAACACATCCTAAGCATTGGACATAGTGCTGGAGAACATTAGTAGATCGTGGGTCAGATTGTGTTAAACTTAACTTCCATAGTCTATCTTAAATAATTTTAAAAAATTCGAAAGAATTTAAACATGGTAAATAGACAGTTTGTAGGTGTTCAAAAGTGTGCATTTAATTTAAGGTAGTGAGAGGGGCTATTCAAAACATTTCTTTATGTTCCAGCAAGGCAGCCATCAGAAATGTTGGGGCCCCTTACACAGCTTTAGGACTGGGGCCCCCCCGATGCTTGACCACCAATCTTCCCCATGGCCCGCCCACTGGCCGTCCCACCAAATCTGCCCACTAGCCAAGTATATTGGCTTTAGATCAAAGGAAGGGATTCAGATAGGCTGCTGTATCTCTAATGATAAATAAGGATACAAAATGGTGGATCTAATAAATCCACCAATCAACTAGACTGGCAAATACTGCCATATTAAGATAGCTGAAGGGAAAGGTGAACCATATAATGTGTACTCCACTTTTAGAAACCTAAATTTAGCTTGAATATGCAATGTGTTCCTATACAGTTTTCAGTCAAATAAGATGTATAAAAGTGCAATGTATGAATGTAATAGGTAAGCAAGGCCCCTGAACTGGTGAATGCTACTGTATTGGTGGAACTCCAACAGAAGAGAATGAGCAGGCTGATATAGACCACAATTTCATGGATAAACTCAATTGTAACACTCCATTTGTAAATAATGAATGCAAGCAAGTCCAGAGGAGGAGTGGGCTAGCTTTGTTTGGCATGTCCACCATATAAAAATATCTTAGTAGATGATCACTATGAATCCCCACTTACTCCCTCTTGCTGCAAACAGGTATTGTGACACATAAGTATTTGTGGATAGAAATAGACAGAGGTCTAATGAGCCTTCTGGGGACAGGAAAACTTTGGCGGCAGTGACTCCTATACTTTCTGTGGTCCAGAGGAGTTGGTGAGATCTAGGTAACATTCTTCAATATATATACCTTTCCATAATCTCCAACTGCCTCCCTCTCACAGATACTAATTCATACAAAATTGGTGCACTGATATACATAAAGTCCCCTTTGAGCAAGGATCCACAGGTTTTATAGCATGAAAAATAGCAGCATCTTCATTTAACATGAGCATTCACCAGCAGACAACATAGCAGCAATGATTTAAGCACAGTCCTTTGGCATATGGATCCATGAGTTAAACATCATCTTCCTAACTGGATAAGTGCATTCAACAGCAGCCATTTCAGCCAAGTTGTAACTACATAAGAACAAGGATAAAAACAAGGGTGTGGGACTTTGAGCGAGGTAACTAGACAAAAATAGTTTATTAATTGAATAGCTGTACATATAACAATATTGGTATCATGAACACATACAGGGATATAGTATACAATGAATTTGCATAATACATATTGAATCAACAAAAAATACACATGCATCATTTCTAGGATCAAACCAGGATCTCTCAAGAAACAATGGATACAATAAGACATCATAATCTCTGTGTGTTCACGAATTGAAATATGTCACATTGCAATGGTATATTGAATAATTTGTAGGCTCGACGCGTTTCGTGGATCTCCGTCCACTCATCAGGAGCTTAAATGTAAGTTTGTGTGTCTAGGAAGAAAAATATATATCATAAGAATGAACTGTATAATGTCAGAATTGTAATGAGGGGTAATATGGAAAAAGCACTACCTGAGGTAGTGTCACAGATCCATGAGCCATCCAGTATGGGAGAGGGAAACCAGAGCAACTCCAGGGAACGCCTAAACCGGGGCTGAGGCGTGGATAATCTCCAGCACATCGGGGCTGCATGGAGAAAGGGGCCATAGGCAGGATGGAATGCGGCTTTGAAAGCTTAAAAATTATACTTCAGAGAGAAAGAAGCAGTAAGGGCACACTGGGACCACAATGGAGTCTAAAGATGTATCTGTATCAAGGAGGAAAAAACATATATATATAAATGGAGAACCTCCATCTCAGGAAATGTATAATAATTATAAAAATATATATACGCTCAAAAAAAGTGGACTCAGGGAAGGTGCCAAGGCAGAAAAAACACCAGGATAGTATCAAAATGGAGGGACCAGTTGGTGGTGTAATAATGTGCCTGTGAAATTGAATAAAAGCCCTAAGGGTGACCAGGGGGAAGGTAAGAAAAAGGGGAAAAGTATCTCCCAGTGAAAAAAGAGGTGTTGAAAAAAAAAAAAGGGGGGAAAATGTTAAGGTGAAAATGAAGATGAAAATAAGGTGCAATAGTGAATAGTACCGACTAGGCATGTGCCTAGTAAAGCGGTGCCCAATTAGTAGCAGACCGTGAGTAAGGAGTGAAATAAGTATATGGAGTGAAATAGTGATAATTGAGTTACCAGCACATAAAGGATAGAAAAGATTACTGGTCTGATCCAAGCTGCTAGTCCCGAGGTGCGCAAATGAGTCCACGCCAGCGCCATGCTGACGTCAGTATAAATGGACGGACATGGTAACTCCTACATCCGGTCGCTCAGACCGGAAATGGGTAGGAGCGGGCCGCCCCTGGCGTCAGATGGAAAAAATGTATGCATGGCAACAGGACGCCAAAAGACGTCACGTATCAAGCACACCAAGCATGGCGCCGATGGAGGGCGTGACACCCCATCTCCGGCCCGGATGCGTAAGCAGAGACAGGCGAGGGAGGTGGCCGGCCGACCATCGCAGCCCAGGGTGAGGAGGCCCAGAGTGACTCCAAGAGGAGCCCTCTCCAGACTGGATATAAAAGAGGCTCAATCAAAAAGTTTTTTGTCTACGATTTGCCACACATATTGTCTAGTTTCCTCCATCCCAATATTAATATATGAACAAGGATAAAAACAAGGGTGTGGGACTTTGAGTGAGGTAACTAGACAAAAAGAGTTTATTAATTGAATAGCTGTACATATAACAATATTGGTATCATGAACACATACAGGGATATAGTATACAATGAATTTGCATAATACATATTGAATCAACAAAAAATACACATGCATAATTTCTAGGATCAAACCAGGATCTCTCAAGAAACAATGGATACAATAAGACATCATAATCTCTGTGTGTTCACGAATTGAAATATGTCACATTGCAATGGTATATTGAATAATTTTTAGGCTTGACGCGTTTCGTGGATCTCCGTCCACTCATCAGGAGCTTAAATGTAGTGCTTTTTCCATATTACCCCTCATTACAATTCTGACATTATACAGTTCATTCTTATGATATATATTTTTCTTCCTAGACACACAAACTTACATTTAACCGGTTGCCGACCGCCGCAGACTTTATACTGCGGCGGCCAGCCCCGGCCAGGCAGAGTGACGTAGGGGCACGTCACTCACCTGTCACTGACTTGTGAGCCAATTGCGGGCGGGCACGCGCCCACCCTGGCTCGTTCACTGACAAGTCAGTGAGTGTGACCAGCCGACCCGATCGTCCGCCGGTCACTCACGATCGCTCCGGTGAAGGGAGAAAGTCAGGCGGCTTATGTAAACAAGCCGCCTGTCATTCTCCCTGGTGTAAAAATGAAGATCAGACGGTTCTACTATGTAGGACCGTTGATCTTTGTTTTTACACCAATAGCCATGTCCCTTTACAGTTAGAATCACGCCCCTAGGACACACTTAACCCCTCCCTCTCCAATACAGTTAACCCCTTCCCTGCCAGTGTCATTTTTGCAGTAACAGTGCATATGTATAGCACTGATTACTGCAGTAATGTCACTGGTAACCCCAAAAGTGTCAAAAATGTCAGTCAAGGGTCCGATCTGTCCGCCACAATGTCGCAGTACTGCAAAAAAAAAAATCGCAGATCGCCGCTATTACTCGTTTAAAAAAAAAACACCAAAAATGACAAAAATCTTTCCCTTTGTTAGTAAACGCGATAACTTTTGCGCAAACCAATCAAAATACGCTTTTTGCAATTTTTTTTTTACCAAACATATGTAGCATAAAACAAATTGGCCGAAAATGTTAAAAAAATTTGATTTTTACATTTTTTTGGGGAATTTCATATAAAAAATGAGAAAAATATTGTTATTTTTGCAAAATTGACGCCCTTTTTTTGTTTATAGCGCATGATCAAAAAATCGCACAGGTGATCAAATACCACCAAAAGAAAGCTCTGTTTGTGGGAAAAAAAGAACGTCAAATTTGTTTAGGTACAGCGTTGCACGACCGCGCAATGGTCCGTTAAAGTCACGCAGTAAAAAATCGCAAAATGCCCCCTGGTCTTTTAGCAGCCAAATCCTCCAGGGCTTAAGTGGTTAAGCTCCTGATTAGAGATGTACCGAACTGTTCGCCGGCGGACAGTTCCCGGCGAACTTAGCATGTTCGCGTTCGCCGCTGTGGGCGAACATATGCGATGTTCGGTCCGCCCCCTATAATACATCATTGAGCCAAACTTTGACCCTGAACTTCACAGTCAGCAGGCACATTTCCAGCCAATCAGCATACCTCCCTCCCACCTCCTATAAATAAGCAAGGGCAGCATCCATCTTAGATCATTCTGAAGCAGTGTGTTAGTGAGAGCAGGGAGAGTGTTGCTGCTGCTGCTGTTAATAGCTAGGGACAGTTGTTAGTCAGTGTTCCTGGTCTAGCTAGTCAGTGTTCTTGGTCCACTACTGCTGTAAGGACAGCATCCTGACAGCACCCCAAAAAGCCCTTCTAAGGGCTGGTATTTGTGTAATTTTATATATATATATATATATATATATATATATATATATATATATATATATCTAGTGTCCCCAAAAGCCCTTTTAAGGGCTGGTAATTGAGTATTTTTTTTTATTTATATATATCTAGTGTCCCCAAAAGCCCTTTTGGGGCTGGTAATTGAGTATTTATATATATATATATGTATATATATCTATTGTACACTGCAGTTGCCTGCCCGCTGTGTGTGAGAGGCCACAGACCCACCACAGACTGTACTGTGTGCACACCACACTCATTTCGGGTGGCACAGGCACAGTACCTTGCATTTTAAAAAATATTTTTTTTTTCCTCTGTCATAATTGCAGTGAGTGCTGTGTCAGGTCCACAGAGTGCACTGTACCCACTGCAGTGCACTGCCCACCACTGATATATATACGGTGGCACAGCATCTTGTTGCAAATTGAAAAAAAAAATATTTTTTATTATTGCAGTTGCCTGGGCTGCCAGTGACTGTCAGGTCCACAGAGTGTACTGTGCCCACTGTAGTGCCACTGCGTGCCCACCCACCACTGATATATATACGGTGGCACAGCAGCTTGCAAAGTAAAAATATATATATTTTTTTATAATTGCAGTTGCCTAGGTGCCAGTGACTGTCAGGTCCACAGAGTGTACTGTGCCCACTGCAGTGCCACTGCCCACCCACCACTGATATATACGGTGGCAGGCATGACTTTTTTTGGATTAGTGTCTGGGGGGGGGGGGTCTAAAAAGCGTACCTGTGAAGTTTCAGCTCTGTAGCATGTCCAGAACCAGAAAAAAAGATCATATAGGTGTAAAAGGGGTTCCCACCATCCCTGCTCTACTGAAAAATGATCTTTTTTCTGGTTCTGGACATGCTACAGAGATGAAACTTCACAGGTACACTCTTCACAGGTACACTTTTTAGACCCCCTAGACACTAAATCACACAAAAAAGTTCTTAAAAATTGTCATTTTTGATAGAGAGCCAATTATTGGAAAACTTAAAAAAAAAAAAAACTTAAAAAAAAAAAAAAATTCTTTGGATTTATTGTCTGGGGGGTCTAAAAAGTGTACCTGTGAAGTTTCAGCTCTGTAGCATGTCCAGAACCAGAAAAAAAAATAGAATTAGGGTTAGGGTCAGGGCTAAGGTTAGGGTTATTTTTAGTGCTTAGGGTTAGAGGGTTAGAGTTAGAGGGGTAGGGGTAGGGCTACTAACTCTAACCCTAAGTATCTCACCGTAACCCTAACCCTAGCCCCTAACACTAAACCTAACCCTCCAACCATAACCCTAACCCTCTAACCTTAACCCTAACCCTCTAAGCCTAGCCATAAAAATAACCCTAACCTTAACCCTAGCCCTAACCCTAACCCTAGCCCTAAGCCTAACCCTAGTTCGTATTTTTTTCTTGTTCTGGACATGCTACAGAGCTGAAACTTCACAGGTACACCTTTTAGACCCCCCAGATGCTAAATCCAAAGAAATTTTTTATTTTTATTTTTTTTTAATTTTCCAATAATTGGCTCTCTAACAAAAAAGTACAATTTTTAAGAACTTTTTTTGTGTGATTCAGTGTCTGGGGGTCTAAAAAGTGTACCTGTGAAGTTTCAGCTCTGTAGCATGTCCAGAGCCAGAAAAAAAATTAGAATTAGGGTTAGGGCTAGGGTTAGGGTTATTTTTAGTGCTTAGGGTTAGAGGCGTAGGGGTAGGGTTACTAACTCTAACCCTAAGTATCTCACCGTAACCCTAACCCTAGCCCCTAACACTAAACCTAACCCTAACCCTTAAAGCCCAGTTCCTGTCCCATTTTGGTCGGTTCTGGTCTGTTTGCGGTTGTTTGCGGTGCGTTAAACGGGGAGTTTGGTCTGTCACTGTGAAGCGGGCGTAACCCTTACACTACCTGATCGATACAACATCATACCTGATCGTATACACACACTGGATGTTTTAAAGCACGTTATTCCAAACAATTTAGGAATGTTAGGTGATTTATGCCCTTTATGGAATAAAACCCGACTCTGCGTCAACTACGTAATTTTCCATGGGAGTTTTGCCATGGATCCCCCTCCGGCATGCGTCCAGGTGTTTGTCCCCTTGAAACAACTTTTCCATTACTATTGTGGCCAGAAAGAGTCCCTATGGGTTTTAAAATTTGCCTGCCTATTAAAGTCTATGGCGGTTCGCAATGTTCGCGAACATTCGCCGATATTCGCCGTTCGCGAACGGCGAATTTTATGTTCGCGACATCACTACTCCTGATGAGTGGACGGAGATCCACGAAACGCGTCGAGCCTACAAATTATTCAATATACCATTGCAATGTGACATATTTCAATTCGTGAACACACAGAGATTATGATGTATTATTGTATCCATTGTTTCTTGAGAGATCCTGGTTTGATCCTAGAAATTATGCATGTGTATTTTTTGTTGATTCAATATGTATTATGCAAATTCATTGTATACTATATCCCTGTATGTGTTCATGATACCAATATTGTTATATGTACAGCTATTCAATTAATAAACTCTTTTTGTCTAGTTACCTCACTCAAAGTCCCACACCCTTGTTTTTATCCTTGTTCATATATTAATATAGGGATGGAGGAAACTAGACAATATGTGTGGCAAATCGTAGACAAAAAACTTTTTCGTTTCTGCATATAATTTGGGTGGAAGACACCCGTCTTTTTGTTTATACGTTTGCCACACGCCCCCTTTTTTTTTTTTTTAGGGAGATTTTTTATCATTTTATACATAGTCCAATTATTATTTTTACTACATTTTCATCCGTTTTTTCCTATTATCAATATAGTGTATGATTTTAATTGATTGAGCCTCTTTTATATCCAGTCTGGAGAGGGCTCCTCTTGGAGTCACTCTGGGCCTCCTCACCCGGGGCTGCGATGGTCGGCTGGCCACCTCCCTCCCTCGCCTGTCTCTGCTTACGCATCCGGGCCGGAGATGGGGTGTCACGCCCTCCATCGGCGCCATGCTTGGTGTGCTTGATACGTGACGTCTTTTGGCGTCCTGTTGCCATGCATACATTTTTTCCATCTGACGCCAGGGGCGGCCCGCTCCTACCCATTTCCGGTCTGAGCGACCGGATGTAGGAGTTACCATGTCCGTCCATTTATACTGACGTCAGCATGGCGCTGGCGTGGACTCATTCGCACACCTCGGGACTAGCAGCTTGGATCGGACCAGTAATCTTTTCTATCCTTTATGTGCTGGTAACTCAATTATCACTATTTCACTCCATATACTTATTTCACTCCTTACTCACGGTCTGCTACTAATTGGGCACCGCTTTACTAGGCACATGCCTAGTCGGTACTATTCACTATTGCACCTTATTTTCATCTTCATTTTCACCTTAACACTTCCCCCCCCCTTTTTTTTTCTCAACACCTCTTCTTTCACTGGGAGATACTTTTCCCCTTTTTCTTACCTTCCTCCTGGTCACCCTTAGGGTTTTTATTCAATTTCACAGGCACATTATTACACCACCAACTGGTCCCTCCATTTTGATACTATCCTGGTGTTTTTTCTGCCTTGGCACCTTCCCTGAGTCCACTTTTTTTGAGCGTATATATATTTTTATAATTATACATTTCCTGAGATGGAGGTTCTCCATTTATATATATATTTTTTCCTCCTTGATACAGATACATCTTTAGACTCCATTGTGGTCCCAGTGTGCCCTTACTGCTTCTTTCTCTCTGAAGTATCATTTTGAAGCTTTCAAAGCCGCATTCCATCCTGCCTATGGCCCCTTTCTCCATGCAGGCCCGATGTGCTGGAGATTATCCACGCCTCAGCCCCGGTTTAGGCGTTCCCTGGAGTTGCTTTGGTTTCCCTCTCCCATACTGGATGGCTCATGGATCTGTGACACTACCTCAGGTTGTGCTTTTTCCATATTACCCCTCATTACAATTCTGACATTATACAGTTCATTCTTATGATATAGATTTTTCTTCCTAGACACACAAACTTACATTTAAGCTCCTGATGAGTGGACGGAGATCCACGAAACGCGTCGAGCCTACAAATTATTCAATATACCATTGCAATGTGACATATTTCAATTCGTGAAGACACAGAGATTATGATGTCTTATTGTATCCATTGTTTCTTGAGAGATCCTGGTTTGATCCTAGAAATGATGCATGTGTATTTTTTGTTGATTCATTATGTATTATGCAAATTCATTGTATACTATATCCCTGTATGTGTTCATGATACCAATATTGTTATATGTACAGCTATTCAATTAATAAACTATTTTTGTCTAGTTACCTTACTCAAAGTCCCACACCCTTGTTTTTATCCTTGTTCATATATTAATATAGGGATGGAGGAAACTAGACAATATGTGTGGCAAATCGTAGACAAAAAAACTTTTTCGTTTTTGTAACTACATAACACGCATTTATATAACATGCAGCCCAACCCGTTTCACTGGCTCAGACCAGCTGCATCAGAAGGCAGTAAACATACAAATGTGACATGGTCTTCTAATATAACCAAAAAGACGTCACACGTTGCTGCCATCTAATTTAACATGCAGAATTAAGAAAAAAAACACTACAATATATATAAATGTTAAGGTCTCCCTGCACATTTACATATACTGTAGTTAAAAGAAAAGCAGTCCTCATAAATGATACATTTAGTGCGGCCCATGTACAACCATAAAAAAAAACTCAAAAACCAACATCCTTTTAGTTTAATCTTTTGGTCAAAATATAAGGCCTCTTACCAAAGTTGAGAAGTTACCAAAAACAACTGAAGTTGACACATCACAGTTATGCATTTGTTCAATGAATTGGCAAAATACTTAAATTGTGCTGAGCTGACCATCTCCTTATTTTAAGGCTTGCAAACTCTTCAATTAGATCCCTAAAATTAAGTTTCCGTGCAAGCTCATGTTCAATGGAGAGAATTGCAAGGCTATTCAAACGTTGCTCACTCATGTTTGACCGCAGATAATTTTTAATTAGAGCCAACTTGCTAAATGCTCTCTTTCTTTCAGCAACAGAAAGTGGAATGGTGTTAAAAATTCTGAGAGCAACAAATACGCTAATGCCAGGAGTCTAGTGAATAAAATAGATGAGTTGGAAATGTTAGTTCATGAAGAGGACATAGACCTTGTGGGAATAGCGGAGACTTGGTTCGACCCCTCACATGACTGGCTGGCAAATATCCAAGGGTATTCGGTGTACCGGAAGGACAGGATAGGAAAAAGAGGGGGAGGGGTATGTCTCTATGTCAAGAACAATGTAAGGGTGATAGAGCGGAGTGACATTACGAAAGGGATGAGTATGGAGTTAGAATCCGTGTGGGTAGAACTCCTTAGGGAAGGAGAAAAGGGAAAAGTAATTGTGGGGGTTTGCTATAGGCCACCTAAACAAGGGGAGGAGGTAGAGCTGGAATTTTTAGCACTGTTGGGTAAAGTGGCAAAGCTAGGATCTGTCATCATATTGGGGGACTTCAATTATCCCGACATTGACTGGGCAGAGGGGACTACACACTCACAGAAGGCCCGTCTATTCACAGAAACCTTACAGGACAACTACATGTCACAGTTGGTGGACTCTCCGACTAGAGAAAAGGCAGTCCTGGATCTATTGATCACTAATGACCCAGACATAATCTCGGAGGTAGGAGTCCAGGACAACCTGGGCTCTAGCGATCACAGGATGATCACATTTAGTGTAAATAACAATAGAACAAGGCAAGTGGGGAACATAAGAACCCTTAACTTCAGAAGGGCAAACTTGCCAAAATTGTTCTCATTGATGGAAAGGGTAAACTGGGACCGAACCCTAGGATCCCTGACCACAGAGGAAAAATGGGAATGCTTTAGGAACATATTAAGCAAAGGCATCTTGCAGTGCATTCCTATGGGAAATAAATTTAGAAGAGACAAAGCCAAACCTGGCTGGCTAAACTGTAGCGTAAAAAACCTTATTAGGGGAAAAAAATTGGCCTTCAGGAAATATAAATCAGAAGGCACAGTATTGGCTTTCGACCAATACAAGGAGGCAAATAAGAAGTGTAAACACGAAATCAAGATGGCTAAAATAGACTTTGAGAGACAAATAGCGGAGGATAGTAAAAAAAAAACAAAGAAATTCTTTAAGTATATCAATAGCAAAAAAACTAGGGCAGAGCATATTGCACACATAATTAACAATGATGGGAGGATGGTTACAGAGGACACTGAAAAAGCAACCGTGCTGAATGCTTTTTTCTCGTCAGTATTTACACAGGAAACGGAGGGGTACACTGACCATGACTGTTTGGTTAGTAGTAATACACAGGACTTGCCACTATGGCTAACAGAGGGTGAAATCAGGGAAAGGTTGGATAAACTTAACACAAACAAATCACCAGGCCCGGATGGCGTGCATCCGAGAGTACTCAAGGAACTCAGTAAGGTTATATCCAGACCACTGTTCCTGATCTTTGCGGACAGTATTAGGTCAGGAGAAGTACCAGGAGATTGGAGGAAAGCTAACGTGATTCCGATATTCAAAAAGGGTCAGAGGCATGTCCAGGGAAATTATAGGCCTGTCAGTTTGACATCGATAGTATGTAAACTTCTTGAGGGGATGATAAGGGACTATATCGTAGAGTTTGCTAAAGACAACAACATCATCAGCAGTAACCAGCACGGGTTTACAAATGGGCGTTCTTGTCAAACCAATCTATTAGCATTCTACGAGGAGGTGAGCTGTGAGCTAGATAGGGGCAGACCAGTGGATGTGGTGTACCTAGATTTCGCTAAGGCGTTTGATACAGTTCCCCACAAGCGCTTAATTTATAAAATAAGGTCTGCAGGTATCGACAGCAGGGTGTGCTTTTGGATACGGAACTGGCTAAAAGGGCGTGTCCAAAGGGTGGTAATAAACAGCGCATACTCAGACTGGTCTGAGGTAGTAAGCGGGGTGCCCCAGGGCTCAGTCCTGGGACCAACCTTGTTCAATTTATTCATAAACAGCATTGAGGACGGGGTCAGTAGTACAATAGCAGTTTTTGCAGATGACACAAAATTGGGCAGGGCAATAACCACACAGCATGAAGCAGATATCCTACAGAATGACCTGGACAAAATAACGGAGTGGGCAACGACTTGGCAAATGAGGTTTAACGTAGAGAAGTGTAATGTTTTGCACTTGGGGACTAGAAGCATAAAAGCACAATACACGTTAGGAGGGGAACCCTTGGGGGAATCAAAAATGGAGAAGGATCTGGGAGTCTTGGTTGATGATAGATTAGGCAACAGCATGCAATGTCCGGCGGCAGCTGCCAAAGCTAGCAGAATATTAGCATGCATAAAGAAAGGGATGTTTTCCAGAGATAAGACTATAATCCTTCCACTTTATAAAACTCTGGTCCGACCGCATCTGGAGTATTCTGTCCAGTTCTGGTCGCCAGTCCTCAGGAGGGATGTGTTGGAGCTGGAGAGAGTCCAGAGAAGGGCAACTAAACTAATTAGGGGATTGGAGGACCTTGATTATGAAGAGCGTCTGCAATCGCTTGATTTATTCTCCCTGGAGAAGAGACGCCTGAGGGGGGACATGATAGCAATTTTTAAATATCTCAATGGGGATCTCAGCTTAGAAAAAAAGCTGTTTAGTCGAAGGGATTGCATGAGGACTCGGGGGCATACAATGCGATTAGAGGAGAAGCGTTTTAACCTCAGGCAACGTGGGGGGTTCTTTACGGTTAGGGCTACAAGATTGTGGAATTCTCTACCACAAGAGGTGGTTTCTGCGGGTAGTATGGTGGCTTTCAAAAGACTATTGGACGTGCATCTCAAGGATCAGAACATTCAGGGGTATGAGAGATGATTACAGCCACACACACCTACACAGGTTGAACTGGATGGACTATTGTCTTTATTCAACCTCACCTACTATGTAACTTTGTCAAAAATTCCTTCTAGTTGTAACTTGTACATGTTATTTAGCAAGTTAAGAGGAGCCAAGTCACTTGCAAATGTGGCATCATACACCTTGCGAAGATGTTGAAGTTCACCTACTAGAGCGTTTGTGAGATCTTTAGCGTAGTAGGATATTAAATTTTCTGCTGATTTTACCAATTCTTCATCCGAAAGAGTTCTTAATTTCAGAATGGCAACAAACAGGCAACACACCTTCTGCATGGATTGAAACTGCTGGTTCAATTCACTAATAACGGTATCAAGTGCCATAAAGAAAACATTAACCTTGAAATCAGTTTCAGCTTCTTCTTTTTGTAATTGTACATTGTCTTGTTGTCTTGTTGTGATGCTTTCTTTGCCTATTTATGCGTCTTGGTGCTTTCAGGATCGTCTGTATTTCCAATTCATGAGCCACAAGTTTAGCTTCAGAAAGTAGATCTGTCCACCTGTCGCGGAGGGCCTGCATTTCAAGAGAAAGGGACTTAATATTCTCTGCGCCTATTTCCAGTGAAACTGATCTGGCTTGGAGAATCTTATTTCTCTCTTCAAAACTCTGAAGAACTTTATTCCAGAATGTTGCCAGTATGATTGCCCTAAATGATGAAAAATAATCCTTCAGACCCGCAGCCTCAGAATGAGCTTCACTTGAAAGTCTTCCAGATGAAATTACTTTATCTAAGGCTTCAAGGATTCCTGGAAGCTCTAAAGCAACTGGGCGAATGGCTTCCACCCTAGCACTCCACCTGGTGTCACTCAAGGCATGCAGTGAGCTTCCAATTTCATCCTTCAGAGTTTTCCACCTTTCTGGACTTCCACTAAAAAGAACGTATAGACGATTGACACATCCAAAAAACGTGATTACGTCAGGGCAGCAAGATGCGGCATGAACACAAACAAAGTTCAAAGAATGGGAAGCACGAGGAGAAAATACAGCTTTTGGATACTTCTTTTGTATATGAGCTCTAACTCCTTTGTTTTTCCCAGACATATTTGCTCCATTATCAAACCCTTGGCCTTTGCAGTCATTAAGATTAACTCCATGCTCCGTCAGTCTCAATAACAGCTTTTCTGCTATCTCTTCCCCGGTCTTCTGGGTAAAATCAAAAAACTCAATAAACCTTTCTTCAATATTCCAATTTTCTCTCACCGGATCTCTATGTAAATATCGTAGAACAATTACATTCTGTTCTGTATGTGAAATATCTGGCGTGGCATCACATATTACAGAGAAATAGATTGCTTTCTCCCTTTCACACAGAATAGTGTCCAGAACACAATTCCCACATATACCGGTATTTATAAATTCATTTTGCGTGGCCCAAGATAGATAATGAGCATGACGTTTTTTTCCACTCTCTTGGCTTCTCTTTACTCTTTCTAGATGGTCTTGAAGGAGTGGATCATAGTGTGCTATCAATTCCAGTACACCAAGGAAATTTCCATTGTGCAAATCTCCAATTCTTTGAGAGCTTCCCCGAAATGCCAAATTTCTTGAAGCCAGAAACAAAGTTACATCCAGAAGTCTTTCTAACAAAGCAGCAAATTTTTGGGTTTCACTGTCCATACTTTTTTGTAACTGGGAGTCCAAACCATGGCCTGCAATGGACATTTGGAGCTTCCTCCAACTCCAATAATGTTGCTTGTGATAAATGGAATTTTCGTGTTCTGGCAATCGATTGTATAGGAAATGCCACTTGTTTTTGGATGGATTAAATCCCTCTCTCCGACAAAGAAAACTAGTAAATTTGCCACGGTCAGAAGAGAATGCACGGCATGTCACACAGTACAAAACATGCTTGCTGGTGCTCCATCTAAGCCAGTCCCCTACAATTCTCTCTTGTCCATTTGACGCTTTTGCATATAAAAGAAATTCACTGAAAGATCATTGTTCACAATCCTTGTCCATATCTTTTATCATTTCCTTTAGTTGTTCTTCTTTACCTAAGCAACAAATCCCAATCCTTTCTCTGTCTTTGTCTGTCAGCACATCTGGCCAAACTGCTGGATCCTTCCAATCAAGTTCTTCCTCTAAATTTTCCACAATACTAGAAAGGTGTCCAGGCTGTGCTTCACTTTTTTCTTGTGGATATTCAGCATGAACTTCTGGATCAGTGACAAACGATGAGCTGCAGGAAGCAGGCTCCTCTTCTGGTTCAACAGGAACTTCTTCCTCAATAGTTTCTACAGTGGTTTCTTCTGTAGTTTTTTGCTTCTTGAAGAACTTCAGTAACACATTTTTCTTTTTCAGTTTTTCTTTTTCCTGTTCTCGTTCTCTCTTCTCCTTGCGCTTCTGTGAACCAGACTTGTGCAGATACATTTTAAAATTGGAATATGTACAATACACAAAACTATGCTCGGAGTGACCAGAAATGCGCATACTTATTTTTCCTAACACATACGTGGACAACTACTATCAAATAACATGGTAGTTTGGCAGACAAAATGCACAATTTAAAACAGGTGTACAAATGTAAATCAATGCAAATAATACTAAACTTTCAAAATTGAAGTCCTAGTAAATAATGCCTAAAATATACCCATGTAAAAAAAAAAAAAAAAGTAATGTAAACTTTAAAATAGAAAAAGTGCTACTTAAAAGTGCAAACAGCTCAGTGCAACCAAATATTAACAAATAAATATTAAATTCCACAAACGCTTTTTGTTAAGTAAAAGTGGTATAAAAAGAAATAAATAACAGAGATAAAAAGGAGACAAACTGAGAACAAGGAAAAAACTGCAAGATTTATTCAATGCAAACTGTAAATGCTGTACAAAAAGTGCAAATGAAATTTACTATCAAATAGCAAATTTGAGAAATGCTTAGTGTTAAGCAAAAGTGCTATAAAAGGAAGCAACAACAGAGATAAAAAGGACTCAAATGAGAACTAAGGAAAAAAGAGCAAGATTAAATGTAAAACGCTGTACAAAAAGGGCAAATGAAAGTGTAAAATCAAATATTAACGATAAATATCCAAAGTGCGAGATACTCAGTGTTAAGTAAAAGTGCTACACGAGGAACCAATAACAGGACAAAAAGGAGAAAACTGAGGGGAAAAAAAAAACTGAGAACAAAAAATAAGAACAAGATTTATTGACTGTAAACAATTAACACTGTACAAAAAAAAAGTGCAAATGGAAGTGTACAATCAAAAATAACATTTGAAAAACACAAACCCCTTGAAGGAAATTTAAAAATTGTTACTCACCTACTTCTTCTGTGGCAAAGTTTTGAAGTTAAGTGCATAAAATACTCACCACTCTGTCTATTGTCTTCACAGTCAGGATGGACAACTGTATTCATCACCGAAAGCGTACATTCAGCAGAAAAAATAAAATACATTAGTTACTATATTAATTTATAAGGAACATAACTTTACACACGTTTATACTATAATATATATATATATATATATATATATATATATATATATATATATATATATATGTATATATATATATATATTGTAAGCTAGGGAACAGGTAGCAGGTGCAAAGCTCCCTGGGATGGGCAGTCTTTCAGGCACAGATACCAAATCCAGTGTGGTAGTGACAAACAGTGAGGTGTTTATTGGTGTTATATACAGGTTTATATACAGGTGCTGTACAGTGCTTTTTTAGGAAGCAAGCAGTAATAATAATAATAATAATCAAAAGCCTAGCTGTGTCCCGGTGTTTACTACACACAATGCAGTCCCTAACTAACACAGACTGAGCAAGCCTACAGCTTGTCAGCTTCCAAAGACACAAACTGGTAGTTTTACTGACCTTCCGCTCTCATAGACAAACATTGTCTGTGTTCCCAGGCTGAGAGAGAACTGCTGTCTGTCTCAGGTGAGTTTAAATTGGCCTGGGGAAGAGGACCAAGATCTGAACTGGATCATGGAACAGAGATCCCTAAAGGTATACGAGAGATGCCTGGGAGATGTATAAACCCCGAACAGGACTTTTCCTGGCTCTCTCTGGCACTCTCTGCTACATATCCCCCCCCCCCCGTTTCAACCCCAGGGTTGGAACACCTGTGGCCCAACAGGAGTGAACACGGGACTGGGCATCTACATTCCCCATCTCAACACCTGGCCTGTGTTTTACAGTGAAGGAGTAATCTTGTAGAGCCAAAAACCACCGGTTCACCTGTCTATTAGTCTCCTTTTGGGCCATCCATTTCAGAGGAGCATGGTCAGTTATCAAATCAAACTGGCGCCCTAACAGATAGTACCTTAGCGCGTCCAAGGCCCACTTTATGGCTAAACATTCCTTTTCAATGACTGCATATTTTCTCTCGTGTTCATTAAGCTTAATGCTCAGGTACACCACAGGGTGTTCTTCCCCATTGTGTACCTGTGACAATACGGCCCCAATACCTACATCAGACGCATCCGTCTGAACCAAGAAATCCTTGGAGAAATCAGGGGAGTACAACACTGGCTGTGCACAAAGACCCTAGTTTAAGACTTGGAAAGACTCCTCTGCTATTGGGGACCATTTCACCTTTACTGATTCTTTCCCTTTCGTAAGGTCGGTCAGTGGGGCAGCTAGAGTTGCAAAATTTGGGATAAACCTCCTATAGTACCCTGCAATTCCAAGAAAGGCTCTGACCTGTTTCTTGTTTGCAGGACGTGGCCATTCTTGGATGGCTTCTACTTTGTTTAACTGCGGTTTAATGACTCCACGACCAATAGTGTAGCCCAAATACCTGGCTTCCTCTAAACCAATGGCACATTTTTTTGGGTTTGCTGTAAAACCTTCCTTGAAATGGGAATCCAGAACAGCCTGTACACGGGGCAAGTGAGACTCCCAGTCAGTGCTATGTACCACTATATCGTCCAGATAGGCAGCTGCATACTGTCGGTGAGGTCTTAGGGTCCTGTCCATGGCCCTCTGAAATGTCACAGGGGCATTTTGCAACCCAAAAGGCATTTTTTTATACTGAAATGAACCCTCTGGGGTAACAAACGCAGTCTTTTCTTTGGCGCTACCAGTCAGGGGTATTTGCCAATATCCTTTGGTCAAGTCTAAAGTAGTTAGATAGCGGGCTTTGCCAAGTCTGTCTATAAGTTCGTCCACTCTGGGCATTGGGTACGTGTCAAACTTTGTCACTGCATTGAGTTTTCTGAAGTCTTTACAGAACCTCCAAGTACCATCCGGTTTTGGGACTAAAACGATGAGGCTAGACCAGTCACTATTGGATTCCTCAATGACATCTAGCTCCAACATCCTTTTTACTTCATCACTAATGTCCTTTCTCCTCGCTTCGGGAATTCGGTACGGTTTGAGCTTGACACGGACCCCAGGTTCAGTAACAAGATCATGCTGAACTGCTGAAGTCGTACCAGGTAACTCAGAAAATTTCTCTCTATTCCTTATCAGGAACTCTCTAACTTCTTGTTTTTGGGAATAAGACAGGGTGTCTGGAACCGTGACCTCAGGGACCAGAGGGGACTCAGTACCCCTAGATGTCACAGGGACGGACCTCGCAGTTAAGGCCAGCCTATACTTCCAGGGCTTTAACAGATTAATATGGTAAATCTGCTCTGGCTTCCTTTTTCCTGGTTGATGCACTTTATAATTGACCTCCCCAACTCTTTCCAATACTTCGAAGGGACTCTGCCACTTAGCTAGGAACTTACTCTCGACAGTAGGTACTAACACCAGGACCCTGTCACCAGGTAAGAAGACAAGGAGTCGGGCTCCCCTGTTGTATATTCTCTGGTGGGCTGCCTGGGTCTGCAGTAAGTGTTCATTTACCATAGGCATGATCGCTGCAATCCTGTCCTGCATTTGAGCGATGTGCTCAATGACACTTTTGTGGGGTGTCTGCTCCCCCTCCCAGGTTTCCTTGGCTATGTCTAAGAGTCCCCGAGGGTGTCTCCCATAAAGCAATTCAAAAGGAGAGTATCCCGTAGAGGACTGGGGTACTTCCCTGATGGCGAACCATTAAGTACAGAATCAAGAAGTCCCAGTTTTTTCCATCCTTGTCCACAACCTTTTTTTAACATACTCTTTAATGTTTTATTGAAGCGTTCTACAAGGCCATCAGTTTGAGGGTGGTATACGGAGGTTCGCAACTGGGTCACCTTAAATAACTTGCACAACTCTTTAATTATTCGTGACATAAATGGAGTGCCCTGGTCCGTAAGGACCTCCTTAGGGATCCCAACGCGACTAAACACCTTGAACAACTCTTTAGCAATGTTCTTAGCGGATGCAGTGCGTAAGGGAACTGCCTCGGGGTAACGGGTAGCATAATCCATGATTACAAGAATGTGTTGATGACCCCGGGCAGACTTGGGGAGTGGACCCACGAGGTCCATGGCGATCCTCTCAAAGGGCACTTCAATAATGGGTAAGGGCACTAAAGGACTTTGGAAGTGGGGTAGTGGGGCTGACATCTGACATACAGGACAAGATTGACAATAATTGTCAATATCTTTCTGTATCCCAGGCCAGTAAAACCTGCGTAACACCCTTTCAGTGGTTTTTTCAACACCTAAATGACCTCCTAGTAAGTGTCCATGAGACAATTCCAGCACCAGTTGTCTGTAAGACTTAGGGACCACCAACTGTTCAACAATTTCATCGTTCTTTTTATATACACGATACAATAAATCCTCATTGCTGCTGAAAAAAGGAAAACAGGGCCTGTCCCCTGGTTCGACAGGTACATCATTAACCATACTACATTCTCCCAGGCCCTGGCAAGGGTAGGGTCTTTTCTCTGCTCGGTACCAAAGTTTTCCTTGTGCACATTAAGATCAGCAAACTCCAATGTACCCTCAGGGTCAGCAGAAGATTGTCCACCTTGACTGGCTGTGGGGACTTCCTCAGGCTCCTCCAGTTCTCCTGCCATAACAGAGAAAGGAAAATCTGGGGAACTGTGTGTTTTGCTTGCGTTTCTAGCAAGGGTTACTTTGCGGTACAACCAAGGAAGCTCAGACCTCTGCAGGGTATAAATGTACTTTTACTAAACAAAAGCATGCTGTACATACAAACTATTACAATATTAGGAACATATCCCAAGACTGGCAGATATAACAATGCCTAACACATGAACAGCCTATGGTCTGTAAACAGCAGAAATACGCTTCTTAAACATACAACACTTGTCCCAAGAATATTGAAATACTTAGCATTGGGTAGTTGTGATTCCAATGGATGTCTGCAGCAACAAGACAAAGAGGTCCTCGCCGCATGTTTTCTCCAACTACAAACGAACAAACAAGCCAGGCTGCAGCCTGGATGTTTAAGGGCCAAAAGGTGAGGTAGAACAGAGCTTTTCTCATGCAAATTGACCCTTTTATAATCCTGTACACAGAAAAACCTCCCACAGGAAGTGGTCATATCTTTTGACCACATCCTAGGTCACTTTGAGTGAGGTCATCCACACATGGCTGCACCTCCCCCCTAAAAGCACATGGTTCATTAAATATGTGGCAGCCATTTTAAAACTACCTGTTGGTGAGAGAAATTATTTTACACATGGATGGGAACATTTGTAAAAAAATCCACAACTGATACACTGTGAGTGGAATCCCTTGAACCCATATGGTCGGTGCAGGCCAGGAGTTCTGGCTCCGCCACCGAGTCAGTTACGGTGACCGAGTCGGGACGGTCCCACAGTTCCCAAAACTTAGGGAAGTCTCTACCAATGATGACCTCGTGCACTAAGTGGGGTACAAGTCCAAACGGATGGGTCACCGTACCTAAGTCAGTTTCAAAGCTAACAGTAGCTATAGGATACTTCCGGGTATCACCATGTACACAGATCACAGCAACTTTTTTAGCATTTAAATTCACCGTTTCAACCATTTCCGCTTTAACCAAAGTCACTAGACTTCCTGAGTCCAGCAAGGCCGTAATAGGCTTATTATTAACAGTCATTTGGCATATGTGTTTTCGTACACTTGGTGCAGCAGCGCATGAAACAGCAGCAAACATAGACTGCCTTCTCAGAGACATATCACACTGCATGGGTTCATCTGTCAATGGACAGTTTGCTGCAACATGTCCCAGTTCCTGACAACAGAAACACTGGATGTTACCCCAGTTAGGTTTGCTGACAGGCAGTGGCTTCCCTTGTTTGGGACGCCAAACTTCAGCTCTGGCACCAAAAATCCTCCCCCCTGTCTCCTTGCCATGCTGACCACCTACTTCCCCTGGAACAGTCTTACCAGTTGTCTGGGGAGACCGTGGCTTTGGGTGGTAGGTCCGTGCGGCTGTAGGGGTGGTGACCAGGTTCTCTGCAGCATAGTACCTCTCAACAAGCTCCACCAGGTTGTCCACCGACTTGGGGTCTCCTTGACTCACCCACTTCTGCAAAGGAGTTGGTAATGACCTCAGGAACTGATCCATGACTACACGTTCCACTTGTGGCCCAGACAAGGACTTCGGCTGTAGCCATTTTCACACCAGGTGGATCAGGTCAAACATCTGTGATCTTGGGGGCCTCTCATCTCGGAAGGACCAGCTGTTGACCCGCTGGGCTCGAACGGCCAAGTTGACACTGAGACGCGCCAGGATTTCCTGCTTGACCTTTTCATACTCTCCTGCATCCACGGACTCCAAATCGTAATAGGCCTTCTGCGATTCCCCAGTAAGTAAGGGAGCGATCAATCCTGCCCACTGGGTTTTGGGCCAGCCTTCCCTCTCAGCGGTTCTCTCAAACGTAACCAGAAAGGCTTCTGGGTCATCATCAGCAGTCATCTTGGACAGGAAGCGACCAACATGGATGGCTGAGGAGCGGTCTCTAACTGTTTCAGTTTTCACAGCAGACTCCTGTGCAAGTGTCTGCACCACCTCAACCAGCACCTGTCTGTCTGCTTCTGAAGCACTTGCCAGTTTTTCAAACATCAACTGGGTTTGATTTTGTACAGCACCAATCTGTTGTTGAATCAAAGAGTTTGCTTGCTGTTGTGCAGCGTTTGCTTGCTTTGTTTGTTCTTGTATAACACCAATCTGTTGTTTAAACAAAGAGTTCGCTTGCTGCTGTGCAGCGTTTGATAACACCAACTGTTTGAGGATTTCCTCCATGTTTAGTCACTCCAGGTACTGGCCCTTTAAGCAGTAACTTACTACCACTGCCCGCAGGCCTCCACCATATGTAAGCTGGGGAACAGGTAGCAGGTGCAAAGCTCCCTGGGATGGGCAGTCTTTCAGGCACAGATACCAAATCCAGTGTGGTAGTGACAAAAAGTGCGGTGTTTATTGGTGTTATATACAGGTTTATATACAGGTGCTGTACAGTGCTTTTTTTAGGAAACAAACAGTAATAATAATAATAACCAAAAGCCTAGCCGTGTCCCGGCGCTTATTAGACACAATGCAGTCCCTAACTAACACAGACTGAGCAAGCCTACAGCTTGTCAGCTTCCAAAGACACAAACTGGTAGTTTTACTGACCTTCCGCTCTCATAGACAAACGTTGTCTGTGTTCCCAGGCTGAGAGAGAGCTGCTGTCTGTCTCAGGTGAGTTTAAATTGGCCTGGGGAAGAGGACCAAGATCTGAACTGGATCATGGATCAGAGATCCCTAAAGGTATACAAGAGATGCCTGGGAGATGTATAAACCCCGTACAGGACTTTTCCTGGCTCTCTCTGGGACCCTCTGCTACAATATATATATATATATATATATATATATATATATATATATATATATATATATATATGTGTGTGTGTTTCCTCTATCCACACAAATGAAGTGTATGTAGGAATCCCTTCTGCCAAGACATTCTCTCTAAGTACAATCCTTCTAGGTCAGTCTGTTTCCCAATAAAATCCCCCCCACCCCCCTCCCCAGGTCAGTGCGTCTCCCAGTCAGTCTGTCTGTGGGATGCAAAGGCACCTAGTGTGTATGTGGGCTTCAGGGCATGACACTGCTTGATTGCTGGCGGGGTGTGTATCTGAAACATTCAGTACCCACCACAGAGTATGCAGGGATTTAAAGAAAAATCAGAGGATGAAGGGGAGGGGGTGAGAACCTCTTTAAAGTTGCAACAATGGTAAATTTCCAAAATGTAAACCACAGTGCCCCTATACATCACTGTGCCCCCTATACATAACAGTGTCCCCTATACATAACAGTGCCCCGTACATCACTGTGCCCCCTATACATAACAGTGCCCCCTATACATAACAGTGCCCTGTACATCAATGCCACTTACATCACAGTGCCCGTACATCAGTGCTGCTTACATCACAGGGCCCATATATAACAGTGCAGCTTACATCACAGTGATCTGTATAACAGCGCTGCTTACAACACAGTGCCAATACATCAATGCCACTTACATTACAGTGCCTGTACATCAAAGTGCTCCATTATGACACAGTGCCTCTTTTATTGCAAGCCTTCCCTGCAGAGTACCACCTTGGCAAGTCATAGGCACTGATCAGCCTGGGGTGTCCTCTCCCTTTGGTCTCGAGTCAGCAGCCGCTACCATGCTCACAGTGGATGGAGACTGGAGGTGCAGCAGATCTGGAAGGAAGGCAAGAGCTGGCCAACTTAACAAACGGTTACTTATCCGCTTGTTAATTTTAAAAGGCTCCCACACTCTCTGCAGATAGTTCTGCAGCACCTCCCACTCCCTGTGAGTGGCAACGTTTACGGGCCGAATGTTTACGGGCTGTGCCGCGCGGCGGCGGCGCATACGCAGTGTGCATGTCAGGCCAGCTGCGGGCCACCTTTTTTTTTTTTACCGATAGGCAAAGAAGAGAAGAGGCACCGGGACCCATGGTAGGGCCGGCCCTGATTAGGGAGCCGGACACATGGATACACTCCCCAATGCACCAGCCGCCACTGTTGTGGAGAGGGGTGGAGGAATCTGGCCTGGGCGGGGATGGGGATGATGGAGTTGCATTGTGAAAATGGATGAGGATGATTCTGGGTGGGGGTGAGAGTTACTAATTGAAGAGGCTCTCCACAGTGTAATTCCTTTCCCTACTCAGAATCATCCCCAGCCATTTTTACAATGCAACTCCATCATGTCTGGAGTCTGTCTGTGTCTCATCAGGAGTCCTAACAAAAGAACAGGTGAACAAGCAGCAGGCTGCAGCGCCAGCACATCGCACATACAAAATTTAGTGACTCCATTTAGTGACTGCAATCATTGGGGTACAATGCTGTGGGAACTCTGCAATCATTGGGGTACAATGCTGTGGCACTCTGCAATCACTGGGGTACAATGCTGTGGGCACTCTGCAATCATTGGGGTACAATGCTGTGGGCACTCTGCAATCATTGGGGGACAATGCTGTGGCACTCTGCAATCATTGGGGGACAATGCTGTGGCACTCTGCAATCATTGGAGTACAATTCTGTGAGCACTCTGCAATCATTGGGGTACAATGTTGTGGGCATTCTGCAATCATTGGGGTACAATGCTGTGGGCACTCTGCAATCATTGGGGTACAATGCTGTGGCACTCTGCAATCATTGGGGGACAATGCTGTGGCACTCTGCAATCATTGGGGACAATGCTATGGCGCTCTGCAATCATTGGGGACAATGCTGTGGCGCTCTGCAGTGATTGGGGAAAATGCTGTGGCGCTCTGCAGTGATTGGGGAAAATGCTGTGGCGCTCTGCAGTGATTGGGGAAAATGCTGTGGCGCTCTGCAGTGATTAGGGACAATGCTGTGGTGCTCTGCAGTGATTGGGGACAATGCTGTGGCGCTCTGCATTGAAAGGGGCTCGCGCTGAACTCTGCATTGATGGGGGCACGGAACAATGTTCATTGCATTGAAGGGGGCACAGCACAGTTGCATTGCAGAGGGCACGCATGCTGAACTCTGCATTGTGGGGGCACAGCACAGTGTTCATTGCATTGAAGGGGGCACAGAACAGTGTTTATTGCATTGAAGGGGGCACAGCACAGTGTTTATTGCATTGAAGGGGGCACAGCACATTGTTCATTGCATTGAAGGGGGCACAGCACAGTTGCATTGAAGGGGGCATGCACGCTGAACTCTGCATTGTGGGGGCACAGCACAGTGTTCATTGCATTGAAGGGGTCACAGCACAGTGTTTATTGCATTGAAGGGGGCACAGCACATTGTTCATTGCATTGAAGGGGGCACAGCACAGTTGCATTGAAGGGGGCATGCACGCTGAACTCTGCATTGTGGGGTCACAGCACAGTGTTCATTGCATTGAAGGGGGCACAGTGTTTATTGCATTGAAGGGGGCACAGCACAATATTCATTGCATTGAAGGGGGCACGCACGCTGCTCTCTGCATTGAAAGGGGGCATGTACGCTGGTCTCTGCATTGAAAGGGGGCATGTGCGCTGGTCTCTGCATTGAAAGGGGGCATGTGCGCTGGTCTCTGCATTGAAAGGGGGCATGTACGCTGGTCACTGATTGAAGGTGGTTACATTATCCTGACCGGACATCATATGACGGCGGCAGGATAATGCACACTGTGCGAGGGGCGATTGGTGATGCGGCGTGTCACTCTGACGTAGGCTCTTTACCATGTGACCAGCTGTGTCCAATCCAATCAAAACCCTATAGAGGCGCACTGTGACCGCTGCAGAAGCTTCCATCTTTACTCAGTCTTCCTGCCGGATTTGCGAGCTGCGGACGCTTGAATGACCGAGCCACGATGATATCACTCACGCGTGTGTGTTTGGGAGTCACAGTTTACGCACGCAGCTCTGAAGGAAAGTCACAGGTATGCTGTTCCTTCAGAGCGCATTCGCCGGGGATGTCACCAACTGCGGCTCACTGGAATATCTCCTAAATGGTGCACGTTCATTCATATTACCTACAGTTAAGCTTTATTTTAAGCTTACCTGTAGGTAAAAATCTAATTCAGATATTCACTGCCACTTTAACAAAGAGCATGTTGATTGGATGAGAGAAAAGGGTGATGCAGAGATGAGCTCATCGGTCTGCTGCTTCTCCTTTCACTGTCCAGTCACAGGCTAACCTAAAGCCAATCTTCACCCCCCCATCTACTTTCTCTCATTGCACTCTTACCCCTTCGTCTCTCACATTTGGACATTTTCCAAACCCCCCCCCCCCCAAGACCCCTACCAGCACTTCCAGGATTTTTGCCTAGGTAAGAATGCTGTCCCAGTAGCCCACAGCCTCCTGGGATACTAGCGTTGCACATCTCAGGAGGCCTCGGTGTACTCTACAGCACATGTACAGCTACATGTCATCAGGGGTGTAGCTATATCTCCCTGGTTCTTGTAGCTGCCCCCCTGATGTAATGGTGCATGCTGGCATGCAGTGGTGGACTGCAACTCGGCATATGTTTTTTGAGGATCCAGGGAACAAGGTACTGTACAAGGGGATTTAACCACTTAGCGACCGGCAGCCAGCAAAGTACTGCAGATGGGCAGCTGCTGTAGACAAAGCGACGTACCCATACACCGCTGCCAACCTCTGGGTTTAGGGCATGCATATGTGCCCCCACCCGACACCCACTGTGACTGCACACAGCAGGAGCCTGTCAGCAAGACCCGGCCAATAATTCACGGCGGGGACCTGCTAATTGGTTGTGTGCAATCACAGCCCAGAGCTCTGTGTTGGTAAACAACACAGAGCTCTGTACAGAGGGAGCGATTTGTCATCTCTGCAAAGCAGGAATGAGAAACTGAGAGATCTCTTAGTAAAAGTAGCACAGTGTACATACATAAGACATAGTTAGGCACATATTTAACCCTTTGATTACCCTAAATTTTAAACCCTTCCCAGCCAGTGTCATTAGTACAGTGACAATGTAAAGTATATTCAGTAATAACTGTATTAATGGCACTGGTGATGTCAGTGGCAGTTAGTCAGTTCCCCCCCTGCACCAGTTAGTGTCAGATTGGCTGGCGCACTATCGCAGTCCCATTATAAGTTGTTGATCGCTGCCATTAGTATAAACATAAAAATAAAAAATTTGAAAAAATTCCAGTATATATAGCATAATTTGTAGGTGCTGGAACTTTCCCGCAAAACATATACTTATTGGGATTTTCTCAAAAATTTGTAGCAGATGTTGTATTTTGGCCAAAATTTATGGATAAAACTGATTGTTTTTTTAATTTTCTAGTGGATGTATTTCATAGCAAAAAGTAAAAAATTTTGGCTTTTTTTTTAATTTTTGGCTTTTTTTGTTTATATAGCCCTTTTTTTTTTATACCACAAAAAATAAAAAACCCAGTGGTGATCAAATACCACCGAAAGAAAGCTCTATTTGTGGGAAAAAATGATATAGATTTAGTTTGAATACAGCATTGCATGGCAGCGTAATCGCAAGTTAAGGTAGTGCAGTGTTGAATAGCAAGAAATGGCCTGGTCATGAAGGGGGTAAAATCGTTCAGAGCTGAAGTGGTTATAAAAAAAAAACAACATGGGGGGGGGGGGGGTAATGAAGTGCCCCCTTACATGCAATAGAGAAAAATCAGATAACCCCCACCCTGTCAGACAGGGCTATACTGTGCAAACTACAGGTCTAGATGGACAAAAATACAAATCCTTTGGCAGGTAAAACCGCTCCCTTATATGCTTTTCATCTGTGTAAAATAAACTGTACAATATCTGCTTGTTGCTGTAGAGTTCAGCTCTAAATTAGATATTTAGCCACTCCCACTGCCATCCTCATGTGTGATTTCAGCTGGTGAACAAATGATATGGGAAATTTAACACAAACAGGTGATTACACCCAGCACAACCTAAAAATAAGTTTCACATCTTTGTCGCTGAACAAATTTAAACTAAATTGTGGGTTTTATTGAACATCTGCAAGGACATTAATTATGACAGAAGCACTATGATGAAACGGGTTTCTCGTCAGAATGAGAGGTACGCCGCTGGCGGTATCCAAGCAACACAACTCAATTCCTCCATTTTTCCTCTATCTGCCGGCAGTAGAGAGTCATGTGCGGATGACAGCGCTATACATCAGATGTCTTTCATAAGTTTCTATTTTCAGATCCCTTTTGCAAAGCAAAAGGAAGAGAATGAGATACGTGTGGAAGTGACAGATTGTAATAATGAAACCAGAATCTCAGATGTCCTGCATAAAGGCTGCGTCCTCTGCTTCCTATCGCAGAATATAAAGTGTAACTGTCACATGCACACAGGGGGGCAATCACTTGGTTTGCTTGCCCGTCCATTGAGAAAACATAAAGATAAAATCCACTTCACTAATGGTAAAATATTTCAATAACAGATATAAATCAAGGCCTCATTCACACGGGTGCTTAAAGTGGTATTAAAGCCTTAAGGTTTTTCACGTTAATGCATTCTTTGCATTAAGGTAAAAAAAAAACTTTTGTGCTGCAGCTTCCTCCTCCCCCTTCCCCAGTCCCCACTTTTCTTTACCCGAGCCTGATCCGATCCAGCGATGTGCACGAGCGCAGCGGCTGCAGTTGCTGTCATTTTCTTCATTGGACAGATTGATAGCCATTGGCTTCCGCTGCTGTGACACGGGAGCAGGGGGCAGGGCCAAGTCCCGCTGTCTGTGTCAATGGATGCAGCAGCGGGACCTATGGGCCATACACACATTTTTTTCCTTTAGATTTACCAAAAACCATATAATATGAGGTCAAATCTAAACACTTTCAATTTGTATGCAATCAGGCAGGCCCTTGCACTAAATATTTAAAGGTAAATCTAAAGGAAATCTAACAACAAAAGTTGTATAGTGTATATCCAGCTTTAGGAGGGTGCCCCCATGGAAAACGGTTTTCTGTGGGGGCACCCGATAAAGAGGAGGAGCCTGGACCCCATAAGAAGAAGATCGGGTAAGTATAGGCATGTTTGTTATTTTTATTTTTTTTTAAGAGCCGGTTCACATAGGCGCGACCCGACTTTGCCGGGCGACCTGTTAAGTCGCTGTGCGCAGCGCGCACCGCGACCTCGGATAGACATGCACGGACTTCATATCATTGAAGTCTATGCAAGTCGCTCCAGGTCGCCCCAAAGTAGCTCAGGACCCTTTTTCTAAGTCGGAGCGACTTGTGTTGCTCCTATTAGAATGGGTCCTGTGCTAAACACTTTAAGCTTGCACCCATGCAAAGGGCTGTGTGCTCACGGATGCACAGGTGTTCCGCACATCCAGTCCCATTTACGTCATTTTGAAGGCAGTGGCTGCATGGACACAGTCGCTGCTCCCAAATTGACATATGTGTGGGTCTGTGAACTCACACTGTCTGCATTTGGAAACCGCATCCACACAGATGTCACAGCCAGTGCAACTGCTGTGTCCCAAATGTAGTAAATAGGACCGCCTGCATGCGGATGCATAGAACACCTGTGCACCCCACGCAGGTGAAGACAGCCCTTTGCACTGGTGTACAGTACATGTAGCACAGGTCCCAGACCAGGCTGGCTGTATCATCCCAGGTTCCATTCCCTGTAAGGCACATGGCAGGCAGGCACACTGTAGTTCACATTCACTCAACCTAGGAAATAGGCAGTGCATGTATTTTTGCAGTTTGTTTCATAGTTAAACTTGGGTAGGGTGCGGGTGAGCCTCCACCTTGGGATACTCCAATCTAGCAGAAATACTGTGCAGGACACCTCTGTTCTGTCTCTTCAGGGTGCAACCAACCTCTTGTTTTGAGTATTTGGTGAACTACAACTCAGGGGACCCCTTTGAGAAGATTTAGCCTGAGTCAGCAAACTGGAGTGAGCTCTCCCAAAAAATGACGAGGACAGTCTCTAGGATCTTTAAGACTTGTACTCACTGTGCCCTGGTAAATTATTTATTGCAGTACCAGCCAACCTCTGTACTGGATGCCTCCAGGTGGGATAATCTATGGACTTTCTGCCCTGCTTTCAGGGAATCTGGACGTGGGTCCTCGAGCTCTAGCCAAAGCTGGGACTCAGATGGCTTCTTTTAAGCTAAAGCAATCAGTCCAGAGGACCTCTCCCATATGAATAACTACTCTGCTGTTCCAGGCCCCAACTTATGTATATACACACCTCATCCGCCTGGTGGCCACTTTTCCTGTCAGTGATTGGCTGAAGCTCCATGAATATCCAGGTGAGGGTCTGTCTCCTCCACCTACTAAATTCTGGAACCTACTAGAATCTTGGGATAAGCCAAAGAGCCCGCAACCAGCAGAACCCAGAATAGCCAAAAGCAATTTAACACTGCAGGGGAGCCAAAACTAAATTTGCTTCAACTATAGCAACCTAGTCAGAAGGGTGCTAGATACAGATTGGCACACCTGTGTGAATGAGGCCTCGGGGCCGGTTCACACTGGTGCCACAAGCGTTTCGACTTTGAGAGTACATGCCGCATGACATATAAAAATGAATGTTTCTCTAAGAGAACAGTCTTAACTGGTCTGACTTGTGTCAGTCCGACTTTAGAAAAGGTGCCTCACGCTACTTTGGTCAGACTTCTGTTCGATTTCAGACCATAGATGCGACTTCCATTCAATTCTAAGTCGGATCAGTATCTTAACTTGTGCTCAGAGGCAATGTTAGCAATGCAAAATGTATTGGAAAAAAAAACTGCATGGGGTTCCCCCCAAAGTCCTAAGGGTCTGGTATGGATTTGGGGGGGACCTCACAACGTTTTTTTTTTTTTATGTGTAAATTTGGCATGGAAATCTATACCAGACCCAAGTCGCACTCATCTCAAAGTTGGATCCTGTTCATTAAAGTCATATGTAAATCAGATCGATGTCAGACCGAAGTCGCAGGGCAAAGTTGGATCGAAAGTCGCACGACTTTCGTGTCGAAGCAGTATGAACTTGGCCTTAAAGTGCAGCCATCCCTTTGTAGAGTGTGCAACAGGCTCACCTCCTCCTCTTTTAACTGCCTGCTCCGGAAAGCGATTATTTATACTAAAAGTGCATCATGTACTTTAGAGGGAAGCTGTCAGAATGGAAAAATAGGAACTGCCCTTGCTGAAGCAATTAGAGAAGAAGAGGTCGCTGGAAATCTGACAGTTGCTGCCCTGTCCACTGCCCAACTTCTGACTTTATGGCAAATTTATCAAGCAGCTTAACAACAAAATTAGGCAAACATCCATTGCAAATCAGGCTGACTCTAAATTAGCAAAGCATTTGTGTCTCTTTGTCTATGAAATCCTGGGCAGCCGATCATTTTGCAAACATTTTTGAGATGTTTACTATTGTAGTTAAAGGGTATCTAAACCCAAAAAACGTAAAATAGTACAGTTTACTAGTCCTTGGTGAAGTGGTAGTATTTAGTTTCTTTTTTTCAAGCTTAGTTTGCTTTATTTTTACCTGTTGATCCTACAAATGACATATTTCCTGTCCCTGCGTCACTACACTGTATCTATGGAGGGAGCCATGGTTGTCACCCTAGACTGCTCTTCTGATATGGACTACAAAAATGTCTGCATCTTCTCACTTGCATTACATGGGGGCAGGGTAATTGGTAGATTACAAAAGATAGCAAGGAAGGAAGATTTTCTTTGGTGCAAATTACAGGAAGCGACAAGGACACAACACTTTTGGCTAGATCAGCAGATATTTTCAGAATTTGTTGAAAATGTTCTTAGCATGAAAAAACAAATGCAGCCATCACATTTAAGGACTTTAGTAAGGCAGGCCATAGATTATGCAATTTTTTTCCTTCCACCACAGGTGCTTGATTTTCCCATCAGCACAGTGTTGATGAGGGAATACTTCCTGTAGCACTATTGTGTTCTTTCGGCAGGGAGCAGAGGGAACTTTCCCTGCTGGTAGAACACAATTAGTGTTGCCGGCTATAGCCTGTGGCAGTAGTTATTTGGAAAAACCCGACACGCTGGTTGAATCGATAGATCAATTTGTGTACAGCCAGGGTGCCCAAACATGGATCGCAACTCATCCAGACCCTACAGAACCAGCCCAATGTCGATCCATGTATGGCTTGCTTAAAGTGCAAGATATGACATTTTTATTCTTGAGTTTCGTTATCTTTTAAAGCTGAAGTTTAAAGTGATACTAAACCTAAAAACATTTTTTTTAACCTTAATGCATTTCTTGCATTAGGGTAAAAAACATTTTCAGTTTCCCTGTGCTCCTCCTTCCCTGCATGAAAAGGAAGAGAGAAAGAAGATCAACACTGTGCATGGCTGCATCTATTCTCCCCATCTTCCTCTTCACACTGCATTCAAGCAGCAGCAGGAGCCATTGGCTCTTGCTACTGTCAATCAAATACAGTGAAGAGGAGGGGGGGGGCAGGCCTAAGTTCCACTGTGTAAGTCTATAAAGCACGGCTCCATAGACACACAGGTCGGGAGCAAGCATGCAACAGCTTGCTATAGGGAAACACAAAGAAGATCGCCGCCAGGGACCCGAGAAGAACAGGATCAGGATCACTCTTTGCAATACCAATGCACAGGTAAGTATACCATGTTATATGACAGATGCTGGACCAGCGCTATTAAACCCACAGTGTGAGGGGAAAATTATAAAAACAAATGTAAAAAATAGATATAAAAGCAGATATAGGGAATCAAAAAATATTGATAAAAAAACACAATAATGATAAATGTTTCAGGTCATATAGATACAAAGTCCATTGAGTAGAGTCTATGTAGAGATGGATGGCTGGGTGGCCGCCGGCTCTATCAGAGTTAGGAGGGGACTCTGTGCATGGTAGATAAATAAAAGAGAGAGAACAGAGCAGCGCCACCTGAGTGTAGTATTAAAACAATAATTTATTGGCATAAAAGGTAATGCACTCACATGAGTGATAGGAAAGCAGGCTTTACTGCAAGTCATCCGATCCACTTCAGGGGAGGCAGGAGAGGTGTAGACAGCCCTGGGTCCTGGCTGTGTCAGTGGCTTCTGGCACTTCCTGGTGTCCTGTTGGCGTCACAGCTTCTCCCTCATCAAATCCGGTGGAAGCGGGGTGGTGCTAGCGTTCGAGGCATGCGTGCCCCTTCATCAGGCATTGTGTAGAGACCAAAGGAAGCTCCCTCTTATATGGCTGGAGTTGGAGCTAGTGTCATCAGTTGTCAGGGAGATGGGGGAGTGGCTTGGAGCAAGTGCACATAGGGTTAATCAGCATCGGATGTTCAGCCCTTATCTCTCACAGCTGTACACTAGCTCCTCTCTGCTCCAAGCCACTCCCCCATCTCCCTGACAACTGATGACACTAGCTCCAACTCTAGCCATATAAGAGGGAGCTTCCTTTGGTCTCTAGACAATGCCTGATGAAGGGGCATGCATGCCTCGAGCGCTAGCACCACCCTGCTTCCACCGGATGTGATGAGGGAGAAGCTGTGACGCCGACAGAACACCAGGAAGTGCCAGAAGCCACTGACACAGCCAGGACCCAGGGCTGTCTACACCTCTCCTGCCTCCCATGCAGTAGATCGGATGACTTGCAGTAAAGCCTGCTTTCCTATCACTCATGTGAGTGCATTACCTTTTATGCCAATAAATGATTGTTTTAATACTTCACTCAGGTGGCCCTGCTCTGTTCTCTCTCTTTTAAGTATACCATGTTTGTTATTTTAATTAAAAAATAAAAATATAATCAGATTTTAGTAACAATTTAATCTGCTTATATTTTGCCTTCGCCTGTTCCTCGCCCTCCCACCTCCTCATTATACCAATAAATTATTCAATACAACCTTTCCATCTTCCTTACATACCTTATTTTAGACTCAGTGATGTCATCACTAGATCTCTGTGCTTCTCCATGTAATTCCAGCAGAAAATGTCTGGTGGGAGGGGCCAGTAGGGTGCTGTAGATAGTGTCCTGAAAACAGGAAGCTGTGGTGAGAAAACTAAATGCCATTCATAAAAGCACAAATCAATTCAGCTCTGTAATCATTAATAGCTCATTAACAGGAACTTCACCCAAAAGGGGAGGTTCTCCTTTATGGCCTCCTTCCCCACTCTTCTATAACATTTGGCACATTTTTTTGGGGGGAGGAGCGGGTACCTGATTTTGACAGCAATCCAAGTGGAAATTCTTACCTATAAGTCTCACAATCTATTTGCTTTTAGTGCGTGCGTTCAAGGCCACTCATCTGCATGACTGTCAAACTAGGACAAACAGCTGTATCTGTGCATGCGTTCTGTGTTCCTAAAGGCATGAATGGGCTCCCGATCTTAGCAGCCCCAGCCTCTTAACCGCTTGCCGAGTGCATAACTATATGACAGCAGAGCATTGCAGGTCAATGGATGTCCACCGGCACCTGCTGATCGGCGAGGAGAGACACAGAACAGAGCAGAGCTCTGTTCTCTCAGCAGGGATGTGATGGATTTTCTTTCCCTGCAAAGCATCACAGCAGTAAAACAGTACACATAAACACTCGCCCCCGCTCGTTCCCCGACATCCCCGCGCGAGTGACCTGGCGGCTCCGATGTCCGTCGGCCACTCGCGATCTCCCGCAGGAGAAGGAGAAAGGCAGACGGCTGATGTTAACACAGCCATCTGTCATTCTCCCTTAGATCATGACAGAGGCTATGCGATCCTGCTATATAGGATCGTATGTCTCTGTTATGATCTAACAAGCCACGCCCCTTGACAGTTATAATCACGCCCCTAGGGACACATTTAACCCCTTGATCACAAATAAAGTTAACCCCTTCCCTGTCAGTGTCATTTTTACAGTAACAGTGCATATTTATAGCACTGATTACTGTAGTAATGTCACTGGTACCCCCAAAAGTGTCAAAAATGTCAGTCAGGGGTCCAATCTGTCCGCCGCAATGTCGCAGTCCCGAAAATGTCAGCCAGGGGTCCAATCTGTCCGCCGCAATGTCGCAGTCCCGATAAAAAATCGCAGATCGCCGCCATTACTAGTTAAAAAAAAAAACAATAAAAATTACATAAATCTTTCCCGTAGTTAGTAAACGCAATAACTTTTGCGCAAAACATTCAAAATACACTTATTAAGATTTTTTTTTAACAAAAATATGTAGCAGAAAAAAAATTGGTCTAAAATGTTAAAAAAATTTAGATTTTTACATTTTTTTTAAATTTCATATAAAAAAAATGTGAAAAATATTGTTATTTTTTCAAAATTGTCACTCTTTTTTTGTTTATAGCGCAAAAAGTTAAAATCGCAGAGGTGATCAAATACCACCAAAAGAAAGCTCTGTTTGTGGGAAAAAAAGGATATCAATTTCATTTGGGTACAGCATCGCACGCCCACGCAATTGTCAGTTAAAGTCATGCAGTGCCGAATCGCAAAATAGGGCCTGGTCTTTGAGCAGCCAAATCCTCCGGGGCTTAAGTGCTTAAAGTAACGCAGTGCCATATAGCAAAAAATGGCCTGGTCAAGAAGGGGGGGGGTATATCTGCCGTAGGGCAAGTGATTAAACATATGGCCCATTTCCATGGATGTAGGGCCCAAATGAATGAGGCCTAATGCCAAACCTGATGACACAAATGGCTCCCTATAGAGGGAACCACACAAGTAGCATTTAGTAGTGACGACTCCCCCTCTCCTATTATCACCCAATGCTCTAGTTGAAAGCAGCTCATTGCTACTACAAACCCGATTCCAAAAAAGTTGGGACACTGTACAAATTGTGAGTAAAAAAGGAATGGACTAATTTACAAATCTCATAAACTTATATTTTATTCACAATATAATATCAATAACATATCAAATGTTGAAAGTGAGACATTTTGAAATGTCATGCCAAATATTGGCACATTTTGGATTTCATGAGAGCTACACATTCCAAAAAAGTTGGGACAGGTAGCAATAAGTTATATGTACATATAAGGAACAGCTGGAGGACCAATTTGCAACATGATTGGGTATAAAAAGAGCCTCTCAGGGTGGCAGTGTCTCTCAGAAGTCAGGATGGGCAGAGGATCACCAATTCCCCCAATGCTGAGGCGAAAAATAGTGGAGTAATATCAGAAAGGAGTTTCTCAGAGAAAAATTGCAAAGAGTTTGAAGTTCTCATCATCTACAGAGCATAATATCATCCAAAGATTCAGAGAATCTGGAACAATCTCTGTGTGTAAGGGTCAAGGCTGGAAAACCATACTGGATGGCGGTGATCTTCGGGCCCTTAGACGGCACTGCATCACATACAGGAATGCTACTGTAATGGAAATCACAACATGGGCTCAGGAATACTTCCAGAAAACGTTGTCGGTGAACACAATCCACCGTGCCATTCGCTGTTGCCGGCTAAAGCTCTATAGGCCAAAAAAGAAGCCATATCTAAACACGATCCAGAAGCGCAGGCGTTTTCTCTGGGCCAAGGCTCATTTAAAATGGACTGTGGCAAAGTGGAAAACTGTTCTGTGGTCAGACAAATCAAAATTTTAAGTTCTTTTTGGAAAACTGGGACGCCATGTCATCCGGACTAAAGAGGACAAGGACAACCCAAGTTGTTCTCAGCGCTCAGTTCAGAAGCCGGCATCTCTGATGGTATGGGGTTGCATGAGTGCGTGTGGCATGGGCAGCTTACACATCTGGAAAGGCACCATCAATGCTGAAAGGTATATCCAAGTTCTAGAACAACATACGCTCCCATCCAGACGTCGTCTCTTTCAGGGAAGACCTTGCGTTTTCAAACATGACAATGCCAGACCGTATACTGCATCAATTACAACATCATGGCTGCGTAGAAGAAGGATCCGGGTACTGAAATGGCCAGCCTGCAGTCCAGATCTTTCACCCATAGAAAACATTTGGCGCATAATGAAGAGGAAGATGCGACAAAGAAGACCTAAGACAGTTGAGCAACTAGAAGCCTGTATTAGACAAGAATGGGACAACATTCCCATTCCTAAACTTCAGCAACTTGTTTCCTCAGTCCCCAGACGTTTGCAGACTGTTATAAAAAGAAGAGGGGAGGCCACACAGGGGTAAACATGGCCTTGTCCCAACTTTTTTGAGATGTGTTGATGCCATGAAATTTAAAATCAACTTATTTTTCTCTTAAAATGATACATTTTCTCAGTTTAAACATTTGATATGTCATCTATGTTGTATTCTGAATAAAATATTGAAATTTGAAACTTCCACATCATTGCATTCTGTTTTTATTCACAATTTGTACAGTGTCCCAACTTTTTTGGAATCGGGTTTGTAAATATAGCAATTCTAATTTGCACATAGGGTAACGTTTACGCTATTCGCTTTCCGCAACCACTATGGCTAGCCTGAGCTACTAAAGATTACTCGTGTTGCTTTAGTTTGTTGAAGTGCTAAATTTGAGCAGCAGAGGGGGCAATTTCTGATTTAATTTGAAGCCATATAATAAATCTATCTCACTGTTTCTGTTTTGCAGAGCCATGCCATGTCACAGAATATATAATTCCCCCCCATTGTCTCCTACCTTCTCAGTGTGCAGTTAACCACTTAAGCCCCAGAAGATTTTCCTGACCAGGGGGTATTTTGCGATTTGGCACTGCGTGACTTTAACGGACAATTGCGCGGTCGTGCCACGCTGTACCCAAATTAAATTGACGTCCCTTTTTTTCCCACAAACAGAGCTTTCTTTTGGTGGTATTTGATCACCTGTGCGATTTTTTGATCATGCGCTATAAACAAAAATAAAGCAACAATTTTGCAAAAATAACAATATTTTTCACATTTTTTTATATGAAATTGCCAAAAAAAAATTTTAAAAATCAAATTTTTTTAACATTTTAGGCCAATTTGTTTTCTGCTACCTATGTTTGGTAAAAAAAATTGCAATAAGCGTATTTTGATTGGTTTGCGCAAAAGTTATTGCGTTTACTAACTAAGGGAAAGATTTCTGTCATTTTTATTGTTTTTTTTTTTAACGAGTAATGGCGGCGATCTGCGATTTTTTTTTGCGTGACTGTGACATTGCGGCGGACAGATCAGACCCTTGACTGACATTTTTGACACTTTTAGGGGTACCAGTGACAATACTACAGTAATCAGTGCTATACATATGCACTGTTACTGTAAAAATGACACTGGCAGGGAAGGGGTTAACTTTATTAGAGAAGGAGGGGTTAAGTGTGTCCCTAGGGGCGTGTTTCTTACTGTGCAGGGATGTGGCTTGTGATGTAACAGCAGAGATCAATGGTCCTACATAGCAGAACCGTATGATCTGTGCTGTTACACAGGGAAGAATGACAGGCGGCTGTGTTTACATTAGCCGCCTGCCTTTCTCCCTCTCCACCCGATGATCGTGAGTGAGTGACGGACATCGGGTCCGCCGCTCACACTCGCGCGGGGGGGTCGGTGAACGTGCGGGGGCGGGAGCGCGCCCCTGGCAGCGCGCGCTCGCCCCTATTGGCTCTCAGGCTAGTGACGTAACGGTACGTCACTTTGCCTGCACGGGGCTGACCGCCGCAGTATACAGTATATACTTGCGGTGGTCGGCAAGTGGTTAAAGTGGAACCCTAAACAAAATAAATGATAGCCTCAACTCAGCAGTATTTTTTTTTTATGACCCCAAACCTCCCCCCCCCCCCCCCCAATAACATAGTGTTTAGGTATAGCTAAAAGGAAAAAAAAAATTTTAGTTCTGGATAGAGTGGAGAGGGATTAGAGCCCCTATCAGTTTATATTGCTGTCTGTGCCTCCGTTAGGGAGATTCACCCTCTCAATTAGCCATATTTATTATTATCATTCAAAGTGAAAGTAGAAGGAAACCCCACATTTTGGGTTGTCCCCAGAAAAGTAATAGAGGAGAAATCTTCCAATGGGGACACTTGTTCTGGTGACCTGGGGGCACCCAAAGGTATTCCCTTAATTTGGAGTGATTTCCTCTCACTTCCTGTTTGGCTATGTGACAGGAAGTGAAGGAAAATCTCCACAATGGGACACAGATGGCAAAAAAAAAATCTCTTTCCAAAATATTTAAAAAAAAAAAAAGTTTTGCCTATAGATCTCCTTTAAAAAGTCTACAGCCCAACTCTGGGAATTACAAAAAATACTACCTCTGCAGTGCACCCCCTCCCCCCACAGAAGGGGTAAATGTTTGCTACAGCTAAGGGATGAGGAATAAGTTGTAATTCTTATTTTATTCCTCACTCCGTCAATCTCATTTTATCTGTGAAATCCCCCAAAGCCTCATTTATATGGCACCCGAGCCTGTCGTCACACAATGCTGTCATCATGTACAATGCAGAGCCAACAGCCCTGCATTGTTCATGAGCACAGCAAAGGACTGCCTATAAACCAGATCGGAGGAGAGCGCCAGAGCGAGGAGTTAGGTCATTAATATACCCTATTCTTCAATTCCTACACTCAACATGCATTTGATCCTATGGAGTTGGGCTAAAAACTGTTGTTGAAAAAATTGTTAGCTGGAGTTTAGTGTTAGTTTGTTTCTTACCTAAATGTCAATTTAAAGCGGTAGTATCCCACTTTTTGACACTTTTACCTACAGGTAAGCCTATAATAAGGCTTACCTGTAGGTACAAATAATATCTCCTAAACCGGCACGGTTTAGGAGATATTTACAGTGCATGCAGCCGCTCGCGCGAGCGGCGCATGCGCTCTGAAGGTCCGGGGGGACCTTCAATTAACTTGCCGGGAGCTTGCCGGAAAAATCACTCCCGCGCGCATGCGCGGGAGTGACGTCATCGCGGCTCCGGCCAATCAGTGCGCTGGAGCCGTCTCTTCCGGCCAATCAGCGCGCCGGAGCCGCCGAACCCGGAAGAGACGACGAGGGATCATGGCAGCGCCCGCATCGATGTCCGGGGGTCCGTGTCGGGGCTTCGTTTTAAGGTAAGTTAAACATAATGGGCTAGTATGCGATGCATACTAGCTCATTATGCCTTTGTCTTGCAGGTTTTTTTTTTTTTTTTTTTTAATAGGGTTTACAACCGCTTTAAAGAGTAACTTCAAAAAAAAATAAAAATCCTCCATTGCAGGAATTTTACAAACTTTTTTGTAGATTCCTACCTTTTGTTATTCTGAAAAAATCGTGATTTGTTTGTCTTTGTCCATGTGCTCAGTGAATTTGTATGGGAGTGTTTTTTTTGTTTTAAATAATCAGCTGCTGCACCTGCAGGGCTTTAATGGGGAACCTGGCAGGGTCTGCATCCCTTTAGATGTGTTCTGGAAATTTTATAGATAGGCAACTCCTATCCTCATATTGATTAGTGGTTATTTTACCTTTGGGAGGATCTCACCAAAAATGACATTTTTGTTGGAGGAGATGCCAAAGATCTGACTTGAATCTTAGTGCAGACTTCTAGAAAAATTAGTAAGCCAATCAAACAAGCAGGAAATTACATTTCTGGGGGTATTCTGTACACAAGGGTGTGGCCTTTCTGCAGCCAGGCCATAAATGTGGCGGGCCAGCTGGCAGGCTAGTGAGTGGGCCGATAGGTGAGAAGGCCGGTGGGTGAGCAGGCAGGCAGGCAAGTGAGCGGGCCAGCGAGCAGAAAGATGACATTGTCTCTCCCCGCCCACCCTGCATCACCACAATTCTACCCTTACTGTGCAGCTGTGGACAGCAGTGAGATTACATCATCTCTCACTGCCTGCCCTCACTCTGAGACACAGCCACTGGCAAGTGACAAACCGCATCTGGTGGCAGGCAAAGTGGCAAGTGACATGGCAAGTGAAAATCTGCATCTTGTGGCAGGCGACGTGGCAAGTGACAATCTGCATCTGGTGACAGGTGAAGTGGCAAGTGACAATCTGCATCTGGTGGCAAGTGACGTGACAAGTGACAATCTGCATCTGGTGACAGGTGACGTGGCAAGTGACAATCTGCATCTGGTGGCAGGTGACGTGACAAGTGACAAGCTGCATCTTGTGGCAGGCGATGTGGCAAGTGACAATCTGCATCTGGTGACAGGTGAAGTGGCAAGTGACAATCTGCATCTGGTGGCAAGTGACGTGACAAGTGACAATCTGCATCTGGTGACAGGTGACGTGGCAAGTGACAATCTGCATCTGGTGGCAGGTGACGTGATAAGTGACAAGCTGCATCTTGTGGCAGGCGATGTGGCAAGTGACAATCTGCATCTGGTGACAGGTGACGTGGCAAGTGACAATCTGCATCTGGTGGCAGGTGACGTGACAAGTGACAAGCTGCATCTTGTGGCAGGCGATGTGGCAAGTGACAATCCGCATCTGGTGGCAGGTGACGTGGCAAGTGACAATCTGCATCTGATGACAGGTGACATGACAAGTGACAATCCGCATCTGGTGCGACTTTGAAGCCACATAGATGTGAACTGGGGCTCAGAGACTGCTGACATATGCAATAGAGGATGGTCAAAGAAAACAGGAGTGCTACAAGAGACTGTCATAGAATGTAGCCATGCTGGAGGAGATGGTTAGAGACTACAAACATGCTATAGCTGTTGGATTTCAGGAGACAGTCATAGACTGGGATGCATTACATGAGACCACTGCTATGACAAGGCAATAGGGAAACTGTCTGCAGGGGTCCCAAGGGCCTCACAAAAAGTACTAAAGGTATGCAAGCAGCTCCCGGTCACAAGTTGGGCACCTGGTGGTAGACAGCTGAACAGAGCAGTGGGGGAGCTAAGGAAAGACAAGGGGGCGTTAAAAGAGAAGTATGGTCAAAGCTTTTTTTTGGCCATACTTCTCTTGTGGGTCACAGGAGTGCAATTACTTTTGCTCTCCTGTGACCCAAACTGAGGTGACAGCAGGCTATTGCCCGCTCTTAGCTGATGTAGCAGAGCTGCTACAGGAGCTGGAAGGATCCCAACAATATTGTGGGAATCCACCTAGATACCTAAATGACAGTGCTCTGCCTCTCCGTAAGCGGCTTAGACCCAGAGCCAGCTGCTCCCACCCAGGGCCATCTTACTGAATGGGCACGCTGGGCAGTTGCCCAGGGGGCTCCACCTGCCCAGCGACTCAGCCCCAGCCAAGCATTAGTCCGGATTTCTGTGTGCATCCCGCCGACGAACTTAGCAGGCCTGTCGGCCCTGCGCTGCTGTCAGGCCACCTGGGCCGTGGAGAGGGAGCCCACAACTGCAGGAATGCCTGTCTGCCTCCATGGAAACAGGCGCACACATGACAGTCGATTCTGACTCCCGTTTGTGTGTGTGTTCACCGGAGCCAGCCGGCGAAGTTGGAAGCAGTCATTAGCCTGGCACAGCTGTACCAATAAATATCGGCTGATCGATAATTTGCATTTTTATTCTCGTGGGTGATTGTGTAGGCAGGACCCCAGTGCACTGCATTGCCCGGGGGCTTAGAATACTCTTAAGATGGTACTGCTCCCACCCCCTTTCCTGTCTGGTGCTCCAGTGAGCGCTGGAGGAGCAGAGTGAAGAGCGGTGACCTACAATCACTGCTCTCCACAGACTGAGAATTGAATGAATGGCAGTCAAGCGATTGCTCAGTTCTCGGCTTAAAGCCGACGAGCAACAACTGCAGCATAGAGGGGAGTATAAATGTTTTTTTTTTTTAAAACCCCAAACTTCACCTTTAAAGTGATTCTAAACCCCAATATTACTGCAATATCTACATGACAAGTCACATCACCAGCCGTTATTTTGCATTGGAATAGCTTTAGTAATAAAATGTAATCAATACCTTTTTCAGCTCTTTCTTTTTTTCCTGCAGAATGGACTGGGCTGGGGGCGGGACAAAGCTGAAGCGGGTCACATATCCTGAGACATCACCTCAGCTTTTTCAGGCCCTCCCTCCAGGCCATGCAAAGCAGAGTGAAGCTGCCAATCAAGGATCTGGTTCGCCCAACAGCGACTTGACGCAGAGTAGATCACTGACTGACAGCTCCAATCCATATTGCACGGCCTGGAGGGAGGACCTGAAAAAGCTGAAGGATGTCACAGAACATGTGATCAGCTCTGTAGTGAATTAGTTAGGGATTTCATCCACAGTAAGCCGTGTGTACACACAGCTTACTTGGACCGAAGAAGAGGGTGTGAAAACTTGGTGTCAACAGTGCAGAGGCTCTATGAGCCTACAGAACATTGCCACAGCCAACAAGGGATTAAAAGGGACCAGCAAGTTACCCGAGAAACGTATTTATCAATAAAGGTTTTAGCCCTAAACAAAGGGCACAAAAACATTATACTAATCTTTAGGAGGGTTTAGTTTATTTATTTTTTTTGTTTAAAATTGTAAAACAAACCTGTGGCTTTACACTGCATGGGCATAGTACAAGTTTCCATTATTGTATGTCCTATTCCCGCAGGCTGCATTCACACCTGAGCGTAGCGTTTTTTCTGGGGAGGGGGGGGGGGGTTTAGGCGTTCGTATGCGTGTTTTTGTACAGTGTTTTTAAAGTGTTTTTGAGCTTTGGCTTTTGTTTTTATTAGCCGATAGAGAAAAATATCATCTGTTTCATCATTTGTTGCTAAGATTTTCATCCACTTGTATTTATTATTATTTTTTTACTTTTTTTAAGGGGTTTAGAGTCAGGGTTATGGGTTAAAGGTTATGGTTTAATTTATTTACCTAATTTTATGTATTTATTTTGTTAGGTTAGGTTTAGGTGCTAGAATTAGCGTTACTATTAGGGTTAGGGGTCAATATTACGGTTAGGGTTTAATATAAGGGTTAGGGATTAAAGTTAGTGGTCAATATTAGGATTAGGGGTTAATATTGGGGTTAGGGGTAATATTATTGTTAGGGGTTAATATTAGGGTTACGCATCAGTATTAGGGTTAGGAGTCAATATTGGGATTAGGGGTTAATATTAGGGCTAGGGGTTACAATTAGGGTTAGAAGTCAACATTAGGGTTAGGGGTTAATATTAGGAGTAAGGATTAGAGTTAGGGGGACAATATTAGGGTTAGGGATCAGTATTAGGTCAAGCGGTCAATATTGGGATTAGGGGTTAATATTAGGGCTAGCGGTTACAATTAGTGTTAGATGTCAACATTAGGGTTAGGGGTTAATATTAGGAGTAAGGATTAGAGTTAAGGGGACAATATTAGGGTTAGGGATCAATATTAGGATTAGGGGTTAACATTGGGGTTAGGGGTAATATTATCATTAGGGGTTAATATTAGGGTTACGCATCAGTATTAGGGTTAGGAGTCAATATTAGGATTAGGGGTTAATATTAGGTCTAGGGGTTACAATTAGGGTTAGAAGTCAACATTAGGGTTAGGGGTTAATATTAGGAGTAAGGATTAGAGTTAGGGGGACAATATTAGGGTTAGGGATCAATATTAGGATTAGGGCTTACAAATATGGTTAGGGGTCAACATTAGGGTTAGGGGGTTAATATTAGGGGTAAGGATTAGATTTAGGGGTCAATATCAAGGCTAGGGGTTAGGATTAAGGGTTAAGGCTTGGGGTTAATCTTAGTTTTTTTTTTATTTAATGTATAATTTATGTATTTTATTTATTTTTACTTATTTGTTGTAGAAACATGCTCACAAATGCATGCCAAATACACTAAAATGTTTAAATCAAGTGTTTCAATGCATTTCTAGGGAACAAAAATGCTTAAAAAAAGAAAAAAAAAAAAAAAAGAAAAGGGAACTGATCTGCCCTATTCAAACTACAAAAAAAAGCTCCAGAACTTTTTTGAGCTTCAGGCGCCTTGTAATGGAGATGTGAACCATCTCCATAGAGAATAATTGATTTTTTTTTCTCCTTCAGTGTTTTGGAGCTTCAGGCTACAAAACGCTGAGGTGTGAATGGAGCCTCAAAGTGATAAACCTCACAGTGTTATTTAGAGGGCCTTTACTGCCCATTGACATTCTGGCATCTGATAGCTGGATGACACGGTATGGGCTCAGGGTCTGGAAGGAGTAAGGCTTCTGCTCAACGAGGTGAGAAACCGAGGTCCCTTGTACAGCCTGGGCCGAGTCCCACAAGGATACATGGATCAATCTGAGGAATGGTACAGCCTAGCAGCACTTTGGTTTCCTCAAGCTACATTCATAGCCCTATATATATATATATACATACTGTAAGAGCGGTGCTGATTTTTTAGGAGTGTTTTACAGGCTTTACTATTCATTGCTTTAGAAGCTTACCTTGATGGAAACCACATCGAAGATGCAGCAAGCCAAGACTTTTCTAACACTTGAATGCAGAGATGTGACTGCACCCCTAAAATGGTCTTTGGTCAGTTTGGTTTAGACTTCATCATAGAGCAGTGGTTCTCAATTCCGGTCCTCGGGACCCACTAACAGGCCAGATTTTAAGTATTACCTTGGGGGATGCAGACTAGAATACTGCAATCACTGAGCAGCAAATGAGATCACCTGTGATGTAATTTAGTTATCTTGCAAACCTGGCCTGTTGGTGGGTCCCGAGGACCGGAGTTGAGAACCACTGTCATAGAGGACCTGGTTATTTAAATCTCCTACTGCCCCCACCCCCTCTAATCCTTCACCAATTACCAGAATGCACTTGTTAAATTGGTGCTCCTAGTCTGGTAGTCACATAACCTGGCACCCCTCCACTGCTTCTAAACCTAAATCCCTCGCCAACCAGAAAGGCGCACCCATTGAATCCCTATTACTGGTCTGATGGACATATTCTTCATCAGCTAAGGGCGTGCACCCTTTGAGAACATTTTACCAGTCTGATCTCCATGTATTCTTTACCAACAAGCAGAATGCACCCATTGGGGCCCCTTTCTGGCCTAACATCCATATCTTTCAGAAATTGTCAGAAATCACTTATCCTTACCCCCCCCCCCCCAAAAAAAAATATATATATCCCTTGCAAACTAGAAAGGTAAATGTATGGTGTCTCCTTTCCTGCACTGGAAGTAATATCCTTCCCCAGTTACCAAGGAGGACCATTGAGTTCCCTCTACTGGCTTGACACCCAAACCCTTTATCATTTAGCAGTGTGCACCAATTTGGCCCAACACCCATATCCTTCCACAACTAGCAAGCCTTGCCCATTGTGCTCCATTTACTAGTCTGATACCCATAACATTTTACCAACTACCAAGGAGGTATAGAGTCCCCTCTGCTGGCCTGACACCCACATTCTTCACCAACTAGCAGGCTACATCCATTGTGCCCCATTTTCTAGTCTGATATCTTGTACCAACTAGCAAGGAAACCCCATTAGGTCCTTTCTACTGGCCTGACACCCATAACCTTTAACAGAATGCATTAATTGGTCCCCTGTACTGGCCTGACATCCATATGTGACCAGCTAGCAAGGTGCATCTACTGGGTTTACGCTACTGGCCTCACACCCATATCTATCACCAGCAGGCAGAATGCACCCATTGAGTTTCCTTTACTGGCCTGACACCCATATGCTTCACAAATTAGCTAGGCACACCCATTGGATCCCCTTTAATAAGCGGACATCTATATCCTTTACCAACTAGCAGAGTGCACCTGTGTGGGTCTTCTCTACTGGCCTGACATCCATATGCATCATCAACTATCAAGGTTGCACCCACTGGGTCCCCTCTACTGTTGTGTCACCCATATCCTTCAACAACCAAGGAGCTCCATTGGGTCCCCTCTACTGTTTTGTCACCCATATCCTTCTCTTACTACCAATGAGCTCCATTGGGTCCCCTCTACTGTTCTGCCACCCATATCCTTCAACAACCAAGGAGCTCCATTGGGTCCCCTCTACTGTTCTGCCACCCATATCCTTCTCCAATGAACAAGGAGCTCCATTGGGTCCCTGTTCTACCACCCATATCCTTCTCTTACTACCAATGAGCTCCATTGGCTCCCCTCTACTGTTCTGTCACCCATATCCTTCAACAACCAAGGAGCTCCATTGGGTCCCCTCTACTGTTTTGTCACCCATATCCTTCTCTTACTACCAATGAGCTCCATTGGGTCCCCTCTACTGTTGTGTCACCCATATCCTTCAACAACCAAGAAACTCCATTGGGTCCCCTCTACTGTTTTGTCACCCATATCCTTCTCTTACTACCAATGAGCTCTATTGGCTCCCCTCTACTGTTCTGCCACCCATATCCTTCTCCAATGAACAAGGAGCTCCATTGGGTCCTCTCTACTGTTTTGTCACCCATATCATTCTCTTATAACCAATGAGCTCCATTGGGCCCCCTCTACTGTTGTGTCACCCATATCCTTCACTTACTACCAATGAGCCCTATCGGGTCCCCTTCACTGGCCTGGCACCCAAATCCTTTACCAAATAGCAGAGTGCACCAACTAGGCTCCCTACTGGCCTGTCACCCATATGCTTCGTCAAGTAGCAGACTACACCCATCGCACCCTATTGACTAGTATTATTCTCATATTTTTTACCAACTACCAAGGAGAACCACCAGATCCCTTCTACTGACCTGACACCCATAACCTTCACCAACTGCCATAATGCACCCATTAAATTAATTTACTGGCTTAACACCCATATGCTTCACATACAGTCGACATCTATATCCTTCACCAACTAGCGGGGGTCTCCTTTACTGGCCTGACACTGATATTCCCCATCAACTATGAAGGCTGAACCCATTGGGTCCCCTCTACTGTTCTGTCACCCTGTTCCTTCAGAAACTAGCACTCTGCCTTCTACTGGTCTGACACTGATATATTTTACCAGTTAGCAAACTGCACTAATTTGTCCCCCTCTAGGGGACAAGGTGCACCCATTGGGTCCCCTTGCACCCATTTTCATCTGCAACTAGCAGAGCACCCAACCTCTATGGGGTTGTGACCCATGTCCTTCACCAACTATTAAAAAGCAATTAATGAGTTCCCTCTGCTTGACTGACACCCGTATGCTTCACCAAAATATCAACACGCACCCTTTGGGCCCCCTCTATAGGTTTGACACACATCTCCATCAGTAACCAGCAAATTGCACCCACTGGGCCTCCTGTACTGTCCTGGCATTCATATGCTTAAACCCATTGGGTCCCTTGTACTGTCTGACACCCACATCCTTGCACCCATTGGGTTCCCTGTAGTGTCTGACACCCACATCCTTGCACCCATTGGGTCCCTTGTACTGTCTGACACCCACATCCTTGCACCCATTGGGTTCCCTGTAGTGTCCTGGCACCCTCATCATTGCAGCCCTTGGGTTCCCTATATTGACACCCACATCCTTGCACCCATTGGGGCCCCTGTACTTATCTGGCACCTACATCCTTACATCCATTGGGTCCCCTGTATTGACACTAATGCCCTTGCACCCACTGCATTGACTTTCACATCCTTAAACCCATTGGGGCCCCTGTACCTTTATCCTTGCATCCTGCAACCTCATCTCCTGTACTATCCTAACAACCACATTTTCCATCCATTGGGGTCACTGTACTGTCCTGGCCCTCACACCCAAAGGAGCCCCAGCATCCATTGGGGCCCCTATACTTTCTGGGCCCTCACGCCCATAGGGGCCCCTGTACTGTCTGGGCCCCCACACCCATAGGGGCCCCTGTGCCATCTGGGCCCCCACGCCCATATGGGCTCCTGTGCTATCTGGGCCCCCATGCTCATAGAGGCTCCTAAGCTTTCTGGGCCCCCACGCTCATAGGGGCTCCTGTGCCATCTGGGCCCCCACACTCATAGGGGCTCCTGTGTTATCTGGGCCCCTGTGCTGCCTGGGCCCCCACACCCATAGGGGCTCCTGTACTGCCTGGGGCTCCTGTGCTATCTGGGCCCCCACGCCCATAGGGGCTCCTGTGCTATCTGGGCCCTCACACCCATAGGTGCTCCTGTGCTGTCTGGGCCCTCACACCTATAGGGGTCCCTGTGCTGTCTGGGCCCTCACACCTATAGGGGTCCCTGTGCTGTCTGGGCCCTCACACCTATAGGGGCCCTTGTACAGTCCTGACTGTAACATGTTTGCATCAATTGGGGCGCCTGTGATGTCCTTCACACCCATAGGGGCCCCTGTGCCGTCCTTGCCCCTCATATACAACTATTTGGGGTCCCTGTCCTGGCACCCTTTTGGGGGGGGCCCTTGTAAGGTTCTCTGGTGACGTCAGTCCTCGCACTGAACGGCGATTGTACGGAACTCGGTGTGAGGGTATGCGTCACGCGACCGCGGGCCCGGTGTATGTCCGAGTCTGTCAGCGGGAGCGCGCACGGCTGTGTGTATTGTGTGAGGGGGAGCGCGGCACGTGACCCCGGAGGAGGGCGGGGATTGGCCGGCTCCTGGCAGCGGTGTGATCTCCGTCTTCTCTCAGCATCCTCCGGGCGGATAGCGGGCCCCTGGATACAGAGCACCCCCGGGGCCCCTCCTGACCAGACAACACCACCAACCCCCCCTCAGTGCGGAGCTCGGCTGCCCTCCCCTCTTCGGCCTCCTCAGGAGATTGAGGAATGAGAGTGAGCCACCATGATGGAAGGTAAGGTGTCTTCTCATCCCTGCACCCAGCCTCACCTACCTCCTCCTCCTCCCACCTACCTACCCTCCATTCATTCACCACAGGCAGCCCTGCCCCCCGCATTCCTACAGGGGGGCATCCATTCCAAAATTACAGGATCCCAGCCCTGCCCCCACATTCCCATAGGGGCCCCCAGACTGACCATCATAGGGCCCATCATCCCCAAATTACAGGATCCCAGCCCTGCCCCCACATTACTACAGGGGCCCCCAGACTGACCATCATAGGGCCCATCCATCCCCAAATTACAGGATCCCAGCCCTGCCCCCACATTCCTACAGGGGCCCCCATACTGACCATCATAGGGCCCATCATCCCCAAATTACAGGATTCCAGCCCTGCCCCCACATTACTACAGGGGCCCCCAGACTGACCATCATAGGGCCCATCCATCCCCAAATTACAGGATCCCAGCCCTGCCCCCACATTCCTACAGGGGGGCCCCCAGACTGACCATCATAGGGCCCATCCACCCCCAAATTACAGGATCCCAGCCCTGCCCCCACATTCCTACAGGGGCCCCCATACTGACCATCATAGGGCCCATCATCCCCAAATTACAGGATTCCAGCCCTGCCCCCACATTACTACAGGGGCCCCCAGACTGACCATCATAGGGCCCATCCATCCCCAAATTACAGGATCCCAGCCCTGCCCCCACATTCCTACAGGGGCCCCCATAATGACCATCATAGGGCCCATCCATTCCCATATTACAGGATCCCAGCCCTACCCCCACATTCCTTGAGGGGCCCCCAGACTGATCATCATAGGGCCCATCCATTCCAAATTACAGGATCCCAGTCCTGCCCCCACATTACTACAGGGGCCCCCAGACTGACCATCATAGGGCCCATCCATCCCCAAATTACAGGATCCCAGCCCTGCCCCCACATTACTACAGGGGGGCCCCAAGACTGACCATCATAGGGCCCATCCATCCCCAAATTACAGGATCCCAGCCCTGCCCCCACATTCCTACAGGGGCCCCCAGAATGACCATCATAGGGCCCATCCATTCCCATATTACAGGATCCCAGCCCTACCCCCACATTCCTTGAGGGGCCCCCAGACTGATCATCATAGGGCCCATCCATTCCAAATTACAGGATCCCAGTCATGCCCCCACATTACTACAGGGGCCCCCAGACTGACCATCATAGGGCCCATCCATCCCCACATTCCAGGATCCCAGCCCTGCCCCCACATTCCTACAGGGGCCCCCATACTGACCATCATAGGGTCCATCCACCCCCAAATTACAGGATCCCAGCCCTGCCCCCACATTCCTTGAGGGGCCCCCAAACTGACCATCATAGGGCCCATCTGTCCCAAAATTACAGGATCCCAGTCCTGCCCCCACATTACTACAGGGGCCCCCAGACTGACCATCATAGGGCCCATCCATCCCCACATTCCAGGATCCCAGCCCTGCCCCCACATTCCTACAGGGGCCCCCAGACTGACCATCATAGGGCCCATCCATCCCCAAATTACAGGATCCCAGCCCTACCCCCACATTCCTTTAGGGGCCCCCAAACTGATCATCATAGGGCCCATTGTTCAGAATTGTACTATGACCCATCCTTCTAATACAGTGATATTATAACCCTTCCAAACCCTAGAGGACCCCCAGTCTAATTATAATGTGACCCATCCCCAAATAGACAGGTGTCAGCCCTGCCTCCTAGTCCCAAGCCCAATGAGGGTCAATGACAAGGTGTCAGCCCTGCCCCATAGTCCTAGGGAAGACCAGCATTCTATGCAGGGGGGTCCTGGGTGTGCTGTATTGTGATCCCTGAGATTATGACCCATCTACCTCCACATAGGAAGGTGTCAGTTTGCCCCCCCCCCCCATAGTCCTAGAGGACCCCCAGCCTAATAGGGGGCTGCCTATATTCAAGGGGGTCCTAGGAGTGCAAAATTGTAATATATGACCCATGCTTCTATTACAAGGATATTCCTCCTTCCCCCACTGATCCCTAAATTCATAGAGGCCAACCAGTCTGATTATAGTAGGACCCATCCAGTTCCAAATAGGTTTCAGCCCACCCCCTAGTCCCAAAGGGCCACCAGCCTAATGAGGGCTTCCTTATATATAGGGGGTCCTAGGGGTGCAAAATTGTATCACATGACAATATGACCCTTTATATAAGTATATTAACCCCTTTCCAGGTCCCCATAGTACTAGAGGGCCACCGGGCTGGTTATAGGGTGTGCAAAATTGTAATACCTGACCGTAAGACCATCCCTCTCCAAATGCACGCATAGTCCTAGAGGACCCCCAGCATAATAATGCCCCCTTCCCCCATAGTGTAGGGGGGTCTATGCATTACAAAATTACAATGCATGACAATATGACTCATCCTTCCATGTCCCCAAAATCATAAGGGGCGCCCAGTCTGATTATAATATGACCCATCCATCTCCAAATTACAAGATGTCAGCCCCATCCCCACAGTGCTAGAGGGCTCACAGGCTAGTGGATGGGGGGGTCTCCTTATATATACAGGGGGGGTCCTGAGGGTACGTAATTGTAATATCTGATCATAAGACCATCCATCTTGAAATGGTTAACAGTGCCCCATAGTCCTACAGGGCACCCAGCCTAATGGGTTTTCTTTATATATAGAGGGACCCTAGGAGTACAAAATTGTAATAGATGACAAAGTGCCCCATCCTTCATACTGAGATATTAACCCTCTTCCAGGTCCCCACAATCCCAGGGGGGCCCCCATTCTCAATATAGAGGGTGCTGGGTGTGCCTGCACAACATTTTAATACCTAAAAACCTGATCTGTTCTAGAAGGAAGGTGTCATCCTTGCCCCATAGTCCTAGAAGGCACCCAGCACAGTGGAGGTCTCCTTATATATATATATATATGGGGGGTCCTAGAAGGCACCCAGCACAGTGGAGGTCTCCTTATATATGGGGGGTCCTAGAAGGCACCCAGCACAGTGGAGGTCTCCATATATATATATATATATATATATATATAGGGGGTCCTAGAAGTGCAAAATTATACCTGACAATATGACCCATTCTTGTAATACTGAGATATTAACCTCATTTAGGTCTCCAAAGTCCGAAAGGACACCCTTCCTGGAGGTCTTCATCATCTTAGAGGGCGTCTAGTCCAATATTGAGGTCTCCTTATATTTATAGTTGGTCCTGGGGGTGCATGACTGTAATACCTCCTCCAAATAGCAAGGTGTCAGCCCATCCCTATAGCACTAGAGGACATCCAGCTCATTGGAGGTCTTCTTCTATAGGGGGTCCTTGGAGTGCAAAATTGCATTATAGGACATTATGATCCATCCTTTTTTAATTATGAAATGAGCCCCCTATCTAGATGCCCCTAGTCCTCAAGGTTTCCCAGCCAAATGGAGGTCTCCTTCTATAGGGGGGTCCTTGGAGTGCAAAATTGCTACACATGACAATATGATCCATCATTTTTTAATTCCGAAATAAGATCCCCTATTCAGATGCCCCTAGTCCTCAAGGTTTCCCAGCCTAATGGAGGTCTCCTTCTATAGGGGGGTCCTTGGAGTGCAAAATTGCAATACATAACATTATGATCCATCATTTTTTTAAATTCTGAAATAAGGCCCCCATCCTGGTGTCCATAGTCCTCAAGGGTCCCCAGGCTGATGGGTTTCCCCTTTTATATAGGGGGTTCTGGTAGTGCAGAATTGCATTATGTAACAGTAAGACCCATCCTTCTAAGTCCTCATTCATGTTGAGTGCGGCTTTGAAATTGTGTGATTTAACCTGAAATTTGCACGGTTTCAAAGCCGCATCTCAGTGTGTCTTCTGGTGCAACTTTGAAGACATCTGTGCGACTTTATGCATAGATGTCTATTGAAGTCACAAGTGAAATCTCCAAAAGTAGTGCATGTACTACTTTTTCCGAATCTATGCAGCAACGCAAAGTCGGCGTCGCATCAATTTGAACACTGCCCTTGCCGGCAATAGGATGCGACTTGTCATGCTATTTGGCCTCCAATGTAAGCAGGGGCTAATACTGAAATGTTAACCTCCATTCAGGTCAGCTCTTCTTAATAGACCAGGAGGGATCCTCTTCTTGCAGGGGTGGGGGCGCCTTCTAGATGTCCAAATACAACATTCTATAACCAATCCTTCTAATGGTAACCCCAATCCAGGTCAGCCAGTCCCGGTGGTCAGAGAGAGGGGCCCTCATTTCTGCTGGTCTTACTTCGCATCACACCATATAAGGCGCTTTTCCACTGCATGGAACCGAATGGTTCGGCTCGCTTTTGGGCTTTTCCACTGCGTGGTACGGTGTTGGAGCGGTTCGGTATGGTATGGCGGCGCTTTTCCACTACATGGAACGGCTCGCTTAAACAGTACCACCTCGGTTGTGGTTCCAAGAGGGCCGTACCGGTACCATATCCCACAATCCTTTGCATGCAGCCTTGACTGTTTGTCACTACTAGCCACCGTCGTTGTTATCCCACCCACTACTTTAGTGGAAAAGCAAACCGTACCATGCAATGGAAAACCGGGCCAAGTGGACCTGAGCCGGAAAGTCCCATATGAGAACTTCCCCAACCTCCCAAATGTTTCTGACACACAGGGGATGCTAAGTATGCAAATTGTTAGAAATGACCCAACCTCCTAAGTTTTTGCAGTGCTGTGCTGCATTATAACCCTCATTCTAATGTTCAGCCAAGTTTCCTAGTTCTCCTCATCAGATCATCTATAGGTCGCCTTTCAAGGATGTGCAAAATTAATACATGGCCCCCATTGTTGCATGTATAACATTGTGTGCTCACCAGCATCCTTCTAAAGGTCCCTGTTACCTCCACCGAGTGTACAGTATGGTCCCATGTTCAAACATGTCACCACCTATCCAGGGTTCCAGGTTGCTTCCACCCCACAGCAGTAAAGGAGATCTATAGCCATGCAGGTCTCTACCACAAGTATGCTAATTATTGTTTGTATTCAGATGAGTGGTGATGGGTGACAGTATGTACCATTGGACTAGTGATCTAGGGTTCTCTGGTTGTGCAAGATTGCAGTGTAATTCCCCCCCCCCCCCCCCCCATCACACACATCATTGCCTCTTCATCATCCTCACCAATGTGTGTAACCACAAACCCATTTTGCGCTACCGCTTTAACGTTTAGCATTGCAATGCTGCAGAATGTCACGATCGTCTTGTGCATCAATGACATGGGGGGGGAGTTAAAGGAGCTGGGTGTGTTATTTTTTTTCTTGAATGACCTCCCCCACTTCCAGAGGTCTGTTCTCGAAGGGAAAAAAAGAAAAACTCTCGGCATTGATTGCGACGGATTATTTCTTGTGATCATACACAAGTGTACCCTCAGGATGTTAGCGGAAAAGTCTGTGCCGTTAACCCGTTGTGTTCTGGAGCAGATCTCAATGTCACGCTAGGTGTAGTTCCCCCTCGGCCGTAGGGACCTCCTTCTGTCATCTGATACTGATGCATCTACATTTTTTTTTTTTTTTTTAGTTCCCTATTTCGCTTACCTGTAATGCTACTGTTGGTGTCTCATTTTGTAGTCGGGCTTTGCTGATTTGGGCCTAGCGCTGAATGAACAAGGAGCATTTGGCACCCCCCTAACCCCCCCCCCGCTGAGGACGGTTCTCCATCCCTGCCATTCATCCGCAACCTAATTCACTTTGCTTATGTGGCCTGGAATACGGTTTGTGTTGGCAAGACTTGCAGTGAATGAATCATACGTGTCAGCTTGAATACCCTATGCTTTCTATCAGCGTGTGTGCATATGTGTCTGGAATGCAGGCTGGGTCCTCCCAGACGTTCAATGCAAGCTCTTACCTATGGCTGTCAGGCACCTTCCTAGAGGATAACTTTTTTATTTTTTCTCCTTGTGAGCATTCAGAAATCTATTCAGATACCTAGAAATACTCAATGAACAGGCATATCGGCACGGACTATGATTGGGGAGGATTGTGCATAGAAAGAAACTGTTTCTTGTAGTTTAACACCGAGCAAATAATGAAATTGTTATGTATTTAGGAAATAATTTAAAGCTGAACGTCAAAATGATTGTAACCCCGACTCTGAATACCAGTAGTAGCTATATTGTTCACAAGAAAGATATCTAAATTCCATGGGTTGTACACTTCTTGTTTTAAAAGTGGATAGTAACATTATAAATCTATGCAACTAGAATGCTGAACTCCAAGATGATACACCAACTAATGCAGGTGTGTAATTAAGTGTATGGTAACTCTAAATGGTAAAAGTTGTTTAACAATTGACTTAGTCTTTCTGTAATGTCTAAGGCTGGGTTCATGTATACAGTGCCTTGAAAAAGTATTCATACCCCTTTGACATGTTCCATTTTATGTGCTAGACCAGCGATGGCGAGCCTTGGCACCCCAGATGTTTTGGAACTACATTTCCCATAATGCTCATGCACTCTGCAGTGTAGTTGAGGATCATGGGAAATGTAGTTCCAAAACATCTTGGGTGCCAAGGTTCGCCATCATTGTGCTAGACCAGGTATGTCCAACCTGCGGCCCGAGGGCCGCATGCCGCCCAGAACCACAGGCAATGCGGCCCACTGCCCCCTGACAATTATTTTTTTTTGCTGGGGAGGAAGGAAGTCGAGTCAGGGGCACGCCCACAGTGGCTTCCAACTAACTGTAGGCAGAGGCTGCCTCGGAGCCTCTGTCAATGATAGACAGCACATTGGTGGCGTCTTTCATAGGAGCCGCTCCAGGAGGCAGGACTTTGTATGACAGCAGTCGCTGGATAAGCGGGAGATCCCTGCTCATGTTTAATCCAGCGGCTCTCCTCTCTCTTCATTGCAGACTGCATTGGATGGTCACGCATGGTGAGGCTACATTGGATGGGCACTGATCAGGCTGCATTGGATGGGCATGCACTTGTGAGGCTGCATTGGATGGGCACTGATCAGGCTGCACTGGATGGGCACGCACTAGTGAGGATGCATTGGATAGGCATGCACTGGTGAGGCTGCTATTGGATGGGCACTGATCAGGCTGCATTGGATGGGCATGCACTGGTGAGGCTGCATTGGATGGGCATCGGTGAGGCTGCTATTGGATGGGCACTGATCAGGCTGCATTGGATGGGCACACACTGGTGAGGCGGTGCGGGAAGGGCGCGGCGGCGTTTTATTACTTATATACCTTAAATATAGTATATATTTTATATGCGGCCCGAGAAAATTTCTCTACACTCAATGGGTCCCAGAGAAGCCAAAAGGTTGGACACCCATGTGCTAGACCAACACAAAGTGGCACATAATTGTGAAGTGGAAGGAAAATTATAAAAAAAAAATTTAACATTTTTTACAAATATGTGAAAAGTGTGGCATGCATTTGTATTCACCCCCCAAGTCAATACTTTGTAGAACCACCTTTCACTGCAAGTCTTTTTGGGAATGTCTCTACCAGCTTTGCACATCTAGAGAGTGATGTTTTTTTCCCATTCTTCATTGCAAAATAGGTCAAGCTCTGTCAGATTGGATGGAAAGCGTCTGTGAACAGCAGTTTTCAAGTCTTGCCACAGATTCTCAATTGGATTTAGGTCTGGACTTTGACGGGGCCATTCTAACACATGAATATGCTTTGATCTAAACCATTCCATTGTAGCTCTGGTTGTATGTTTAGGGTTGTTGTCCTGCTGGAAGGTGAACCTCCGCCCCAGTCAAGTCTTGTGCAGACTCTTAACAGGTTTTCTTCGAAGATTGCCCTGTATTTGGCTCCATCCATCTTCCCATCAACTCTGACCAGCTTCCCTGTCCTTGCTGAAGAAAAGCATCCCCACAACATGATGCTGCCACCACCATGTTTCACGGTGGGGATGGTGTGTTCAGGGTGATGTGCAGTGTTAGTTTTCTGCCACACATAGCATTTTGCTTTTAGGACAAAAAGTTCAGATTTCTTCCCATCTGACCAGAGCTCCTTCTTCCACATGTTTGCGGTGTCCCCCCACATGGCTTCTCACAAATTGCAAATGGGACTTCTTATGGCTTTCTTTCAGCAATGTTTTTCTTCTTGCCACTCTTCCATAAAGGGCAGATTTGTGGAGTACACGGCAGATTAGTTGTCCCACCTAAATTGTGGATCTCTGCAGCTCCTCCAGAGTTACCATGGGTCTCTTGGCTGCTTCTATGATGAATGCTCTCCTTGCCTGGCCTGTCAGTTTAGGTGGACGGCCGTGTCTTGGTAGGGTTGCAGCTGTGCCATACTCTTTCCATTTTCGAATGATGGATTGAACAGCGCTCTGTGAGATCTTCAAAGCTCGGGATATTTTTTATAACCTAACCCTGTTTTAAACTTCTCCACAACTTTATTCCTCACCGGTCTGGTGTGTTCCTTGGACTTCATGATGCTGTTTGTTCACTAAGGTTCTCTAGCAAACCTCTGAGGGCTTCACAGAACAGCTGTATTGATACTGAGATTAAACTACACACAGCTGGACTCTTATTTACTAATTAGGTGACTTCTCAAGGCAATTAGTTCCACTAGATTTTAGTTAGGGGCATCCGTGTAAGGGCTCTTTCACACGGGCGATCCGATCAGATCCGCCTGTCAGTTTTTTAGGCGGATCGGATCCTCCATGCAGCTCTATGGGGCAGCGGGTGTCAGCGGAGACACCTCCGCTGACACCCGCTGCCATCCGCATCCGATCCTGTGCTTGAAATCTGGACGGATGGAAACCCTATTTTTCCATCCGTTCAGTAATCGGATCGGATCTGTTGAGAGCGGACAAGCGGTCCGCTCTCATCCGATCCCCCATAGAGGGCAGCGGGGGCTGAGACACCTCCCTCTCCGCTCTGCAAGCGGAGACGGAGCTGTCATCTGCCCGGCTCAGCGGGGATCGCGGATCGATCCCCGCTGAGCAACACGGATCCACCTACGGAGCGGACCGTGTGAAAGAGCCCTAAAGGGGGATGAATACAAATGCATTGCACACTTTTTATATATTTATTTGTAAAAAATATTGGAAAACATTTATCCTTTTCCTTCCACTTCACAATTATGTGCCACTTTGTGTTGGTCTATCACAGAAAATCCCAATATAATACATTTACGTTTTTGGTTGTAACATGACAATATATGGAAAATTTAAAGGGGTATGAATACTTTTTCAAGGCACTGTAGACAGAAAGACTAAATTAATTATTATACAAATGAAAAATATTGGCGTTAAACACCAACAATCCCGCACAGTGGAAAAAATTAAGGTGTATTAGGTGATAAGATTGTTTCAAAACCAGAAACAAATAAATAAATGTATAAATGAAGGGAGCCCCAGCGTGAACGTAAAACGTGAAAAATGACCAAATTATATAATGAAATATAATGGCTGCGCTCAACCTAATAGTAAATATGTTAAAAAAAAAAAACAATTGTGCAGTACCATGTGCTGTGAATGGATATAAACAAACAGTATATATATTGAATGCAAAACCCAAATGATTGGTAACAATCGCTAAGTGAATATATACTTTGTACATAAACATAAAAAATATGCCATACAAATCAATATGGTGCAAGATAAATCGTGACCAAGTGGCAAAATAGTCCCAACAAAGAAATAAGACTCGGTTCACACTACGGCGATCTGACTTAGGGGGCGACCTGTGAAGTCGCGTGCGCCGCGACTTCGGCACGACTTGCATGGACTTCATAAAATGAATGTCTATGCAAGTCGCTCCAGGTCGCCCCGAAGTAGTACAGGACCCTTTTTCTAAGTCGGAGCGACTTGTGTCGCTCCTATTAGAACCGGTCCTGTACTACTGACTTGTCAGGCTGACCAAGTCGCCTGACAAGTCGTACCAGTATGAATGGAGACTTGGTATAAACCACTGCAAACAGTCCAAAATAGATGGAAAGGCTGAAGAATCCTATATTTGTGCTTCTTCCAGTAGAAAGACACCGCCATCAAATCACAGGGTCACCCGGTGAGTCAGGCTTAGCAGATATGGTGGACCCCTAAATTATAGGGGGTCAATAAGGACCTTTCTCATAAGTATATGCCAGGGTTAGTAGTTGGTTCCCACTGTATTCATCAGACCGGATCTTATAACAGCCACCATGAAGACTCCAATATATCATACATAAATGAAAAAGGAGAGCTCCATGGTGAAGTATGTCGGTACAGTGTGTATTTATTAATAGAATAAAACTTACAATGAGTCTTCTTAAATCAGAGCAGATAAAATCACAAAGTAGATGCCGAACGCCAGGTGAACGCACTTCCGCGTTCCAGCTTGCGTTCCACCCGGAGCCGGAAATGACGTGGGGAGCGTGATGCGCTCAGAGGTCCCGACGTGTTTCGTCAGCGCGCAGCTGACGTTCTCGAGGGTCATTATTAACTGCGCTTTTCCACTGCATGGAACCGAATGGTTCCGCTCGCTTTTGTGCTTTTCCACTGCTGGTACCGCATGGTACGGTGTAGGAACGGTTCGGTACGGTACGGCGGCACTTTTCCACTGCATGGAACCAAACGGTACGGCTCTCAAAAACAGTACCACCTTGACTGTGGTTCCAAGAGGTACCATACCGGTACCATATCCCACAATCCTTTGCATGCAGTCACTACTAGCCACTGATTTGGTCAGAGAATCCCACCCACCCCGGTGTTATCCCACCCACTTAACTTTAGTACTACTTTAGTGGAAAAGCAAACCATACCATCCCGAACCGTTCCAATACCGTACCATGCGGTGTCAGCAGTGGAAAAGCAAACCGGGCCAAGCGGGGCCGAGTAGAGCCGATCCGGTACTTGCAGTGGAAAAGTTGCCATTAGTCAATTATTAAACAACTCTTTCCCATTTAGAGTTAACATACAATTTATTACACTACTGCATTAGTTGTATCATCTTGGAGTTCAGCTTTATAGTTGCATAGATTTATAATGTTACTATCCACTTTTAAAACAAGGAGTGTACAACCCAAGGAATTTAGATATCTTTCTTGTGAACAAATAAGCTATTAATGGTATTCTAATGGGCCATACACACTATAAGATTTTCTGAAGACTTTTTCCTTTAGATTTACCAAAACCATATAATATGAGGTCAAACCTAAACACTTTCAATTTGTATGCAATCAGGCAGGCCCTTGCACTACATAGAAAAGGTAAATCTGAAGGAAAAAGTCTTCAGAGAATCTTATAGTGTGTATGGCCATTAAGTCGTTGTCACAATCATTTGGTCTATCACATAAAATTGCAATAAAATACATTTACGTTTTTGATTGGAACATGACAAAATGTGGAAAATTTCAAGGGGTATGAATACTTTTTCAGGGCACTGTATGCGGCTGTGGTTTGCAGTCTGGTGTTCAGTGCGTTTTCTGTTCACCGGTTCAGGTGTGAATTTTTCACTGAATTCGCACCTGTACTGGACTCAAAAATGCACAGGACCCTTTTCAAAACGACACCGCAGCCGCCCCCGACATGTGTGAACCGGCTCCATTGAAAGCCACACTCACATGTTATGCGAATTGGATGCGGTTAAAAATCCATCAAATTTGCATATATGTGAACCCAGCCTAAAGCCTAGTACAACCCAATTCCAAAAAAGTTGGGACACTACAAATTGTGAGTAAAAACGGAATGGACTAATTTATAAATCTCATAAACTTATATTTTTTTCACAATATAATATAGATAACATATCAAATGTTGAAAGTGAGACATTTTGAAATGTCATGCCAAATATTGGCTCATTTTGGATTTCATGAGAGCTACACATTCCAAAAAAGTTGGGACAGGTAGCAATAAGAGGCCGGAAAAGTTAAATGTACATATAAGGAAGGCTGGAGGACCAATTTGCAACTTATTAGGTCAATTAGAAACATGATTGGGTATAAAAAGAGCCTCTGAGTGGCAGTGTCTCTCAGACATCAAGATGGGCAGAGGATCACCAATTCCCCCAATGCTGCAGCAAAAAAAATAGTGGAGCAATATCAGAAAGGAGTTTCTCAGAGAAAAATTGCAAAGAGTTTGAAGTTCTCATCATCTACAGTGCATAATATCATCCAAAGATTCAGAGAATCTGGAACAATCTCTGTGTGTAAGGGTCAAGGCCGGAAAACCAGACTGGATGGCGGTGATCTTCGGGCCCTTAGACGGCACTGCATCACATACAGGAATGCTACTGTAATGGAAATCACAACATGGGCTCAGGAATACTTCCAGAAAACGTTGTCGGTGAACACAATCCACCGTGCCATTCGCCGTTGCCGGCTAAAACTCTAAAGGCCAAAAAAGTGGTATCTAAACATGATCCAGAAGCGCAGGCGTTTTCTCTGGGCCAAGGCTCATTTACAATGGACTGTGGCAAAGTGGAAAACTGTTCTGTGGTCAGACGAATCAAAATTTGAAGTTCTTTTTGGAAAACTGGGACGCCATGTCATCCGGACTAAAGAGGACAAGGACAACCCAAGTTGTTATCAGCGCTCAGTTCAGAAGCCGGCATCTCTGATGGTATGGGGTTACATGAGTGCGTGTGGAATGGGCAGCTTACACATCTGGAAAGGCACCATCAGTGCTGAAAGGTATATCCAAGTTCTAGAACAACATATGCTTCCATCCAGACGTCGTCTCTTTCAGGGAAGACCTTGCATTTTCCAACATGACAATGCCAGACCACATACTGCATCAATTACAGCATCATGGCTGCGTAGAAGAAGGATCCGGGTACTGAAATGGCCAGCCTGCAGTCCAGATCTCATAGAAAACATTTGGGGCATCATAAAGAGGAAGATTCGACAAAGAAGACCTAAGACAGTTGAGCAGCTAGAAGCCTGTATTAGACAAGAATGGGACAACATTCCTATTCCTAAACTTCAGCAACTTGTCTCCTCAGTCCCCAGAAGTTTGCAGACTGTTATAAAAAGAAGAGGGGGGGCCATGATGCCATGAAATTTAAAATTAACTTATTTTTCTCTTAAAATGATAAATTTTCTCAGTTTAAACATTTGATATGTCATCTATATTGTATTCTGAATAAAATATTGAAATTTGAAACTTCCACATCATTGCATTCTGTTTTTATTCACAATTTGTACAGTGTCCCAACTTTTTTGGAATCAGGTTTGTACATATGATCAGAAAATCGTACGAAACATACCGCTTTCAAAGCTATTGTGTGATAATCTGATCGTAAGTACACAGCTTTCATCTGAAATTATCTAAAGGCACAAACACAAACATTTTTCGTTTTAATAAGTACAGGTTTTGTCCTAAAGTACAATACAAATACAGTACAACAGATTACATCATTTCCGAATTTTTATTGTGTTGTACGAGAATTTTCATAACTTTAGTTACCTCTTCATTTTCAATATGAGACTAGCATGCAAGCTGGGGGTAGATGAATTATTATTGAATTTATTAGCCAGTCTATCTAGAAACCAGCAGCATTTTTTTTTCTAGAGTCCATTCCATTGACAACAGCAAGAGGAAACCTTAAATGTTTTAGGATGCATTGGCTATCTGGTTCTTGGGTAGGGATGAGCTCCATATTAAAGTACTAATCTGAATCTGCCAGGAAGCTGTCACTGCTAACCACCAATCATAGGTGACCAAGTTCCTTGTATACATGCAGCTGCGGGGTGTGGCCGCCTATGATTGGCAGTCCAGTGACCGCTTCCTGGTGGGATAGCTCAGGCAGTGTTGGTCTGGTATCCAAACACACCCAAGCTCATCCCTTTTCCTGGGGTTTGTCCAGTCCTGGTATAAGCAATGTTTGCATTCTCTTAAGCCTGGTTCACTCCTTTTTCCTTTTTTTTTTTTTTTTTTTTTTTTGTGCTTTTTGCAGAAATGCACTACATTCTATTTAAAGTGGTAATAAACTGCTGGCATTTTTATTTTTGTTTTAAACCCCGGTGCACTATAGTTGGTGACATATTCGTGAAAAATTCCAATTCCTCCAAAATCGTGAACTGTGATGAGTAATCTTCCACCACGGATATATGGGATTCTACTCACCAGAGATTAAATTATTTAAGCATATCCAGCCATTGAGGTCTCCCCCTCGCTAATAGGTATCCTCCGCTAATTCCACTATTCCAATTGGTCTCCAGAGTATGTGTCATATAAAGAACAGAGGGCTCGTAATAGTGTAGTATTTCCACCTATTTGGTAACGCATAATAGATTAAAAACTTACAAGATCGTATGCGCTATAAGGCCATTAGTACAGCAGGGACGTTGTTCCGCGTTCCACCTGCGTTCAAGTAGAGGAAGTGAGGTGTCACGTTGTATTTACCCTACACGCGTTTTGTCAGAGCGTCCGACGTCATCAGGGGTCACACTGTGCTGGAAGATAACTCCTCACAGTTTACGATTTTGGAGGAGTTGGAATATTTCACGAATATGTCACCAACTATAGTTCACCGGTGTTCATGGACCATATTACTTGCATGTAATTAGTGCTTGAGAGCGCGGTTTATTTTATAGCAGTATATTATCTTCACATTATTTGGCTTCCTTTTAATTAGTGAGGTCCATTCAAGCAGGTGAGAAGACATCCATAGGTGGGGTGAAGGGCACTGTGGTGATCGGAGACAATTATTGAAGAGTTTCTGGTGTATGGGACTGCACCCCTTTTTTTTCCCACGGACATTGAATAATTTATTGATGGATTGTATATATATTTAAAAGAAAAGATGGACTCACGGTAATAATTATTCTATTATACATAGATGATTTCTACACTGCTTTCAGATATTTATTTATGCACTTTAATTTGGATGCACTTTAAGGAGAGTGCTGCACTTTTTTGTGAGATATATATATATATATATATATATATATATATATATATATATATATATATATATATATATATATATATATATATATATATATATATATAATATTTGTATAATTTATATTTATTTATTGCATTTTGTACAGGTGGTTGAATGCATAGTGGTTCTAGCTGCTTCCTATAGTATATAGAGTTGAGTAATAGGTGGTTAAAGCATAGGGAGATAAAAAATGTATTTATTTATTGTGGGGGGGGGGGTTGCTCGCAGCTTCAGAAGCTTGAACCTATTGAATATCCAGAGTATAAATGTACCTTCATAGACCAGATAGACAGTCCCCACCTCTTGCTCTGTGTACTTTAAGTACTTGGTGTCCACGCTATAGTCGAATGATGGCTACAGCGCGGACCTGAATTGCCGGGAGGGCATACATCGACGTCCTCTCGGCAACGAGTGGCCTGCGCGCTCCTTGTGGAGCGCCCCCCGCCGCGCTCTGTGATCAGCGAGTCCATGAGACTCGCCTGATCACAGATCGGAGATCGGTGGCGATCCTGCCCCCTTACCATGTGATCTGCTGTCAGCCAATGACAGCTGATCATGTAAAGTAAACAGCAGCCAGCGATCAGCTGTTTTTTTTCTCCTCATACTGTCAGTGTGAGGAGAAAAAAACAACGATTGCCGGCTGCTGTCAGAGGGACATCGGCCCGGAAGAGGAGAGGGATAATTTGTGCCCCCAGTGCTACCTACCAGTTCCCACTAGTGCCTCCACCAGTGCCCACTAGTGCCACCTACTGGTGTCCCCTATCAGTGCTCATCAGTGCCCCATCATAAGTGTCCCCTATCATTGCCCATCAGTGCCACCTATTAGTGCCCATGAGTGCCGCCTATTAGTGGCCTTCAGCGCCACCTACCAGTGCCCATCAGTGCTGCCTTATTAGTGCCGCCTTATCAGTGTAGCCTATCAGTGCCCAACAGTGCAGCCTACCAGTGCCTATTGGGGGCCAATCAGTGCCGCCTCATTAGCGCACATCAATGAAGGAGAAAAATTACCTGTTTGCAAAATGTTATAACAAACTATTTCTATTTCCAAATTTTCGGTCTTTTTTTTGTTCAGCAAAAAATAAATACCCCAGTAGTGATTAAATACCACCAAAAGAAAGCTCTATTTGTTTTAAAAAAAATGATAAAAAATTAATTTGGGTACAGTGTTGCACGATCGCGCAATTGTCATTCAAAGTGCGACAGAGCTGAAAGCTTAAAATTGGCCTGGGCAGGAGGGGGGGTTTAAGTGCCCAGTAGGCAAGTGGTTAAAGCAAGGCTTGACATATTTGCTTGAAATCTAGGAACCAGCTAAAAAAGTTAGGAGCCAGTTTTTTTTTTTTTTTGTGCATGCAGAATGGCCGGCTTCTGTCATACCGGCTGCCAAATGGTGGCCAGTTTTTAATGAACCGGTTGATGTTGCCCGGCATTTGGCCCGTGTGTACTTGGCTTGATGGTGTGACGGGCAGTGGCTCACTTGGGAAGGACGGTGCAGCAAGTTCGAGGCGATAGGAGATCCAGTGATCCAGTAACTCATGCCACCTTAGGCCCATTTCACAAAAGCACCTCTGCTGGGCAGAATCCGCTTGCTCAGTCATACAGAAATGAACGGTACTCATTGGAAATCAGGGGGTACGACTTGTCATGTGACTTTGCAGTCCCAAGTCGCAAGACAAGTTGCACAAGTGTGAAAGGGGGCCTAAGGTTCACACTGGGGCGGTTTCACCCCGCACAGTGCAACTTTAGCGCAACTTGCAAAAAACTTCTTTAATAGAAGTCAATGCAAGCCGCTCTGAAGTCACCCCCCAAGTAGTGCAGGAACCTCTTTCTAAGTCAGAGCGACTTGAGTCGCTCTGATTACAATGGTTCAATTGCACTGAATAGAGCGGGACTTGTCAGGTGACTAGTCGCCTCAGTGTGAATTGAGCCTAAAGGGTAACTCCACTTGTGTGGGGAAATAAAATAGTGAATAAAAATAACATAGCATATAGGATTGCAGCACAAATCATATTGTAATTGAATGTTATTAAAATGACGTTTTCAAACTGCGGCACTGTAATGCTCTGTAAAAATGCAATATGGCTGCCTGTAGGTGTTCTGTACACAAATGGTGTACAGACCCCCCCCCCCCCCCCAGAAATGTAATTTCCTGCTTGTGTGATTTGTTTACTGATTTTCCCAGAAGTCTGCACTAAGATACAAGTCAGATTTCAGGCATCCCCTACAACAAAAATATAATTTTTAGTGAGATACTTCCAATGGGTAATCACGTCTAAAGGTATGCAGACCCTGACAATTTTCCTCATTAGAGCCCTGCAGGTGCAGCAGCTGATAATTATAAAGACATTCCCATTAGATCCACTGATCAATGGATACAAACAAACATCTATTTCTTCAGAATAACAAAAGGTAGGAATTTGCAACGGTGTTTGTTAAAATCCCTGTAATGTACAGAGATCACCCAGAGGGGGAATGCTTTTTTTTTTTTTTTTTTTTTTTCTTGACAAAGGTGGAGTTACGCTTTAAGACTTCCTTTATGCTACTCCAATGCATTGAGCTTAAAGTGGTTCTTCCTCCTGTTTGAAAAAAAAAAAATAAGTCAGCAGCTACAGACTGGCTTTCCTATGCTAGCTGAAGTTGCAACGTGGGAGGTGTTGTGCTTCACGCCACACAAAGTTACCAGTATAGAACCTAGAGCCAAAAGTAGCTTATTTAACCACTTAAGCCCCGGAAGATTTTACCCCCATTCCGACCAGGGGTTTTTTTGGGATTCGGCACTGGGTGACTTTAACGGACAATTGCGCGGTCGTGCGACACTGTACCTAAACGAATTTGACGTCCTTTTTTTTCCCACAAACAGAGCTTTCTTTTGGTGGTATTTGATCACCTGTGCGATTTTTACTTTTTGCGCTATAAACAAAAAAAGAGCGTCAATTTTGCAAAAATAACAATATTTTTCAAATTTTTTTATATGAAATTCCCAAAAAAAAAGTAAAAATCAAAAATTTTTAACATTTTAGTCCAATTTGTTTTATGCTACATATGTTTGGTAAAAAAAATCCCAAAAAGCGTATTTTGATTGGTTTGCGCAAAAGTTATTGCGTTTACTAACTAAGGGAAAGATTTTTGTCATTTTTGGTGTTTTTTTTTTTTTAACGCGCGATGGCGGCGATCTGCGTTTTTTTTTTTTTTTTTTTTTTTGCGGTACTGCGACATTGCGGCGGACAGATCGGACCCTTGACTGACATTTTTGACACTTTTGGGGGTACCAGTGACATTACTGCAGTAATCAGTGCTATACATATGCACTGTTACTGTAAAATTACACTGGCAGGGAAGGGGTTAACTTTATTGGGGAAGGAGGGGTTAAGTATGTCCCTAGGGGCGTGCTTCTAACTGTGATTGGACATGGCTACTGGTGTAGGAACAGGGATCAACGGTCCTACATAGTAGAACCGTGTGATCACCATTCCTACACAGGGGAGAATGACAGGCGGCTTGTTTACATCAGCCGCCTGCCTTTCTCCCTCTCTACCGACGATCACCGAGTGACCGGCGGACATCGGTTCCGCCAGTCACATGCACGGACTTCCTAGGGAATGAGCCAGGGCGGGCCGCTCTCACCCGCTATTGGCTCACAAGCAAGTGACAGGCAAGTGACGTACCCATACGTCACTTTGCCTGGCCGGTCGGCAACCGGTTAACAAAAAAAGAAAGTGGATATTTAATGACTTTCAGTGCTAGTGTCTGTATTCACCAGGACAAGTAAAAGGGCAAATCTCCTTAACCACATTAAGACCGCCCACCACAGATTTACTGCAGCAGGCAGCCATTCCTGCGCAAAACCAACGTAGCCCTACGTTGGTCGCGTGGTGCTGGGGGGGGGGGGGGGAGCCACTAGGCAGCGGGGATCCCGATGCACGGGGCAAGCGGCTGCGATGGCCACCCGCAATCGCTCCCTGCTGAGAGAGGATGACGATCTGCTGTTGTAAACTCTATTCTCTGAAATGATCACAGAGCGCCTGTGATCCCTCTATATAGGACCACGGGTCTCTGTGGTCATTTCACAAGCTCAACCCCCCCCCCCCCATTCACACACACAGTTAGAAAACACTCCCCCCTAGGCTCACACTTAACCCCCTTGATCACCACTAGGTTAACGCCTTCCCTGCCAGTGTCATTAATTCAGCAACAGTGCATATTTTTAGCACTGATTACTGTAGTAATGTCACTGATACCCCCAAAAGTGTCAAAAATGTCAGTCAGGGGTCCGATCTGCCCACCGCAATTTCGCAGTACCGCTCAAAATCGCGGATCGCCGGCATAAGCATTCTACTAGTTTATAGATGTGATAACTTGTGCACAAACCAAAAAAAAAAAGCTTATTGGGATTTTTTTTTTACCAAAAATATGTAGCAGAATACAAATTGTCCTAAAAAGATGAAAAAATTAGATTTTTAATTTTTTTTTTTTTTTGGAATGTTTTATAGCAGAAAGTGAATTTTTTTTTGTTTATAGCCCAAAAAAAAAAAAAAAAAAATCGCAGAGGTGATCAAATACCACCAAAAGAAAGCTCTATTTGTGGTAAAAAAAAGGACGTCAATTTTATTTTGGTACAGCGTCGCATGACCGCGCAATCTTCTGTTAAAATAACGCAGTGCTGAATTGCAAAAAATGGCCTGGTCATTAAGGGGGCAAATCCTTCCGGTCCAGAAGTGGTTAATCAAGACACAGGCAGAAATTAAACCCCTCATCACACAATCCAAAAGGAATAAAAACATTTTGACCTTGGATGCACTTGAGCCCTCGTTCACACTGAACACGGCTTTGAAATCGTGCGACTTCATCTGATTTTTAAATTTCACAATTTTAAAGCCACATTTCAGTCCGACTTCGAGGGTGACTTGAAAGACATTTGTGGGGGTTCATGCACAGATGTCTATTGAAGTCACCCCAAAAGTCCTCAAAAGTAGTGCAGGAACTACTTTTGGAAATTAGTGCGGTGGCGTACAGATTAGGATGCTCCCATTGCCGGCAATAGGCTGCAAATTGACCTGTCAAATCGTATTTCAAATTGCGCCAATGTGAATGGGGGCTTAAAGTGGGGGGGACTTCCTTTTGTCTCCCTCCATTTGTAAGTATGAGTCCTATGTAAGTTGGATGTGTGTAACTCGGGGACTGTCTGTATTGTACTAACCAGGAGTCCATCTGTCTTTTCACTCCCAAGACCCTCCAGAGATATTCTTGTACATTCTGACCTAAATTTCCTAATGGAATCACAATGATACACTTATATATACAGTTATGTTTTCTTAGTAGACCAGGAATTATGACAATTTGAGTTTTGCTTTTCTCATTAATTTAGTTAACATTTAATAAATAATTACAGCAGGGTTATGTGAAGGTTGGTGCTTAAAACCAGAGAATGTGTTTTTATTTCTTTTTTTTCTACAGACCACGATTGTGAGTTATTTAGAAGGTGAGAGTAAAAACAAGCATGAAGATTAACCACTCTAAGCCCCGGAAGATTTTACCCCCTTCCTGACCAGGGTTTTTTTTTTTTATACTGCGTGACTTTAACGGACAATTGCGCGGTCGTGCGACGCTGTACCTAAACAAATTTGACGTCCTTTTTTTTTCCCACAAACAGAGCTTTCTTTTGGTGGTATTTGATCAGCTGTGCGATTTTTTGATCATGCGCTATAAACAAAAAAAGAGCGTCAATGTTGCAAAAATAACAATATTTTTCACATTTGTTTATATGAAATTCCCCCAAAAAAAAAAATGTAAAAATTTTTAACATTTTAGGCTAATTTGTTTTTTTTTTTTTTTTGATCATGCACTATAAACAAAAAGAGAGCGTAAATTTTGCAAAAATAACAATATTTTTCACATTTTTTTATATGAAATTCCCTAAAAAAAATGTAAAAATCAAAATTTTTTAACATTTTCGGCCAATTTGTTTTATGCTACATATGTTTGGTAAAAAAAAATCGCAAAAAGCATATTTTGATTGGTTTGCGCAAAAGTTATCGCAATTACTAACAAAGGGAAAGATTTTGGTCATTTTTGGTGTTTTTTTTTTTTTTTTTTTTACGAGTAATGGCGGCGATCTGCGTTTTTTTTTTTTATTTATTTTTTTTTTGCGGGACTGCGACAGATCGGACCCTTGACTGACATTTTTGACACTTTTGGGGGTACCAGTGACATTACTACAGTAATCAGTGCTATAAATATGCACTGTTACTGTAAAAATGACACTGGCAGGGAAGGGGTTAACTGTATTGGAGAGGGAGGGGTTAAGTGTGTCCTAGTGGCGTGATTCTAACTGTGATTGGACAGGTCTCCTATTGTAAAAACAGAGATCAACGGTTCTACATAGTAGAACCATCTGATCTCCATTTTTACACAGGGGAGAATGACAGGCGGCTTGTTTACATTAGCCGCCTGCCTTTCTCCCTCTCTACCGACGATCGCCGAGTGACTGGCGGACATCAGGTCCGCCGGTCACACGCACTGACTCCTTAGTGAACGAGCCGGGGCGGGCGCGCGCCTGAGCAGGCGCGCGCTCGCCCGCTATTGGCTCACAAGCCGGTGACAGGTTAGTGACGTACAGTGGGTACGGAAAGTATTCAGACCCCCTTAAATTTTTCACTCTGTTATATTGCAGCCATTTGCTAAAATCATTTAAGTTCATTCTTCTTCCTCATGAATGTACACACAGCTCCCCATACTGACAGAAAAACACAGAATTGTTGACATTGTTGCAGATTTATTAAAAAAGAAAAACTGAAATATCACATGGTCCTAAGTATTCAGACCCTTTGCTGTGACACTCATATATTTAACTCAGGTGCTTTCCATTTCTTCTGATCATCCTTGAGATGGTTCTACACCTTCATTTGAGTCCAGCTGTGTTTGATTATACTGATTGGACTTGATTAGGAAAGCCACACACCTGTCTTTATAAGACCTTCCAGATCACAATGCATGTCAGAGCAAATGAGAATCATGAGGTCAAAGGAACTGCCTGAAGAGCTCAGAGACAGAATTGTGGCAAGGCACAGATCTGGCCAAGGTTACAAAAAGATTTCTGCTGCACTTAAGGTTCCTAAGAGCACAGTGGCCTCCATAATCCTCAAATAGAAGACGTTTGGGACGACCAGAACCCTTCCTAGAGCTGGCCGTCCGGCCAAACTGAGCTATCGGGGGAGAAGAGCCTTGGTGAGAGAGGTAAAGAAGAACCCAAAGATCACTGTGGCTGAGCTCCAGAGATGCAGTCAGGAGATGGGAGAAAGTTGTAGAAAGTCAACCATCACTGCAGCCCTCCACCAGTTGGGGCTTTATGGCAGAGTGGCCCGACGGAAGCCTCTCCTCAGTGTAAGACACATGAAAGCCCGCATGGAGTTTGCTAAAAAACACCTGAAGGACTCCCAAGATGGTGAGAAATAAGATTCTCTGGTCTGATGAGACCAAAATAGAACTTTTTGGCCTTAATTCTAAGCGGTATGTGTGGAGAAAACCAGGCACTGCTCATCACCTGTCCAATACAGTCCCAACAGTGAAGCATGGTGGTGGCAGCATCATGCTGTGGGGGTGTTTTTCAGCTGCAGGGACAGGACGACTGGTTGCAATCGAGGGAAAGATGAATGTGGCCAAGTACAGGGATATCCTGGACAAAAACCTTCTCCAGAGTGCTCTGGACCTCAGACTGGGCCGAAGACAAGACAATGACCCTAAGCACACAGCTAAAATAACCAAGGAGTGCCTTCACAACAACTCCGTGACTGTTCTTGAATGGCCCAGCCAGAGCCCTGACTTAAAGCGGAGTTCCAGCCATTTACTCACCTGTCCAACGGTCCAGCGATGCGGCCGCCGGAAGCCTCGATCCTCTCCCTCGGCGCCGGCATCACTGCTGTGGGCACCCGGCTGTTTCAGTTTGCGGCTTCACAGCCGGGTGCGCATTGCGCGAGTCGCGCTGCGCGCCGTGATTGGCCGGCAATCTTCTGGGACCTCTGACGTGTCCCAGAAGATTGCAGGGAGGGAGGGGGAGAGGAGAACTTCCGCTCAGGGCGCCGCGGCGCTCCGAGCGGAAGTGGGAGCGGGCACCTGTCAAAACTAGGTACCCGCTCCCCCCCCCAAAAAATGACATGCCAAATGTGGCATGTCGGGGGGTCAGGACTCCCTAAAGCGGAAGTTCCACTTTTGGGTGGAACTCCGCTTTAAACCCAATTGAGCATCTCTGGAGAGACCTAAAAATGGCTGTCCACCAACGTTTACCATCCAACCTGACAGAACTGGAGAGGATCTGCAAGGAGGAATGGCAGAGGATCCCCAAATCCAGGTGTGAAAGACTTGTTGCATCTTTCCCAAAAAGACTCCTGGCTGTATTAGATCAAAAGGGGGCTTCTACTAAATACTGAGCAAAGGGTCTGAATACTTAGGACCATGTGATATTTCAGTTTTTCTTTTTTAATAAATCTGCAACAATGTCAATAATTCTGTGTTTTTCTGTCAGTATGGGGTGCTATGTGTACATTCATGAGGAAGAAGAATGAACTTAAATGATTTTAGCAAATGGCTGCAATATAACAAAGAGTGAAAAATTTAAGGGGGTCTGAATACTTTCCGTACCCACTGTATATATACGTCACTTTGCCTGGCCGGGGCTGACCGCCGCTGTATATGTACTTGCGGCGGTCGGCAAATGGTTAACCACTTCAATACCGGGCACTTTTTTCCCCCTTTCCTGCCCAGGCCAATTCATAGCTTTTAGCGCGGTGGCATTTTGAATGACAATTGCGCGATCAACACTGTACCTAAACCAAATTTGTCATTTTTTTCCCACAAATAGAGCTTTCTTTTGGTGGTATTTGATCACCGCAAGGTTTTTTCTTTTTTGCTAAACATAAAAAAAGACCGAAAAGTTTGAAAAAAAAAAAATACGTTTTTTTGTTTGTTATAACATTTTGTAAATAAGTTTTTCCCTGCACTGATGGGGTGGCACTGATAGGCGGCATTGGTGGGCAATAATGGGCACTGGTGGGCAGCACTGATAGATGGCACTGGTGGGCAGCACTGATGGGGAGGGCACTGGCGGGCTCCCTGAGCCCTGATTGCCATCCCTGGGGTCCATGGATGGGCATCTCTGGGGGCTCTAGTGGAACCCCCCCCCCCCCAAGGGACTGCACTGATAATCAATGGATCGGCTCTCCTCTACTCTGAGGAACTGAGGAAAGCCGATCAACAGCACTTCCTATTTACTATGTGACCAGCTGTGATTGGACACAGCTGGTCACATGGTAAAGAGCTTACGTCAGTAGGCTCTTTACCGAAATCAGAGATGCGGTGTGTCAGAGTGACACGCCGCAGCACCGATCGCCGCTCTGCGCGCCCCCCAGAGCGCATTATCCTGCCGCTGTCATATGATGGCGTGTCAGGATAATACAACCACCTTCCCGCCGTCAATTCCCTATAGAGCGGGCGGGAAGTGGTTAAAGCCCAGCCATTACTGGTTTAAAAAAAAAAAAAGAAGCCATTATCCATTCTCTCTCAGCCTTTAGTCCCAGTTCATACATATGTGATGTGGGAACCCTGCTAATCAGAGGCGTAACTAGAACCTCCAGGGCCCCAGTGCAAGAAACCATGAAGGGGCCCTTCCAGTCAAGCCTGGGGCTCTTCCCACTGATCCTGGGGCTCTTTACTCTCGTTGCGGGGCCCTTTCACAAGTTCTGCAGTGGGCCCCCTTCCTCCCCACGGTGGTGGAATGTGAGGGAAAAAAAAAGATCGCTGGCTGCTGTCAGAGGGACCTCGGTGCCCCCAATGCCACCTACCAGTGCCACCTATCCGTGCTCACCATTGCCACTTATCAGTGCCCCGTCATAAGTGTCACCTAGTAGTGCCTATCATTGCCCATCAGTGCCACCTATTAGTGCCCATTAGTGCCGCCTACTGCCCTTCAGTGCCACCTACCAGTGCCCATCGGTGCCACCTATCAGTGCTGCCTTATCAGTGCAGCCTATCAGGGCCCATCAGTGCCGTCTCATCAGCGCACATCAATGAAGGAGAAAAATGACATGTTTTTTTTTAGATGAAGGAATGACTGTGGTTGGCTGCCATGTTCCCAGACACTGTTGATATTGTTTACCATTCAGAACACCTACTGATCACTTCTTACTGGAGCATTAATGACAACCCACAGAGAGTACGCCCCATCTCTCTGCGCAACAGATGTTGTGTATCTTTATTAACACAAGTGGTGGTGAATAATATTCTGTATTTATAATAAAACACTTTACTAGTGTAGGTCGCCCACATCAACCTAAACATTATGACTGCTAATCTATAACTGCGAGTATTACCCGATAATTACAGTAGGGCTGTCACTGCTAGTAGTTTAGTAAAGGAGAGTGTTGCACCAGTTTTGCAGATTCACCATTTTACTTTTTGGGGGTTGGTGACTTTGCCATGGTGCTTTTCTGCATAAAAAAATTTGTTGCAAGTACTTGGTGAACTATGGGCCCCAGTTATCCAAAGCAGTATGGCCTTCCCTCAAAGATCCTTTTGCTCTAAAAACAAACAAATAAAAAAAATAAAAGGCCTGCACATTTACAAAGCATACAGAAGGGCTCTATAGTAAGTAAAGCACCTAACTTGCTGTAGGCAGCTGAAACCTCTCTGCCCCTGCTGCACTTAAAGCGGTAGTAAGCCGCTGTCTTTTTTTTTTTTTTTTTTAAGCTGCAAGGCATCCCATACTAGCACATTTATGTGAAACTTACCTTAGAACTAAGCCCTCCAGCGACATGCTGTCACCGCTGAAGACACTTCCATTCTCGTCCGGTCGTCCATGTTCACGGACGTCGGCTGTGTGAGTGGCCATAACAATGATTAAGTCCCACGCATGTGCGGGAGCTGCCACGTACAGCACAGGACTCTGAAGAAACGGCATTGGTATGCTGTTCCTTCAGAGCGCAAGCGCCGGTGATGTGACGGCTGCATCTACAGTAAATATCTCCTAAACAGGGCACGTTTAGGAGATATTTACACTACCTATAGGTAAGCCTTATTATAGCCTTACCTATAGGTAAAGTTCACGCATGGGAGTTTACGTTAAAAGGTAAGTTCACCTTTTGGGAGCATGTTTCAGGTTCTACCCGTTTTTTTGGGTGGAGCATGTAACGCTCTCACTGCTGCAGCCACTCCTCGCTGCCCTCTCTCCCTGTGACAGCAGTACTGGGAGAAGTTTCCTGTATTAGCTGTCCCTTATTGAGAAGAGTATGGCTGTGCGTGGCTCCACCCGCATGGCTGCGTCATTCATTAACAAAGTTCCGTTAAGGATTTGGTAGTTCATGGAGTCTTCCTGTCAGTGTGAAACTGCCTGCCCTTACAATGTATGGGCAGACCGCTCCCACTGACAATCTTCAGGAGATGTGCATGGCATCAGGGATTTGCTGGTGCAATGCTTTCCAGGGTCTTAAAAAAAAAAAAAAAATCTTCTTAACGTGCAGAAATCTGTAATCAGTTGTGATGTTTTTGAGCCGAAAAAACGAAGTTTGAAAATTTCCTCCAAACTAACGATAAATTGAAAGGCTAATGTGTTTCTCATCCAAACTGTTTGCACTAGGTATATGTGAAAAAAAAACGAACAAAAAACTGATTCATTTATGTCTTTTGAACGATTTATCGGTCATTACATGATGGCACGATTGTTTGCTCTCACGGCAAAGTGTTTGTTTTTCGAAAATGAGTTCCAATGATTTTTTGTATAGTGTGTGGCCAGCTTAAGTATGCAGCTTCAGATCTGTTTTCATTGGTATGGGCAGGGCTTTTTTTCAGCTGGAACTTGGTGGAACTCAGTTCCACCACCTTTGGCTCAGGCCCCCTGCTCCCTGCTCACCACTATCACTCATAAACACAGAGATCTGGCTTCCTGGGTTTTCCATGTGCAGTATGGGGACAAAGGAGTTGCCGGTGCCTGAGGTGCAGTGCGAATGCTGACAGCCCCACTGGAGATGATCTCCTTGCAAGTGGGAGAGGTGACGGCATCTACAGTGTGAGAGGAGGCACTAGAGAAGAAGAGGGGTAAAAGTGAGATGTGGATGGGGAATGCAGAACTAAGCAGCTGTGGAAGAAGGCTGAACTGTGTGCACTGTGTGTGTAGCCCACCCCTGAACTGTGTGCACTGTGTGTGTGTAGCCCACCCCTGAACTGTGTGTGTAGCCCACCCCTGAACTGTGTGTGTAGCCCACCCCTGAACTGTGTGTGTAGCCCACCCCTGAACTGTGTGTGTAGCCCACCCCTGAACTGTGTGCACTGTGTGTGTGTGTGTAGCCCACCCCTGAACTGTGTGCACACTGTGTGTGTGTGTAGCCCACCCCTGAACTGTGTGCACACTGTGTGTGCACTGTGTGTGTGCACTGTGTGTGTAGCCCACCCCTGAACTGTGTGCACACTGTGTGTGCACTGTGTGTGTAGCCCACCCCTGAACTGTGTGCACACTGTGTGTGTGTGTGTGTGTGTGTGTGTGTGTGTGTGTGTAGCCCACCCCTGAACTGTGTGTGTGTGTGTGTGTAGCCCACCCCTGAACTGTGTGTGTGTAGCCCACCCCTGAACTGTGTGTGTGTGTGTAGCCCACCCCTGAACTGTGTGTGTGTGTGCAGCCCACCCCTGAACTGTGTGTGTGTAGCCCACCCCTGAACTGTGTGTGTGTAGCCCACCCCTGAACTGTGTGTGTGTAGCCCACCCCTGAACTGTGTGTGTGTAGCCCACCCCTGAACTGTGTGTGTGTAGCCCACCCCTGAACTGTGTGTGTGTAGCCCACCCCTGAACTGTGTGTGTGTAGCCCACCCCTGAACTGTGTGTGTGTGTGTGTGTAGCCCACCCCTGAACTGTGTGTGTGTGTGTGTGTAGCCCACCCCTGAACTGTGTGTGTGTGTGTGTAGCCCACCCCTGAACTGTGTGTGTGTAGCCCACCCCTGAACTGTGTGTGTGTGTGTAGCCCACCCCTGAACTGTGTGTGTGTGTAGCCCACCCCTGAACTGTGTGTGTGTGTAGCCCACCCCTGAACTGTGTGTGTGTGTAGCCCACCCCTGAACTGTGTGTGTGTGTAGCCCACCCCTGAACTGTGTGTGTGTGTAGCCCACCCCTGAACTGTGTGTGTGTGTAGCCCACCCCTGAACTGTGTGTGTGTGTAGCCCACCCCTGAACTGTGTGTGTGTGTAGCCCACCCCTGAACTGTGTGTGTGTGTAGCCCACCCCTGAACTGTGTGTGTGTGTAGCCCACCCCTGAACTGTGTGTGTGTGTAGCCCACCCCTGAACTGTGTGTGTGTGTAGCCCACCCCTGAACTGTGTGTGTGTGTAGCCCACCCCTGAACTGTGTGTGTGTGTAGCCCACCCCTGAACTGTGTGTGTGTGTAGCCCACCCCTGAACTGTGTGTGTGTGTAGCCCACCCCTGAACTGTGTGTGTGTGTAGCCCACCCCTGAACTGTGTGTGTGTGTAGCCCACCCCTGAACTGTGTGTGTGTGTAGCCCACCCCTGAACTGTGTGTGTGTGTAGCCCACCCCTGAACTGTGTGTGTGTGTAGCCCACCCCTGAACTGTGTGTGTGTGTAGCCCACCCCTGAACTGTGTGTGTGTGTAGCCCACCCCTGAACTGTGTGTGTGTGTAGCCCACCCCTGAACTGTGTGTGTGTGTAGCCCACCCCTGAACTGTGTGTGTGTGTAGCCCACCCCTGAACTGTGTGTGTGTGTAGCCCACCCCTGAACTGTGTGTGTGTGTAGCCCACCCCTGAACTGTGTGTGTGTGTAGCCCACCCCTGAACTGTGTGTGTGTGTGTAGCCCACCCCTGAACTGTGTGTGTGTGTGTAGCCCACCCCTGAACTGTGTGTGTGTGTAGCCCACCCCTGAACTGTGTGTGTGTGTGTAGCCCACCCCTGAACTGTGTGTGTGTGTGTGTGTAGCCCACCCCTGAACTGTGTGTGTGTGTGTAGCCCACCCCTGAACTGTGTGTGTGTGTGTAGCCCACCCCTGAACTGTGTGTGTGTGTGTAGCCCACCCCTGAACTGTGTGTGTGTGTGTAGCCCACCCCTGAACTGTGTGTGTGTGTAGCCCACCCCTGAACTGTGTGTGTGTGTAGCCCACCCCTGAACTGTGTGTGTGTGTAGCCCACCCCTGAACTGTGTGTGTGTGTAGCCCACCCCTGAACTGTGTGTGTGTGTAGCCCACCCCTGAACTGTGTGTGTGTGTAGCCCACCCCTGAACTGTGTGTGTGTGTAGCCCACCCCTGAACTGTGTGTGTGTGTAGCCCACCCCTGAACTGTGTGTGTGTGTAGCCCACCCCTGAACTGTGTGTGTGTGTAGCCCACCCCTGAACTGTGTGCACACTGTGTGTGTAGCCCATCCCTGATCTGTGTGCACTCTGTACATAATGCACTCCTGGTATATGATGGCCCTTTAAGACCACTCCCACTGAAATGTTGACCAGTTTTGGGTGGGGTGGGGGGGGCGTGGTTGAGTTCCTGCACCTTATTTTTTTTATTTTTTATTTTTTCTTAGAAAAAAAAACCCTGGGTATGGAACACCACATTCAATGTGTGCCTCTCTGTTGTTGGAGCTTGCAGTATTGCATTGAGAGATACAATACAGGGAAACTTCAGTCTGCTAATTGAGCACTGGGTGTGGGGATGTATGATATAGTATGCAAAAATACATTTACGTGTTGCCATGCTTGCAGGAAATATTTCCCATTTCTTCCTTTCCATGTACCATGATTGCAGTAATGCACTTCAGCATATCTAAAACACGTTGAATAACCATGCACATTAAGCCTAAGAATGCATCTTAACAACACAAGTCTTGATGTTCCCCGGGAGTAAAAAAGTTATATAGACAATTGTTCTCACTGATTGCATTTGTCTAATATCTGTTGTGATTTCCTGGAGTGCTTTATATATATATATATATATATATATATATATATATATAATATATTTATTTGCTTATGAGTCTGCGTTCACTAGCGCATTTGATTTTAGGTAATCTTTACTAAGGATCAAAGACTAAAATAAACCTCGGCGAGCTCTCTTTATCCCCAGCCGCTCTTTTCGCTTGTCAGCGCTGTAAGTTGGAATTTGGGTCTCACTGAGTGATGATAGAAAGCCAGAGGGGATCCACAGCTAGAGCAAGCAAGGCACGAAATCAGATAAGGAATAAATAAAAGTTAGGCAAATTAAACAAAATATCTTGAGGCCGGCTTTGCTCGCACAGCCAATGACTTTGTAGATGGTCACAGCCAGGAAAGCAAGGCAGGGGCTTAGAATGCTGGCCTATATTCCAGGATTGATACTGCTTTTCATGTTATGAGCCTTTAGTATTTGTTAAATGGGTTTACACAGTCTGAAATTGTCATTTATAGTTTTTTTTTTTTTTTTGCTTTCCTGTTTGGGCAGCCTTCAGTTTTCTCACGTTTTGGCTTTGTGTAGAAGTTATTAAAAAGAGAATTTAACTTTTGCCCAATTTTTGTGTTTTTAAGCGGTAATGTGTAAGTGTAAGATTTCCAGGCATGTATTACATCTCCCAGAACTCCCTCTTATAATGCCTTCTATCTGTTGTCTCTCCATAAGTTTTGTGGCATCTTACAAATTGGTTGCTGTGGGGCACTAAAGAGTACTCTATGGAACCCTGGTGGCTCTCTAGAGGTTGCTAAGGGTTCCCTGAACATGGAGCAATGTCTGTCTCTCTGATCAGTAACTGCTCACACCGGTGATCTTCCCAGCGATCTGTAAAGGGGAGCCACTAACCAGTGTAATGGATCCTTCTTCCCACTGGCCACCAGTTTAAGGAGATCCCCCCCCCCCCCCCCCCCAAAGGGTCACATTGGAACTGTCCTTCTCCCGCAGTCCACCAATGTAAGGGACTCCTTCTTCATTATTTAACCACTTCTGGACCGTAAGGATTTTCCCCCTTAATGACCAGGCCATTTTCTCTTACGTCCTCCGACAGTCGCCGCCTCCTCTAAGTCATCACAATTGGGTATTGTCCACCTATCCGTAGGAATAGCTAGGCATATAGACTTAGTCAAAAGACAAAAGACATTAGCATGTACACACCCACGGGGGCTGTCCCATCTGGTCAATACCCCCCCTGCTTCACCACTCCCAACTCAGTTTTAGTTTGCCTAGCTTTCAGGAATAGTCAGGCTACCTTGTGCTGGGGCTTCAGTCTCAGCCTTCCTATATCTTTTATTTGATTTTCTTTGAAAAATGACAGTTTTTTCTCTCACTTTACTAGCTGTTTATTTTGTCAGCTTTAGTGTTAGTTTATTCTTCGGATGAAGATGGATCTTGCGGTGCTGGGATTCGGACTGGCAGCCCTGGGTCAGATGGACCCCCAGCCCGCCATCGAGCGTTCAGCTATGGTTCGCCCTGGCATTATGAATGACCATCCCTGTTCGCTGCAGGGATGCAGCCGTGAGGTGGCTACCTCACAGGACTCGTCTGCGCTGCTGCAGCGTCATGTCCCTGGCTCACGGCACTCCCTGTCAGGAGAGGACAGAGGTTTATCCGTGCATAGAGGCTCCCCCACGCCATCGGGTACAGGTAAGTACTTTTCTGTGTGGGGCCTCTGTCTGGGGTGGCAGTCTGTGTTGCTGTGTGTCCCCATGTCTGTGCCTGTGTGACTCCCTGTACGATCCCTGCGGGGTTCGTTTTGTACAAATCTGTATGTTTTTTACTGGGGGTCCCTGTGTCACCTTAGGTGCATGTTTGGGGGTACAGACGTGAGTGTTGTGCGGCGACCGCTGCGGGGGTATGTTCGCGCGGTCCGCCATGTTTTTTACTGCACATGGTTATGGCCCCTCTGGGGCAAGCATACAGATCGTTTTGGCGCCCTCCGCCGCCATTTTGTGGGCTGTAGAACGATCGGTTCGGCCGCATGTCGGCGGCCATCTTAGTGAAGCCTCCAATGCATTTCCTATGGGCAGCCATTTTCCCTGAGGTCTGGCTTATAGCCAGCCCCTTCCAGCAGCATTTCCTTTTCCTCTCAGGCAGCAAGGACACAGGTAGCAACGATCTGCGGGCTCTGCACTGCATCTCTCTGTCTTCCTCTGTATACTGCTTCTGGCTCAGTTTTCTTTCTCCTTTTGGGGGTCTTCATAGCTGTGACAGTAGCGGTGGGCTGCGCACTCCGCAACGCTATTTAAGGGGACAGTACATAATTTTTTTGCACTGTAATTTTTTTCTTGTCTTGAGCCATGGATTCTCAGGAAAGCAAGTTTCCTCCAGCTTTAGTGGGGGGCCCCAGTTCTCCTGTGGCTCCGCTGCGACCTGATCTGGCTGCTGTGGTTGCGACTTTAGTGGCAAATATGGAAATTCTGATGTCTGAACGGGCTGCGAGAAAACGGCCCAGGCTGTCTCTCTTCTGATTCAGATGGGGATATGGCTGCTGCTGCTGCTGCTGCAAGCGTGCCCTTTTCAGGGTCCCGCTCATCCTTGGCCCCCCCGGGGTCTGAGGGGGAGGCTGAAATTGAGGGTGTTGACACATCCTCCCCTGGGTCACCTAAAGAACGGGCGACCATGGATGAGTTGATTGTTTCTGTTAAGGAAACCTTACATTTGGAGGATGAGCTCAATCCTCCGGGCGTTGTGTCCTCTTTTGGGACGCACAGGACCCGCAAGTCTGCGCAGGTTTTTCCCTGCCCTGCTGAATTTCATTACACTGTTAATGAACTGTGGCGCCTAGTCGGTTCAAATTGCTTTATCCTTTTGCGCCTGCTACGGAATCGCGATGGTGTGTGCCTCCACAGGTAGATCACACTGTGGCCGTGCTGAACAAGGCTACCTTGGTTCCTACTGAGGATACTCCAGTTTTCCGGGATCCCACGGACCGGCGGTTGGAGTCTCTAGCCCGCCATTCCTATACGGTGGCGGGTTCGTTGCTCAAACCCGTTTTCGCGTCCGTTATGGTGGCTCAGGCGGTAGCTGATTGGATCAAGGTGCTTAGAAGCAACCTTGTGTCTGATGACGTGCCGCCTGCCCGACTGGAAATGGTGGATCAGATCCACCAAGGAGTCATGTATTTGTGTGATGCAGCCTTAAATGAGGCCCCCTTGGTGGCTCGCCTCTCGAGTGTCGCGGTGCTTAACCGGCGACTGATATGGCTGAAGAGCTGGTCGGCCGACCAGTCCTCACGGAAGACAGTTGCTGATTTTCCCTATGCTGGCTCTCGCCTTTTTGGCGAGGCGTTGGATACCCTGGTGAAAGGCGTCACGGGGGGCAAGAGCACTATGCTGCCCCAGAACCCGAAGAACAAGTCTTTCCGAGGCAAGCGGGGTTCTGCGCCTAGATCCAGTCAGGGGTCCTTTCGTGCCTTTCGGACATCCCAATTGTGATGACTTAGAGGAGGCGGCGACTGTCGGAGGACGTAAGAGAAAACGGAATTTTTGTAAAATCTTACCTGTAAAATTCCTTTCTCTGAGTCCTCCGACAGTCGCCGCCCCCGCCCCTCTTTTGGGGTTCTTATTACCTACTGCTATGCTACCAAACTGAGTTGGGAGTGGTGATGCAGGGGGGGTATTGACCAGATGGGACAGCCCCTGTGGGTGTGTATATGCTAATGTCTTTTGACTAAGTCTATATGCCTAGCTATTCCTACGGATAGGTGGACAATACCCAATTGTGATGACTTGGAGGAGGCGGCGACTGTCGGAGGACTCAGAGAAAGGAATTTTACAGGAAAGATTTTACAAAAATTCAGTTTTTTGCGTTTCGGCACTGCGTTACTTTAACAGAAAATTGTGCGGACATTGTACCGAAATAAAATTGATGTCCTTTTTTTCCTCACAAATAGAGCTTTCTTTTGGTGGTATTTGTTCACCTGTGTGCTAAAAAACAAAAAAACAACAATTCTGAAAAAAAAAATATATATATATTTTTCATATTCGGCTATATAACATTCCCAATAAAAAAAAACATTTTAAATCAAAAATTTTCACCCTTTAAGGCCATTTTTTTAAGGTATTCTGCTACATATGTTTGGTAAAAAAAATCGCAATAAGCATATTTTGATTGGTCTGCGCAAAAGTTATCATGTCTTCAAACTAGGGGAAAGATTTATGTAATTTTTTAAAATTCTTTTACTAGTAATGGCGGCAATCTGCGATTTGTAGCAGGACTGCAACACTCGGATCGGACCCCTAACTGACATTTTTGACACTTTTATTTTGAGCAGTGACATTACTACAGTAATCAGTGCTAAAAAGATGCACTGTTACTGTAATAATGACACTGGCAGGGAAGGGGTTAACCCAGGGGCGATCAAAGGGTTAAATATGAGCCATGGGGAGTGTTTACTAACTGTAGGGGAGGGGCTTGTGAAATGACCATAGAGACCCGTGATCCTATATAGAAGGATCACAGGCGCTCTGTGATAATTTCAGAGAGAACAACAGTCGGCAGTGTTTAAAACAGCCGACCGTCCTTCTCTCTCAGTGGGGAGCAATCGCGGCCACCCGGAAGCAATTGCGGCCGCCGGCCCCATGCATCGGCATCCCCCTGCCTAGTGGGGGCGGGAGCGTGCCGCCAGTGGCGCACTCTCACCCCCCCCCCCCCCCCCCCAGCACCAGGTGCGGGACCGATGTAGGGCTATGTCGGTTCGCGCAGGACGGCCAGCCTGCCGCAGTAAATGTGCGGCGGGCGGTCTGGAAGCTATTAATGGAGCATTTGACACAGCATTTGGCGCATAGGATTGGATGGCGGCGGTTGTCAAGGGGACATCCGCTGCTCCATAGAGGAGACTGGAGTGTCCCATCAGGTCCGCCTGAAAAACTGACAAGCGAACCTGATGAGACAGCCCGTGTAAAAGGGGCCTTTGGCTGTGTGGCATGACGGAGAGAATGGAAAAATAATAATAAATGTATTTTATTGGAAAAAAAAAATAAATACAACGGTTTCCATCTTTGTGGGGTTGTAAATGGAACTGAGGTTTTTCCGACCAGCTGCCCCACACTCCCTGTCCACTCACCGGTAAGGACAGGGTGCCAGATCAAGCCCTAAACATCTTCAACCTCTTCTCTTGGGAAAGATATGGGCTGGCAGTGAGAACAGGCAGGGGAAATCCTTAGCGCTGAAAGTGACTGCTTGTTGCAGCCCTGATCACCACAAGAGGGCGCCAGTTCCCCAATGTAAGCTTCTCCCTACAGCAGGCCGCAAAGCTGCTGGGGGGGCACATGGGGACAAAGACACCTAACGCAGTGTAGCCCAGGTGCCAGGCCGCTAATTCTAGTCGCCAATGTGACCTGGCACCTGGGGTTTGTCAAGCCCTGCTTTAAAAAGATGTGCAAGCTGGACATACATGGATCGAAATTCAGCTGGTTCAGGAGGGCTGAATTTTGATCCATGTATAGGCAGGGGCACGGTTTAGGAGATATTCATCCTGTATGCAGCCGCTGACATCAATGGTGCATGCGCTCTGAAGATCTTGTGCCGGAACTTCAGAGCTCCTTGCAGGAACGGAGGGCTCCCTTGTGCATGCGCCGGAGTGACGGCATCGCGTCTCCGGCCACTCACAACACTGGAGCTCGCCAACCTGGAAGAAATGCCGAGGGAACAGGTCAGCGCCCTCAGTGGTGACCGGGCGTCGCTGTGGGGGCTTCTCGTTCTAAGGTAAATATTTCATAATGTGCTAGTATGCGATGCATACTAGCACAATATGCTATTGTCTTGCAGGGTTTTTTTTTTTTCAGTGGTTTACTTCCGCTTTTAAAAGCGTTTTCCCGGTAGGAAAAAAAATGCTAAACGCTACTAAAATGCTCATAATAGCTTTTTCTCTAGCAGTTTTTTTTTCTTCATGTTCTGTAAACTTCTTCTAAAAGCTACTAGAAGGTGGTACAAAAACGCTATTATCAGTGTTTTTCATCCTGCGTTTTTTTTTCTAGCGTTTTTTGAATTGATAAACACTGGTGTGCATGGAGCCTTAGTGTCGTTTCACACTGATCCGACCCGACTTCGGGTGACTAATGAAGTCCCCCGTGCACCGCGACTTCGGTGCGGCTTGCAACAACTTCACATAATGGAAGTCAATGCAAGTCGCTCCGTCTTTGCAAAAAAAAGGTGCAGGATCCTTTTTCTAAGTCGGAGCAACTTGAGTCGCTCCTATTAGAACGGTTCCATTGCACAGCATGGACTGCTACTTGTCAGGCGACCAAGTCGCCTGACAAGTTGGAACAGTGTGAACCGGCTCTTACAATGGTTTAAGAAAGGAAAGAGTCACTTTAGGAAATAATACCTTAATGCTTGATTAAGAGAACGTTGTGTTCATGTGGAGTGATCCCTTGAGTGCCACATCCCAGACTAGAACTACAATTACAATGAGGTTCCCCTTGGGGCGGGACTTTTTAGGCACTATTTGATCAAAAGTACACAATTGTTGATTTTTGAAACTTTATTGAAAATTATGGTACAAAAGAATAAAATCAAAAGGGCAAGTTAATTAATACATTACATGTACAGTAGAATCTAAACCACATAACCCCCAGGTATTCACCCGACGCGTTTCGGAGTAGAAACACCAAACTCCTTCTTCAGGGGTGCCCGCAGAGGGTGGTATAGTTCACTGTAATGAATGGAAGAACTTGCCTGCCTGTGAAGGCTAAAAACAGGAAATCAGTATGCCAACAAGTATGCAAGAAAATCCACTATGGCAGAGTAGATGTTGTATCATGTTCGGCAAAGGACTCATATGCTCCTTTGCCGAACATGATACAACATCTACTCTGCCATAGTGGATTTTCTTGCCCGGAAAACTGGACTTTAAGGATTGCCTAATTTGGGGTTTGAGCTATTCCCACCCAGCCTCCTGCAGGAGTCTGGTTTGCAAGCAATCTCGAACACTGCGACACCTAAGAATTTCCTTGTTTTTCTGGATTCAACATCCAGAATCCATATACGGCACTCCAGCTGGCGAATGTTGGCATACTGATTTCCTGTTTTAGCCTTCACAGGCAGGCAAGTTTTTCCATTCATTACAGTGAACTATACCACCCTCTGCGGGCACCCCTGAAGAAGGAGTTTGGTGTTTCTACTCCGAAACGCGTCGGGTGAATACCCGGGGGTTATGTGGTTTAGATTCTACTGTACATGTAATGTATTAATTAACTTGCCCTTTTGATTTTATTCTTTTGTACCATCATTTTCAATAAAGTTTCAAAAATCAACAATTGTGTACTTTTGATCAAATAGTGCCTAAAAAGTCCCGCCCCAAGGGGAACCTCATTGTAATTGTAATGCTTGATTAAGAATCACACTATAAGTGCCGGTTCACATTTGTGCGATCACAGAGATTGCATGTAATTCGGAGAGCACTGCTCCTAAATTTACATGCGATCTCTGTGAGGTGCAAATTCAGCCATACAGTTTGTATGGCTGAATTCACACCGTAATCGCACTAAAAGACGCACAGGCCCTTTTTTTGGTCCACAGCAGAATCGGATGGCATGCGATTCTGTGCGAACTTACAGATCGCACTGCGATATGCGATCTTATCTGGGGGTGTCGTTAACTTTTAATTGACACCCCCAGCGTATCGCATATGACAGTGTGAACTGCCAGGGGTGCGGATGCGATGCGGGAACACGCTGTATATTCGCAGCGTTCCCGCATCGCACAAATGTGAACCGGCACTGAAACATTATAAAAGATCCTTTCTATGTCTATAGAGACACGCTGTGTTAGAAAAGATGGTCCACTGTCTGATATATGAAATATGCCGTTTGTTAGGTCTGTATGATGAGCGTTTCGGGTTGCCATGGTAAAGACTCAAGGTTGTCTTTTGTATATAGAATTGCGAACTGCAAGAATGCGAATATGAGGATTTCTAATGTAATTGTTGCCTTAAATGAAGTCATCCAAAGCGCGCTCTAGAATCGCCTTGGACAATGGTTGTCGGCCAGCCATGTGTATGCCCTGGAGGGTTCTTCTATGAAAGGTTCAAGAGAATTCTTCTTTCCTACAGTAAAGTTATCACAAAGGTTCAGAGCTGTAGAAGATAATCTTCCCACATTGGGGATTTCTTGGTAAATCCCATATTTGATGCGGCACGGGGAGCTGCAGATACAACTGTTAAAAAAAAAAGTGGTTCAGAAAAATGCGGTAGAGCAGAGTATTGGGTCAGTGGCTGCTGGTTTGCTCATTTATCCAGTGAGAAGGAGGGGAGGACTCTGCTGATTCATTACTGCATGTTGCGTGTTGCTGTTTGCTATACTGAATAAATCCTCTAATTGAATCTGCAGCACAGAGGTTTGGAATGAGGCAGATATTGGTCCATTGTACATCTTCTCAGCTATATACACTGGCCAATTCTAGGAAGCCATCCATATACAGTAACTAATATTATTTTTATTATCATATGTTTTTGTTTTTTCCAGCTCTAGAAGATTTACCCCCCTTCATGGCCAGGCCATTTTTTGCGATACTGCATTATTTAACTGACAATTGCAACACTGTACCAAAATAAAATTTGTCTTTTTTTCCACACAAATGGAGCTTTCTTTTGGTAGTATTTGGTCACCACTGCGTTTTTTTTATTTTTTGTGCTATAAACAAAAAGACTGGCAATTTTTTGAAAAAAAAAACAAAAAAAAAAAAAAACTAAATCTGCTATTAAACATATGCAATAAAAAAATTGAAAAAAAAATCAAATTACTTCATAAATTTAGGCCAATGTGTATTTGCTTCATATTTTTGGTGAAAAAAATTCTAATAAGCGTACATTAATTGGTTTGTGGAAAAAGTTATAGCAGCTACAAACGCTTGGTGTATATGTGTGTATGTATGTATGTATATGTGTGTGTGTATGTATATATATATATATATATATATATATATATATATATATATATAATGTGTGTGTGTGTGTGTGTGTGTGTGTATATATATATATATATATATATATATATATATATATATATATATATATACTGGGATTTATTATTATTCTTATACTAGAAATGGCGACTATCAGTACTTTATAGTGGGACTGCGATATCGTGGCTGAAAGTCATACACTGACACTGTTTTGACACTTTGTGGGATCCAGTGACACCAATATAGTGATCAGTGCTAAAAGTATGCACTGTCACTGTACTGACACTGGCTGGGAAGAGGTTAAACATCTAGGTTGATCAAAGGGTTAACTGTGTGCCTAGCCAGTGTTTTACTGTACTATGTGTGTCGCTTTTACTAAAGTGAGTTATGGATTTTGTTCTCTTTCGGAGACATAAAATCCTATCTTCCCTCCGCCGGGTCGGAACAGCTATGCCATGTTTACGTAGGCAGAGCTCTGTTCTGTGTCTCTGCCTGACGAATGGCAGGTCCCGGCAGATATCCAGTCCCCGGCACCGAGTAATCACAGCCCAAGTGGCCTGCTGGCGGCGTGCTCATGCCCCCTAGGCGAAAGTGCAGAATCGTGTGTGTAACTGTAGGTGATTCTGCAAAGGAGGGCAACCCTGTGGCAGTAAATCTGCTATAGAACAGTCCTTAAAGTGATTGTGTAACCCCACAGTTATGTCCAAACTATGGCCCTCCAGCTGTTCAGGAACTACAATTCCCATCATGCCTAGTTATGTCTGTGAATCTCTGAGATTTATAATGCCTCATGGGAATTGTAGTTCCTGAACAGCTGGAGGGCCATAGTTTGGACACCCCAAAGGTTCATTTTTTTTCCTTTTAATAACAAACATGTCATACTTACCTGCTCTGTGCAAGGGTTTTGGCCCAGGCCTAAAGCTGTGTAAAAGGCCCCATAATACTGGAAGGAGGCAGCCGGTTGAAAGGGGTCAGTGGGACAGGCAGTATGCAGCGTAACAGGAGGAGGAAGTGTCATGGGAGGAGGTCAGCAGGACAGGTGGGGACAGAAGGGGAAGTATCATGGAAGGGGGGGCAGCAGGCCAGGTGTGGGGGGGGGGGACAGTCGGACAGCTGGGGGCAGCATTACAGGTGGGAGGCAATGTGAAAGGTGGTAGGCAGCATGACAGGTGGGGGGGGGGGCAGCGGAAGGCAGTATCAAAGGTGGGAGGCAGTGTCACTGGTGGGGGGGGGGGGGTGGCTGAGGGACAGGTTAGAGGCAGTGTCACTGGTGGGGGTCGGAGGGACAGGTGGTAAGCAGTGTCACAGGTGGGGGGCAGTGTCACAATTTGGGGGCAGCATCACAGGTGTCACTCACAGCACCAGTCCTCTCAGCTCTCACCTGTCTAGCAGTGCAAGGAGGGATAGCTGAGCATGTGTGCCATCTCCACCAGACTCTCCGGCAGCAGCCGCAAGAAAGAGCAGGGGTGAGGGGGCTCCTCCTCCATGGAGCCCTCTGCTTTCACCAACTGGCTCCACCCATCCCGCACATCCTGATGCACACTGTGGTACCTGACCGGAGCCCGCCTTACAGCAGGCCCCAGCCGACCTGCACACATGTGGGATCCGCCCACCTCTCCACCCTCCTCTGCATCCCTACAGCCAGTCCTTTCTGACGGCAGCTGCCGCACGTTAAAGATGGCCTGGGTTGTGACCCGTGGTCTGGCCCCTTACTTGTGTACCGGCTGTACCCCCCCCTGATGGCGGCCCTGGGTGTCCGACATTTGGTTTCTCCAGTGCGGGCTCCGTTGCCACGTTGGGACCTCGATTTGGTGCTTTCAGTCCTCCAGAAGCCTCCCTTTAAGAACCTTCTGGAGATTCCCCTGGTTATGCTGTCCCAGAAGGTGGCTTTTTGGTGGCTATCACCTCTGCACACAGGGTGTCGGAACTGGCGGCGTTATCCTGTCGTTCATCTTACCTGGTGTCACAGAGATAAGTTGGTTCTTCCACAACTAAAGGTGCATCAGAATGTCATTGGAGGATGCCTTGGAAGGCGGGGGCAAAACGCGGTAACGTATTTCCGGTTACGCTGAAACCATTAACATCACTTCCTGTCCTCTGGAACGCACGCCGGGACGACGTTCCCGAAAGAATTGTGTGATCTTGTAAGTAGTGTTATTTTATGCGCAATTAATAAATTGTTTTACGGACTTCACGATGCCAGCCCTTTATTTGTGTTTGAACCTCTAAAGATCTCATGATAACTGGTGGCCAACGGAGTGTAACATCTGCAAGGAGGAGCAGTGGTGCACACCACACTGTTAAGCTGTTTTGACTCCAGACTGAAACAGCCATGGGGTCCAATACTTCCAGTGAGTGGGGACACAGGAGGGGATAGAAGCACCTTGTATATATTTTTTAAGCACTTTTATGGACATTTGAAGCATTGATGCACCTTTTGTTGTGGATTATGCAACACTTTATACATTATTGTATTTATTCATTATTTGTTTATTGTAGCACTTGTGCAATTTTATATTTAAATTCGGGCAAGTGCTGTTTTATTCATTATTTTATTTCTGAGATTTTCTTAGTGAACAGCAGCTGCCCATGATTATTTCACCCATTAGCACTTGATTGTTGGCTTGCACATAATTTTCTCTGTATATGTTTTCTTTTTTATATATGCAAGCGCTGTTTTCACCAATATCTAAGGTGATTCTTCGCTCTTGTCCTTTGTTCCTTCTAATTTTAATGAACACATTGTGTTTCCTTCCCTGTATCCCAGGCCTAAACATCCAAAGTAAAATTGCCTTGCATGCTTTGGATGTGGTTCGGGCAATTAGGGTGTACCTGGCAGCTACGGAGGCTTTCAGGAAGTCAGGCTCTTTGTGCTCTCGGATGGGCATCGGAAAGGGTTGTCTGCTTCCTCTGTGATCATTTCCAGATGGTCAGACAGACAGTGATATAGGCCAATTCCATCAAGGGTCAGGTTCCTCCTTTCTCTGTTCAGGCGCACTCTACTCGGGCACTCAGTTCCTCCAGCGCCTTCCGTCATCAGATGTCGGTGATGCAGGTTTGCAGGGTGGCCACTTGGTCATTGGTGCACACTTTCATAAAGTTTTATAAAGTGCATGTGTTGTCCTCTGCGGATGCTTCTTTTGGCAGCAAGGTTTTGCAGGCTGCTGTTGAGAGGACCTGGTCCTCTATAGGCACTTTTCCACTGCAAGTACCGGCTCGGCTCTACTCGGCCCTGCTTGGCTCTACTTGGCCCGGTTTGCTTTTCCACTGCTGGTACCGCATGGTACGGTGTTGGAACGGTTCGGTACGGTATGGTTTGCTTTTCCACTAAAGTAGTACTAAAGTTAAGTGGGTGGGATAACAACGGGGTGGGTGGGATTCTCTGACCAATCAGTGGCTAGTAGTGACTGCATGCAAAGGATTGTGGGATATGGTACCAGTTTGGTACCTGTTGGAACCACAATCGAGTAGGTACTGTTTTTTCAGAGCCGTACCGTACTGTTCGGTTCCATGCAGTGGAAAAGCAAACCTATACCGTACCGTACCGAACCGTTCCGACCCTATACCATGCGGTACCAGCAGTGGAAAAGCACAAAAGGGTGCCGAACTGGTACGGTTCCATGCAGTGGAAAAGCGCCATTTGAGAGTGTATTGTTTTTTTCAGGTGGGCTCCAGTTATTTTGGTTGAGACACAGCAACCACTCACTCTATATAGTTGTAATTCTTCTGACACTTCTTGTAACAAAACTGAGAACCTATAGCAGAGAGAGGGAGTATACCCCCTGAGACTGCCCATGGGTGTAGGCAGACTTTTTTTCTGTCTAGTGTCCTACTCCTGTAGGGGGCAGTATAACCCAATGGTTAAGAATATAAGGAGCTGTGTCCATCAATGAATATCAGAGAAATGTTTTTTACGGTAAGTCAAAAATCCAATTTTTTTATTTAAATATGATTTTTTTTTTTTTTATTTAAACCGGATTTTTTTTATTTTTATCAAATTTATTTTAATAAAATGCTTTTGGCAGCGCATGTTAGCGGACATCCACTCACCTCCTGCCACCACGTCCCTCACCTCGTTTTGTCACTGCCGCATCACCAGCAGTCAACAGCGGGTCAGAGGAGGAGCTGCGGGACAGAGATGACAGTTGCTCTTTAAAAATTATGATTTGTATCAAGTTGATTTAAATTAAGCCTTTTTACTAGTGATTTAAATCAGTTTGATTGAAATCAAATCCACCCTGTTCCAGAGAACGGTTTAGTGATGTCAGTGGGCTGAATCAGGTCACAGCAGTGCAGAATGAAGACCTGTAGGAGAAGTATAGCCAAAATCGCTTTGGCGATACTAAAAGGTTTAGTCCACCTTTACAGGAAAAAAATGTAAAGGCGAGCTGCTGGATCCCACAGTGGTGAGTCTTTGAGAGGCTGGTGGAGAGGAGGTGAATATTGCATACAGAACTGCTGGTTTTCTTTTTAAAATTAGTAGGATATTTTATTTAAAGGATAGGTTCACCTTTTAAACACGTTGCGTTACACCGTATTTAGGGTGTAACATGTTCACACAGATCCCAACCACCACCTCCTAAACCATCCAACCACCCCCACCTCCTCCTAAACCACCCAACCACCCCCACCTCCTCCTAAACCACCCCCACCTCCTCCTAAACCACCCCCACCTCCTCCTAAACCACCCCCACCTCCTCCTAAACCACCCCCACCTCCTCCTAAACCACTCCCCACCTCCTCCTAAACCACTCCCCACCTCCTCCAAAACCACCTCCTAAACCACCCAACCACCCCCACCTCCTCCTAAACCACCCAACCACCTCCTCCTAAACCACCCAACCACCTCCTCCTAAACCATCCAACCACCCCCACCTCTTCCTAAACCATCCAACCACCCCCACCTCTTCCTAAACCATCCAACCACCCTCACCTCCTCCTAAACCATCCAACCACCCCCACCTCCTCCTAAACCACCCCCACCTCCTCCTAAACCACCCCCACCTCCTCCTAAACCACTCCCCACCTCCTCCAAAACCACCTCCTAAACCACCCAACCACCCCCACCTCCTCCTAAACCACCCAACCACCTCCTCCTAAACCATCCAACCACCCCCACCTCTTCCTAAACCATCCAACCACCCCCACCTCTTCCTAAACCATCCAACCACCCCCACCTCCTCCTAAACCACCCAACCACCTCCTCCTAAACCATCCAACCACCCCCACCTCTTCCTAAACCATCCAACCACCCCCACCTCCTCCTAAACCATCCAACCACCCCCACCTCCTCCTAAACCATCCAACCACCCCCACCTCTTCCTAAACCATCCAACCACCCCCACCTCCTCCTAAACCATCCAACCACCCCCACCTCCTCCTAAACCATCCAACCATCCTCACCTCCTCCTAAACCATCCAACCACCCCCACCTCCTCCTAAACCATCCAACCACCTCCACCTCCTCCTAAACCACCCCCACCTCCTCCTAAACCACCCCACCTCCTCCTAAACCACCCCCACCTCTTCCTAAACCATCCAACCACCCCCACCTCCTCCTAAACCACCCCCACCTCTTCCTAAACCATCCAACCACCCCCACCTCTTCCTAAACCATCCAACCACCCCCACCTCTTCCTAAACCATCCAACCACCCCACCTCTTCCTAAACCATCCAACCACCCCCACCTCTTCCTAAACCATCCAACCACCCCCACCTCTTCCTAAACCATCCAACCACCCCCACCTCTTCCTAAACCATCCAACCACCCCCACCTCCTCCTAAACCATCCAACCACCTCCTCCTAAACCACCCCCACCTCTTCCTAAACCATCCAACCACCCCCACCTTTTCCTAAACCATCCAACCACCCCCACCTCTTCCTAAACCACCCCCACCTCCAAGGGTTCCTCTCCACATGGCCGGAATCTGTGAACGAAGAAACTAGAAGTCCCCTCTGCTGCCATGGCAGGCGGATTGTAGTTCTTAATGGGCTGCGAGGGCGCTTATAGTCTACTGGTGCTTCTTTAGTCTTCAAGCAGAAATTCCATACAGTGGTAGAGCTGAAGGACATGTCTGCAGGAGCTTGACATCACACCCACAATCCACGGATCATGAGTGCAATGCTCTGCAAAAAATAAAAATGTAAAAATGTGCATTTATTTGGTGTTTTTTTTTTTTTTTCCCAAAGAGAGATTAACTTGAGAATAATCCTGCTCTCCCTTTATCAATATTATGTGCAAAAGATGTATATTTTTTATATGTGCAAATATTAACCACTTTCCGCCCGCCCACCATCAAATGACGACAGGGCAGTGCGGCTCTCATTCTAGGACAACGTCCTATGACGGCGCCCCAGAACAGCCGCTCTCGCACGCCTGTGGGGGTGCGCAGTGCGGTGATCGTGGCGGCCACGCCGTGTTCCTAGGACATGGCACGACCCGATCTTGGTAAAGAGCTAGTGAGTTGGCTCTTTACCCATGTGACTGGCTGTGTCCAATCACAGCCAGTCACATGTAAAAGTTATGTTTACCGGCTCTCTTCGCCTCACACTGTCGGTGTGTGGCGAGGAGAGCTGATCAGTGGCTCCTCCTCAAAGGGGAGACTAGGACAGGTAATCAGGGCCCTGATTACCATAAAGTAAAAAAAATCAGTGCCCACAACCAGTGCCCATAGTGCTGCCAGTCAGTGCCCATAGTGCTGCCAGTCAGTGCCCATTAGTGCCGCCTGTCAGTGCCCATCGTACCACCCATCAGTGCTGCCTATCAGTGCGGCATATTAGTACCTCTTAAGTGCCACCTCATCAGCGCACATCTGTGAAGGAGAAAAATTACTTATTTTTAAAATTTACTGACAGAAAATAAGAAACTTTTTTTTTTTTCTTTTTTTTATTCCGTCTTTTTTTTTTTCCGGGTTTTTTTTTTTTTTTTTTTTAGAAAGTAATAAAAAAAAAACAGCGGTGATTAAATACCACCAAAAGAAAGCTCTAATGAAAGAAATGATAGAAATGTCATATAGGTACAGTGTAGCATGACCACGCAATTGTCATTCAAAGTGTGACAGCACTGAAAGCTGAAAAAGGGCCTGGGCAGGAAAGGGGGAGTTTGAAGTGGTTAAAGTGTTATGGTGTCCCTAGTTTCTCAGTGCCAAACAATGATGTAAACAATAAAAAAAAAAACCAAAAGCTGTAAACACAATATTAAAATACATAGTACAAATATCTCGGTCTTTGAGTGCATATACAACTTCCAAAGGTGTGCCAACTAAAAAGTCCATAAATCGAACCCAAGCATGCTCCCAGTGAAAGCTACAATGAAATATGATGTCCACAAAGTGCTTCCTATAAAGTGATCTATATGCATGCAATTCTTTGTTTCCACTGTCCCACACCGTGGATGATCCCCCACCGGGGTGCTCACTCACCAGCAGGTATGGGCTAGGGATCGACCGATTATTGGCAGAGCCTATATTTCGAGGGCCGATATGCACTTTCCCCGATATATCGGAATCCGCCCCGGAGGTTAGGCCTGCATGATATTGGAAAAAAAATATATTGCGATATTTTTTTTTTCAACAATATATAAAAATATATTGCGATATTGAGGGACCCATCAATCCAGGCTAAAGTCAACAATTACCTTACCATTGATTGTACAAGGGACACCTGGGACAGCCAGGGTTAATGTTACTGTATCGATGGGATGAGTTTTGCAGCAGCCCTTCTTCTGATTGTATATATTATATACTGCACAGTGCACTGGAGTCCGGGATAGCCAGTGTTAATGTTGCTGACACTGTAGGGATTGGGAAGGATGCTGGGAATGGATGGAAATCATGAAGCATATAGACAGCCTTCTAAATTTTAATTGCAGATACTGGGCAGGCCAGGGTTAATAATGGTACTCAATTACTCAGTCTCAGTGACAGTGTGGAATCGGATTATTCAGTCTTTCTCACAGTGGTGGTAGGAGGCTGGAGCGGTGGACTAGGAGCAGGTAAAAGATCACAGCCGCATACACTGACTCACTCCACTTCCGTGCACTGCAGCCCACACGTTCAGTCTCACTCTCCGCCCTAGTCTTCTCAATGGCACAGTCAGGGAACCAATCACGCAGTGAGTAGCGGCACAGCGAACCAATCAGGTGTGCAGGCACGCGTGATTGGTTAGCTGTGCAGCTGCTCACGGCGCGCTGCTCGCCGCTGAAGTGGGACGGATGTCTGTGAGTTCTCCTCCGAGTCCCGACTTCTCCCTGCCTAACGGAAGTCTGTGAGTCCTCCTCCGAGTCCCTTCCCCCTGCCTATGCAAAATATCGTGACCTCGGCGATATGAATATCGCCCACGTCCGCAGAACGATAGTCGATATCATATCGACTATCGTTCAGCCGTTCCGGAGGTGACCGATATTTTGTGAAAGTGCTTGAACCGGAGTGATGCCTGCAGCTAGAGGCATCACCCGGTACCGGCGTCCATAGCTGACAGTTGGCTGTCTTGTAATGATAACCGCTGCGGCTGAGAAGCCACTCGGCTGTTATTACAAGGAGCGTACATTTTTTTAAATGTACGAAAATATCGGCTGATACCGATATGCACTGGCCAAAATATCGTTATTGGCAACGAAAAACCGATATTGGTCGATCACTAGTATGGACCCCCTGAGCTTATGCCGATGAAGAACTGAGATGCAGAGATGAACTTAGCCTAAAAAACACAGACTTTAATTCTACACTGTTGTTTTGGCCTACCATATATTTCTTGTATTACACAGGACTGACACAGAGCCTAAAGCGAGGTGATCTGGGGGCTGTATATACATTCCTAGATCTATTGATTGCATTTGTTCAGCAGATCACGGTTTCCCTCTGCGTTAGGTTGTACTTCACTGACAGCCATCATTCAGAAAGAGCCAGACGAAACCCACATTGATCTTTCAGTGGGTGTAAATCCAATAGTTTTGTTTTTGTGAAACAAAATAAAGAAGCGAGTTCTTGGCGTGACTATTTTCGGTAATTGGTTTAACAGCTTTTTCCTATCCAGGGAAGAGCCAGCGGGTACTTCGTGTTATTTCAGAGCATACAGATATCCAAAAATGTAAATGCAGACAGCCAAATGTACATTGTGAGAGGGGCACTAGCACCTTAAAGTAGAGATGCACCGAGATTTTGGCTGTGGAAACATATCGGCCGAAAATTGTGACAGCATGGTGACAATAATGGCACAAAGAACGCACCTGATTCTGCCAAAATTCTGCTGCGATTTCATGGCGATTTAGCTGTGATTTTTACCAACATTTTACTGTGCTTATGGTGTTTTTCATGGGTCATGTGACCCAAAAACCGTATCACAAATGTAACACAAGTGCGTTATTGATGCATTCTTGCTGCATTTCAATGGGAGGTGCATTTTTTTTTTTTTAACTGCCCAAAAATGCAGCAAGCAAGATTTTTAACCACAACAGAAGTGCAGCTGACCAGTGTGAAGACATACATAGAACTTAAAGGGATACATTATTCATTATTATATATACACACAACTTTCTTTTTTTTTTTTTGTTTTTCATTAAAAAAAAAAGAAATATATAATCTCTGAAAAGTGAGTACACCCCTCATATTTCTGTAAATATTTTATTCTATCTTTTCATGTGACAACACTGAAGAAATGACACTTTGCTACAATGTAAAGTAGTGAGTGTACAGCTTGTATAACAGTGTAAATTTGCTGTCCCCTCAAAATAACTCAACACACAGCCATTAATGTCTAAACCGCTGGCAACAAAAGTGAGTACACCTCTAAGTGAAAATGTCCAAATTGGGCCCAAAGTGTCAATATTTTGTGTGGCCACCATTATTTTCCAGCACTGCCTTAACCCTCTTGGGCATGGAGTTCACCAGAGCTTCACAGGTTACCACTGGAATCCTCTTCCCCTCCTCCATGATATCACGGAGCTGGTGGATGTTAGAGACCTTGTGCTCCTCCACCGTCCGTTTGAGGAATCCCCACAGAGGCTCAATAGGGTTTAGGTCTGGAGACATGCTTGGCCAGTCTATTACCTTTACCCTCAGCTTCTTTAGCAAGGCAGTGGTCGTCTTGGAGGTGTGTTTGGGGTCGTTATCATGTTGAAATATTGCCCTGCAGCCCAGTCTCCGAAGGGAGAGGATCATGCTCTGCTTCAGTATGTCACAGTACATGTTGGCATTCATGGTTCCCTCAATAAGCTGTAGCTCCCCAGTGCTGGCACCAACATTTCCATTCGGTGCACCTCTACCTTAACCACTTTACAACCGGAGGATTTTGCTGTCTTCCGTCCAGGCCACTTTTTGCGATTCGGCGCTGTGCGACTTCAACTGACAATTGCGCGGTCGTGCGACGCCGTACCCAAACGAAATTTACGTCCTTTTTCTCCCACAAACAGAGCTTTCTTTTGGTGGTATTTGATCACCTGTGCGATTTTTACTTTTTGCGCTATAAACAAAAAAAGAGCGTTTATTTTGAAAAAATAACAATATTTTTCACATTTTTTTATATGAAATTCCCCCCAAAAAAGATGTAAAAACCAATTTTTTTAAAAGTTTTTGGCCAATTTGTTTTATGCTACATATGTTTGGTAAAAAAAATCGCAATAAGCGTATTTTGATTGGTTTGCGCAAAAGTTATTGCGTTTACTAACAAAGGGAAAGATTTCTGTCATTTTTGGTGTTTTTTTTTTTAACGCGTAATGGCGGCGATCTGCGATTTTTTTTTCGGGACTGCGACATTGCGGCGGACAGACCGGACCCCTGACTGACATTTTTGACACTTTTGGGGGTACCAGTGACATTACTGCAGTAATCAGTGCTATATATATGCACTGTTACTGTAAAAATGACACTGGCAGGGAAGGGGTTAATTTTATTGGAGAGGGAGGGGTTAATGTATGCCTGGTGCTTACTGACGTGTAGGGGGGGAGGTGACTATGTGATTCATGGACAGATCGGATGTCCAGCTATGCTGAACAGTCCGATCTGTCACTCCCTGTCACTATGGAGATCCGCCCGCTGTGTTTACACACAGCGGGCGGATCTCCAGACTCGATCCCCGACGATCGGGTAAGAGCAGCGGCGATCGCCGCTGCTCCTCCCCTGGCCCGACTCCCGCTGTGAATGAAAACAGCGGGAGCGAGCCTCCGGCGGCGCGCAAGCGCCGCCCAGAAGGGGAGGAGTCCAGTCACGTTAATACTACGTGACTGGACGGGAACGAGCCACTCTGCCGCAGTACTATTACCGTGAGCGGTAGTAGAGTGGTTAAAGTGTAAATATACTGATTTTAATTGTGTTCTAAATGTGTGTAAAAGACTTCAGCTTTGCATGTACATAAATCTATACAGGGGAATTTATGCAGGGTGTCGTATACATTCCGTGGGGGGTGCAGCATCAAAAGTGTAGGTGCTTGCACCCGATTCACGTACCTGTTACAGACCTATATGCACTATATTATCAAAAGTATTGGGACGCCTGCCTTTACACGCACATGCATTTTAATGGCAGCCCAGTCTTAGTCCATAGTGTTCAATATTGAGTTGGCCCACCCTTTGCAGCTATAACAGCTTCAACTCTTCTGGGAAGAGTTGAAGCTGTTAGGAGTGTCTATGGGAATGTTTGACCATTCTTCCAGAAGCCATTTGTGAAGTCAGGCACTGATGTTAGAGAGAAGGCCTGGCTCGCAGTCTGCGCTCTAATTCATCCCAAAGGTGTTCTATTGGGTTGATGTCAGGACTCAGACCAGTCAAGTTCCTCCACCCCAAACTCGCTCATCCACAGAACTCCTGTTCTGTGACTGGCCAGGGCTGCGATGATGTCACTCCGGCGCACGCACGTAGGAGCCATCAGTCACGGCATTCCTTCAGAGCGTATACGCCAGTGATGTAATTGGCTGCTAGTACAGTAAATATCTCCTAAACGGTGCTAGGTTAGGAGATCTTTTCACTACCTATAGGTAAGCCTTAACCACTTAAGCCCCGGAAGATTTTACCCCCTTCCTGACCAGGGGGTATTTTGCGATTCGGCACTGCGTGAATTTAACGGACAATTGCGCGGTCATGCTACACTGTACCTAAACGAATTTGACGTCCTTTTTTTCCCCACAAACAGAGCTTTCTTTTGGTGGTACTTGATCACCTGTGCGATTTTTTTGATCATGCGCTATAAACAAAAAAAGAGCGTCAATTTTGCAAAAATAACAATATTTTTAAAATTTTTTTATATGAAATTCCCCAAAAAAAATGTAAAAATCAAAATTTTTTAACATTTTCGGCCAATTTGTTTTATGCTACATATGTTTGGTAAAAAAAATCGCAAAAAGCGTATTTTGATTGGTTTGCGCAAAAGTTATCGCGTTTACTAACAAAGGGAAAGATTTTTGTCTTTTTTTTTTAACGCGTAATGGCGGCGATCTGCGTTTTTTTTTTTTTTTTGCGGGACTGCGACATTGCGGCGGACAGGTCGGACCCTTGACTGACATTTTTGACACTTTTGGGGTTACCAGTGACATTACTGCAGTAATCAGTGCTATAAATATGCACTGTTACTGTAAAATGACACTGGTAGTGAAGGGGTTAACTTTATTTGAGAGGGAGGGGCTGTGTGTGTCCCTAGGGGCGTGATTCTAACTGTGGTTGGCTGTGGCTTGAGGTGTAGGAACAATGATCAACGGTCCTACATAGTAGAACCCTATGATCATTGTTTCTACACAGGGGAGAATGACAGGCGGCTTGTTTACACAAGCCGCCGGACTTTCTCCCTCTCCCCCGACGATCGCAGAGTGACCGGCGGACATCGGGTCCGCCGGTCACACGCGCGGACGGGTCCGGGAGCGCGCCTCCGGCGGCACGTGCTCTCTCCTGAGACCCTCACAGGCTAGTGACGTCTATATACGTCACTTTGCCTGTGAGGGGCTGACCGCCGCAGTATATGTACTTGCGGCGGTCCTTGCGGCAAGTGGTTAATATAGGCTTACCTATAGGTAAAACTTAAAGATTGAAGTTTACTTTCTCTTTAACCACTTCTGGACCGGAAGGATTTACACCCTTATGACCAGGCCGTTTTTTGCATTATTTTAACTGACAATTGCGTGGTCTTGCAGCGATGTACCCAGATAACATTGATATCCTTTTTTTCCCACAAATAGAGCTTTCTTTAGGTGGTATTTGATCACCTGTGTATCTGTCGCTATAAACAAAAAAATAGTGACAATTCTGGGGAAAAAAACAATATTTTGTGCTATAAAATATTTCTGCTATAAATCATTTTTTTTAAAAATCTGATTTTTTTCATAACTTTCGGTTAATTTGTATTCTGCTACATATTGGTAAAAAAAATAAAAAATCCCAATAAGTATATTTTGATTGGTTTGCACAAAAGTTATCACGTTTACAAACTAGGTGAAAGATTTATGTCATTTTTTTTAAATTTATTTTTTACTAGTAATGGTGGCGATCAGTGATTTTTTAGCATGACTGCGACATTGCGGCGGACAGATCGGACCCCTAACTGACATTTTTGACACTTTTGGGGGGACCAGTGACATTACTACAGTAATCAGTGCTAAAAATATACATTGTTACTGTAATAATGACACTGGCAGGGAAGTGGTTAACACCAGGGGTGATCAAATGGTTAAATGTGTCCCTAGGGGGTGCTTCTAACTGTGGGGGTTGGTGGGCTTGCTGCAGGAACACAGAGACCTTTGTTCATAAAGTACTAAAAGTTTGCTGATAAGTGATTAATAAAAAAAATAATTAGCTTGTTTTCATCCTCAGTTTTTTTTACAGCTGGTAGCTGACTGGCTCATGAGCCACTGGAACTCTTTCTGAAGTGCCTGGAGGACCAGAGCGATGACATGACATCCGTTTCGGTCCAGGGTGGAAGTTAACCATTTTCATTTTTTATTTTTTTAAAGCAAAAGATTAACTTTTTTTTTTTTTTTTTGATCTATTGCTTTTAAAGGTAAAAAAGAGATTAGGGGTCTTTTTGACCCCAGATCTCCATAAAGAGGACCGGTCATCCTTATTTCGTTTACAAGGGATGTTTGCAAAAGTGCTAAAAAAAAAAATTCAAGGGAATGTGTAAAAATAAGTATAAAAATTTAACGCAACCCCATCCCTCTGTGCTTGCACGCAGAAGCGAACACGTGCTTAAGTTCCGCACACATATGTAAATGGTATTCGCAACCACAAGTGAGGTATCACTGCCAACGTTAGAGCAATAATTCTAGCTCTAGACCCCCTCTGTAACTCTACAGGTGACCTGTAAAGGCGTTTAAAGCATTGCCTATGGATATTTTTAAATACCGTCGTCTCCATTTCATGAGCGTGCACAATTTTAAAGCGTGACTTGTTGGGTATATGTTTACCCAGCATAACATATTTTCTTTCACATTTTACCAAAAAAATTTGGTAAATAATTTTTTTTTAAATTATTTTATTAATCATTGAAGTGTATTTTTTACCAAAAAATTGCATTTGCAAAACCGCTGTGCAAATACTGTGACAAAAAAATTGCAATGATCACCATTTTATTCCCTAGGGCAGTAATGGTGAACCTTGGCACTCCAGTTGTTTTGGAACTACATTTCCCATGACGCTCATCTATACTGCAGAGTGCATGAGCATCATGGGAAATGTAGTTCCACAACATCTGGGGTGCCAAGGTTGGCCATCACTGCCCTAGGGTCTCTGCTAAAAAATAAATATATGTTTGGGGGTTTCAAGTAATTTTTCAAATTTTTGCAAAAAAAAAAAAAACTGATTTAAACTTGTAAAAAAAAAAGTGCCAGAAAAAGCCTGATCTTCAAGTGGTTTAACCTCTTGAAGATCGTTTTCGGCGTTTTGCATACATGGAAGTGTAGTGGAGGGGTCTAGGTTCTTTTAGACCCTCGATCCCTCCATAAAGAGTACCTGTCACTGCATATTGGTGTCACAAGGGATGTTTACATTGCTTGTGACAGCAATAAAAGTGATCAGATTTTTTTTTTTTTTTTTAAACCTGTAATAAAGTTAAAAAAAAAAATAAAATAAATTGGAAAAAAAAAAATTTAGCCGTCCCCGTTAGCTCACGCACAAAAAAAAATGTATACGGAAGTCGAGCCGCGAATGAAATCGCTATTCAAACCACACATGTGAGGTATCGCCGCGATCGCCAGAGCGTGTGCAATAATTTAAAAAAAAGGAGCTACACTCTACCTCTAAACTGGTAACCGTTAAATAAATTTAAAGCGTCGCCGATTGAGATCTCTATTGACCGTAGTTTGTCGCCATCCCACCGGTGTGCGCAATTTTAAACCATAACATGTTGGGTATCTTTTTACTCGGCGTGACATCATCTTTCACAATATACAAAAAAAAATGGGCTAACTTTACTGTTTAGTATTTTTTAAATGAAGTGAAATGTGATTTTACAAAAATTTTCCCAAAAAATGGCGTTTTAAAGACCGCTGCGCAAATACCGAGTGACAAAAAATATTACAATGACCGACATTTTATTCTCCAGAGTCTTTGCTAAAAATATATATATAATGTTTGGGGGTTCTGATTAGTTTTCTAGGAAAAAATACTGGTTTTAACTTGGAAACATAAAGTGTCCGAAATAGGGCTGGGGCTTAAGTGGTTAAGTAAATTGTTAGGGTCAATTTGGTTGTTTTGCAGTCTGGCTGGTAAGTGTGCTGGAAAAAAGAAAATTCGTTTGTGACAGAACTTTGTCACCCTATATCAGGAAGTGCCTGTAATGGCAGGATTGCTAAGGATTGTTTTAATGAAGCTGCAAATTCAATATTTATTTTAAAATGACTGTGTGTTACCCATGCCCTAAAATTGGAGAAGGGTCGTTGGTATTTTAACTTTTCAGTGCCCAGAGTTACTAAAGTTTTTACTCAAGTTGGGCTTCATGTGTTTTTTTTTTTTTTTTTAACTTTCTATCTGGCTGCATGGACCCAGCTCACCTCACCGTTTAACCCCGCTCTGGAACAGTGAGACAGCTGTGCTCGTAAATGAATTCATCTGAAATATTAATGAAGGTATCATGTGTGCTTTCCTGCAGGTATGCAGTAATGGATTGTGCTTCAATGCATTGCTACACAGCAATGTGATGTCGCTTTCACTTATGTGACACTACAAGACCCAATTCACACAGCCATTTGTAAATGACAGTCACATGCAAAGCATTTAAACATTTTGGAGCAACTCTCTTCAACTGGTTAGAGCACCAATCTGCTGCAGACTGGGGGTATTGAATAACCGATATTAATGGGGGGGCTACAGTGGCGGCGGTCCATTAGGGGCGCAGGGGCGCCACCCCACCATCAATGCATCCGGCCCCCTAATCTAGATACAGAGCGCCGGGCGCATGGGTTCCAATGGGGTTTTGTTTTTGTTTTTTGAAGCATGTGATTAGCGCTAGAGGCTCTAATAGGCTTCAAAAAAAAGGGTGGGCTCAGGGCGCAGAGCTCTGCGCCCTAAGCCCACCCAGTTGTCTGACAGTAGCGAATGAATTTTCGCTATTATCACACTGATTCTCCTCTAAGTCAATCAGGAAGTGGGTCCTGAGACCCGTTTCCAGATTGGCCGAAAGGAGAGGCCATGCTATTGGCCAAGGAGGTGGGAGGCGACGCAGGGGAAGCCCCACCCTGGAGGAGACTGAGGGGGGAAGCCGCTGCCTTCACATGTCAGTCCAGGGTGAGTGAGCCGGAGGGGGGGGGGGTGTATGGTGTGCGGGCTTGAGCTGGTGTGGTCTGGGGGGGGGGGGGGTATGGTGTGCGGGCTGGAGCTGGTGTGGTCTGGGGGGGGGGGGGTATGGTGTGCGGGCTGGAGCTGGTGTGGTCTGGGGGGGTATGGTGTGCGGGCTGGAGCTGGTGTGGTCTGGGGGGGTATGGTATGGTCCGGTAGGGGGGGGGGTATGGTGTGCGGGCTGGAGCTGGTGTGGTCTGGGGGGGTATGGTATGGTCCGGTAGGGGGGGGGGGTATGGTGTGCGGGCTGGAGCTGGTGTGGTCTGGGGGGGTATGGTATGGTCCGGTAGGGGGGGTATGGTGTGCGGGCTGGAGCTGGTGTGGTCCGGGGGGGGGGGGTGGTGTATCGTGTGCGGGCTGGAGCTGGTGTGGTCTGGGGGGGGGGTATAGTGTGCAGGCTGGAGCTTGTGTGGTCTGGTAGGGGGGGTATGGTATGCAGGCTGGAGCTAGTGTGGTCCCTCTGACGCCCCCCCGCCCATGGAGCACCAGCCGCCACTGGTGGGCTGACTGTAGTGTTAATGAGGCATTTAGTGAGCTTCACCAGTTCTGAAGCCTCCTTGAAGTGACCCAGTCGGCACAGGGACACTTAAGCCCCGTACACACGTACCGATTGTCGGCCGTAAATATTCGGCCGACGACTGATCGGCCGATTGTAGGCTTGTTAGTATGATGCTGCCGACAGCGCACTTTCGGCCGAAAAGAATCTGTCGTGCAGGCATTAAAATTTTTGTTGGCCAACACCAGAATGGCCGATTGTTCGCCAGTCAGTACAGATTTCGGCCGACAGACAGCAGATTAGCAAGACTGGGCATGCTCAGAAAAGAAAAAAGACAAGGAAAGTTAACCATCACATGACATCACTTCTGCAGTCGGCTGTTTTTGTCCGACAAAATTCGTGTGCAGTCTTTTGCACTTTTCAACAGACACGACAGCCCTGGACAAAAGACGGCCGATCGTTCGGCCGACGATCGGTACGTGTGTACGGGGCTTAACAGCCAAAACCGTACCTGCTAAAGGTACTGTGCTAAAGGTACGGTCCAAAGCAACTCAAACAACAAGAAAACAGGGGCACGGGATCCTCATTAGCATAACAGTAATTATTTTTTAAAAAGACAAAAGTGCACTTACAGTTAAAATTCTTGGAAATCGGCATAAGTGGTAGAAATCACCAAGTTGAAGACAAACCAAGGCTGTATACAGGAAACGGCAATTCCAGATTCCCATCACAGGGACCCGCTCTGATAGCTATCAAAAAAGCCACCAATAGACAGCATCCAATGCCTCTGCCTAATGCCTCGTGGTGACCTCTACATGCTGGTGACAAAAGGGGGGCAGTAACATGTTTCGAAGGACAACTCTTCTTTCTCAAACCTCTTAATGCATCTAGCAGAGTAGCAGGTTTTCAACCCACCTAAGCAGCCAAATACTTGAAGCAGCCAAGGGACCACAAATTGGCAGTTTTCAAAAATATGGAGATGTGGTTTCGGCAATCATAGGGTTAAAAACACTTTTGTGTCTGCTGTTTTTTTAGCTGCCTTTCCTCTTTAGATCTGTGCTGTATTACAGTGTGAAACGTTGCCTCTGTGCAGGAGCTTCCTATAATAAAGACCAGTTGGTGCTGCTTTTTCTCCTTGTGCAGGGTGACCGGTCTCCTCTACACCCCCTCCTGTAGTTTTTTGCAGGCAGCCTGTAGTGGGTGGAGCCTACTGGGTCCCTCCCACAGTTCATGGACCCCCTGGCTATCACACCTACAGATTTAGACTTTTATCTATGTTTATTTGTACTTCATGTGTTCATATGTGAAATGCTAGTTGACCACTAGGTGGACACACTAATGATTCGCCAGTAAGTGGTGAATACTTTATGGTGTTATGGGGTTGGGGCTTTTTAATATGTTATTTTATGAAATCCCCTCGGAGCTTTCCCTCTTCTCTTTATTGTTTTGGGCAGTGCTCAGATGAGGATCACCACTTACTAATTTTCTGTACACCTCAAGGCGCTATTTATTTCCGGATGATGACCGCTGGAACGCACGGTGGACTTCCTTGCTTTCTCTGCGAAGCATTGCAGCCTGTGATTAGGCTATTTCCAGGCCGCTGGGATGCATGAGCTGAAGCTGTGCGTTCCAGATGACCACTTCTGGTCGGTATAATTTCCGGTTTTACTACTTATATGTGCGTACCTGTGTCATTTAGCTACACCTCTGAAGAAATCTTATTGGATGAAACGCGTCGGTCGGGACGCTATGACACCGGTACGCCATTGAGCCGTGGCTACTTCACATACTAGTTGGATGCTTATTCTTTACTCACTTTTGTAAGTACCCTTTTAATTGCTCTTTGTTTTACCAAACGGGTCTTCACTATCATTACTCTATTGTTTTTTTGGTGGTGGCTCTCCCATCCACGAGAGCTTAGGCATCTCATTCCATACACCAATGACATCTTGAGGAGGAGTGGAGAGAGGTGGAGACGAATTGGATGAACGTTCGTTTTTTACACAGCTGATCCCCTTTTGTTTTCTCTATGTGCTCCATACTATGGAGGTCTAGTAAGCAGCCTCTGTTGGACACTTTGGTGTTGTGTGCCATTCTCTCACATGAATGCTGGTGATGGGATGTCATCTTTCTACATGGACTTGAGGCATTTATGTGCCTAATTTTTAGCGCTGCATTTGGACTTTCACTGGCTGCTTTTTAAGGGATTTTTTATTTTAGCGAGGATATTTCCTATTGTTTACCAACCCTAGGGCCAATGATATGGGGACACCCTTTCAAATGATCAGGTGTTTACAGTTAGGCCTCTTTCACACAGGCGTTCTGTATGTCCGCATATCATCCCATCCATTTGCGGATGATATATGGACATAATGTAAGTCAATGGGATTGCGGATGACACCGCTGACATCTGATTTGCGTCCTTTCAGTTATGTTCCGTTTTTTGGAACGGAAGAGAACCCTATTTTTCTTCGGAACGGATACAAAATCTGATGTCAGCGGTGTCAATCCGCAATCCCATAGACATACATTATGTCCGTATATCATCCACAAACAGATGGGATGATATGCGGACATACGGACCGGATGACACAAGTGTCATCCGTGTCCATAAAAAAAAAAAACAAAAAGTGCCGGAGCGGATCGCAATACGGTCCGCTCCGTGTGAAAGAGGCCTTAAGTGTACTGGTAATACTATGACTTACAAAGACATTTTGGAAAATTGTGTGCTTCCAACCTTGTGGTAACGGTTTGGTGAAGGCCCATTTCTGTTCCAGCATGACTTTTCCCCTGCTCACAAAGCCAGCTCCATAAAGAATTAATGAGTTTGGTGTGGAGGAACTCGAGAGCTCTAACTTCAACCCTCGGTGAGTCCTATTTTGCAACCCTACTGAACACCTTTGCTAGAAATTGGAACTCTGATTGTAAGTCAGGTCTTCTCGTCCAACATCGGTACCTTTACAAATGTTCTTTTGCCCAAATGGCCACAAATTACCACAGACATGCTCCAAAATCTTTTGGAAAGCCATCTCAGAAGAGTGAAGGCTGTTAAAACTTCAAAGGGGGGCAACTCCATATTAATGTCTATGACTTTGGATTGAGTTGGCAAAAAATGTCCTATAAGTTTGATGGTCAATTGTCCACAAATGTTTAGCCATATGGTGTAGATAACATCACTTAGCCCTCGTTCACACCAGTGCGATTTGTCATGCGATTTTGAACTGTCAAGTCGCACTCTATTGTCGGCAATGGAACCGTTCATATCGCCACAAATGTGAAAAAGGTTCCTGCACTACTTTTTTTTTTTCTGATTTCATTGAGACTTGCATAGACTTCTGTTACCACTTGACCTCCGGAAGACCAGGCTGTTTTTTGCGATACAACCCCACAAATCAAGCTTTCTTTTGATGGTATTTGATCACCTCTAAATTTTATTTTTGCGCTAGAAACAAAAAAAAGACCTACAATTTTGAAAAAAAAAACAATATTTTTTACTTTCTGCTATAAAACCTATCCAATAAAAAAAAATGTAAAAAATCTAATTTCTTCATCAATTTAGGCCAATATGTATTCTGCTACATATTTTTGGTAAAAAATATCCCTATAAGTGTATATTGATTGGTTTGCTCAAAAGTTCTAGCGTCTACAAACTGTTTTTTTTTTTTTTTTTTTTTTAATTTATTTTTATTTGTAATGGCAGCAATCAGCGACTTACAGCGGGTCTGCTATTGCAGCGGACATTCGGACACTAACTTACACTTGACACTTTTTGGGGACCAGTGACATTGAGTCCCAGTTCACATTGGGGCCACTTGTCGGGTGACTTTTCGGCCTGACAAGTCGCGCTCCATTCAGTGCAACGAAACCGTTCTAATCAGAGTGACTCAAATCGCTCTGACTTAGAAAAAGGTTCCTGCACTACTTGGGGGCGACTTCGGATCGGCTTGCATTGACTTCTATTAGAGAAGTCATTTGCAAGCCCTGCTGAAGTTGCGCTGCACGGGACGGCTTCAAAGTCAGGCGACTTTGAAGCCACCCCAGTGTGAACCAAGCCTTATACAGTGCTAAAAAATATGCACTGTCACTGTACTAATGAGACTGGCTGGAAAGGGGTTAACATCCAGGGCAAACAAAGGGCTGAATGTGTGTCTAGCCAGTGTGTTAGTACAGTGAAGGTGCTTTTACTAGGGGAAGGCATGGATCCATGTCACTGCTTTGCAGCAACATAGGATCCATGCCTTTCCTACTGACAGAACGGTGCTCTGCCTTGTTTACATAGGCAGACAACTTCTCTGCTCGATCATTGGCGTATGTATGCTGGTGGATATTGAGTCCGCCGTACCCGCTGCTGGGCTCCCGCTGTGTGTGTGATCACAACGAGAGCGAGCCGCCAGCGGCACGCATGCACGCCTCCTACCAGGAAGAGCCGGATCACGTGTGTGTGTGTGTATGTATGTATGTATATATATATGTGTATGTGTGTGTGTGTGTGTATATATATATATATATATATATGTGTGTGTGTGTGTGTATATATATATATATATATATGTGTGTGTGTGTATATATATATATATATATGTATATGTGATCTGGGGCACAGGTGCCTCCCTTTAGCAGTAAAACTATTATGGGACAGACCTGAAGTGGTCAAATAAAGTTGCAAGCCGCAATGAAATTGGCAGTGCAGATCGCACTGATCTGCGGCTTTGAAATTGCACTGATTGAAGTAGCGCGATTTCAGAACCGCACCAGTGTGAACAAGGGCCTAAACCCCAACTGGACCATTACACACCGCTCTCCATTTGTATGATATAGTTACACTCCCATTGCCAACTGTGAGCGTGTGTAAACCACTCCAGGATACCGCTGCACGGGAGCTTTTGTGTAACTCTCCCCAGTCCCATGTAAATTATTGTTTTAATGCTGTTATTGATTTTAAGTACTCAATCAGTTACGCTGGCACTGGGTTTTATTTAATAGCTTTGTACATTTATACTCTCCTATGGAGCTCAGGTTCTGTTTTGTGGATGTTGTTCCATGCTGTAAGGTCTGACAGGTGGAGTTGCTGGTAGCTAGGATGCAAAGACTTGGGGTCTTTTCACACGAACGATCCGATCAGATCCACCTGTCAGTTTTTTTAGACGGATCTGATCGGATCCTCCATGCATCCCTATGGGGCAGCAGATGTCAGCGGTGACATGTCAGCTGACACCCGCTGCCATCCGCATCCGATCCTGTCCGTGAAATCCGGACGGATGGAAACCCTATTTTCCATCCGTCTAGGGGATCAGATCGGATGGGATTGGATGAGAGTGGACAGGCGGTCCGTTCTCATCCGATTCCCCCATAGAGAGCAGCGGGGCTCTGACACCTCCCTCTCTGCACACAGAGCGGAGAGGGAGCTGTCACCTTCCTTCTCAGCGGGGATTGGCAGATCGATCCCCCACTGAGCAGAGAACGGAGCTCATCGGAAAGGCTGATCGTATGAAAGGACCCTAAGTTCTCTAATCCCTGAGTAATTGAAAAAGCAGGTGGGGAATAAAATTGCCAAAAATTACCCAAAAGTGAAATTTCATTTATTTCATTTTTTTTTTTGGTCAGTTGATGATTTATAATTCCGCTATGTGATGTTCTCTCACAGCACTTGTGGTGACCTCAGCTGTGCAAGAGTTGCATCTATTTAAATGCTTAAAAGGGAACATCTAATCAAGGAAGGAAAATATTTGTCATTCCGAGTTGGCTTAATGTAGGTCTCCTGAGAGAGGCTGTTGTACGGAGGTATACAGAGAGGAACTCGACAGCTGAGCCCCGTCTCCCACAATTCTTTGAGGCATAGCCAAGAAATCTGATGAACTTCTTTCCAACTCCCGAAAACCAGGAACACTACAGTTTCCAAAATAGTCATCTGCTTTAGTTTTTGTCACCTTAGTGCCGGGATTGGCAAATTTGCTTTGAATCTAGGAGCCAGGTAAAAAAGATAGGAGCCATTTTTTTTTTTTTAACTAACAAATCCTACAAGTGGAACATGTAACATGTTCCCGAAGGTGAACAACTCCTTTAACCCTTTTGCTGCCAGAGCCGTTTGTGTTTTTTGTAAAAAATAAAAAAAAATACATTTTAGGACTGAAGATTACATAAAACCCCCAAACATTATATTTTTTCTGAAAGCAAACACCCTACAGCAGGGAGTCTCCAAACTGTGGCCCATGGGCCGGATGCGGTGCCTTGCTTGCCTTTATCTGGCCCTTGGAACACTTTTCCTCCCACTAATACAAGGCACTATTTCTCCCACTGACCAACAATGGGGGGGCACTATGCCCTCTATAAATTCCTGGGATGGGGTGTTTTTACTTCTTACAGGGGTGCTGTGTAATTTTTATACTCCCACTGACCACCAAGCCTGAGGCATCATCTGCTCCCATTGGTCACACTTCGTCCCCACTAAAGTCTGAGGGACCATTAACTGGCCCCTTGTTTAGAAAGTTTGGAGACCCCTGCCCTAGAGAATAGAATAGTGGTAGTTACAATTTAGATTTTTTTCAAATATTAAATTTTATTGAATCAAAGAATAGTAACAACAGAACATATACGAAAAATCCACTGTGTACAATCCTCCAGTGCAGGTAAAGCAAAATGTAAGAAATACAAAACCATCAGAGAGATCTAAGTACAACTTAATCTGCTGGATACAAAAGGAAGACATCAAAAAACGGACCCCACCAAAGTGGGAGGTAATCGTGCGACCCTGAGGCAGAAGGTATACCCCAATAGATCGTAATTAAGCAAGAAACAGTTTATAAACAAGTGGTATAGCACAGTAAGGAAAGTCTCTACATCCATTGCATGTGTAGTGGTATTTGGTATTATATGAAAAAAAAAAAAAAGAAAACCCCGTATAAGAAAGGAGAGAGGAGACCGAGACGGGACAAGGAAGAGAAAGGGAAAAGGAAAGGAGGGTGAGGAAAGGAATGGGGGAGGAGGCAGGGGCAGTGGGATGTCGCTCCGGGCCAGCACACCCCATCAAGCTATGTACTCCAGCAGACCTCACGAGCACATCAGGGCTTTCCCCCTGTCGGAGATGAGAAACATATTCCAGTAACCCCATATATTTTCGTATTTGTCACCGTCTATGTAGCGCCGTGAGGATCAGGTCCTCCATCTTATTGATGTCCTCCAACCCGCGCATGCAATCCCCGATGGTGGGTATCCGGGATAGTTACAATTTTTTTAAGTCACACAATATTACCGCAATTAAAGTTTAATTTTAGGGGGCACAAAAACAAAAGATAACATTTAAAAGCTGAGGTGGCACCGAGTAAATAGATACCAAACATGTCAAACCTTAAACATGCCAGTACCCTATATTTTCCATAGGCGATGCTTTAAAACAGGGCTCGACAAACCCCAGGTGCCAGGTCACATTAGCGAGTAGAATTAGCGGCCTGGCGCCTGGGCTACACTGCGGCCGCTGCCTGTGGATGCGCAGACTAAGATGTCGCGCCGGCCGGTAATTGAGGCTGTGGCTTTGCGGCCTGCTGTAGGGAGACTCTTCCATCGGGGAACTGCCACCCTCTTGTGGTGGCCAAGGCTGCAACAAGCAGTCACTGGCAGCGCTGAGATGGAAACTTTTTTTTTTTTTTTTTTTCCATCAAAATTCATTTTTTTATTCTCTCCGTCATGCCACACAGCCGAAGGCCCCTTTCACATGGGCTGTCTGATCAGAACCACCTGTCAGTTTTTCAGGCGGACCTGATCGGACCCTCCAGTCTCTATGGAGTGGCGGATGTCTGCTGACAACCGCCGCCATCCGGTCCTGTCCACCAAAAACAGACGCATGGTGGTCCTACTTTCCATCTGTCCGACTGATCGAATCCGATGGCATCGGATTGAAATGGACAGGTAGTCCATTTCCATCCGACTGCTCCATAGAGGAGAGTGGGACTGTGTCCATGTTCCCCCTGCGTAGTGGAGTGGAAAAGACCTGTCATCCACCTGCTCAGCGGGGATTAGAAGAGAAATGGGGTGTAAGGTGGCATGAGTTACTGGATCTCCTATCGCCTCCAACTTGCTGCACCGTCCTTCCCTAGTGAGCCACTGCCCATCACACCATCAAGCCAAGTACACATGGGCCAAATGCCGGGCAACATCAGCCGGTTCATTAAAAACTGGCCGCCAATGGGCCCGTGTGTATGGCAACCGGTCTGACAGAAGCCGGCCATTCGGCATGCGTGAAAAAAGCTGGCTCCTAACTTTTTTAGCTGGCTCCTAGATTTCAAGCAAATTTGTCAGGCCCCGCTTTAAAAGCCCCCTATAAGTCATTAGTTTAGCGTTACAAAGGTGATCTGGTGCTAGAATTATTGCTCTTATTCCGGCATGCGTGGCGATATGTAAGGTGTATCGCAATCGACCTTTTCAGGCGTAGTCACTCAGCCGCATGTGTTTACGTTTGTAGTTGTACGTGTGTATATATGGGGGGAGGGGGGGGGCGGCATTCTATGCATAAAGGTAATGTGTGCAGCAGCGCCTCCAGCCCCCCTTTAAATTTACCTGAGCCACATCTCGATTTGCACTAGTGCCTCGGCTCTCCCAGGTCTACCCCTCATTAGCTGAGACAGAAGCTGAAACCATTGGCTCCTGCTAGTCAGTCACAACCAGTGAGCCAATGAGGAGAGAGCAGGGGCTGAGCCACACTGTGTATATGAATGGACATAAGGAGCAGCAGCTCGGGAGCCCCCATAGCAAGCTGCTGGCTAGGTGGGCACTATGCAGGAGGGAGGGGCCTGGAGCACTGGCAGGGGACCTGAGAAAAGGGGGAGAATCGGGGCGGCTCTATGCAAGACCCTTACACAAAGCAGGTAAGCATAACATGTTTATTAAAAAAAAAAAAAGACCCTTAAAAGCAACTTTCACACTTGTGCGACTTGTCCTGCAACTTGGGACTGCAAAGTCGCATGAAAAGTCGTACCTCTTGATTTCCAATGAGTACTATTCATATCTGTTCTTCAAAGTAGTCCCTGCACTACCTTGGTCTGACTTTAATGCAACTTCAGGTCCATAGACCTTAAGACTACACAGGCGTTGCTTCAAGTCTCGCAACTTTCAGGTCGTTCAAGTGTGAAAGGGGCCTTAAAGTGGTTGTAAAGGCAGAAGGTTTTTTATCCCCCCCCCCCCATACTTACCTCGATCCAACATTTTCCACTGGTGCCTTGGCCGTCTGGGACTCCTACTGATTGGCTGAGATACAGCAGCGGCAATCAAAGTGAGTTAGCCAATCGGGAAAGAGGGGGCGGGGCCAGACCACGGCTCCGTGTCTGAATGGACCCTGGGAGCTGTGGCTCGGTTCGGGGTGCCCCTATATCGAGCTGCTTGCTGTGGGAGCACTGACTTTACAATCACTTTAATATCACTTTAACTCCAATGCATGTGCACAAGATTTAAGTAAGCTCGGTACAGAGCCGTGCCAGGAATGTGCGTTCAGCTGTGCATGTGAAGCTCAGTGTATGCAAATGCTAACAGGCAGGGAGATCAATAAGGTATCTTCTGTCATACAAATCCTACCTGTCGGACATTTTTTGATTCTAACTTTACTTCCTCTTTGAACAGAATACATTTCAGCTTTAAAGGTTACAATGCAGCTATAACTTGTTCTGGTGTTATAAATTCATTCTCAGATTGTGTATATGACATATTCTGATAACTGTTTGCGTCACAAACGCGTGTTTTAATGCAACAAAAGCAGCTAAGCCAATTATGAGAAGACCGCTGAAGTATTGTTTCTCTTACAGAAGTGTGTGTTCTGGCAGCAGTAAGTTCTGGCAAACAAGTGTGAGATAAGCGTGTTCATGACTTGCTTTTGTTTTCATTCGCAGGACTGAAAAAACGTACAAGGAAAGCGTTTGGTATACGGAAGAAAGAAAAGGACACTGATTCCACGTAAGTGCATCACCTCCCATGTGTGTGCAGTTACTGTATGCAATGATTTATTAGAAAGCTGTAGATGAGGACTTCTCTGCTAGACAGAGGAGCCTGATTCGTTTAAAAAGGGCTCTGAATTGTACAGGGAGTCCCCAAATTACTTACATCTGACATACATTTGTAGCAGCCTCCTAGGTAGGTGCTAGAGAGTGAGTATAGTTTTTGGCTCAGAGGAGCAGCAGGCAAATCTATATTGCTTTCTGCCTACCAGAGAGTTATCTGTGAGTTAGGTCTGCTCAGTGTACAATTAATTGGGCCTAGAGAGTGTTTCACACTGGTTGAGAAGGGAGGCATGTTGGACAGTGGAAGGAGCATACATAGGCTTGGATACAGTCCTGGTGATTGGTAGAGACAGGTTGTCTTGGTGCATTCTGGGATATTGTATAAAAGCCAGTAGCACATGTGCTGCAGGGTCTTTGGCTGGTGAGCAGAGTCCCAGAAGGAGGGTGGCGGCTGCCTCCTCCATGTAGTGGTGGCACGTGGTCACAGGCGGTTGGCCTGGGGATCAAAGGAACGGAACTGAACCCAGAGGTCCAGGAGAGCTGACTAGAGGGGAAGAGACACTGGAGACCCTCGAAAAACAGTATTGTGAGTACAGGGGATCTTGTCTAGGAGCCTGACCTGGGGGGGGGGCACCCTGGTGTAGGATAGTCAGAGGAGGGGTGTCAGTGTGCCAAGTGAAAGGGGATACTATGAGAGTATCCTGAAGATAATCTGGTCCATCAAGTCATCTGGATAGAGACTTGATCCAAATTCACCTAGTGGCAGGGTGAAACAGCAGCCTGGCTGCATCATCAGAAGTAGGAGTCCTCCACATTGTAAATAGTTAATTTGGAGTATCCCACTATTTCCTTCTCCCATCCCTAATTTAAATAAAACACCAAAAACAACTACATTGCAGAATGGAAAGGTAGTTTTTAATAAAATTCAATTACAGTATGACTTTAGCATTTGTATACGCAATATTATTATTATTATTTTATTTGCTATTTTATTTTTCCCCATGAAAGTGGAGTTACCCTTTAAATCCCTGATGATGGGTTTGGATCTGCAGCCCTGAAACACATTGGCTTTGCAAACACTCTATCATGTGTGGTGCCTCAATTCAAAGTTCACTTAGGCAAGAGTGATGTCACTCCACCTTCTTGCGGGATCCAGAGAAAGTCATACCTGGTGAGAAGTTGCTCCTACAGTATGCTGGAGCATTATCTTATGAGGATTTGGATCCTCATTCTCTGGATCCCATGGGGAGGCTCAGTAACGTTACTGCTTCTTCTAGGAAACATTCAGATGATAAATATTTTTCTTTACATTTTTCTTCAATGTTTTATTCCTTTACTGCTTTAGATTTTTTTTTTTCAGGGGGTGGAGCTGTAAGGTAAACAGCCTCAATGACTTAGGCCCCTTTCACAAGGGCGCACCGACTGACAGAGTCCGTTCTGCTCAGCGGGGGATCGATCCGCCAATCCCCGCTGAGCAGGATGACAGCTCCGTCTCCGCTTTGTGTGCAGAGACGGAGCTGTCAGATCCCCGCTGTCCTCTATGGGGAGATCGAATGAGAACGGACCGCCTGTCCGGTCTCATCTGATCCTCCAGACGGATGGAAAATAGGGTTTCCAGATTTCATTGACAGGATCGGATAGCAGCGTGTGTCAGCAGAGATGTTTCCACTGACACCCGCTGCCCCATAGAGATCACTGAAAATGACAAACACAAGGGCGCACCGGCATTATCCTTTTAAAGGTTTTATTAAAAAAGTGTAAATATACTCACAAAGGAAGTTCTTGATAAAAGCATATCAAACAAGGTAAGCGATCCTCAGCATCGAGATCCAAGGGTGTACCGTTCCCTGAAGCTGTAAAGGCTTACGCGTTTCGAGGCTTAACCTCTTCAGAGCCTAAATGGCATGTCTAAGCCTTTGCTTTATATACTCGACAATGGATACTAGAGCCAGACACAAATGGGAGTGGACACTCACCCCCCCCCCCCCAACAGGGCGTGTGTATGAGGTGCCCGCCCATGATCGTCAATTCATTTTAATAGATCCATTATAGTATAGATCCCATATACTATAATGGATCTATTCAAATGAACTGACCTCATACACACGCCCTGTTGGGGGGGGAGTGTCCACTCCCATTTGTGTCTGGCTCTAGTAGCCATTGTAGTATATAAAGCAAAGGCTTCGACATGCCATTTAGGCTCTGAAGAAGAGGTTAAGCCTCGAAACGTGTAAGCCTTTACAGCTTCAGGGGACACGGTACACCCTTGGATGCTGAGGATCTCGTAGGGCTGGGCGATTTTGCCTAAAAAAAAAATCTTCGATTTTTAAAGAAAAATTCGAGTTTCGATTCGATTTTCGATTTTTTTTTTTCCAATGCACTTAAAAAATGACTGCAGAGTCTGGAGGGAGGACTGAGGAGAAGGAGAAGCGCTGTATATGTGTGTCTGACTCTGTTTGGATCAGTTGCCCATAGAGAAGATGACGGAACATCCGTACCCTGATCTCCTCTATGGTGAGAGGCTGGCAGTGACAAGGATTTCATCACTTCTGATTTTGGTGCCACCATTTCCTGGCTGCTACAAACACAATCAGTGTTTCACCAGATGAATTGCAGGGGAGATGTTAGGGGTCTGATGTCTCAATAAAGAGTACCTGTCATTGCCCAAGCTATCCTAAGGGATGTGTTTCTTCCCTTGTCATAGTAATAAAGTTAAATAAAAAAAAAAAAGTAATTAAAATATGTAAAATAAAGAAAGAAATAACAGCCTATTAGTACATATATGAGGTAATTGTATCGTCACAATGCTCCCTGTGCCTCCCATACATTCCTCTCTTGGTACACTGACACATGTATCCTGACACTCCTGTATAGAACTCACCCAGGCTGACCAGCACAACCACAAGGGCCACGATCACAGAGATCACGGTGGGGTCTTGTCTCTAGATTTCCATTCTGATGGATTCCATATCCAACGACCACTGAGGACCGCCGTCATCCTGAACCATTGCGATACCAGTTCACCAGGAGTAGCGCATGCGCAGTACAACAGACATCGCAACCCACATGTTCCTCGCCTCTCAGCTACATGTCACTTCACGCCAACCAATGAGCCGAGCGCTTCCGGGATCCGCACAGCACGCTAAAAGCCCACGGCATGTACAGACGCACCGCCCGCCCCGCAGCTGACGTCACATCCAGGCGCGGCGGTGGTCCGAGGCAGAAAAAAAGTATTGTAGAAAAAAACTCGAGTTTAAAAAAAAAAAATCGTTCCAAACTAAAAAATCGATAAATCGATTAAATCGATTTATCGCCCAGCCCTAGGATCTCGCATACCTTGTTTGATTTGCTCTTATCAAGAACTCGATTGTGAGTATTTTTACACTTTTTTAATAAAACCTTTAAAAGGATAATGCACTAGGCCGGTGCGCCCTTGTGTTCATTTTCAGTGATCCCAGACTACCCTGGTCATGTAAGGGGCAGCAAGGCCGAAGCTATCCTGTTTTGCTGTGTCACTAGCTTTCAACAGCTGCAAGACTACAGCTGAGGTGGATAGAGGATTACACTACTCAGAGCGCAGGGAATAGGTGCTTTGCACCAACAATTTGTGTTGCCCCATAGAGATGCATGGAGCATCCGATCAGTTTTTCAGGTGGATCAGATCAGATCGCCCATGGTAAAGGAGCCGCTTGCTGGCCATACACTAGCCGAAAGATCGTTTGAAAATCTGTCATTTGGTCCGATCATTCGTTTTTCATCCAGTTAACGGGCACAAATAGAAAATAGTTTTTAACTTTTCATAGCCGAAAAATCGAAGGAACAGTTTTTAAAATCCACCGACTGAACGATAAACGAGCGATGAATTGAAAGGTTAATGTGTTTCTTGGCCGACCTGTTTGCACTAGGCATATGTGACAAACTGAATGAAAAACGGTTTCATATATGTCCATTGAACGATTTATCGGTCGAAATTCAGTCATTACATTATGGCACGAGCGTCTGCTCTCACGACCGATTTTTACTTTTTCGAAAATGAGTTTGCCCGATATTTCGTCTAGTGTATGGCCAGCTTTAGCTGTGCTGTCTGGTAGGGGTGCCTGTATTGCACTGAGCAGAACTATACACTTTTTGGTTGGTAGGAAAGCTGGCATTTGTGGATTTTATCTGTGAATTGCAAGGTTTCATGGGAGTAAAATAGCTTTTTTGTATGAGAAGATGATCACCCCTTCCCTAGTTTTGTGATATTGGTGATGATTCAAGCTTATATTTGTTTAAAAATTATTGGAATTTTAAACTGAAGCTTGTCTGTATTTAATTGTTGGCTTGTTTTGGGGACTTACCAACTGAAAAACATTTGATTAATATTCTGCTGCTGTTTTGGGATCTGACAAAATAGTTTTTTTGTCTTTTGCTTTTTCCCCTAATCAACTTCTTGTTTTTTTTTCCCGACAGGGGATCACCAGACCGAGACCTTGGTGTAAGTAAAGACCTTTTATCCCCTTTTGTCCTATTGTAATTTAGTGTATTTTTAGGTCACACAAGATTTTCTGTATGTTCTTGTTTAGGTTCTCTTTCACTTTTTTTGATCCAGAGGGATGTACACAACTATAATTTGGGATATGTTTAACCGCTTGCTGACCGCCCTAGAGCGCTTTTACTGCTGCAGGGAGCGGAAGCTCTGCACAGGATCACGTGTGTATATACATGATTCTGCACTTCCGCCTGCAGGGGACGCGCACCGCCGGCGGGCCACTTCAACTGTGATAAGTCACAGCAGAAGCCGATCTGTGGGTGCCAGGCACTCAATGTCCTCTGCCACCCGCCGATTGCCGGTAAACTACACAGAACTTGGATCTGTCTGTGTCTTTTTATTTAACCTCATTTTTATTTATTTTTTTGGTGTTTTTAGATTTTTAGGCTGTATTGTTAGTGTTATCTGTATGCACCGGGGGTCTAAGAGTAACGTAATTTCGATTCTCTGTATGTATGTACTAGGGATGCACCGAAATGAAATTCTTGGCCGAAGCCGAAGCCGAATAATAATGAAATGCTTGGCCGAAGGCCGAAGGCCGAATACCGAACGCGGTGTTTCGCATTTTTTCCATTTATTTTGCCAATTTTTAGGGGGCACGCTAATGGGCACATTTTATGTTAGGGGGCACGCTGATGGGCAAAACAAAACATTTAAATCAGCGTTGCTCTTAACATAAAATATGCCCATTAGCGTGCCCTTTAAAATAAAATATGCCTATCAGAGTGCCCCTTAACATAAAATATGCTCATCAGAGTGCCCCTTAACATAAAATATGCTCATCAGCATGTCCCTTAGCATAAAATAAGGGGCACGCTGATGGCCACATTTTATGTCAAGGGAGCACTCTGTTGGGCACATTTTTTTTCTTTTTTTTTTTTTTTAAGGGGCACTTTATAGGGCACTGTAATGTAATGAGCATGGCAAGTGGCAACAAAATATGGCAGTCTGCACACTAATGCTTGTGCAGCTGCCAGCTACAGTATTCTCCCCCAAATGTGCTCAGCTCCACCTCACATACCTGAACTGCAGCCAGAGCCAAAAGCCGCGAACAGGGGGGCGGGGCGTGGACCTAGTGTGAAGGAGCCGCAGTCAGGAGCAGGGGGCGGGACGCGCGCGTGACGTCACACCCCCTACTCGCGGCCGGACAGGACACCGGCGGCGTGTGAGAAGGGAGCCGCGAGCCGCAATGAGGAAGGTGAGCGGTCAGGGCGGAAGCTGACATTGTTCGGCTCAAAATTATTCGGCCTTTTGACTTATTCGGCCGAATGCCGAAAGTGCTATTTTCTCTATTTTCGGCCGAATAATGTTCGGCCGCCGAATATTCGGTACATCCCTAGTATGTACTGTACATGTGGAAGAATTGACAATAAAGTAGCTTTGACTTTGACTTGAGATCTCTGTTCTTTCCCGGGGGAAAGGGATGTGTTCTGTGTCTCTGCAAAGCAGAGACTAGAATCCATCTCTTCCCCTAGTGAAAGTAGCGCACATAGTAACCACAAACACTGGCTAGGCACACATGTAGTCCTTTGATCGCCCCTGATGTTAGCCCCTTCCCAACCAGTCATTTGTAAAGTACAGTGATAGTGCATATTTTTAGCCCTGATCACTGTATTAGAGTCACTGGTTAAGTGTCAGTGTCCGATTGTCCACCGCAATATCGCAGTCCTGCTATAAGTCGCTGATCCCCGACATTACTAGTATAAAAAATAAATAAAAATTCCAGTATACAGTAATATACCATAGTTTGTAGACGCTATAACGTTTGCGTAAACCAATTGATATACGCTCATTGGGATTTTTGTAACCAAAAACGTAGCAGAATACACATTTGCCTAAATTTGTGAAGAAATTTGATTTTTTTTTTTTTTTTTTATGGATATATTTTACAGCGGAAAGTTATTTTTATATATATATATATATTTTTATATATATATATATATATATATATATGTGTGTGTGTGTATATATATATATAATATAATTTTTTTTTTTCCTTTTAATTGACCTTTTTTTGTTAATAGCACAAATATTTAAAAAACACAGAGGCGATCAAATTCCGACAAAAAGCTCTATTCGTTAGGGAAAAAAACACACATACATTTTATTTGGGTACAGTGTTGCATGACCGCGCAATTGTCAGTTAAAGTAACGCAGTGCCATGTCACAAAAAATGGCCTGGTCATGAAAGGGGGTAAATCTTCTGGAGGTCAAGTGGTTCAAAGCTGATAAAGTGTTTATAAGAAAAATGAAGCCAGTATTTTATATATTCAGCAGTCCTGTCAGTTTTATCTATGCATTTTAGAGGAATTTCCATCCCACAAAAAGCTAGGTGGTATTGTTGCATTTGAACAACATGTCTTCCCATTATAGGGTACAAATACACAGGTAATAGGTATTTCCTAAGCTGGCCATACACTGATAGGGTTTTTTTTCCATTCAGCCTGCAGGCTGAACAAAAAGAATGATCAAATTCTTCTATTCACGCTATACAGAAGGCTAGACATTCAAATCTCCTTTCCTGGCTGTCAAAATGCCCAATAATTGGCCAACAACTTTCCACCTGGCTCCTTCAATTTTTCAGTCAACGAATGTTGGGTGGTAGGCGGGCGACAGGACCACCCGTTGAGGGAATTTCGGGCAGTTCCTCAGGAATAGGCCGAAATGCGTACAGTATATGGTAAGCTTTAGTCTCCATTAAGTAGCCACAGGTCTCCTGTTATATTCTGCATTCTTATAAAATGTTATTTTCACTGATTTAAAAGTTTGCTTTGCATTCAAACACTTCACTTAAAGCTTATTCTTCAAAACCATGAAAAGATTGGATTTACTGTAATTGCTGCTGAATAAATCCTTATAAACCAATAAACATATAGGTCTCCCAATCAGATGATGGGGTTTGCTTTGATGATGGCATTGGATAAATGTTTGCTGGATGCTGTGTCTTTATAATCTCATACAAGTACTGATTTCACTGTAGTCATTGCTGAGCAACAAATCCTTATACCATGCAGGCCTTCTAGTGCAGTCAAATAACGACAAGTAATCCTATGAGATATCAGAAGACAAATTCTTATATATATACACACACACTATGTCTGTGTATATGAAAAAAAAAAAATATATATATATATATATATATATATATATATATATATATATATATATATATATATATACATACATACATACACAGTGCCTTGCCAAAGTATTCGGCCCCCTTAAACTTTGCGACCTTTTGCCACATTTCAGGCTTCAAACATAAAGATATAAAACTGTAATTTTTTGTGAAGAATCAACAACAAGTGGGACACAATCATGAAGTGGAACGAAATTTATTGGATATTTCAAACTTTGTTAACAAAGAACTGAAAAATTGGGCGTGCAAAATTATTCAGCCCCTTTACTTTCAGTGCAGCAAACTCTCTCCAGAAGTTCAGTGAGGATCTCTGAATGATCCAATGTTGACCTAAATGACTAATGATGATAAGTAGAATCCACCTGTGTGTAATCAAGTCTCTGTATAAATGCACCTGCACTGTGATAGTCTCAGAGGTCCGTTTAAAGCGCAGAGAGCATCATGAAGAACAAGGAACACACCAGGCAGGTCCGAGATACTGTTGTGGAGAAGTTTAAAGCCAGATTTGGATACAAAAAGATTTCCCAAGCTTTAAGCATCCCAAGGAGCACTGTGCAAGCGATAATATTGAAATGGAAGGAGTATCAGACCACTGCAAATCTACGAAGACCTGGCCGTCCCTCTAAACTTTCAGCTCATACAAGGAGAAGACTGATCAGAGATGCAGCCAAGAGGCCCATGATCACTCTGGATGAACTGCAGAGATCTACAGCTGAGGTGGGAGACTCTGTCCATAGGACAACAATCAGTCATATACTGCACAAATCTGCCCTTTATTGAAGAGTGGCAAGAAGAAAGCCATTTCTTAAAGATATCCATTAAAGTGTCATTTAAAGTTTGCCACAAGCCACCTGGTAGACACACCAAACATGTGGAAGAAGGTGCTCTGGTCAGATGAAACCAAAATCAAACTTTTTGGCAACAATGCAAAACGTTATGTTTGGTGTAAAAGCAACACAGCTCATCACCCTGAACACACCATCCCCACTGTCAAACATGGTGGTGGCAGCATCATGGTTTGGGCCTGCTTTTCTTCAGCAGGGACAGGGAAGATGGTTAAAATTGATGGGAAGATGGATGGAGCCAAATACAGGACCATTCTGGAAGAAAACCTGATGGAGTCTGCAAAAGACCTGAGACTGGGACGGAGATTTGTCTTCCAACAAGACAATGATCCAAAACATAAAGCAAAATCTACAATGGAATGGTTCACAAATAAACATATCCAGGTGTTAGAATGGTCAAGTCAAAGTCCAGACCTGAATCCAAGCGAGAATCAGTGGAAAGAAATGAAAACTGCTGTTCACAAACGCTCTCCATCCAACCTCACTGAGCTTGAGCTGTTTTGCAAGGAGGAATGGGCAAAAATTTCACTCTCTCGATGTGCAAAACAGATAGAGACATACCGCAAGCGACTTACAGCTGTAATCGCAGCAAAAGGTGGCGCTACAAAGTATTAACTTAAGGGGGCTGAATAATTTTGCACGCCCAATTTTTCAGTTTATTTGTTAAATTCCAATAAATTTCATTCCACTTCATGATTGTGTCCCACTTGTTGATTCTTCACAAAAAATTAGTTTTATATCTTTATGTTGGAAGCCTGAAATGTGGCGAAAGGTCGCAAAGTTCAAGGGGGCTGAATACTTTCGCAAGGCACTTAAAAAGTCTACACACCCCTGTTAAAATGTCAGGTTTCTGTGATGTGAAAAAATGAGACCAAGAAAAATCATTTCAGAACTTTTTCCACCTTTTTAACCACTTGCCGACTGCCTAACGCAGATCTACGTCGGCGGGCAGCCCCTCACAGGCAAAGCGACGTAGGTCTACGTTGCTAGCTTGTGAGGGTCTAGGGAGCGAGCTCCCGCGCGGTCACGCACCCCCCCCCCGCGCGCGTGTGACCGGCGGACCCGATGTCCGCCGGTCACTCGGCGATCGGCGGGGGAGAGGGAGAAAGTCAGGCGGCTTGTGTAAACAAGCTGCCTGTCATTCTCCCCTGTGTATGAAGGATGATCATACGGTTCTACTATGTAGAACCGTTGATCACTGTTCATACATCTGAAGCCACAGCCAATCACAGTAGAAAGCACGCCCCTAGGGACACACATAGCCCCTCCCTTTCAAAAAAAAGTTAACCCCTTCACTGCCAGTGTATTTTTACAGTAACAGTGCATATATATAGCACTGATTACTGCAGTAATGTCACTGGTAACCCCAAAAGTGTCAAAAATGTCAGTCAAGGGTCCGATCTGTCTGCCGCAATGTCGCAGTACCGCAAAAAAAATCGCAAATCGCCGCCATTACGCGTTAAAAAAAACAAAAATGACAAAAATCTTTCCCTTTGTTAGCGATAACTTTTGCGCAAACCAATCAAAATACGCTTTTTGCGATTTTTTTTTTTTTTTTTTTTTTTAACCAAACATAGGTAGCATAAAACAAATTGGCCGAAAATGTTAAAAAATTTTGATTTTTACATTTTTTTGGGGGGGAATTTCATATAAAAAAATGTGAAAAATATTGCTATTTTTGCAAAATTTACGCTCTTTTTTTGTTTATAGCGCATGATCAAAAAATCGCACAGGTGATCAAATACCACCAAAAGAAAGCTCTATTTGTGGGAAAAAAAGGACGTCAAATTCGTTTAGATACAGCGTCGCACGACCGCTTAATTGTCCGTTAAAGTCACGCAGTGCCGAATCGCAAAATATCCCCTGGTCAGGAAGGGGGTAAAATCTTCCGGGGCTTAAGTGGTTAATGTGACCTATGAACTGTACAACTCAGTTGAACAACAAATTGAAATCTTTCGGGTGGAGGGAAGTAAAAAAATAAAAATAAAATCTGGCTGCATAAGTGTGCACACCCTTAAACTAATACTTGTTGAAGCACCTTTTGATTTTTTTAACACTCAGTCTTAATGGGTATGTGTCTATCAGCATGGCACATTTTGACTTGGCAATATTTGTCCACTCTTCTTTGCAAAAACACTCCAAATCTGTCAGATTGGGAGGGCATCTCCTGGGCACAGCCCTCTTCTGATCAACCCACAGATTTTCAATTGGATTTAGGTCTGGACTCTGGCTGGGCCATTCCAAAACTTTAATCTTCTTCTGGTGAAGCCATTCCTTTGTTGATTTGGATGTATGCTTTGGGTCGTTGTCATGCTGAAAGATGAAGTTTTCTCTTCCTGTTCAGCTTTCTAGCAGAAGCCTGCAGGTTTTGTGCCAATGTTGGTATTTGTAACTGTTCATAATTCCCTCTACCTTGACTAAGGCCTCTGTTCCAGCTGAAGAAAAGCAGCCCCAAAGCATGATGCCACCGCCACGCTTCACTGTGGGTATGGTGTTCTTTTGGTGACGTGCAGTGTTATTTTTTTTTTGTGCCAAACTAATCTTTTGGAATTATGGCCAAAAAGTTCAACCTTGGTTTTCACAGACCATAACACATTTTCCCTTTTTTTTTGGGAGACTTCAGATGTGGTTTTGCAAAATTTAGCCAGGCATGGATGTTTTTCTTTGTAAAAAAAAAAAAAGGCTTCCATCTTGCCACTCTTCCCCATAGCCCAGACATATGAAGAATATGGGAGATTATTGTCACATGTACCACACAGTACTTGCCAGATATTCCTTCAGCTCCTTTAATGTTGCTTTAGGCCTCTTGGCAGCCTCCCTGAATAGTTTTCTTCTTGTATTTTCATCAATTTTGGAGGGACGTACAATTCTTGGTAATGTCACTGTTGTGTCATATTTTCTCCGCTTGATGATGACTGTCTTTACTGTGTTCCATGGTATATCTAATGCCTTGGAAATTCTTTTGTACCCTTCTCCTGACTGATACCTTTAACAATGAGATCCCTCTGATGCTTTGGAGGCTTTCTGCGGACCATGGCTTAAATATATGCATACATACACACAAGCTCACCCCTAAGCTTTATGACCACCCACCTAATATTGATTAGATGCCCTTTTGCAGCTAAAACAGCTCTGATCCATCAAGGCATGAATGCCACTAGACCTCAGAAGGTATTTGGCACCAAGCTGTCAATAGCAGATCCTTTAAGTCCTGTAGGTTGCAAGGTGGGATCTCCATGGATTGAACTTGGTTTTTCAGCTTGTCCTACAGATGATCGAATGGATTGAGATCTGGAGAATCTGGAGGCCAAGACAAAAACCTCAAACTTGTTGTGTTCCTCAAACCATTCTTGAACAGTTTTTGCAGTGTGGCAGGGCGCATTATCCTGCTGAGAGAGGCCACTGGCATCAGGGAATACCGTTTCCATGAAGGGATGTATTTGGTCATCAACAATGTTTACGTAGGGGTGTACGTGTCAAAGTAACATCCACATGAATGGTCGGACCCAAGAACATTTCCCAAAGCATCAGCTTGCCTTCTTCTCATAGTGCATCCTAGTACCCTCTCTCCCCCAGATCAGCGGTGCACATGTGCCTGGCCATCCAAATGATGTAAAAAAAAAAAACGTGATTCATCATACCAGGCCACCTCCTTCCATTGCTCTGTGGGTCCAGTTTTGGTGCTCCCATACCCATTGTAGGCACTTTTGGCTGTGGGCACAGGTCAGAATGGGCACCCTGACTGGTCTGCGGCTATGCAGCTCCATTCACAACAATTTTTTTTTTCTGCTTTCAACACCAACTTCAGGGACAACATGTTTACCCACTGTCTAATATATATCCCATCAGCGTTCAGATGTCATTGTAATGAGATTATCAATGTTATTCACTTAACATATCAGTGGTCGTAAAGTTATGGCTGATTGGTGTGCTATCCTTGGCCTCATAGATTGTGTTGGGGTGTTTGCTTTCCAAAATGGGGTCATTTTGTGGGCGTTTTCATTGTCTTGGTGCTCCGGGGCCTATAAAAAGTGTGATAGGTCGTTAGGAAATTTATATGTGTAATTTATACTCCTAGAATACCTGACGGTGCTCCTTGCATGTTGGGCCTCTGTATGTGGCCAGGCTGTGTAAAAGTCTCACACGTGGTATCAATGATCATCAAAAGAAATGTGACCGCACTCGGATGAAGATGGTAATGAATAAGTGATCTGTGGAATCGTGAAACGCGTTTACCTGTCCCGTGTCTATGTGAAGCATTGTTTATTTTCAAGTGTACGGGGTATAAAACACTTCCATCTTCATCTTCTTCCGAGTGCGGTCACATTTCTTTTGTTGATCATTGGACCATTGGATGATGGATCCAACCTACACCGGAGCACTTTATCTCACCTGAGCAGCTTTTTTCTGTTACCTGTATTGGTTCACATGTGGTATCGCCATACTCAGGAGGAGTATCAGAATGTATTTTGGGGTGTAATTGCAAGTATGCATATGCTGTGTGTGAGAAATAACTTGTTATGCCAATTTTGTGTAAAAAAAAAAAAAAAAATGTATTTCTTAATTTTCCCAAGAATTGAGGGGGAAAAAATGCAACTTAAAAAAAACTCACCATGCCTCTTACTAAATACCCTGGAATGTCTACTTTCCAAAAAGCGGTCATTTGGGGGGTATTTGTACTGTCCTGACATTTCAGGGCCTCAAGAAATGAGATAGGCCGTCGGTACATCAGGTGTGATCAATTTTCAATGATTGGCACCATAGCTTGTAGACTCTATAACCTTCACATAGACGAAATAATAACCACTAATTTTGGGTTATTTTTACCAAAGATATGTAGCAGTATAAATTTTGGCCCAAATTTATGGGAAAAAAAATTACTTATTTGCAAAATTTCATAATAGAAACTAAAACAAAATTTTTTTTTTTTTCAAAATTTTCCCTTTTTTTTCACTTCTATTGCAAAAAATAAAATACCCAGTGGTGATTAAATACCACCAAAAGAAAGCTCTATTTGTGTGAAAAAAATAACAAAATTTGATTGGTTACGGCGTTGCATGAGTAATTATCATTCAAAGCGTGAGAGCGCTGAAAGCTGAAAATTGGTCTGGGCAAGAAGGGGGTGAAAATGCCATGTATTGAAGTGGTTAAAAATCTGTATTTTTTGCTAGAAAAATTACTTAAAACCCCCAAACATTATATATATATTTTTAGCAGAGGCCCTAGAGAATAAAATGATCGTTGCAATCTTTTATGTCACACTGTATTTGCGTAGAAGTCTTTTAAACGCATTTTGTTTTGGTGAAAAAAATAAATGATGAATAAAATTAATTTCAAAAAACAAAAAAGAAAATAGTAAAGTTAGCCTAATTTTTTTTTGTATGAGAATATGTTACGCCGAGAATCGTGATCTTTATTCTAAGCAAAAAAAATAGTGATTCTCATTTTAACCAGAATTGTGCAGCTCTAATTTCCCCATAGGTGGGCTTTATTTTTTTTCTTTATATGTGAGCATAGTTTAACCTGCTCCTGACTGCCTATCCCTATAGTATACCATTTATGTGTGGACTGTTTGTGTTTTGTCAATGTTCTAACTAATTATGACATTTTTTGGTGTATTGCAGAAGAAAGCCAATGGGGCACCAAATGGATTCTATGCAGAGATTGACTGGGATCGATATGTAAGTTTGCCGGTGCTTGATCATGTGACTTATACATGTTTTCTGTGTGCTGGGGAACAAATGTGTGTTGTATTTTTTTTTTTAGAATTCTCCAGAGGTGGATGATGAGGGATACAGTATCAGACCAGACATGGAGCCTGGCTATATCCTTTTTTTTTTTTTTGCTAATAAAACATGATGAGTCACCCCCCCCCCCACCCCACCCCAATCTCCTACAATTATTCTCTCATATTTATTTCCTTATTGAAGTGTATTGTAATTCTATCACTAATAACATCCATTCAAACCATGTGCATCACCCAATGAATGTCTACTTTTTTTTTTTTTTCCAAACTTTCAAATAAAAAGACTGAACATGAAAACATGCAGAAAGTCCAGAATCTAAAGTAGTTTTAGAACCGGTTCACACTACTCCGACTTGGTCGCCTGACAAGTAGCGCTCCATGCTGTGCAATGGAACCGTTCTAATCAGAGCGACTCAAGTCGCTCCGACTTTGTAAAAGGTTCCTGCACTACTTTTGGGCGAAGTCGGAACGCATTGACTTCTATTATGAGAAGTCGTTTGCAAGCCGCGATGAAGTCGTGCTGCACGGGCAACTTTGAGTCGTGGTAGTGTGAACCAGCTCTTAGAGCTGTGAAATGTGTTCTTATAGCTAAACCCTACACAACTATAAACGTTTTTACAAAAAAATCCTAAAAAATGTAGGTGTTACTAAACCCAGGAGCCTGCATTCACTATATCTGGTCTCCCACAGTACACAGATTATAGAAGTGTAATTATTTTAGTAATTCCCTGTTCACACTTGTGGGATGCGGGAACCCTGCAAATCTACTGCGGGTTCCCACATCTCATTCCCAGCGCAGGCAGTTCATACTGTCATATGCGAATCGGTGGGGGTGTCAATTTAAAGTTAACGACACCCCCAGATCAGTTCACATATCTCAGTGCGAACTTACATTTGGACATGAATCAGATTGCATAAGTGTGAACCACCATGCGATCCGATTCTGCTGCGGACCCAAAAAAGTGTTCTGTGCGTGTTTGTGCCGAACCAGATGCGAACTCAGCCACACAATCTGTATGGCTGAATTTGCATAGCACGGACATCGCATGGGATTTTCAGAGCAGTGCACTCCAAACCACATGCGATGTCTGCCATCGCTAAAGTGTGAACTGAGCCTAAATATAAACTGCTAAATACCTTTTCTAATCAGCCGTGTATAGCAGTCTTGTGACTTCTATCTGTGTCTGGCTGAGCACTGGTTAAAGCTTATAGGAGGAGTTTTCATTCTGCTCTGACTGTCCTATGAGGCTGCAGGACCCCTGACCCTCTGTCTGGACAGTGCTGATTGGCTTTGTGCTAAATGCATGCACCCCCTGAAGGAAAAAAAAAAGCTCTTTCTCTATCGCTCATTGACAGACGTAGTCTTCTTGATTCTCAAGAGCTGGGTTATGTTGTCTCCGCAGGAGTAGGACTAGGCAGAAAGACAAAACGTTCTGGCTCCACCTTAGGGGCAGTCCCTGAGGGTATATCCTCCCTCTCTCTGCTACAGGGAATCAGTTTTTTTCTGTCTAGTCAGGAGTAAGGACCTAAGTTCCTTGCTGGGATCTTTTGGTCCTGGCAAGACTTTTTTCTTTAAGAAAAAGACATTTTTTAGGTAGTTTTCTCCAGTGTTTTTTCCTGTGAGATCTTCAAGCAAAAATGCCGGACTGGGCGACACTTGTGGCTCTGAGCCTATTTCTGCAGTTGCAGGTACCTCATCTGGGATTGGTGTCTCGGGTCCTGTCTCTTCAGACAGTGAGGAGGATGTTTCGGCATCTGCCATAGCCCGAGAGGAAGCGTTGGTAAACGCACTCATTGTATCTGTTCAAGAAACCTTAAGGTTACAGGGTATTCCATCGGAAATAGCTGAAACTGAAATCCCTTTTGGGACTAAAAAACGCATCAAAGTGGTGAAGGTTTTTCCATTGCCCAAATGTTTTGGCAATCCAATCGAAGAAGAATGGCGTCTGCCAAAACGCACTTTTACTATTTCTAAACGCATTGACAGGCGTTATCCGTTTGAGGAAACCCTCATTAAGAAATGGACAGAACCACCTGTGGTGGATTCACCAATTGCTAGATTGAATAAAGCCACGGTTATTCCTTTAGAAGACGCTCCGTCTTTTAAAGATCCAGTGGATCGCAAGATGCGCCCCCACCCATAACTGGGGTGGGGGGACGTCTTCGCCGGTTCCCGGATCCATGGCTTTCCAGAATCCCGGACAAATGGGTTTGCGAAGTCATAAGGTCAGGGTACAAGATCGAGTTTCGATCTCTCCCACCGGCGCGATTCTTCCCTTCCAATATCAGACTATCCTCAGATCGTTTAGAAGATCTGCGGAGAGCAGTCACAGATTTACTACAACAAAGAGTGGTAGTCCACGTTCCTTGGACAGAACGGTTTCAAGGGTTTTATTCAAACCTATTTACAATACCCAGGAAAGAGGGCAAAGTGCGTCCAATTCTGGACTTAAGAGCACTCAATTCTTTTGTCAACATAAGAACATTCAGAATGGAGTCCATTCGCACAGTAGCAGCCTTCCTGCATCCAGGGGATGTCCTAGCGTCCATAGACATCAAGGACGCCTATCTTCACATTCCCATTTTCGCAGGACATCAGCGGTTTCTACGATTTTCCGTAGAAGAGAACCACTATCAGTTTGTGGCGTTACCTTTCGGTCTCGCCACGGCTCCGCGGGTCTTCACAAAGGTGTTGGCCCCAATGTTGGCACTTCTGCGCCAAAGAGGCATATCGATCCTTGGTTACCTAGACGATCTTCTGCTTCATGCAGAGTCTCCTCAGACCTTGCTACAAAACATAGAAATTACTATGATTTCTTTACAGGAATTCGGGTGGCTGGTGAACCAGCAAAAGTCATTTCTGGTTCCCACCCAGAGGCTCGAATATCTGGGTCTAATTCTAGACACAGTCAGGACAAGAGTTTTTCTTCCGGTAGGGAAACTCCGAAAGATTCAATCAGCAGTCCAGTTGTTACTATCCAACAGCTGGTCTTCCCTTCGGACTTGTATGAGGGTTCTGGGGTTGATGGTGGCTTCCTTCGAAGCAGTCCCATTTGCCCAGTCCCATACCCGAATTCTTCAGCAAGAGATTCTTCTCAGATGGAATCGGAATCCGGAATCCCTGGACAATCAGATCCGATTGAGCAAACAGACCAGAGAGTCTCTGGTCTGGTGGCTTCGGTCTCCGATGCTCAGCCAGGGAAAGTCATTTCTGCCAATATATTGGACGATAGTGACCACGGATGCCAGTCTATCCGGATGGGGAGGAATTCTCGGTCAGTTATCTGTCCAGGGACTTTGGTCCCCGGAAGAATCCAGGTTACCAATAAATGTATTGGAACTGAGAGCGATCAGACTTTGTCTGATTCACTGGACCGAGCAGCTCCAGGGCAGCCCGGTTCGGATCCAGTCGGACAATGCCACGGCCGTGGCTTATGTCAATCACCAGGGGGGCACCAAGAGTGTCCGAGCGGCCAAAGAAGTGGCTTGCATTCTTCGCTGGGCGGAACGATTTGTTCCAGCAATCTCTGCGGTGTTCATTCCGGGGGTGGAGAATTGGCAGGCAGATTATCTCAGCCGTCAGACCCTGGATCAGGGGGAATGGTCCCTCCATCCAGACGTTTTCCACCAGTTGTGCCTACGGTGGGGCACCCCGGATGTGGATCTGTTGGCATCACGATTCAACAGGAAAGTTCAGAGATTCGTGGCTCGCTCCCGCGATCCTCTAGCAGAAACCGCAGATGCACTGATCGCCCCGTGGGGGCAATACCAGCTAATATATGCCTTCCCTCCTCTCGCGTTACTGCCAAGACTTCTTCGCAGGATAGAGGAGGAAGGAATTCCAGTAATCCTGGTAGCTCCGGACTGGCCTCGTCGAGCTTGGTACGCCGACATGGTCAGACTGGTGGCGGACGTCCCGTGGAGACTTCCTCTCAGGGAGGATCTACTGTCTCAGGGACCGATCTTCCATCCTGCTTTACGATCGCTGGCTTTAACGGCCTGGCTATTGAGACCCAGGTGCTGAAGGACAAAGGTTTGTCAGCTTTATTCCTACTCTAGTTGAAGCAAGGAAAGCGACTTCCAGGAAGATTTATCATCGCACATGGAAGTCCTACATTGCATGGTGTGAACCTTTGGGGTTCCGTCCTCGGTCTTATTCGATTAGTCGAATATTAGCTTTTCTGCAACAAGGGGTTGAGCAGAAACTGGCCTTGAGTACTATCATGGGTCAGGTCTCAGCGTTAGCTATCTTCTTTCAGAAGCCTTTGGCTACTCATTCCTTGGTGCGGAATTTCATCCAGGGGGTGCGACATCTGGCTCCGCCAGTGCACGCGCCGTTACCCCCCTGGGATCTTAATTTAGTGTTGTCGGTTCTTCAGAAACCTCCCTTTGAAGATATTAGGGAGATTCCTCTACCTACGTTGTCCCAGAAGGTGGCCTTCTTGGTGGCTATTACTTCTGCACGCAGGGTGTCAGAACTGGCCGCATTATCTGGTCGTTCCCCATATCTGGTGGTTCATAGAGATAAGGTGGTTCTTCGTCCGAATCCATCCTTCCTACCAAAAGTGGTTTCAGAATTTCATCTGAATGAAGAAATTGTATTACCTTCCCTGTGCCCTAAGCCCAGTCATCCTCGGGAGTTTGCTTTACACTCCTTGGATGTGGTCCGGGCGATCAGGGTATACTTGAAAACGACAGACTCGTTTCGCAAGACGGATTCACTTTTTGTGATCCCAGATGGACCCAAAAAGGGGTTGCCTGCATCTGCCGCGACCATTTCCAGATGGATCAGACAGACGGTAGTACAGGCTTATTCTATTAAGGGTCGGGAGCCCCCGTTCCCTGTTAAGGCGCACTCCACTCGGGCACTTAGTGCGTCATGGGCCTTTCGCCATCAGGCGTCAGTGGTCCAGGTGTGCAAGGCGGCTACCTGGTCGTCGGTGCATACCTTTACTAAACATTATAAAGTTGATGTAATGGCATCGTCTGATGCCTCGTTTGGCCGCAAGGTTTTGCAGGCCGCAATTTGAGGAGACCAGTGGTCTACCTCAAGGGTTTTTTCCGTTGGAAAATTTTTTCTTTAGTCTCATTCTTTGTTTATAATGAGCCTTTAAAACTTCTAGTTTGGCACCGGTTGGGCCTTCTAGATTGGATTTGATTTTGTCAATCCCACCCCTCATTTGTGGCACTGCTTCTGGATGTCCCAGCTCTTGAGAATCAAGAAGACTACGTCTGTCAATGAGCGATAGAGAAAAATGGATTTTTGGAAGATCTTACCGTAAAATCCTTTTCTCTTAAGCTCATTGACAGACGTAGTACCCGCCCCTCTATCATTGAGTTGGGTTGGGTTAAATTCTCTGTACTGCTTTAAAACAGAACTGATTCCCTGTAGCAGAGAGAGGGAGGATATACCCTCAGGGACTGCCCCTAAGGTGGAGCCAGAACGTTTTGTCTTTCTGCCTAGTCCTACTCCTGCGGAGACAACATAACCCAGCTCTTGAGAATCAAGAAGACTACGTCTGTCAATGAGCTTAAGAGAAAAGGATTTTACGGTAAGATCTTACAAAAATCCATTTTTATCAGCACACCCCGAAACTGAGCATGTGCAGAATGCCCCCATGGCACTGTTCTATCAGCACATAGATTGGAGACAGTGGAAGAAGGGAAGGATCAAGGAAGACAGGATCAAACAGCCTTTTTACACAATGCAGTGGATTAACCCCTTAGGTCCCACAGTGAGTAAAACAAGCATGCTTTCCTGCATATACAGACTGATTTTACGGTTGTGGGTTTAATAACACTTTAAAAAAAAAAAGTATCATGTCCCTTAATATGTTTTATAATAAAGTATATACTACTTTCCCAACCACCCCAGCCTCCCTTCCTTCCCTGAAGCCAGCCTTATCTGCAATAAAAAAAAAAAAAAAAAAATTACATACATGATATCAGAGGTTTTTTATTTTTCCTCTGTCATCCTTCCTCCTAAAATGAGGGATGCTCATATAACGAAGTATGAAAGCTCCTCAGTCCGGGAACTAGTGTGAACAATGATTGCACAGTGGCTTAGCTGTGTCATTACCAGATTGCGCCCACAGAAAGTGGATTAGATAATGTTAGGCTTCCCCCAACCTGGTGACTCTGCAGGGGACAGTGCCAGAGAGGCGGTGAGTTTTGAATCAGGATTTATTTTTTCCAACAGATATTGGGCATTAAATGAAAAGGAGCAAGTAAAAAGAGTCTAAGGGAACCTATAACTTACTCAGCGCTTGTGGGACAAAGAACAAAAAATTAGTGTTGTATACTACCAGAAAAAGTGGTACCTCACTAATAGATCTACGGCAGCTGCTATACAAATGATTAATATTAGAAAAGGTGTATAGATAAAAACTATAAAGTAATACATATACACTAGTAGCGCATCAGGACCAAATGTCTAAAGTCCTAAGAATGACTAGAAAACTAGCCAATCCGCATACTAAAGTTCAATGCAATAGTCCTCGGAAATCCTCTTCAGTGTTCAGATATAACCATCCTGCTTATATCTGAACACTGAAGAGGATTTCACCACATTTACTGAGGACCAGGGGCGTTGCTAGGTGGGAAAAAGACCAGGGGCTTCAGCCCGAAGATAAATTTGATAACCCCTCCCACATTTTAAAGTCCCGCCCAAGCTCCTCCTACATTTAAAAATGACCTCCACCCAACGCCCCCCCTCAGTCAAGGGTCAGTCATGGGGTGCTATGGAGCGGAGTACAGGGGGTCAGGAGAGGAGAGAACAGAGGAGAGGAGCACAGGGGGTCAGGAGGAGAGGAGCGGAGCACAGGGGGTCAGGAGGAGAGGAGCACAGGGGGTCAAGAGGAGAGGAGCACAGGGGGTCAAGAGGAGAGGAGCACAGGGGGTCAAGAGGAGAGGAGCACAGGGGGTCAAGAGGAGAGGAGCACAGGGGGTCAGAAGGGGGGGAGCACAGGGGGTCAGGAGGAGAGAAGAACAGGGGGTCAGGAGGAGAGAAGAGGAGAACAGGGGGTCAGGAGGAGAGAAGAAGAGGAGAGGAGAACAGGGGTCAGGAGGAGAGGAGAACAGTGGGTCAGGAGGAGAGAAGAACAGGGGGTCAGGAGGAGAGAAGAGGAGAACAGGGGGTCAGGAGGAGAGAAGAAGAGGAGAGGAGAACAGGGGGTCAAGAGGAGAGGAGAACAGGGGGTCAAGAGGAGAGGAGAACAGGGGGTCAAGAGGAGAGGAGAACAGGGGGTCAAGAGGAGAGGAGAACAGGGGGTCAAGAGGAGAGGAGAACAGGGGGTCAAGAGGAGAGGAGAGGGGAACAGGGGGTCAGGTGGAGAGAAGAGAAGAGGAGAACAGGGGGTCAGGAGGAGATGAGGAGAGGAGAACAGGGGGTCAGGAGGAGAGAACAGGGGGTCAGGAGGAGAGAAGAGGAGGAGAACAGGGGATCAGGAGGAGAGAAGAGGAGGAGAACAGGGGATCAGGAGGAGAGAAGAGGAGAACAGGGGGTCAGGAGGAGAACAGGGGGTCAGGAGGAGAACAGGGGGTCAGGAGGAGTGGAGAGGAGAACAGGGAGTCAGGTGGAGAGGAGAACAGGGATCAGGTGGAGAGGAGAGAAGAGAAGAGGAGAGGAGAACAGGGGTCAGGAGGAGAGGAGATGAGGAGAGGAGAACAGGGGGTCAGGAGGAGAGAACAGGGGGTCAGGAGGAGAGAACAGGGGGTCAGGAGGAGAGAACAGGGGGTCAGGAGGAGAGAACAGGGGGTCAGGAGGAGAGAACAGGGGGTCAGGAGGAGAGAACAGGGGGTCAGGAGGAGAGAACAGGGGGTCAGGAGGAGAGAACAGGGGGTCAGGAGGAGAGAACAGGGGGTCAGGAGGAGAGAAGAGAAGAACAGGGGGTCAGGAGGAGAGGAGAGGAGAACAGGGGGTCAGGAGGAGAGGAGAGGAGAACAGGGGGTCAGGAGGAGAGGATAGGAGAGGAGAACAGGGGGTCAGGAGGAGAGGATAGGAGAGGAGAACAGGGGGTCAGGAGGAGAGGATAGGAGAGGAGAACAGGGGGTCAGGAGGAGAGGATAGGAGAGGAGAACAGGGGGTCAGGAGGAGAGGATAGGAGAGGAGAACAGGGGGTCAGGAGGAGAGGATAGGAGAGGAGAACAGGGGGTCAGGAGGAGAGGATAGGAGAGGAGAACAGGGGGTCAGGAGGAGAGGATAGGAGAGGAGAACAGGGGGTCAGGAGGAGAGGATAGGAGAGGAGAACAGGGGGTCAGGAGGAGAGAAGAGGAGAGGAGAACGGGGATCAGGTGGAGGGCCTCCCCCCCCATCCAGCACACCCACCTATGCCTCCAATCACCCCCTCCCCCCCATCCAGCACACCCACCTATGCCTCCAATCACCCCCCCCCCCCCATCCAGCACACCCACCTATGCCTCCAATCACCCCCTCCCCCCCCCCATCCAGCACACCCACCTATGCCTCCAATCACCCCCCCCCCCCATCCAGCACACCCACCTATGCCTCCAATCACCCCCCCCCCCATCCAGCACACCCACCTATGCCTCCAATCACCCCCCCCCATCCAGCACACCCACCTATGCCTCCAATCACCCCCCCCCCCCAATCCAGCACACCCACCTATGCCTCCAATCACCCCCCCCCCCCCATCCAGCACACCCACCTATGCCTCCAATCACCCCCCCCCCCCCATCCAGCACACCCACCTATGCCTCCAATCACCCCCCCCCATCCAGCACACCCACCTATGCCTCCAATCACCCCCCATCCAGCACACCCACCTATGCCTCCAATCACCCCCCATCCAGCACACCCACCTATGCCTCCAATCACCCCCCATCCAGCACACCCACCTATGCCTCCAATCACCCCCCCATCCAGCACACCCACCTATGCCTCCAATCATCCCCCCCATCCAGCACACCCACCTATGCCTCCAATCACCCCCCCCCATCCAGCACACCCACCTATGCCTCCAATCACCCCCCCCCCCATCCAGCACACCCACCTATGCCTCCAATCACCCCCCCCCCCCAATCCAGCACACCCACCTATGCCTCCAATCACCCCCTCCCCCCCACCCAGCACACCCACCTGTGCCTCCAATCACCCCCCACCCAGCACACCCACCTGTGCCTCCAATCACCCCCCATCCAGCACACCCACCTATGCCTCCAATCACCCCCCCCATCCAGCACACCCACCTATGCCTCCAATCACCCCCCATCCAGCACACCCACCTATGCCTCCAATCACCCCCCCCCCATCCAGAACACCCACCTATGCCTCCAATCATCCCCCCCATCCAGCACACCCACCTATGCCTCCAATCACCCCCCCCCCCATCCAGCACACCCACCTATGCCTCCAATCACCCCCCCCCCAATCCAGCACACCCACCTATGCCTCCAATCTCCCCCTCCCCCCCACACAGCACACCCACCTGTGCCTCCAATCACCCCCATCCAGCACACCCACCTATGCCACCAAACCCCCCCCCCCATCCAGCACACCCACCTATGCCTCCAATCACCCCCCCCCCCCATCCAGCACACCCACCTGTGCCTCCAATCACCCCCCATCCAGCACACCCACCTATGCCTCCAAACCCCCCCCCCCCCATCCAGCACACCCACCTATGCCTCCAATCACCCCCCCCCCCCCATCCAGCACACCCACCTATGCCTCCAATCACCCCCCCATCCAGCACATCCACCTATGCCTCCAATCACCCCCCATCCAGCACACCCACCTATGCCTCCAATCACCCCCCCCCCCCATCCAGAACACCCACCTATGCCTCCAATCATCCCCCCCATCCAGCACACCCACCTATGCCTCCAATCACCCTCCCCCATCCAGCACACCCACCTATGCCTCCAATCACCCCCCCCCCAATCCAGCACACCCACCTATGCCTCCAATCTCCCCCTCCCCCCCACCCAGCACACCCACCTGTGCCTCCAATCACCCCCCATCCAGCACACCCACCTATGCCTCCAAACCCCCCCCCCCCATCCAGCACACCCACCTATGCCTCCAATCACCCCCCCATCCAGCACACCCACCTATGCCTCCAATCACCCCCCCCATCCAGCACACCCACCTATGCCTCCAATCACCCCCCATCCAGCACACCCACCTATGCCTCCAATCACCCCCCCATCCAGCACACCCACCTATGCCTCCAATCACCCCCCCATCCAGCACACCCACCTATGCCTCCAATCACCCCCCATCCAGCACACCCACCTATGCCTCCAATCATCCCCCCCATCCAGCACACCCACCTATGCCTCCAATCACCCCCCCCCATCCAGCACACCCACCTATGCCTCCAATCATCCCCCCCATCCAGCACACCCACCTATGCCTCCAATCACCCCCCCCCCCCCCATCCAGCACACCCCACCCACCTATGCCTCCAATCACCCCCCCCCCCCATCCAGCACACCCCACCCACCTATGCCTCCAATCACCCCCCCCCCCCCAATCCAGCACACCCTCCTATGCCTCCAATCACCCACCCCCCAATCCAGCACACCCACCTATGCCTCCAATCACCCCCCCCCCCATCCAGCACACCTGTGAAAATATTATCCTCCCTCATCTTCTTACCTGGTGTGTATCAGAGGACAGACAGCAGTGCACACTGAGGGCGGACCTAGAGGGTTTAAGCCCGCCCACGTGTGATTACTTTGTACAGGAACTCTTTGGAGCCTATGAAGAAGCCGAAAAGTGTCCAGGAAGCATGCACCGCCCCTCTCCCTAACTGAACTGCAGAACGGAGAGGGGAGGTCCCAGGGGCTATACAGTCCTCGGCACTCCTCCTGCGGAATTGGGTGTCAGATTTTACCGCTCCTTATGCTGACGCCGGGCGTGCGGCCCCGCCCACCCCGACATCATTTTGACAGCTCCACTCACTCTCATCATTGCCGGAGTCCTTCGCCCCCGGCTTGCCCTCCAATCACTGAATGGTGGATGGATCATGGATGTTAAACTGTTGAGATATTTATCCCCGAGTTCCAGGCTTTGGGACTCGGGGCTAATCATTTTATATAAGCAACAGGAGACCCGGGGCTTTTTGCGGGCACACTCGGGGCTATAGCCCCGGTCAGCCCCCCCCTGCCGACGCCACTGCTGAGGACTATTGCATTGAACTTTAGTATGCGGATTGGCTAGTTTTCTAGTCATTCTTAGGACTTTAGACATTTGGTCCTGATGTGCTACTAGTGTATATGTATTACTTTATAGTTTTTATCTATACACCTTTTCAGATATGGGGCAATGTCCGAATAAACGAATACTGGGGTTTCACGTCAAAGTGTTACTAAACCCACAATAGTAAAATCAGTCTGTATATGCAGTATAAGCATGGTTGTTATACTCCCTGTGAAACCTAAGGGGTTAATCCTACACATTGTGTAGAAAGGCTGTTTGATCCTGTCTTCTCTGATCTTCCCCCTTCTATTGACCCCAGTCTATCTCCTGATAGAGCAGAGCCTTGGAGTCACTCTGCACATGCTCAGTTTGGTGTGTATTGTTAGACAGTTTTTTTTTTTTTCTTGGGAGAGTGCATGTGATCCGCACAGGGCCATTCAGCACTGTCCAGACAGAGGGTCAGGGGTCCTGCATCCTTATAGGAAAGTCAGAGGAGAATGAAAACTCCTCCGACAAGATTTAACCAGTGCTGATAGAAGTTACAAGACTGCTATATACTGCTGATGAGAAAAGGTATTTAGCTGTTTATTTTTACTAAAATAATTGCATTTATATGTTCTGTGTACTGTGGAAGAGCAGATAGAGTGACTGCAGGCTCCTGGGGAGAGCAGATATAGTGAATGCAGGCTCCTGGGGAGAGCAGATATAGTGACTGCAGGATCCTGGGGAGAGCAGATATAGTGAGTGCAGGTTCCTGGGGAGAGCAGATATAGTGAATGCAGGCTCCTGGGGAGAGCAGATATAGTGACTGCAGGATCCTGGGGAGAGCAGATATAGTGAGTGCAGGCTCCTGGGGAGAGCAGATATAGTGAATGCAGGCTCCTGGGGAGAGCAGATATAGTGACTGCAGGCTCCTGGGGAGAGCAGATATAGTGACTGCAGGCTCCTGGGGAGAGCAGATATAGTGACTGCAGGCTCCTGGGGAGAGCAGATATAGTGACTGCAGGCTCCTGGGGAGAGCAGATATAGTGACTTCAGGCTCCTGGGTTAAGTAACCCTTGATCTGTCTTTTTACCTTCTTGGATAGCACTGAAGAGCAAGGCAGGGATAGGGTTGCCCTTCACTTTGAAAATAAGCCATTTTTTTCCTACATCCACCCATCAGATGGATGGTTGAGCACTATTACCCCGCTATTCATGTGAATGAGGATGGAAACTGTGTACATGGATACTTGTACGTAGGGTAGAATACATATATATATATATATATATATATATATATATATATATATATATATATATATATATATATATATATATATATATATATATATATATATATGTGTGTCCCTGCAAGTTCTGCAAGACGTTCCAAGTAGAGATAGACTGATATAGTTTTTTTATTGCTGATATCGATATTTTGGTCATCACATATCGGTATCGGCCGATATTTTCGTACATTAAAAAAAAATATTTATTTTTTTACAGGTACTTTTGTGGAGGGATGTGGGGATCTAAAAGACCCCAAACCCCTCCTCTGCACTTAAAAGCATTCAAAACGCCAAGTTCGGCTGTTTTGAATGCTGTAATTTATTTGAATTTGCGCCGAGTAACCCAGAAGTGATGTCATGACATCACTTCCGGGTTTTTAAACAGAGACCCCATCAGAGCCAATGCGGCTTTGATCGGGTCTTCTCTTCGGCGGCCGTGCAGGATGGATGTCCAGGTCTCCCGGTGGGACGGGAGACCCCGGCGAGCCGCGGGAGGGGGCGCGCCTCCCACTCCTTGTAATGACAGCCGAGCGGCTTCTCAGCCGCATCGGTTGTCATTACAAGACAGCCGACTGTTGGCTATGGACGCCGGTACCGGGGTGATGCCTCTAGCTGCAGGCATCACTCCGGTACATGCACTTTCCTGAAATATCGTCAATATTGGTAACCTCAGGGGCCGATTCCGATATATCGGAGAAAGTGCAGATCGGCCCTCGATATATCGGCTTTGCCGATAATCGGTTGATCTCTAGTTCCAAGTACTCGATTACTCCCAACCTTCTCTAAAGTAGACAAAGGATTTTGTCAAGAAGTGCCTAATAACGTCTCGATCTTTCCACCCACCTGTGTCATGGCTTTATGGGATGCCTTCTGTTATACTGCACATTGCCCAGAGATTGTAGAGTGATCTTTAACTTTGATTTACCTAACAACAAAGGAAAACACTTCTACTCCTCAAGTGAATCGGAGGAAGAGCAAGAGTCTCGCAAGAAGTTTAACATCAGAATAAAGCCTCTTCAGGCCAAAGACTTGAAAAGTGCTGCAACGGTGGATGAGCTCAAAGCATCTATAGGAAACATAGCGCTGTCCCCATCTCCTGTGGTAAGGATCTTCAGCTGCTTTTTTATGTTGTCCTTGCAACATTTGTTTTTTTTTTCACTGTGTTGTCTGCAGATGGTACACCCTCATTGGGTTTGTGGTGATTATATATTTGGATATTTAAATATTTCTATTACAGGAACCAAAAATTAAATATAAGTTTACCCATCACAATTCATATCCAGTCTGTTCTGCTCCCTATAGGCTGTGCCAGCCGAGCATGAGTACCATTCCACTGTTAGATTTATCTGAAGGGAGTGGTACTTCTGGGTAGTGAGAAGCATGTGACCCACTCTTCTTATGTTACAACACTGGTGCTCAGTGATTGGTCCAGCGCCTGCCATGTGAGTTTGTGGAGACTTGTAAGCTCCAACTTGATATTTTACACTTTAGCTAAGCACTCCAGCTATATCTGGTACTGATTAGTTGATGACGTATTGGAGCCCTAGTGCCCAACCTGCAGCCTGAGGGCCTCATATAGCCCTTTGGTATATGATGTGCAGCCCTCGGACCTCAGCAGTCTGTAGTAGGATAAAAGCATTGATCTCTACTAGCCTCATGTTTCGGTCCTCTGCAGCATGTTCTGGCCCTCTGCAGCATTTTCCAGCCAGAAATGCAGCATTTCCACACTCTCTGACCCTTATTTCCTTTATTAGATGTGCAGTTTCTGACAGTCTTCTCAAGCATTACATGTTATAAACATTACATGCAGCCCTTTGGTGATGTTTGGGGCTACATTTGAGGTACCCTTTAGCTCATATGTTGAATACCACTGTATTAGAACATTAGTCATATCTGCTAAGAAGGGGTGGTGCTGTCCTTTTCCCTTTTTGGAAATTTAACCTTCTTCTGTTTAAGTGGAATATTTTCACCAGAACAGGAAAGTGAGTGGAAATTGCTATCAGGTCCAGAGAGAGCAGGTTAAACTGAGAAAGAATCTAACCCTTACCCAATTAAAAAAAAAAACGCTTTAACCTCTTCACGACCATGCTATAGCCAAAAGAAGGCTACAGCATGGCTGCACATTGCCGTGAGGGCATCTATGGACGTCCTCCTGTGATCGCGCTTCTCGCTCACCCCCTGCTGTGCGCATCGGCAGGGATCTGTGGTTGCTGTGGTCTTAGGACACAGCTCATCACAGATTTGGGTGAAGAGCCAATCACATCAGCTCTTAACCCTGTGATCAGCTGTGTCCAATCACAGCTGATCAGTGTAAGCAGAATTTGCCAGTTTTCAGCATTCCTCTCCTTATGCTTGACGGCAAGGGAGGAGAGGAGACCCAATAACGGTCAAATACACACAGGGGACATCTACACTAATAATCAGTGCCCTATTTATGCAGCCCCGACAGTGCACACCAGTGTTGCCTATCTGTGCCCATCAGGGCATCCTCAGCAGCGCACATCAGTAGAGGAGAAAAATTACATTTCTCTTTCGTTCATTGACGGACACCGGTCCTGATCTTCATAACCATTGGGTTATACCGCCCCCTACAGGAGTAGGACACTAGGCAGAAAAAGTATCTGGCTACGCCTATGGGCAGTCCCAGGGGGTATACTCCTCCTCTCTGCTATAGGTACTCAGATTTTTTCCTGCCTAGTCAGGAGTAAGGACCTAGTTCCTTGCTGGGATCTCTGGTCCTGGCAATTTTTTTCTTTTTAGATAGAAATTTTTTCTCCTGTTTCTTTTTTATTTTTCCTGTGAGATCTACAATTAACTGCCAGTGAGCTCGCTGGACGCGAGCTGGCCTGCAAGTTAAACTCCTCGCCGAGGTTGCATATGACCGGGTCTTGGCCCAAGTCGGAGCGTTCCTCCTGGCCGACAGCCCCCGATTTAGATGGTGAGGGGTTCTGTCTGGAGCAGTGCCCGCCTGGTTCCTGGTATGGTGAGTAGTTGTCGCCCCCCCCCCCCCCCCCCCCGGAGGGTTTTGGGGTGGACGTGGGCCCCTCCCTGGGATGGTCAGACCCCAGCATTCCACTTCTTCCCATCAGGCAACCCCCCCCCCTTTTCATCTGTCCCCCATCCTACCCTCCCTACATATGCTGGGGCTGTGTGGGTGGTCTGGTGGCAAAGGGGGCCGGACGATCAGCTGTTGGGGTGGTGTGAGGATGTACCTGGTGGGGGCTCCTGGCAGGGACCCCTGTCCTGCCTGGGCCTGTCTCTGAGGCCAAGGGATCCCTCCTGGGTCCCTGGGAGCCTTGTGGTGCCGCCATTTTGCTGTAGCCTGTGTGTTTCTATGCACGGAGGCCATGTTTGTGTAGTCAGGGGCCATTTTGTTGTGTTTTGCCATTGAAATTAGCGGCGGCCTGACAGTGGAGCCCTGTGGGTGGCAATTTCAGTGATGGGAGCCCTCCTTCTCCCCTGGTGCTGACTCCTGGATCTGTTCACTTCCTGATCGCCGCACGTGGAGTGCAGATTATCCTGGTGGCTGCAGGTGCCTGTTTCTGCTAGGTGGTGAGTCTGGTGGGGTCCTCTCCCTCTCTGCTGAGGATCGCTTGGTGCTTTGTGCTTGGCGCCCGGGTGGTGCTGCCAGCATGGTGGGGGGTTGTCCCTTTGCAGTGTTGTACACTTTTTGTGGCGTCTCCCTGGTGACTAATGGAGTCTTTGGAGCACATCCTCGCACCTGATCCCCTCTCTGAGGCTGCAGGGCCTTCCAGGTCCCAACCATCCATCAGTGCACTGACGGTGGTCCTGGAGTCCTTTGTGTCCCCGGTGGAGGTGGTTTTCGGATGACGTTTTAGCAAAAAGCACCCCCACCTTTCCCTTCCTTACCCTGCCTCATCTGTCTCATCAGATCCTGAATCTGATTCAGCTGCTGCGGACATGGGTAACTCTATGACCACGCACCTGGAGTCCTCAGATAGTGAGGATGATTCCTCCACATCTGCAACCGCGCACGAAAAGGCGCTGGTGGATGCACTGATTGTATCTGTGCATAAGACCTTGAAGATAGAGGACGCAGCTGCGATGGAGGCACAGGTTCCCTTTGGCACTCACAAGCCATCCAGAGCGGCAAAGGTGTTTCCTTTCCCTGCCTATTTTGACAGAATCATCAAAAGAGTGGAGGCGACCAAACCGTCCCCTTGGGGTCCCTAAGCAATTTCCTAGGCGTTACCCCTATGAGTAGTTCTTTATTAAGAAGTGGACTGTTCCACCGGTGGTGGACCCACCGTTTTCCAGATTGAACAAGACAACCATAATTCCGGTTGAAGAGTCCCCGGCCTTTAAGGATTCGGCTGACAGGAAGGCAGAGGCTGTGGCCCACAATCTGTACACTCTGGCTGGTTCGGCACGGAGGCCGGTATTCACCATTGCTCTGGTGTCGCAAACTCTTACCAAGTGGGCTAAGCTTTTACGCTGTCACCTGGAGGAAAAACAGCCCCCCTGCCTTTGCTGAACTGGCAGATCAGCTGGTCCAGGGGCTGCAGTTTAATCTGTGATGCCTCTTTGGATGCGGCTCCCCTAGTGGCTTGGCTCTCTGTTTCAGCAGTGGTCCTTTGGCGTGTCTTTTGACTTAAATGCTTGTCTGCAGACCAGACTTCTAAAAAGGCCTTGACTGATCTCCCCTTTCAAGGGGATCACCTGTTTGACACCATTAAAGGTCTCACAGGGGGAAAGAGTACTTTTATTCCGCAGGCTACTAATGGCAAGGAACCTCGTCATAGACGTGGGCCCTCCTCGGCTCATAAGAAGTTTTTTCGTCCCTCAGGGTCGACTGACAAGGGCTCGAAGCCTTTCAGGGCCTCCTCTGGAGGATCCAAACTGTGTCCCAGGCCAAAACATCAAAAGGAAATTACCTTGCATGTCTTGGATGTGGTCCGGGCAATTAGGGTGTACCTGACAGCTCGGAGTCTTTTTTCAGGAAATCATACTCACTATTTGTGCTCACGGTTGGGCCTTGGAAAGGGTTGTCCGCTTCCTCTGCGACCATTTACAGATGGATCAGACAGATCAGGCCTATTCTATCAGGGGTCAGGTTCCTCCTTTCCCTGTCCAGGCGCACTCTACTTGGGCACCTGGTGTCTCCTGGGCCTTCCGTCATCAGGTGCCAGTGACACAGGTTTGAAAGGCGGCTACCAGGTTGTCGGTGCACACTTTCAAAAAGTTCTATATAGTGGATGTGTTGGCATCTGCGGATGCTTCTTTTGGTCGCAATGGTTTGCAGGCTGCTGTTTAGAGGACCTGATCCTCTTGAGGATGTATTGTTTTCTTTCAGGTGAGGTCCAGTTGTTTTGGTTGAGCCCCTGTTGCCTGGTTGGCTACTGTTTAGCCTTGGGAATTTTTTTGGTGAATTTTCGTTTTTTTTGTTTTAGCAAAAAATAAAAAAACCCAGTGGTGATTAAATACCATCATAAGAAAGCTCGATCGGTTTAAAAAAAAATGATAAAAATTTTTGGATACAGTGGTGCATGACCGCGCAATTGTCAATCAAACTTTCAGCTTTCTGAAAGCAGAAACTTGGCTTGGGCAGGCAGGAAGAGGGTGAAAGTGCCTGGTAGGAAAGTGGTTAAAGTGGTGCTATAAAAGAGAGGACAATGGTCATCTGACCCCTAAATGAGCCACATAAATATGCATGCCCATATCAGCTATGCACCTTTTTTCATGCATTGCGCACACACCCTAGAACCACATCAAGCCCCCGTTCAAACCAGTAGAACTTGTCATGTGATTTGACAGCTCCAAATCACATGACAAGTCGCACCCTATTGCCAGCAATGGAACTGTTCGAATCAGAACGCCGACTTTGAGGTGTCGCAATGATTTGAAAAAGTAGTTCCTGCACTTTTCTTTGGTGATTTTAGGTGCGAGTTGTATAGACATCTGTAGATGAAGTCACTCAGAGGGCAGCCAAGTCGCACCTGAAGTTGCACTTACATGCGGCTTTGATATTGTGTGATTTAAAGTGAAGTCATACGATTCCAAAGACACATTCAGTGTGAAAGGGGGCTAAAGGTGTTGTACACTTTGATGGTTTTCGTTATTTTAACTAGGTATTGGTGTAGTTTATATTCCCTGTGTTTCTTGTCTTATCTTGTAATGATGGGCTAACATGATGTGGCTGTAGTTTGTAGTGTCATGGCTAATCTATTCCTTTATGTCTATATATATATATATATATATATATATATATATATATATATATATATATATATATATATATATATATATATATATATATATATTATCTCACTTTGTCTAGCTTGTCTCTATTCACCAAAGGGTCAAGACAGCTTCCTGTCCTGGGTCATACTATGCATGTGTTGCATCACAAAAATAAAAGTTCTAATGTAATTAAAAAAATTAAAAAAAACTTGCAGCTGCATCAGTGAGCTCTGTGTCTGTAAATGCTCTTCCCACTTGTGACTGTGTCATTAAAAATACTACACCTGCATCAGTGCTAGAGTGAGAGACCTAGGGATTGTGGGGTATATAGTTTCTTCACTCGTCAGCTGATCACAGATACGGGTAAAGAGCCAATCACAGCGGCTCTTTACCACGTGATCAGCTGTGTCCAATCACAGCTGATCACAATGTAAACAGGATTTGCCAGTTATCGGCAATCCACCTCATGCGGAAAAGCACATGAGAGGAGAGCAGAGCCAATAACTATACAATAAATAACAATAAAACAGTAACATAAGTAACATAACAATAAATGATCATCAGTGCAGCCCCAACAGTCGCCTATCAGTGCCATGCATCAGTTCAGCGTATCAGTGCAGTCTCATCAGCGCACATTAGTGAAGGAGAAAAATTTCTTATTTACAAAACTTTATAACAAACTTTTTTTTTTTTTTTAAAATGATCAGTCTTTTTTCATTTGTTTAGCAAAAAAGAAAAAACCCAGTGGTGAGTAAATACCACCAAAATAAAGCTCTATCTGTCTCCCGAAAAAATATTTCACATGGGTACAGTGTTGAATGATCGCGCAATTGTCATTCAAAGTGTAACAGCACTGAAAGCTGAAAATTAACCTGGGCCAAAATGGGGTGAAAGTGTTCGGTTGGCAAGGGATTAATCCTAAATGCCTTCAATTACATTTATAAGGTTTTTTCTCCTTTTTTTTTTTATAGTGGGATAAAAAGGTGTTCATTGGTAACACTAAGAAGCAGCCTATTTATTGGTACTCATTCCCATCAGGATCAATAAGGCAGCGCATCTGGCAACCATGAAGCTTATATAGCCACATTCGTACCGAATTTTCAATGTTTTTCTAGTCGGTGGGGCTGTTAGTGAATGGAGCCTGAAGTGAAAGATGTGGCCTAAACAGTAGACTGTCTGCAGTCTATGACATGAAGCTTGCATTATGTTCCTGGCAGTCAGGAACCATGTGCTTGGCAATTTTGCTGGGGACATTTTTTTTTTATTTTATTTTGGTTTGTTCCTGAAAACAAAGCAAGATACTACTTGTGGTTTGATGATGCTAACATGTGCATTATGGAGTGTGACTTTAAAGTGGATTTCCGGCCTATTTTGCAACTTTAGTGATTCCTGGAGTGCTCGCTATGCTGATCAACAATTGGGCATTTTCCATTTTTTTCGGGGAACCCTTACCTTATTTTCAGGGCATTTTTGATTGTACTTCCTCCTCCTCCCCCCTCTGTGGCCACGGCCACCGACATCACTTCCGCCTTTGCATTGCATCCTGGGAGCTGTTTGTCATCACTCCCAGGAGGACAGAATCAGGAAGAACTCCCAGAACACTCCCTGGAATCAGGAAGAAGGGCACAGCAGATTACACTGCGGCTTCAGATGCCCACATCCAAGAAGGCCACGCCCAGACAGCGTTTTTAACCACTTAAGCCCCGGAAGATTTTACCCCCTTCCTGACCAGGGGGTATTTTGCGATTCGGCACTGCGTGACTTTAACGGACAATTGCGCGGTCGTGCGATGCTGTACTTAAACGAATTTGACGTCCTTTTTTCCCACAAATAGAGCTTTCTTTTGGTGGTATTTGATCACCTGTGCGATTTTTTGATCATACGCTATAATCAAAAAAAGAGCGACAATTTTGCAAAAATATTTTTCACATTTTTTATATATGAAATTCCCCAAAAAAATGTAAAAATTCTAATTTTTTTTACATTTTTGGCCAATTTGTTTTCTGCTACCTATGTTTGGTAAAAAAAATCACAAGCCTATTTTGATTGGTTTGCGCAAAAGTTATTGCGTTTACTAACTAGTGCGGGCTTCCTAGTGAACGAGCGGGGGCGGGAGCGCGCCTCCGGCAGTGTGCGCTCGCCCCCTATTGACTATCATGCTAGTGATGTACCGGTACGTCACTTTGCCTGAGAGGGGCTGACCGCCGCCGTATATAGTCGGGCAGCGGTCGGCAAGTGTTTAAAAGTAAGATTTTGACTAAAATCCAATACTGTACACCTTGTAAGTATGAGAATAGCGGTTCTGTAAAGGGCAGTGGATTAGTATTAAAGGGGTATTTTTAGTTAAAAAAGGTATTTGAGGCCGGAACTCCACTTTGGGTCCTGTCAATCTTGGTACCACAACAGCCAGTTTCTTCCTTTCATTCTCACATTTTTCAGCAGGTGAATAAGAAGGGAGATTCTGGTTACTTCAGGCCACAGACACAATGATAAATGAAGGTTCGGAATGCTTTGCCCTTTTGCCACAGAATCTGACAGCGGCCGTTTCTCCTTCCATGACACTGAATTGCTGCGACACTGCCCCCTGATTAATGCTTCATATCAGTGACACGCATGTCTTTCTCTGCAGCCTGTATTATTGGTGATTTGTGGCAGTCTTGTGCAGAGCTGTCAGGCCCCGCTGCCATACCAACATCTCACTGTCAATTCCGGTCTTCAAGCTTCCTCTGTAGAACGTTGCATTCCAGATGGAACTATATCATTTAGGTCTTGGCCACAGGATCCTGTTGCTATTTCTAGAACTGCCCGAAGCTGTGAACTCCTTATCTTCAATTCAGTCTCTTTTTACTCCATTATTAACGGGTGCAGCGGCCTTGCTTTCCGATCCCCGGGAGTTATTTAAAGCTAAACTCCGACTAGAAGGCTAAATACACAGCTAAAACCCAAATTTGTGAACGGTTATTTCCTGCCAAGCTTCTGTAATTCTTTCCAGTTACTCATGTGATTCGTACTCCCCTACCTCACTGCATGGCCAGGGGAGTGCCCTTACTTTTCTCTGTCTGCAGAAGCTATAGAGGTCGGTCACCTACTTCTCTCTCTCTCTGTGTTCTTCCCTCCTGGAAGCAGTCGAAGTACATAAGTACATGGTGAAAACATTAGCACGATGCTGGCTTTCTCTCACGTTATATTTAATATATATAGATATCTATCTATATATATATATATATATATATATATATATATATATATATATATATATATATATATATATATATATATATATATATATATATATATATATATATATATATACACACCGTGGGTACGGAAAGTATTCAGACCCCCTTAAATTTTTCACTTTGTTATATTGCAGCCATTTTCTAAAATCATTTAGGTTCATTCTTCTTCCTCATGAATGTACACATAGCACCCCATACTGACAGAAAAACACAGAATTGTTGACATTGTTGCAGATTTATTAAAAAAGAAAAACTGAAATATCACATGGTCCTAAGTATTCAGACCCTTTGCTGTGACACTCATATATTTAACTCAGGTGCTTTCCATTTCTTCTGATCATCCTTGAGATGGTTCTACACCTTCATTTGAGTCCAGCTGTGTTTGATTATACTGATTGTACTTGATTAAGAAAGCCACACACCTGTCTATATAAGACCTTCCAGATCACAATGCATGTCAGAGCAAATGAGAATCATGAGGTCAAAGGAACTGCCTGAAGAGTTCAGAGACAGAATTGTGGTAAGGCACAGATCTGGCCAAGGTTACAAAAAGATTTCTGCTGCACTTAAGGTTCCTAAGAGCACAGTGGCCTCCATAATCCTCAAATGGAAGACGTTTGGGACGACCAGAACCCTTCCTAGATCTGGCCGTCCAGCCAAACTGAGCTATCGGGGGAGAAGAGCCTTGGTGAGAGAGGTAAAGAAGAACCCAAAGATCACTGTGGCTGAGCTCCAGAGATGCAGTCAGGAGATGGGAGAAAGTTGTAGAAAGTCAACCATCACTGCAGCCCTCCACCAGTCGGGGCTTTATGGCAGAGTGGCCCGACGGAAGCCTCTATCGGTATGTGTGGAGAAAACCAGGCACTGCTCATCACCTGTCCAATACAGTCCCAACAGTGAAGCATGGTGGTGGCAGCATCATGCTGTGGGGGTGTTTTTCAGCTGCAGGGACAGGATGACTGGTTGCAATCGAGGGAAAGATGAATGCGGCCAAGTACAGGGATATCCTGGACAAAAACCTTCTCCAGAGCACTCAGACTGGGCCGAAGGTTTACCTTCCAACAAGACAATGACCCTAAGCACACAGCTAAAATAACGAAGGAGTGGCTTCACAACAACTCCGTGACTGTTCTTGAATGGCCCAGCCAGAGCCCTGACTTAAACCCAATTGAGCATCTCTGGAGAGACCTAAAAATGGCTGTCCACCAACGTTTACCATCCAACCTGACAGAACTGGAGAGGATCTGCAAGGAGGAATGGCAGAGGATCCCCAAATCCAGGTGTGAAAGACTTGTTGCATCTTTCCCAAAAAGACTCCTGGCTGTATTAGATCAAAAGGGGGCTTCTACTAAATACTGAGCAAAGGGTCTGAATACTTAGGACCATGTGATATTTCAGTTTTTCTTTTTTAATAAATCTGCAACAATGTCAACAACTCTGTGTTTTTCTGTCAGTATGGGGTGCTATGTGTACATTCATGAGGAAGAAGGATGAACTTAAATGATTTTAGCAAATGGCTGCAATATAACAAAGAGTGAAAATTTTTAAGGGGGTCTGAATACTTTCCGTACCCACTGTATATATATTTATATCTCAGTAGAAATAGCCAATAAATAATACTTTCCCAGCAGCTGCATGTATTCTGCCTCTCTTGCAGAGAAATGACCAAATGGAGACAATAGTCTCACAGTTCGTACAGTATATAGGTAAAACGCATGTGCCTCAATCATTAATATGTCTTGTTCTCTTGAGTCTTAAACCATAATTGAAATTCAATGTGCAAGATGATCATAGGCTAATCCTCCTCCCCACCAATGATGTTCTCAAAAACAGGGAAGAAATAGACAATATAGGTGTACACATGCGTTTTACCCAATATACGTTACAGAACTGTCTTTGGGACTATTGGCTCTATTAAGCACTGGTTTTGTGTTCCAAATTTCAAAATGGCAAGTTTGGCTGTTTTGAATGCACACAATTTTTTTGAATTTGCCGCCAAGTACCCGGAAGTGGACCGGGTTTTTTACATGGAGACCCGATCAGAGCCAAATGCGGCTTTGATCTGGTCTTTTCTTCGGCGGCCGTGCAGGTAGGATGCCCGGGTCTCCCGGTGGGACGGGAGACCCGGGCGAGCCATGGGAGGGGGCGTCCCCTCCCGCTCCTTGTAATGACAGCCAAGCGACTTCTCAGCCGCATCGGTTGTCATTACAAGACAGCCAACCGTCGGCTATGGACGCCGGTACCGGGGTGATGCCTCTAGCTGCAGGTATCACTCCGGTACAAGCACTTTCCTGAAATAGCGGCAATATTGGTAACCTCAGGGGCCGATTCCGATATATCGGGGAAAGTGCATATCGGCCCTCGATATATCGACTTTGCCGATAATCGGTCGATCCCTAATATATAATTTTTTTTCTCTGTCGCTCATTGACAGACGTAGTCTTCTTGATTCACATCAATTGGGTTATGTTGTCTCCGCAGGAGTAGGACTAGGCAGAAAGAAAAAACGTTCTGGCTCCACCCTAGGGGCAGTCCCAGAGGGCATATCCTCCCTCTCTCTGCTACAAGGAATCCGTTTTTTTCTGTCTAGTCAGGAGTAAGGACCTAAGTTCCTTGCTGGGATCTTTTGGTCCTGGCAAGATTTTTTTTTTAGAAAAAATATTTTTTTTAGGAGGCAGATTATCTCAGCCGTCAGACTCTGGATCAGGGGGAATGGTCCCTCCATCCAGAAGTTTTCCACCAGTTGTGCCTATGTTGGGGCACCCCGGATGTGGATCTGTTGGCATCACGATTCAACAGTAAAGTACAGAGATTCGTGGCTCGCTCCCGCGATCCTCTAGCAGAGACCGCAGACGCACTGGTCGCCCCGTGGGGGCAATACCAGCTAATGTATGCCTTCCCTCCTCTCGGGTTACTGCCAAGACTTCTTCGCAGGATAGAGGAGGAAGGAATTCCAGTAATCCTGGTAGCTCCGGACTGGCCTCCCCGAGCTTGGTACGCCGACTTGGTCAGACTGGTGGCGGACGTCCCGTGGAGACTTCCTCTCAGGGAGGATCTACTGTCTCAGGGACCGATCTTCCATCCTGCTTTACGATCGCTGGCTTTAACGGCCTGGCTATTGAGACCCAGGTGCTGAAGGACAAGGGATTGTCAGCTTCAGTTATTCCTACTCTAGTTAAAGCAAGGAAAGCGACTTCCAGAAAGATTTATCATCGCACCTGGAAGTCCTACATTGCATGGTGTGAACCCCTGGGGTTCCACCCACGATCTTATTCGGTTAGTCGAATATTAGCTTTTCTGCAACAAGGGGTTGAGCAGAAACTGGCTTTGAGCACTATCAAGGGTCAGGTCCCAGCATTAGCTATCTTCTTTCAGAAGCCTTTGGCTACTCATTCCTTGGTGCGGAATTTCATCCAGGGGGTGCGACATCTGGCTCCGCCAGTGCGCGCGCCGTTACCACCCTGGGATCTTAATTTAGTATTGTCGGTTCTTCAGAAACCTCCCTTTGAAGAGATTAGGGAGATTCCTCTACCTACGTTGTCCCAGAAGGTGGCCTTCTTGGTGGCTATCACTTCTGCACGCAGGGTGTCAGAACTGGCCGCATTATCTTGTCGTTCCCCATATCTGGTGGTTCATAGAGATAAGGTGGTTCTTCGTCCGAATCCATCCTTCCTACCAAAAGTGGTTTCAGAATTTCATCTGAATGAAGAAATTGTATTACCTTCCCTGTGTCCTAAGCCCAGTCATCCTCGGGAGTTTGCTTTACACTCCTTGGATGTGGTCCGGGCGATCAGGGTATACTTGAAAACGACAGACTCGTTTCGCAAGACGGATTCACTTTTTGTGATCCCGGATGGACCCAAAAAGGGGTTGCCTGCATCTGCCGCGACTATTTCCAAATGGATCAGACAGACGGTGGTACAGGCTTATTCTATTAAGGGTCGGGAGCCCCCGTTCCCTGTTAAGGCGCACTCCACTCGGGCACTTAGTGCGTCATGGGCCTTTCGCCATCAGGCGTCAGTGGTCCAGGTGTGCAAGGCGGCTACCTGGTCATCGGTGCATACCTTTACAAAACATTATAAAGTTGATGTAATGGCATCGTCTGATGCCTCGTTTGGCCACAAGGTTTTGCAGGCCGCCATTTGAGGAGACCAGTGGTCTACCTCGAGGGTTTTTTTCCGTTGGAATTTTTATTTGAGTCTCATTCTTTGCTTATAATGAGCCTTTAAAACTTCTAGTTGGCACCGGTTGGGCCTTCTAGATTGGATTTTGATTTCTGTCAATCCCACCCCTCATTTGTGGCACTGCTTCTGGATGTCCCAATTGATGTGAACCAAGAAGACTACGTCTGTCAATGAGCGACAGAGAAAATCGGATTTTTGTAAGATCTTACCGTAAAATCCTTTTCTCTTAGCTCATTGACAGACATAGTACCCGCCCCTCTATCATTGAGTTGGGTTGGGTTAAATTCTCTGTTGCTGCTTTATAACCGAACTGATTCCTTGTAGCAGAGAGAGGGAGGATATGCCCTCTGGGACTGCCCCTAGGGTGGAGCCAGAACGTTTTTTCTTTCTGCCTAGTCCTACTCCTGCGGAGACAACATAACCCAATTGATGTGAATCAAGAAGACTACGTCTGTCAATGAGCTAAGAGAAAAGGATTTTACGGTAAGATCTTACAAAAATCCGATTTTTTTTTTTTGCATTAGACATGTACATCACATTGTAACACACAGACATAACACAAACACACACTTAACACACACTTGATGCATAAGGGCTCTTTCACACTGATGCATTTACCTTGCAAGAAAAACGTTTTCCTTTAAATCCAGTGGGACTCCTCACACCACTGCAGTGCGGCGCAGTTTGAAAAGTCCTGCATGCTGCATCTTTGGTGCGGTTTTCAAAGCCACACCAAAAACTCATCTCCCCATTAAATTAATGGAAACAATGCAAAAACGCACGGTTTACATTTTTTGGTGCGCTGTTTGAGTCACATTTCCATTTTTCACAGGTGCGTGCAACCAGAAAATGCACTGGAAACACATCTAAAATGCAGCAAAAACGCATATGCGTTTTTACAGCGGTTTTGCTACAGAGCAGTGTAAATATGTGTTCCCCCTTTTTGTTATGAAACCATGATCTCACATGATGTCAGTATACAGTGGGTAAAATTATTTGATACCCTGCAGATTTTGTAAGTTTGCTCACTTGCAAAGAAACAAAGGGTCTATCATTTTTATCATAGGTGTATTTTAAATGATAAAGACAGAATATCAACCAAATATCCAGAAAAAACACTATACAAATTTTATAAATTGAGTTGCAGTTCAGTGAGTAAAATAAGTATTTGATCACCAAGCAAAACCTGACATAGTACTTGGTGGAGAAACCCTTGTTGACAAGCACAGAGGTAAGACGTTTCTTGTAGTTGTTGACCAGGTTTGCACACATCTCGGGAGGGATTTTGGTCCACTCTTCTTTACTGATCTTCTCTAAATCCTTACGTTTTCTTGGCTGTCTCTTGGCAACTCGAAGTTTCAGCTCTCTCCATAAAGTTTCTATAGGATTAAGGTCTGGAGACTGGCTAGACCACTCCATGACCTTAATGTGCCTCTTCTTGAGCCACTTCTTTATTGCCTTGACAGGATGCTTTGGGTCATTGTCATACTGGAAGACCCTTCCACGACCCATCTTCAGTGTTCTGGCTGAGGGAAGACAGTTCTTATCCTAGATTTTACAATGCATGGGCCCATCTATTGGTCCTTCAATGTGGCAAAGTGGGCTTGTACTTTTAGCAGCGAAACAGCCCCAAAGCATAATGTTTCCAACTCTGTGCTTGACTGTAGGGATGGTATTTTTAGGGTCATAGTCAACGTTTTACTTCCTCCAAACAGAGTGAGTCGAGTTCTTGCCAAAGAGCTCAATTTTGGTCTCATCTGACCACAGCACTTTCTCCCAATCCTTCTCTGAATCATTTAGATGCTCTTTGGCAGACTTCAGACAGGCCTGTACATGTTCCTTCTTTATGAGGGGGACCTTGCGGGCACTGCAGGATTTCAATCCATAGCAGCATGTTGCTTTACCAAGGGTTTGTTTAGTGACTGTGGTCCCAACTGCCTTGAGATCCTTCACAAGCTTCTCCCGTGTAGTTCTGGGCTGATCCCTCACTTTTCTTGTGATCATCCTTGCCCCGTCAGGCAAAATCTTGCATGGGGCTGCAGACCGAGGGTGACTGATGGTTATTTTATATTTCCTCCATTTGTATATAATCGCTCCAACAGCTGTCTCCTTTTCACCAAGCTTCTTTCTGATGGTCTTGTAATTCATTCCAGCCTTGTGCATGTCAACAGTCTTGTCCCTTACATCCTTTGACAGCTCTTTGGTCTTGCCTGTGATAGTGAGGTTTCAAGAGATTCTTAAGACAGGTGTCTTTTATACGCAAAACAAGTTGTCGTTAGGAGCACCTTCTTAAACTGACAGGACTAATCTGTGTGAATGAGAACATTCTGTAGCCAGAATTATTGTTGGTTGGTGGGGGAACAAATACGTCTTTTACTCGCTGAACTGCAACTCCATTTATAACATTTGTATCATGTTTTTTTGTTTTTCTTTTTTTCTGGATTTTTTACTTTAATTCAGTTCATTTTTATTTTTCCCAATAAACAAGGTTTCCATACAAAAACAGTAGAATACATGCCATAATACATTCTTGCAAGCTTTTTGGTCTTGCCTCTGCTCCTCGAGTCTTCACAAAAGTCTTGGCCCCGGTGCTAGCATTGTTACGTCAGCGGGGTTTATAGTACTGGGCTACCTGGATGACCTTCTTCTGCGAGGGAGTTCGGCTGGCTTCTGAATTTTCAGACGTCTGCTCTGGTTCCTTCCACAAAGCTGGACTCTGGGTCGCACTCTGGACTCGGCTCTAGCCAGTGTTCTTCTCTCTGGACAAACTCCAGGAACTGAATGCTGCAATTCATTTTCTGCTCTCCAGCAGATAGTCATCCCTCCGGACTTGCATGCAGGTTCTGAGGCTGATGGCTTCTACCTTCGAGGCGGTCCCGTTTGCACAGTTCCATACAAGGTCTCTGCAAAGGGAGATCTTGGCCAAATGGGACAAGTGTCCAAAGTCTCTGGACAATCAGATCCGGCTGAGCCAGGAAACAAAAGGGTCCCTGATCTTGTGGTTTCATTCCCCGTCACTTCGACAGGACAAATCCTTTCTCCCCTTGTATTTGACAGTAGCCACTATGGATGCCAGTCTGTCCGGGTGGGGAGGCGTCCAAGACCGGAATTCTGCTCAGAGTGTTAGAACACTGGAAGAGTCCAGACTACCGATCAATGTCCTGGAACTCAGAGCGGTCAGACTGTGCCTGGATCACTGGATGGATCGTCTTTAGGGGCATCCAGTGCGGATTCAATTGGACAACGCCATGGCTTATGTCAATCACCAGGGGGGCACAAGAAGTGGTTTTGGTAGCTTTGGAGGTAGCCCACATTCTAAGGTGGGCAGAACGTTTCATTCCAGCCCCCTCCACCGTGCACATTCCGGGGGTGGAAAACTGAGAGGTGGATTATCTCAGTGGGCAGGCGTTGGATCAAGGGCAGTGGTCTCTTCACCCGGAGGTGTTTCATCAGTTGTGTCTCCGGGCACCCCTGGGGTGGATCCGTTGGTGTCTAAGCTCAACAGAAAGGTGCAGAGGTTTGTGGCAGGGTCACGGGATCCTCTGGCGGAAGCCACAGACGAGCTGGAGGCCCCCCATGGGGCCATTATCGTCTGATTTACACATTCCATCCTCTCAAACCCCTGCCAAGATTCCTGCGCAGGATCAAGGCAGAAGGGATTCCGGTCATTTTAGTGACCCCAGATTGGCCTTGCCGGTCTTGGTACGCCAACCTGGTGCGCCTTGTCGTCAACGCCCCTTGAAGACTACCTCTCAGAAGATCTGCTCTCCCAAGGGAGGATCTTCCATCCTGCTTTACAGTCGCTGCCTTTGATGGCTTGGCTGTTGAAAGCCAGGTACTGAAGAATAGAAGTTTGTGTGAGTCGGTGATTCCAACGCTGCTGAAAGTCAGGAGCTCTACTTCTAGCAAGTATGGAGGGAGGAGAATCAGCGCTCAATTTCTGGAATGGTGGGCCACGGAAATGATAAATAAGAATTAAGAAAAGCAAATCAATGATGTGAAAGATGTCCCAAAAAAGGGAGATAATAGATGTAGAAAATGACAATGTGGATAAAAATTCAAAATATAACACTTATATGTAATACAAATAATCACAAAAGTGCTGCAGTGCTGGTATATAAATAAAGTGATCAGTGAATCAATCAATAAAATAAAAGTGCTAATAGTGCAAAAAGAACACAGGCAAATGTATTGCTGCAATCTACTAACAGCGAGTTAAATAAAGAAAAGAGTCCTTGTGCAAATAAGCAATGTGCACAAAATAATTATCACGAAATAAAGAAAATGGTGATAATGGTGAATAGTTCATAAGTGGTCCAGTGAACAAAATCACATTTAGTGACAATCGTGTGCGATTTTTCGTGAGCTATATACCAAATCAAGTGCAATGGCCACTCACCTCCATTAACACTCAAATTAGTGTTTCTGGTGTATTAAATCACCACAAGGAACATCAGGAAGTTATCCAACGGTATGGGGGCTCTAGGTTGTGAAGGGGCTCATCAGATCTTTGGTAAATAGTATCCTTGGTGGATGTTCCCTCTCCTTCCTTCTTCTTCTATGGAGTGATAACAGGTCTGTGTTCTGACGTATTCCTAAGTCATTCACTCGTCCCAAAGACAAGAGGGGGCTCTCATAGTGTAATATAGCAAAGTTTAATGAATAAAAAAATCATAAAGCACTTAGGCAATAAAAAACGAACAGGAACCCAAACAAGCCGCAGATTCGGTGTCTGACCGATGCTTCCGGTCTCGGCCGTAGACCGGAAGTGACGTCACCCGTCTTCTACTGACGCGTTGCGTCACAACAAAACACGTGACTTTCTCAAAGGGTATGAGATCTCCCTCCATACCTCTTATCAGTACGTGGCGACACTACACAATCGGCTGCTGATTTCGGTGCTCCACTATTCATCACTCCTTTAGAAATATATTTCTCTAGCGCTCATTGACAGACGTAGTCCTCGGTGATACACCACCTTCGGGTTATGTTGCCTCCACAGGAGCAGGACTAGACAGGAAATTAAAAAGCTCTGGCCACACCCCAGGGGCAGTCCCAGAGGGTATATCCTCTCTCTCTCTGCCTCAGCAAATCAGTTATTTTCTGTCTAGTTAGGAGTAAGGACCTAGATACCTTGCTGGGATCTTAGGTCCTGGCAAGAATTTTTTCTTAAAGGATTTTTTTAGACAGCTTTTTTCTCCAGTGTTCCTGTGAGATCTTCAAGCAAGAAAGCTGAACTGGGCGACGGGCTGGATGTTGAGATCCGGTGGTCACCCCAGTTCAGCCTACGAGCGCGTGCAGGCCATAGCTCCGCGCTGGGTCGGCCGCGACAAAGTCCCATTAAAGGACTGTCCACGCGAGTTAAACGTCTCGCTGAAACGCCAAAGACCATGAGTCACGGCGTCCGTATCGGTCGACAGCCCTCCCGCCCCGGTGGAGAGGGGTACTGTCAGGAGTTGGTGCCCGCCTGGTTCCGGTATGGTGAGTAGTATGTTCCCCCTTTCCCCCTGACGGGTTTTTGTGGTGAACGCGGGCCCCTCTCTGTATGGTAAGATAGAGTCCCTTTCTATCCTACAACATGACACAGATCCTCCTACTTTGAGTGTGATTTTATGTGTGCAAAAAGCCAGGAGGCTTGGTTTGGGAGCTAACAATCTAATTGTATACATGTTTTAAAGATGTAATCTGTGGCATTCTGGGAATCTTATGGGTTAAGAATAAGCTACCTACCAGTCAGAAGCCACGGACATGTAGACTGCCTTCCTAATCAGATCTCCAGCTATTAGCAGGCCTCCCGAACGGCCATGCGGTCCGCCAGGGCCGGTACCGCCAACCACGCCATATCCCCATGCAGTGAGAGTGTTGTGTGCCCTGCAGCACACCGCTATTCAGTACGGGCCGCCGCCATTTTTTTTGCTGGATCGCACGAGCCGCCATTTTGGCGTAGCCTCGTGTCTCCAGCATGGGGGCGGCCATGTTTGAGGTGATCCAAACACTTCGTGGAGCTTGGGGGAGGCGCCGGAAGGCGTGCAGAGGGGCGGTGCCGCCTCCTTTTTTCCTGGGCAGCCAGCCAAAAGACTTCCTGTTTGTCAAGACAGCGCTGTAACCTGTTGCAGTTAAACTCTGAGCATCAAGTGGTGAGCCTGGGGGTCTATCTCTCTCTCTCTCTCTCGATCGATAGGGATCCCTAGCAGGTAAAACTAAGGGGCTTTTGTGGCGCTGGGGGTCGAAAAAAAAAAAAAAAATATTTTTTGAATTATATTATCCAGGAAGTAACTGGAATTATCATGGACCCTGCCACACATATTCCCCCACCTGTTTCCCTCGAGGGGGCCACGGGACCCGCCGGTGCACAGAGTATAGAGTCATTTACAGCAATTTTGGAGTCTATGGTGGCTCGGGTGGAGGCGGCCTGTCAGGGACGGGGGTCAAGGAAGCGACCCCCGCCTACCCCTATACCATCTGACACCTCTGATTCAGATTCAGAGGTGGTCACGGCAATTGCAGGTTCCTCTGCAAGGGCTGTTATCCCAGGTAAAGCCCCCTCAGACAGTGAGGAGGACGCTTCTTCTCCTGCTATAATTCAGGAAGAAGCATTGGTGGACGCACTAGTTGTGGCAGTGCAGGAAACCTTAAAACTTGAGGCTTTACCGGCAGAGGCAACTGAAACAGAGATTCCTTTTGGTACTAATAAGCCCATCAAGACGATGAAGGCTTTTCCTGTACCTAAATGTTTCGGTAATCAGATTAAAGGAGAATGGGAGCATTCTAAACGTACCTTTACTATTTCCAAGCGTATTGCTAGACGCTATCCGTTTGAGGAATCCATCATTAAGAAATGGACGGTACCACCAGTGGTGGATCCACCTATTTCCAGGCTGAATAAAGCCACGGTTATTCCAGTGGAGGACACTTCGTCCTTTAAGGATCCGGTGGATCGAAAGATGGAAGCAGAGTCCCGCACCATCTTCTCTCTGATAGGGTCAGCTTTTAGACCAGTAATTGTTATTGGTCTAGTTTCCCAGACACTTACGGAATGGGCGAAAATGGTACGCCAAGACCTTAGGGGAAAAGATATTCCCCAGGAGACATCTGATTTGATGGAACAGATTATACAAGGGCTACAGTTTATCTGTGACGCAGCCTTGGACACTACTCCCTTATTAGGGCATGCATCTAAGACAGCGGTGATCCTCAGACGTGTGCTGTGGTTAAAATGCTGGTCAGCTGACCTAGGTTCCAAGAAGACCTTGACAAATCTCCCCTTTCAGGGGAATCGTCTATTTGGGGCCAACCTAGATGAAATCATTAAGGATGCCACTGGGGGCAAGAGCACTTTTTTGCCACAGGCTGCTAAAGCTAAGGGACCTCGCAACAAGCGAGGACCTTTCTTTACCGCCCATAAAGGGCGCCCGGCTGGTACTAGCGGGAAAGGCAAGACTCCTCCAGGAGGGTTCAAGAAGGGGACCAACCCAGCCAAACCCGAAGCAAAGGAGTACACAGCCTGAAGGTGCGCCCCCACCCGGTTTCAGGGTGGGGGGACGTTTTCACCGGTATTCAGGACATTAGATCGAGCATCAACCACTACTACCGGTGCGATTCTTCCCTTCCAACATTTAAGTTCTACAGGAAGCGGTAGTTACCGTTCCCTGAATAGATCTTTTCCTTTACCTTTTCCCAAGATTAGTCCCGATACCTCACAGGAATCGGATCTGGTTGACCAGATAGGCCAAGTAGCCTCTAGTCGGGTGACTTCGGTCCCTGAGGTTCAACCAGAAAAGATCACCTTTCCTGATAACTATCAGGTATCTGATAAATGTGTGGGAACAGAAAACGACCAGACTTTCTCGGATGGTCGGGGCCAGATACCTCTAGGGACGCCTGGTTCAGATTCAATCAGCGCCAGTGGTCCTAGAGATTCTAGGCTGGCCTCCTCAAGCCGGCCTGGCCGACTTGGACATGTTAGTCGTACACGTTCCGTGGGAACTTTGTCTCAGGGAGTGTCTGTGGTCTCAAGGACCAATTTACCATCATGCTTTACAGTCGCTGGGTTTAATGGCCTGGCCATTGAGACCCAAGTACTGAAGGACAGAGGTTTGTCAGCTTCAGTCATTCCTACCCTTATTAAAGCAAGGAAAGCGACTTCCAGCAAAGTCTATTATCACACATGGAAAACTTATATTGCGTGGTGCGAATCTTTAGGATTTCCTCCACGTACCTATTCGGTGTCTCGAATATTGGCCTTTTTGCAACAAGGGGTTGAGCAGAAGCTAGCCTTGAGCACCATCAAGGGTCAAGTTTCAGCATTAGCAATCTTCTTTCAGAAGCCTTTAGCTACCAAATCCTTGGTGCGGAATTTCATCCAGGGGGTGCGGCACCTGGCTCCTCCAGTCCGCGCGCCCTTACCGCCTTGGGATCTTAATTTGGTTTTGTCGGTTCTACAGAAACCTCCCTTTGAAAACATCAGGGAGATTCCCTTGCTTACTTTATCCCAGAAGGTGGCCTTGTTGGTGGCTATTACTTCTGCTCGCAGGGTGTCAGAACTGGCTGCATTATCATGCCAGTCCCCATACCTAGTGATTCATAGGGATAAGGTAGTACTTCATCCTAAGCCATCTTTTCTTCCCAAGGTGGTTTCAGATTTTCATCTGAATGAAGATATTGTACTACCTTCCTTGTGTCCTCAGCCCAAGCATCATCGGGAACATGCGTTGCATTCCTTAGATGTGGTTCGGGCAATCAGGGTATACCTGAAAGCTACGGAATCATTCCGTAAGACGGATTCACTTTTTGTGATCACGGATGGCCCCAGAAAGGGTTTGCCTGCATCTGCCGCGACCATTGCTAAATGGATTAGACAAACGGTGGTACAGGCTTATTCTATTAAGGGTCAGAGTCCTCCGTTCCCTGTTAGGGCGCACTCCACTCGAGCGCTCAGTACTTCCTGGGCCTTTCGCCATCAGGCGTCAGTGGTCCAGGTATGTAAGGCGGCCACCTGGTCGTCAGTACATACCTTTACAAAATTCTATAAAATTGATGTGACGGCATCGGCGGATGCCTCATTTGGCCGCAAGGTTTTGCAGGCCGCAATTTGAGGAGACCGGTGGTCTACCTCGAGGGTTTTTTTCTGTTTGAAAAAAAAAAAAAAATTGTTTCCTCTTTTTTTGTTGAGTCTCATCATTAAGGATGAGCATTGTAAACTTCTAGTTGGCACCGGTTGGGCCTTCTAGATTGGGATTTGATTTCCATTTTCCCACCCCTCAGTTGTGATACTGCTCTGGGACGTCCCGAAGGTGGTGTATCACCGAGGACTACGTCTGTCAATGAGCGCTAGAGAAAAATGGATTTTTGTAAAATCTTACCGTAAAATCCTTTTCTCTTAGCTCATTGACAGACGTAGTCCCCGCCCCTCTGTTTTTTTGAGTTGGGTTAAAATCTCTAAAGACTGCTTTTTCACATAACTGATTTGCTGAGGCAGAGAGAGAGAGGATATACCCTCTGGGACTGCCCCTGGGGTGTGGCCAGAGCTTTTTAATTTCCTGTCTAGTCCTGCTCCTGTGGAGGCAACATAACCCGAAGGTGGTGTATCACCGAGGACTACGTCTGTCAATGAGCTAAGAGAAAAGGATTTTACGGTAAGATTTTACAAAAATCCATTTTTACCCTAGTGGTAGCGCATTGGTTCCCCCCCTTTTTTTTATACTTCTAGGAAGATCTACCATCGTACGTGGAAAACGTTCATTGCGTGGTGGGAGTCTCTTGGGTTTCATCCTCGCTCTTTTTCGGTGGCTCGGGTGTTGACTTTCCTTTAATGTGAGTTTGAGCAGAAACTGGCTTTTAGTACCATCAAGGACTAGGTGTCGGCCTTGACGGTCTTCTTTCAACAGCCTTTTGCCATGCACTCCCTGGTGCGTACTTTCTTCAGGGGGTTCGACACTTGGCTCCTCCAGTGTGGTCCCTGTTACCACCTTGGGACCTCAACTTGGTGCTCTGGGTTTCCTAGAAGCCTCCCTTGGAAAATCTTCAGGAGATTCCCCTGCTTGAGCTATTCCAGAAGGTGGCCTTTTTGGTGGCAATCACCTCTGCATGCATGGTGTCGGAATTGGCGGCGTTATCTTGTCGTTCACCTTACTTGGCGATTCACAGAGATAAGGTGGTGGTTCGTCCCTGTCCCTTGTTCCTTCCAAAGGTTGTCTCTGATTTACATTTGAATGAAGACATTGTGTTGCCTTCCCTGTGTCCCAGGCCAAAACATCCTAAGGAAATTGCGTTGCATGCCCTGGATGTGGTTCAGACAATTCAGATGTGCCTGGCAGCTACAGAGTCTTTTAGGAAGTCACACGCTATTTGTGCACACGGATGGGCCTCGGAAAGGACTGTCCACTTCCTCTGTGACCATTTCCAGATGGTCAGACAGAAGGTGACTCAAACCAATCAAGGGTCAGGTTCCTTCTTTTCCTGTCAAGGCGCACTCTACTTGGGCGCTCAATGCCTCCTGGGCCTTCCGTCATCAGCCGTCAGTGACGCAGGTTTGCGAGGCAGCCACCTGGTCTTAGGTGCTGGATGTGTTTACATCTGTGGATGCTTCTTTTGGCTGGAAGGATTTGCAGGCTGCTAATTAGAAGACCTGTTTCCTCTGTGGAGGTGTAATGTTTTCAGGTGGGCTCCAGTTGTTTTTTGGTTGAGCTCCTATTACCTGGTTGGCTACAGTTTAACCTTGGAAATTTTTTCTTGCTGTTCCCACCCCTCATGTTTGACACTGCTTTGGGACTTTCCAATGGTTAAGAAGATTAGGAGCCGTGTCCGTCAATGAACAAAAGAAAAAAAAAAGGGATTTTTGACTTACCGTAAAATCCATTTCTCTGATGTTCATTGATGGACACAGCACCCAGCCCTCTGTGTATTTGTAATTCTTCTGACACTGCTTGTAACAAAACTAAGTACCTATAGCAGAGAGGGGGAGTATACCCCCTGGGACTGCTCAAAGGCGTTGTCTGTCTTTTTTTCTTCTTAGTGTCCTACTCCTGTAGGGGACAGTATAACCCAATGGTTAAGAAGATCAGGAGCTGTGTTTGTCAATAAACATCAGAGAAATGGATTTTACGGTAACACTTTGCATTGGCTTCTGTTAAATGAAGTTGCATGCCTCAATGAAATCAAAGGTCTAAATCGCACTGATCTGCCGCTTGGACATTTGCGCTGAATTTGCATGATTTCAAAGCTTAATAGCTACATAATTCTAAGGAAATACTAATCTTTTTTTCATTAGTCTTAAAATTTAACACAACTCTTAAAATAGGTATCTGTAATTGGTATTGGCTAATACTTGAGAAAAAGTATCAGTACTCAAACTCTATTTTAATAAATTGGGATCGGTGCATCTCTAAATGCAACCCATATAACTGGAAGGAGCAGGTTTCCCACACTACCAAGGCTACCAATACCTGGTTTAATGATCATGGTATCACTGTGCTTGATTGGCCAGCAAACTCGCCTGACCTAAACCCCATAGAGAATCTGTGGGATATTGTCAAAAGGAAGATGAGAGACACCAGACCCAACAATGCAGATGAGCTAAAGGCCGCTATCGAAGCAACCTGGGCTTCCAAAACCTCAGCTGTGCCACAGGCTGATCACCTCCATGCCACGCCGCAATGATGCAGTAATTCATGCAAAAGGAGCCCCGACCAAGTATTGAGTGCATACTATACTGTACATGGACATGCAAACATTTCTGTATTAAAAATCAATTTTTAATTGGTCTTACGTTATAATCTAATTTTCTGAGATACTGAATTTTGGGTTTTTACTAGCTGCAAGTAAAAATCATCAAAATTAAGTCAGCAATGCTGAAAATCTATCCGTGTGTGTGTGTGTGTGTGTGTGTGACACATCTATATAAAATATGAGGTTCACTTGTTGAATTGAATTACTGAAATTAGCTTTTTGATTATAATCAAATTCTATGAGATGCACCTGTATATACATTATATGTGTGAAAATGTATTTCTAAAAAGGACGTGTCCCGTTTAAAGCTGATTACTTTCACCTAAGACTTAGATGTAACTTTACTGAACACCGTCTGTCCTTTTTGGCAACAGGTGCCACCATACACGTGTTACCATAGCAACTACCTTCATGCATGCGGTTTCTATGGTTATGTAAAAGTTTGTAATTTGTTAGAGGGACACTAGGTGCAGGTTAAAGGATGATATAGACGCCAATTTGGGGCAACATGAGACCCATAACTGATTTTCAAAGTGAAGCAAAGGCTGTGCCTGTTTTTTAATTGGGCTAGCTTTACTTTATAGTTGCTTTGTATATTATTTTTTATGTCAATAGGCTGCTGTTGTAAAGAAGAGCCTCTAGTTCTGTAAATGCCTATATAGAATATACAGGTATACCCAATTTCGTTTTAAAATTTCTCATATTTTTCATGTTAGTGCTATTCCTTCCAGTGACCCAATTTCCTCCCTCCATACAAAAACAAACGTATGGGGGGGAGCCAAACACATAGGGCCAAACATATACATTTGGCCATAGAATGCCTGATTGACCAAAATAGAGGTGTTTAGATTAGTAGCTCTTTGTGGTCAGGAACTAATGTGAGTGGTCTGTGTGGTCTGTGTGGTCTGTAAAGCACATTGTAAAAATGAATACATTAAAACACGGGTCTTGAATAAAATTCATGGGGATCCAATTGGTAATATTTTCTTCTGGCAAAGGTCCGAATCTCATTTTTGCACTATAACACATCGCAGAACCCTTTTATATCACAGCTCCCCTGTACATCAGTGTCCTCAGCCCTCCGTTCACATCACAGCTCCCACTTTACAACAGTTTCCACAGTCCCCCTTTGCATAACAGACATCCTTCACATCACATCACCCTTTAAAGCAGTCCAACAGTGTCCTCAGTTCCCTTTCATGTCACAATGCCCCTTTACGCCTCACAGTGTCCCCCTTTACGCCTCACAGTGTCCCCCTTTACGCCTCACAGTGTCCCCCTTTACGCCTCACAGTGTCCCCCTTTACGCCTCACAGTGTCCCTCTCTTTACGCCTCACAGTGTCCCCCTCTTTACGCCTCACAGTGTCCCCCTCTTTACGCCTCACAGTGTCCCCCTCTTTACGCCTCACAGTGTCCCCCTCTTTACGCCTCACAGTGTCCCCCTCTTTACGCCTCACAATGTCCCCCTCTTTACGCCTCACAGTGCCCCCCTCTTTACGCCTCACAGTGTCCCCCTCGTTACGCCTTACGCCTCAGTCTCCCCCCTCTTTACGCCTCAGTCTCCCCCCATCTTTACGCCTCACAGTCTCCCCCCATCTTTACGCCTCACAGTCTCCCCCCCTTTACGCATCACAGTCTCCCCCCCCTCTTTACGCATCACACTCCCCCTCTCTTTACGCATCACAGTCTCCCCCCCCTCTTTACGCATCACAGTCTCCCCCCCCTCTTTACGCATCACAGTCTCCCTCCCCCTTTACGCCTCACAGTCTCCCCCTCTTTACGCCTCACAGTCTCCCCCTCTTTACGCATCACAGTCTCCCCCCCTCTTTACGCATCACAGTCTCCCCCCCTCTTTACGCATCACAGTCTCCCCCCCTCTTTACGCATCACAGTCTCCCCCCCTCTTTACGCATCACAGTCTCCCCCCCTCTTTACGCATCACAGTCTCCCCCCCCTCTTTACGCATCACAGTCTCCCCCCCTCTTTACGCATCACAGTCTCCCCCCCCTCTTTACGCATCACAGTCTCCCCCCCCTCTTTACGCATCACAGTCTCCCCCCCCCTCTTTACGCATCAGTCTCCCCCCCCTCTTTACGCATCACAGTCTCCCCCCCCCTTTACGCATCACAGCCTCCCCCCCCCTCTTTACGCATCACAGTCTCCCCCCCCTCTTTGCGCATCAGTCTCCCCCCCCTCTTTACGCATCACAGTCTCCCCCCCCTCTTTACGCATCACAGTCTCCCCCCCCTCTTTACGCATCACAGTCTCCCCCCCTCTTTACGCATCACAGTCTCCCCCCCTCTTTACGCATCACAGTCTCCCCCCCCCCCCCTCTTTACGCATCACAGTCTCCCCTCCCTCTTTACGCATCACAGTCTCCCCCCCCCTTACGCATCACAGTCTCCCCCCCCTTTACGCATTACCGTGCCCCCCTCTAAACATCGTCCTGCAGCCTCCCCTGCACAGTCATACCAAGGAAGAAGCACACAGCTAATGGGGGTTCTCTCTTGGTTCTCCCACCTGGCTGGCAGTATCATCCCCACAACGGGTGGGTGCGGGAGGTGCTGCCTATTGGGACAGCAGGCAGGAGCTGCCCAACTTACCACAATAACAAGCGGGTGATTACCGGCTTGTTCCTATGAAAAGACTCCCGCCCTCTGTCCCGATATGCAGCACCTTCTGCCCCAGCCGCTGTGAGGATGATAGTGGCGGCTGGGTGAGAGAACCAAGAGAGAAAACAGCTAGGGTGATTAGTGGCACGGACACAGTCAGGACAGGTCTTTCGCTTGGTCCGGGTTCGGACCGCGGTCTGCCATTTTGTGAACCCTGCATTAAAGTGTCAGTAAACCCAGAAAGCTTTTTTTATTGCGTTATTGGCTTTTAAGATCATTGTTCTTACTGTGTCTTAGAGAGTAAAAACCTGGATAATTCTGTAATTTCCCACTATTTTCTTAAGCGGTGCTTCCTTTACTGCTCATGTTCCTGGGAGGAAGCCATGCTCTGCTCTGAGCCCAAGCTATGAAAGAACACACCCCTGGCATCCCTTTAGACATGCATTTTCCTCTGCTGGTCACAGGGTGTTGCAGACATTAGGTGTGCGGTCTGTTTTTAAAGCAGGTCTGATAGAGTTCTTACCATGAGATGCAAAAATGGGTAGGTGAAGCAACACAACAAGGGCAGATGTGAAGATAGTATAAGTGGATTGGCTATGGCTTAAATGTGCAAACTTTTTAAACAAAGGGCCAGGCAGATTAAAAACAATTCTGGAATGTGTTCATTTTAAATAAACTTTAGCTGTACTTTAAGCAACTAGTGTGAGTACCTGAATTTGACTTGGTATCAGTTTCTTGTAATCCCTCCTATGGCAGGCTTAGACTGGGAGAAACAAAACAAGAAGCCAATTAGCCTTGCTGCTTTCCTCATGTGCTATCCAAGAATATGCTGATGGTAGGAGAAAGCAGGACGACAAAAGAATTCGCTCATTAGCATTTTGCTTTTTTTTTTTTTTTTTCGTGTGCTTCTCTCCCTCCCCCTCCCCCTCCCTTTTACAAAATTAGTTTTAGGGTCCTTTCACACAGGCTTTTTGCCCGGTGGACTCCGTTTTGCTCAGCAGGGATCGATCCGCCGATCCCCCGCGTAGCAGGCGGATGACAGCTCTGCCTCTGCTTACTTTGACCGCCTGTCCGTTCTCATCCGATCCCATCATCCAGACCGATGGAAAATAGGGTTTCCATCCGTCTAGAATTCACGGACAGGATCGGATCGGATAGCGGCGGGTGTCAGTGGACATGTCACCGCTGACACCTGCTGCTCCATAGAGGTGCATGGAGCATCCGATCCGGTCCCCCTGAAAAACTGACAAGCGAACCTGATCAGAAAGCCTGTGTGAAAGGACCCTTACTTTTTTTTTTTTTTTTTTTTTTTTTTTTTGTGTGTGTGCTGCAAGGCAATGTTTCCAGGTAAGGCCTGGCCCTGATGCCTCTTGAGATTGCTGTGTCTCAGCTATCCCAAGAGGCAGTAGGTTTCCTAGCTGTGCATGCATGGCAGATTTTCACATGCATAAATGCAGCTGCACTCTATATTGCCCATCCACCAGAAGCTGGTGGCGTTTGTGCGCATGTGTGGAAAATCTGCTGCGCCTGCATAGATGCACGACCAGTCTCTTCCAGCTCCCAGATGCCTGGAAGACCAGTGGGGCACTTTGCACATGTGGACTTTTTTTAAAAATGGCGACGTGGAACAGCAGTTGGGAAACAGTCCAGTAGCTTTTTAGTCCCGCTTTAAGGCTGCTTACCAGAGCTGTGTAAATTTCAGAACTGGATGGAAAAAATACAAATCTTTTTGCTGGAAAAGGCTTGAATGCATTTCTTTTGTGTATTTACCTGGTTGCCTGGAGTTCTTTTTAAAAATTGACTAGTTTAAGTGGGTAAACATTCAGGTCTTTCAAGCACTTTCATATGCACATTCCACTGCATGTGGTTTAGCACCATTTATTGCGCTTTAAAGTGGAGATCACAAGTTTGCAGAGAATACACTTCTTACTCAGGGAAGCTCCTGCTGTTAGTGTTCTAAGGAGGCTGTCCAGGAGGATTAAGGATTTTCTTGTTGTCTAAGAACATCTTGTTTCAGTCAGAGCAGTCAGACAGATTATTATTGCTGTACGCTGGCTTTACAGCACATTGCTTCCTCAAATGTTAAAAGTGTTAACATTAAAGAAAGGGCATGCTGAGAAGAATTTTCTTTTCTTTTTTACACGCTGAGAAAATCAAGACGTCTCTGCTAGGGCTATTTTTTTTTTTTTTTTTTTTTAAAGAGTACCTGTCCATTTCCGCATGCCCCTCTGCTGTATTTTGTTCACTTTCATTTTCAAGATATCCTAAGACTGTTTACAAATGGGGTGTAAGGCCCTTTTCACATGGGCAATCCACCTGCCAGTTTTTCAGGCAGACCTGATCGGAAGGGTGCATTCTTATGAACAGGCGGGTGTAAATAGACTTGTGAAAAGAAAATTGGTCTTAAGCACCAAAACACTGCGCAAAGGAGGAGTGTAAGTATATGTGTGTAGGGGGGGGGGGAGGTTTACCAAATCTGTCCAAAAGGTACAGAGAAGATAAACCAGGGGATTTAAATGTGCCACTTATACATTAAATATTTCCACATTTCAGTCAATATTAAAAGGTAAATACAAAGCTTTTATTTATTCAGTTTTGAAAAAAGGACGAACATACAAATACATTGCATATTCATATACAGCAATTGTGCAAAACATTATAATACATTGAGCCCTTCAAGGGACTATGTGTGTATAAGGTAGCTGGAACTACGCGTTTCACAGGAGTTGCTTCCTCAGGCTCCAGTAGTTTTAAAGAATTAGAGGTTCTATAAGGTAAGTAGCATATATATTAGTATCCAAATATACATCTTTTTACAATAAATCCACTTGAAGAAAACCATTAAAATCTAGGGAACAAACTTCCCAATATAGGATCTATTATTTAAATATACATATTCATCAAAACATTTATTCACAGGAACTAATATGGTATTATCCACTATCAATACAATATGTTTTAAACTTCAATACCGACATCAAATCTACCATATTATATTACAGAAAATTCTCAATTTGTCACTTTTCTTTTTCTTGACCGATAAGTGTCAATGATTAAATTATTACAGGAGGGGGAGGAGGGAAGGGGAACCCAGATCCCAAATAAAAAGGGGGAGCAGATTTGGGGAGGCGAAGGAGGGAGGGGAAACAATAGTATAAAGAGTAGTCAATCAGAAGATCTTAAGGGGGGGCGTGTTGACTGGACAGATAGCCACAACGGGACCTAGGTCCGGGAGTGGGTACATCTGCCGGTCAAATGAGGAGGAAAAGGCGGAGGCCTGGGGTCACAACTTTTTTAAAAAATAAAAATGGAGTTTTCGTTATTTCATTAATAGTATTTTCCAATTTATTCATAGTTTAGAGAAAAATAAATAATACGTATATATAAAGTAACTTGCCTATTTATTTTAGATCTTTATCAGATTTTCTGAGAGTGTGCACATACACGTATATGATATGTAGATGGTTATCATTAAAAAGGGGGGAACAGACAATCGATTGTACCTAGGGTATAAATAGAAAAAAGTACCAACATATGTCTGTTAGTAAAAATAGGGGTCTCACAAGTGTATAGTAGATAAGGTATAAAAGTATTGAAGGTCAGATAAACCCGTGCTTAAGAGATTTAATTATTTTCCCATATAGTGTGTTAAAAGAGTGCTTATAGTAATAGTGAATAAAGGAGTATATCCACTAATTTTTAAAATGTGAAAGTATAGTGTGTAAGAGTGTAAGTATATGTGAAAAAATAAAAATTAGTAAAAATAAATGAAAAAATTGACTGTGTGTATGGAAATTATTCCTATTGGGGGCTGCAACGTAAACGTGTAAAACGTGAATGTGATAAACTTATATAGTGATATATAAAGGCCGCGCTCAACCAATTACAAAGACAAAAAAAGGAAGCACGCGCTCTAGGTATAGGCTTGATGGGATGATAGCTATATACTGAACATGACCAATAAGTGGCTCTAATAAAAATGACAGGAGAAGGGACAGACCAATGGACTAAGTAATAGACTAACAGTAATTGGATCAAAGAAAGTCCAATGAAAAGTCCAACGGATGAAGATCAATATATCAGTATATAATAGTTGCTGCTGTAAGGGCTTGCTCCGAAAAACAGTGAAGTTGGTGCTGTGGATAAATGTAAAAGAAAAGGGCAGAGCGCCTCTAAGTGCAGCATTTATTTAGGCATAAAACCACAATAAAATATCAACTCACTAGATAGAAGTAATATTTGGCTTGTAAACTTTGGTGGTATATCAGGAGATAGATGTTGTCCCAGGAGTCCTGGAGGATGGAAAACCTAGTGCCGGTCAGGTGGACGGATGGACGCTGTGCAGAGGATCCTCCGTCTTCCGGGTTCAGCTGGGTGCCAAGGACCACGCTGGAACGCAGCGTACGCTGCGTGACGTCAGCGGAGACTATGACACGACGCGTTTCAGAGCTCGCGCACAGCTCTCAATGGGCATGCACGCTCTTTTTTCAAGTGTGGGATAGGAGGATAGTCCAAGAACAAGCCATACATATATGGGCGAAGATAAAGACAAGGGGGAGGTGACTACAAAAATGCCTGGAAATTCCTATGGGCGGCTAAAACAACATAACTACAGTGATCAGTGCTGGATACGTTTTACAGAACTATAAAAGCATATCAATAAATAAATATATATATTACAACACATATAATATAATTTAAAAGATGCATAATTGGCATAAAAGTAATATGAGTTTAAGAACCAAAAATTCAATCTATTGGGTTAAAAATATGACTAAAATATATATGTATGTGTGTGTAGTTAAGCCCACATTAAAAATAAATCTGAAAAGAAGTATATATGGAGAAAATACATGTGTGTGTGTGTATATATATATATATATATATATATATATATATATATATATATATATATATATATATAAAAGCTTAGTATTATTTGTGTATATATGTGGGCGCATGGTGAGAGAAATATGAATAGGGAGAAACCAATTAAACACACTTGATATTGTGCAAATTAAAGATTATTAAACAGCAATTTAAACCTCACTAAAGTACAATAGTAATAATGTGGGATGACGAATAAATAAACGGTGTGAATAAAGTCTCTTGATTCCAAGATGTTCTTTAGGAAAACAGTTCTATTATGTCTCCACACCTCCACCAGATCAAGACCACCCAGTGGTCACAAACTGCTTACCGGAACAACTGGACCCCTTAATTACAGGGTCGGTTACAGCCGTGACTCGAAAAACTGCTGACACAGGATAAGAGTAGTAGCAGGCAAAACCAAATATATGTATGTCTTCCAGTAAACACCTCCAGCTCCTCCAACATCTGCCTTTTGAATCCTTATAACCAAAGACTATCTTCTCATATAGTGTAGTTAGCAGGTATAGGAGAAACAAAGGAAGGCTCCCATGGTGAAGTATGTATAAAAGGCGTTTATTTAGAGAATAAAAATGCACTTAAATATAGGTTGCTTGCAAAGATCATTGAGAAACACAAGATGCTGTTCCCAGATTAAGAACGCCACTTCCACGTTCCAACTGCGTTCCACCCGGAAGTAGCGTGATTACGATCCTACATCCCTGGGACTTAGGATTGTAATTGCCCTACTTCCGGCTCTGGGTGGAACGCAGTTGGAACGCAGAAGCGGCGTTCTTAACCTTGATCTTTGCAAGCAACCTATATGTAAGTGCATTTTTATTGTCTAAACGCCTTTTATACGTACTTCACCATGAGAGCTTTCCTTTGTTTCTCCTATACCTGCTAACTATGCTATACGAGAGGATAGTCTTTGGTTATAAGGATTCAAAAGGCGGATGTTGGCGGTGCTGGAGGTGTTTACTGGAAGACAAACATATATTTGGTTTTGCCTGCTACTACCTGTGTCAGCAGTTTTTCGAGTCACGGCTGTAACCGACCCCCTGTCATTAAAGCGGAGTTCCACCCTAAAATTAAACTTACCTCCATCTTCATGCCCGGGGTCACCTGAAAAACAAATGGATAATAGCAATTTTTTTTTTTTTTTTTTACTTACCTGGTTTAGAAAAAAAAATACATACCTTACTTCCTCTTCCTCCCCTCGGCGGCCACGGCGATTCGTCACTTCCTGGCTTGCAATGATTCCTGGGAGCTGAACGTCATCGCTCCCAGGAATCAATGCGCCTGCACCGGTTCAGGCGCCGTCATACCTTGCTAAACAGCTTCTGGGCATGCCCAGAAGTTGTGCAGGGATGACGCTGCGGCACCGGAAGTGACGGAGGGGCCGGCGCAGTGCATCGTGGGACCGAAGAAGACGGAGGAGGACACAGAAGAGGATCGCGCTGGCTTCAAGCTGCCCACACCTGAGATGGCAGCGCTGGACAATACTTTTTCCAGGTAAGTATTTCTTCTAAAAGGTAAGTGCAACCCGGGACAGATCAGAGGCTATCCATTGTGGAATGCACTAGCCCTGACTTTCCCGGGGGTATTTTTATTAAAAAAAGCTTTCGCAGGGTGGAACTCCGCTTTAAGGGGTCCGGTTGTTTTGGTAAGCAGTTTGTGCACACTGGGTGGTCTTGATTTGGTGGGGGTGGGGAGACATAAATGGACTTGTGTCAGTTTACACCCGCTTACCTTAAAGACCAATCCAGTCCGCTAAAAAAAAAAAAAATGGAAGGGGAGATGTCCTCTTCCATTTAGGATCGGAGCAGAGGGTAATCGGGTGTAAATGTACAGCAGAGTCTGTTTACTCCGGGCCACCCATGGAGCAGAACGGGCTCTGTTCCTGCAGAAACTGAGCGGATGCGGATGTGTCGTCTGCCCACTCTGCTCCAATCAGCAGGAGATCTGTGAGCTTATCCCTTGCTGATCGGGACGGAATCTGCCTCATGTGAAAAGGTCCCAATGGAGTGTGACACAAGTTTGTAATTTAAAGTTTAAAAATATTAATATTTATGTCTCCCACTCCTTGGACTGTTGGAGGTGTGGTCAGGAACCGGGGGATTTTAACCAACGTTTTTTCGTCCTGCCCAGAGCTCTCCATGTACTGGTCGTCTGTGCTCTCGGTGATTACAGCTGTGTCTCACGTTGCAATTGATCCATCCCCCAGACTCTGCCTTCTGGGTCTGCTGGATGACCTGGTGCCGTGAGTGGCCGACCATACCCTTTTGGGCCTGTTACTGTTTTTTTGCCAGGAAAAACATTGTGCTACATTGGAAGCAGAGGGGTCCCCCCATGGTGGCACAATGGAAGACATTGGTGAACTCTGTGATACCTCTTTACCGTGACACATACGCTCATAGAGGTTGCCCCAAAAAATACGAAAGGGTCTGGGGCAAATGGTTGTCGGACCCCTCCACCGCCGTGCGTGACTAGTGTGAAGCCTGTTTCCCTGCCCTGACCCCTTGAGTGGGACTTAAAACCTTGCATGTACTGATGTATGGGGGCCTCAGGGGTTCCCAGGGCGGTGCCTGTGGTTCCCCTGGGCCACATGCTCGTATCTGATTGACTGTTTCTCAGCTTGCCTCACTTTATGCTCTGCTCTGACCCCTGCGTGGGTGACGGATTGCCTTATTTGTATAATGTACCTCTTGCAATTGAACCACATGACCGTGTTTTGTTTTGTTTCTTGTTTTGTGAGTTGTGTTGACTTTAGAGCCGGTTCACACTGGGGCGACTTGTCAGGCGACTTGGTCGCCTGACAAGTCGCCGTGGGTCGCCTGCCATAGATTAGCACAGGACCCGTTCTAATAGAATAGACTCCAAGATGGTGAGAAATAAGATTCTCTGGTCTGATGAGACCAAAATAGAACTTTTTGGCCTTAATTCTAAGCGGTATGTGTGGAGAAAACCAGGCACTGCTCATCACCTGTCCAATACAGTCCCAACAGTGAAGCATGGTGGTGGCAGCATCATGCTGTGGGGGTGTTTTTCAGCTGCAGGGACAGGACGACTGGTTGCAATCGAGGGAAAGATGAATGCGGCCAAGTACAGGGATATCCTGGACAAAAACCTTCTCCAGAGTGCTCTGGACCTCAGACTGGGCCGAAGGTTTACCTTCCAACAAGACAATGAACCTAAGCACACAGCTAAAATAACGAAGGAGTGGCTTCACAACAACTCCGTGACCGTTCTTGAATGGCCCAGCCAGAGCCCTGACTTAAACCCAATTGAGCATCTCTGGAGAGACCTAAAAATGGCTGTCCACCAACGTTTACCATCCAACCTGACAGAACTGGAGAGGATCTGCAAGGAGGAATGGCAGAGGATCCCCAAATCCAGGTGTGAAAGACTTGTTGCATCTTTCCCAAAAAGACTCCTGGCTGTATTAGATCAAAAGGGGGCTTCTACTAAATACTGAGCAAAGGGTCTGAATACTTAGGACCATGTGATATTTCAGTTTTTCTTTTTTAATAAATCTGCAACAATGTCAACAATTCTGTGTTTTTCTGTCAGTATGGGGTGCTATGTGTACATTCATGAGGAAGAAGAATGAACTTAAATGATTTTAGCAAATGGCTGCAATATAACAAAGAGTGAAAAATTTAAGGGGGTCTGAATACTTTCTGTACCCACTGTATGTGAGCAGACTGCAGTTCCTCTTTAATAAACCATCTTCGTAATGATCCATGTACAAGGTGACTGTCTCTCTACAGGAATCTCATGCTTTTCTAGTGTGAAGCAACTAAATGCCACTCTTCCCTGATGTACATACACGCTCCTTTCATCCACTGGTGTTGAGTGCAGAAGGGATGTAAATCAATGTCAAATCTCTCTAGTTGGAGCTTACAACACACTAAAGCCTCCAGGTGACGGTGCTGGACCATTCTCCAAGCTCAAGAGGAAATAGGAGTCACATAGTGCTCTGTAACCAGAAGTACTGCTACTACAGTTCGCTCATTCCTAATGGCAGCCAATCAGATCTCTTATTGCAGGTTTTAATCGTATTGTGTTACAGGCGATTTCACCTGAGGCATTTGTAGAACCAATTCTCATAATTTGTCACAGGCTATGCTTTCTCTGATTTGTTATGCTAGGATGGAATTATAGGGAGGTTCGATTCTGCTAGGATGGAATTATAGGGAGGATCAATTCTGAATTGCTCAACTGTTTTATACTAGATATTTTTTTTTTTAGTGAAATGTTTAGGATCCCTTGCACATACATGGGACTGTCTAGCTGCAGTGCCCCAAAATGTATAGCAGGCTGTGGCTAGACAGGGCTGAACACTGTACTGAGTGGTAACTGCATTTAGGTCCCTATGCATTAGGGGCTAATGCCCAGAACGCAGATCTTCTGCGAGATACACATAGGGGTACAACTTTCAGTCCCGTCCAGCTGCAGCCTGCCATAGATTTTGACAGGCTGCAGGCAGTGGGGCTGAACACTGCACCTATCCCCCCTGGGCGCTGGGTCGTTCTTGTAGCTAGACCGGCCCTACAAACAATATTATTTAACAATTGGTCTTTAAAATGGTCTATAAAGAGAAGGTCTCTTCACTGAGCATGGTTCACTGCTAAGCTGGCAATATGACCCCAGTGTCATTTCAGAAAGTGATGTTTTTGTGGTCCCCTTACATATAAGCAGCCTACCTGGCTTCTGAGACTGGCAAAATTGTTAATATACAGTATTAAGGTGAGTTTTGCAAGTGAAAGCAATAAATAATATAAAACCATAGAAAGTAAAAATGTAAAATATACTTCAGTTACATCCCAATTCCTTGCAACACCAGATTCTTTGGTAAATGGGTTAAGCTGCTGACTACAGGAGGATTGGACTCTGGAGGCCAAAAAACTTGTTTTTGCTAGTGTCTTTGGGCAGATAGATGTATTTTAAACATGCTGCCATTGCCAGCTTTAAAGCCCAATCCCCCCCCCCCCCTGCAGCTTGACTGGTCTCCGCAGCTTCTTCTCCCCCACCCCACACTCCAGTGGTCTAGAGTCCTGATTTCATCAAGCTAGGGTAATGATGCCAAGGGACCGTCCACCACTGGAGCATGGCGGAGCGCCATCCACTAGGGGAGAGTAGAATCAGGTAAGTAAAATTGTTTCTCCTTTATCCTGTACAAAATGAGTGGCCCAGCCCCACTTCAAGGAATAATTTTTTAGTTGTCTAGGGTTGGGTTGTAGGCTGTTCTGTGCCAAGCCCAGAGTTGTTGTCTTTTTATAGGCTTATTATGCAATGTTCAAAAAAACGAAGAGATTTCCAGTCGCAACTTACCGACCAGCCAGCGACCAACTGAATCGAACTGTCGAACAGTATGCGTTAAAAACAGGGGTTTAGTTACACACATTTGCAAATACATGCGTAAGCTGCAGGCCCCGTCAAGGCACCTATAATCTGCAGTCCCTAACTCTACAATTTAAAGAGTCTCTACAATGAGAGCACATGCATCTAATGGGATAAATGGAGGACAGGTGACTAGAGGGAGCCCACCCCTCCTTAAAGGAACAGGGTCACACTGAACACCCAGCACATCGCACAATGGCGGCATAGGTGTCAGTGCGTTGCCTGGCTCAATATAGATATCAACGATAATGCAAAAAGTGGTCACCGCCTCCACCTATAACTGGTCTTAATGGTAAGGAGCACTGGAAGGGCGGACGCAGATCAAAAAAAACAAAGAGATTTCCAGTCACAACTTACCGACCAGCCAGCGACCAACCGAATTTTGACCGTTTTTTTGATCTGCGTCCGCCCTTCAAGTGCTCCTTACCATTAAGACCAGTTATAGGTGGAGGCGGTGACCACTTTTTGCATTATTATGCAGTGTTGCCTGCCCTTCTGTTGGACTGCTTTTGGACACCCCAGTTGTCTAAGAATCCTGAGTCCCCCAAAGGACAATGAAGAAAATGGAAATTTTGTTCTCACCATAAATTCCTTTTCTCAAGAGTCCATTGAAGCACACAGGTCCTACCCTCTTGTGCCCATCCCTCATTAATCTTGATACCAACTGTAGCATTCTGTTCTTGTAAAGTACTAAACCCCACAGGGCTGGCTTTACAAGTTTTACCTTCTAGTGTTCAGTCCTCCTGTAGGCAGCAGTATAACCAACTTGTCCAAAGAATTTTTTGTGAGAGTGAGATTTCATGGTGAGTACAAAAATACCATTATACTGTACGTTCATTCATAATAATCTTGTTCTAGTTATAGTCAGTCTATCAAAAAACAGTATAATCTAATTTTGTGTACTTGTTTTTGTTTTAATGCTTCATTTTGTAGAGGAAAAGTCCGGTAAGACATGAACATATATCTTTTTAGTAGTCGTTATGGTACCACGCATCCAATTTCACTGTTGATGGAACGGTGTTAAATGTGTAAATGCATAAATGTTTCATTTTTACTTTTAATTGCAGTATATTTCTAAAAATTGTTTATTCTTTGGAAATACAACAAGCTTTTACTGTATATTACGTCTAGTAATTCTGTGCTCATCACTATAGCAAAGGGGGTCTGTGTTCAGCAAACCACAGCGATGAAAGATTGTAGCATTTTGGTATCCTGATTAATAAATCTGGCTCTAAGGTGGCCATACATGTAACAATGCGATCATATAAAGCAGTGTTTCCCAACTCCGGTCCTCAGGGCACACTAACAGGCCAGATTTTAAGTATTACCTTGGGGAGATGCAGACTAGAATACTGCAATCACTGAGCAGCAAATGATATCACCTGGGATGTATTTCAGTTTTCTTGCAAACCTGACCTTTTAGTGTGCCCTGAGGACCGGAGTTGAAAAACACTGATTTAAAGTGATTGTAAAGGCTCAAGGATTTTTACCTTCTTGCATTCTAAAAAACCTCCTCTGTGCAGCAGCCCCCTAATACTTACCTGAGCCCAAACTTCCTCCAGCGATGTGCACAAGTGCCTCAGCTCTTCGAGCTCTTCGGGGACTCACTCTCCTCATTGGCTGAGACAGCAGCGGGTGCCATTGTCAATTACAGCGAATAAGGAGAGAGAGGGGATGGGGTAGAGCTGCCAACTGCTTACTTTCGGGGAACTTGGCAGGAGGGAGGCGCTGGGGAGGGACCCGAGGAGACGAGGATCGGGGCTGCTCTGTGCAAAATAACTGCCAGTAAGTATTACGTGTGCTATTTAAAAAAAAAAAAGGCCTTTTATATCACTTTAACATCACAATTGTTAATCTTTCAGACCTAGATTGCTCTAAGGCCCCTTTCACACTATCCGTCCGTTGGAGGGACTCCGTTTTTCTCAGCGGGGGATCGATCCGCCGATCCCTGGCTGAGCAGGAGAATGACAGCTGTTCTCCGCGCTGTGTGCGGAGACACAGCTGTCAGAGCCCCATACATCTCTATGGGGGAATCGGATGGGAACGGACTGTCGGTCCGTTCTCATCCGATCCACTGGACGGATGGAAAATAGGGTTTCCATCCGTCCAGATTTAACGGATCGGATGTCAGCGGACATGTCTCCACTGACATCCGATGCCCCATAGAGATGCATGGGGGGACCGTTCAGATCCGCCAAAAAAACTGACAGGCGGATCTGAACGGTCCACCTGTGTGAAAGAGCCCTAAAGGGCGATTCAACAAATCAATTATTTTCATTAGAAAAGAGTGATCTGTCTGCAATAAAATCCAGTCATTTAACCAAATTATGATGTGTAATTGTTTTTGAGCAAAGGATCATTTGACATGACTGAATCTGTGATTGGCTGTTACATGTATGACCTGCTTCTGGCTGATGTCAGGCTGGAGCTTTTTCGATCGATTCTGACCAGATTAGACAGATGTATTTACATAGTAGTCTGTGGATATGTGTGTTACAGTGCAGAATGTTGGCATGCACTCAGACAAGTGTGGTGCTGGGTGCTTGCTAAGAAAGATCTTGCTGAAAGTGTTCACCTTTTCAGAGAAAAAAAAAGGTGGACAGTGACAGCTCGGCAACCCCAGAGGTAAGTACACCGTACACCCTCCCTACCGCCAGTCCTCCCTATTCTTCCCTTTAGAGATGCCGAGCTGTTAGTGCCAGAGCAGCCATTCCAGTGATACAGGGATTTGAACTCCTCCATCTTTTCTGTGCAACACTTCTGGGACAGACCCGAATAATTCACTGTGCAGGTGCCGCTGTGATGGACGAACTGAAGCAATTCACTGTGCAGGCAAATCCCCGGACCACTGGACCAGCTGATACTGGGCAGTTACAGCTCTGCATCCCTGGAGGAAGGAAGGTACAAAGTTTTTCCAAAACTAAGAAAAAAAAGTTTTGTCCTCGTTATATTTTAAATCGAATTTACCAGGATAGGAATAAGAATGCCGCCAATTTCAGCTTGCTTTTTTAAAGGTGCAAGCTTCAAGCGCTCTCGCTCATCCTTGATTTGATACTAAAGCCTCGTACACACGCAACGATTATCGGCCGACCGATCGGCCGTCTTTTGTCCAGTGTTGTTGTGTTTGTTGAAATGTGCTCTAGACTGCACACGAATTTTCTCGGCCAACAACAACCAACTTCAGAAGTGATGTCATGTGCTGGTTAACTTTCCGTGTGTTTTTTCTTCTCTGAGCATGCCCAGTCTTGCTCATCTGATTTTTGTCTGCCGAAATCTGTACTGACTGACGGAAAATCGGCCGTTGTGTTGACTGCTAACAAAAATTTTATAGCCTGCACACCAGATTTTGTTCGGCCGAAAAGTCGGAGTCGATTGTCGAAAGCATCATACTAACAAGCCGAAAATCGGCCGATTGGACGTTGGCTGAGAATTCATGGCTCTCTATCGATGCGTGTGTACGAGGCTTTAGAGAGTCCCTGATCTGCAACAAATGCGGGCTAGCATTCTTTACTGGCTGTGTAACTGTTCAGATCAGTGAATCCGTAAAGATCTGTGTCAACTTTTTTTTATTTTATTGCATCAAAACTGCATCTTTCCTTTTATGCAAGTAAATAGGAATGCAAATGCAGCTTAGAAGGACTTTAACTGCAGGTCAGAAGCATTTCAACTGCGGGTGAAATGCACATTTCAGTAAATTCTTAATGGTCTCAGCAGAGTCTCAAATTGATCTTAAATGCAAACAGAATGCACTTTAAAACAAAGCTGCATTTGTCTATCCTACAAATTGATAGCAAGGATGACAGCCCTGTAGCTAGCACCTTTTCAAAGCAGGTTGTCGGTGACAGCTGACATCATTTTGTCCTGATAGGTTCCCTTTATGTGGAGCAGGGGATCCTGGGTATGTATGGGCTCAGAGCACAAGAATGGATTTGGGTCTCTTTCCACCTGTGAAGTGTTTTGTCATTTGTTATGGTGGTGGGTCAATGTGCTTTGTCACCCAAACATCACTGGTGAGGCTAGTTTTTACTAATGGTGCACCGATATTGCATGCACTTGGCTGAAACCGAAATTGATGGTTTAAAAAAAAAAAATATATAAATATTTGCATTTGACATTTTAATTAATATCATGAAATTAAATGAAGATAAACTTATCGGCCATTATCGGCACCTTTTTTTGAAGCGGTGTTAAAAATCCTGCATTTTCTGTGCATATTTATTCAGCACCTTCTTATTGAAATTCATTGCAAATGCAGCAATAAAGCATCAAGAATGCACTGTTGTGTTTTTGACGCAGTTTTTTTTTAGTCACATGACCTATAAAAAACACACCATAAGCACGGTACAATCGCCGGCGTTTTTGGCTGCCATTATTATTTCAGGTACTTATATAGCGCTGTCAATTTACGCAGCGCTTTACATATACATTGCACATTCACATCATTTTTGGCGACTGAAATTTCGGTGCATCACTAGTTGTTACTGCTGCAATTATAGTAAGCTATCCTTAGATTTTAGTGTTCGTAAAATGAGTTTTAAGGCCTATTTCCCAGCAGAGAAACTACCTTCATGCGTACTCTGTATGCGAACCGCTGCGGCCAGCATTTGTACAAACTGTGCAGATCAATGGCCAGAGCCAGCAGGGGTTCTAAACGGTCTTGGATACACAAAGGTTGCACCCAGGGATTGCCTGTCTGATCATCTACGAGCTGGAATTTTGTATGGAGCCATAGCACGGGGATGCTTCTTCATCCAAATGCAGAGTTTAGCTGAATCTGAATGCAGCAGCCTTTTGGATCAGTGGAGCTGCAACCAGAACTATTTTTTGTGATGCAGTGACGAAGTTAGAACCACTGTAATTAAATATATGCAAAGAAGGTTGAGAACGGCGCTACCTTTTTAAGAGATTAGGTGCACTAAGTGAATGGATCATTTATCAAATAAAATTTCTAAAGTGCACAAGTGACTCACAATCTAAGCAATTGTATAGTAATGCTTAAATATAATAAATAAATAAATTATAAAGTACACAAGTGACTCGGTCTAAGCAGAGGCTGGTTTTAATTATAAATTATAGGATAATCGTGCAGTAATGCAGTGCAGAGTGCCAGTGCCAAAAAATCCACAAAGAAGAATGGGGAGAGACAGGGAATTTTATTCAAAAGTAAATATAATAGGTGCAGTGTACATCCAATCAGTGAAAAAACTATAAGTGGTAGATTAAATTAGAAACGGAAACAAAATCATTGAGTGAGTGTTGATGTGAGCAGGGGTGAAAAAATCCAATAAAATAGCCGATCAATTTAAAGGTTTTCAGTGTAAATGAAAAGACTCCGGGTTGCAACCACCAGCGTGGCCACTAGGTGTCGCACCCTGTATACAACCTGCTATGGCTTCTGCTGAAGATGGTGCCCAGGGGTTCCTCCAATCCTTATTGTCCGTTTTGTAAACTGTGTGTTCCTCAAAAAACAAACACAGAAAAGGAAACCCCCTGGTGCCGTGTACAACTAGAACGATTAAGTGTAGTGACTCACAAGTTAGGCTGCAGGCTGTCCGCAATCAGTAGTTTTCAGCCGGGAAGCTTCCGCGTTCCACGGCTCTGGCTCCAAGTGCCGGAAGTGACGTAATGGCGTAGAAGACTCCAACCTACGCGTTTCGTCAGAGGACGTCTGCTGGAGCTTTTCTTTGTGGATTTTTTGGCACTGGCACTCTGCACTGCATTACTGCACGATTATCCTATAATTTATAATTAAAACCAGCCTCTGCTTAGACCGAGTCACTTGTGTACTTTATAATTTATTTATTATATTTAAGCATTACTATACAATTGCTTAGATTGTGAATCACTTGTGCACTTTAGAAATTTTATTTGATAAATTATCCATTCACTTAGTGCACCTAATCTCTTAAAAAGGTAGCGCCGTTCTCAACCTTCTTTGCATATATTTAATTCTTTAACCCTTTTGGGTTTGGTTGTTGGCAGCTTACACCTCACTATTATATACTCCATAGCGCTGGTCACTTTTATTTATTTTAGAGCCACTGTAAGCCTTCTATTGTCTGTGTTCTTTAGGCAGCCTTCACTTTCTGTCTCAGTGACAGCAATGCCCCGGAAATCTGTTCCCCTATAACAGGGATCCTCAAACTACGGCCCTCCAGCTGTTGCGGAACTACACATCCCATGAGGCATTGTAAAACGCAGAGGTTCACAGATCTGGCTAGGCATGATGGGAATTGTAGTTCCCGAACAACTGGAGGGCCATAGTTTGAAGACCCCTGCTCTATAAAATATAATAGATAGCAACAAAAAACCCCCAAAAAACTATCAATAACCAACTAAAATAAAAAGGAAGCTTATTCAATTTTAAATATCGGCATTAGGGATGGTAATTGGTGCCAGAAAATGGAAATATAAACTTGTCTGTGAGCTGTAATTAATATCCTGCCCAACTAAAGATGTTTTAAATAAATTGGTATTTCCATATTCTAGCGCTAGATACAACAAAAGCAAAAAAAGAAAAGGATGAGGCCTTTGTCCAAATACCAAATGTCTGTGGTCAAACATACAAACTATAGCAGGAAACTACGGTGGTTAGCGGATTGCTATTCATGACCGACAAGTTGCAGAAAAGAAACTTAAACTGTAGGTCAGGCAGATGTAAAGAAATCCTATTTAGTGCATCTTAATACATACACATTCCCCCTTAATAATTCTTTACAGATGTGCAGGTTGTCAGTTGGTTTATTGTGAAGTTTAGGGATATTTTCTGCTATGATTATCAACATTTAAAATGGATGATTTTGCTGTAGCACAGTCTGACCTGCTTGTGTGTTAGTGATCACTGATGTGTCACTCTTTGACTAGGTGTGTCTTCTCTCTTCCCTTGTGCTGGCCGCAGAGACGTAGTCCGGTAAGTCAAGCCATTTTTGCTTTTCTTGGATGACTGTTGTTGTACGAGTTAATTTTTGAAACTTTTTTTCAACAGGTTGATTTTTTTAATATAGTTTATACATTACTTGTACCTTCACAGACTCTTTAAAACCCAATTGCGCTTTCAGTTTATTTCCATGGTATCCAAACTGCGGCCCAGGGGGGCAAGATGCGGCCCTATGCTTGCTTTTATCTGGCCCTTGGGGCACTATTCCTCCAAATGACAGCAACAGTGAGGCACTATTCCTCCCAATGACAGCAACAGTGGGGCCCTATTCCTCCCAATGACAGCAACAGTGGGGCCCTATTCCTCCCAATGACAGCAACAGTGGGGCCCTATTCCTCCCAATGACAGCAACAGTGGGGCCCTATTCCTCCCAATGACAGCAACAGTGGAGCCCTATTCCTCCCAATGACAGCAACAGTGGGGCCCTATTCCTCCCAATGACAGCAACAGTGGGGCCCTATTCCTCCCAATGACAGCAACAGTGGGGCCCTATTCCTCCCAATGACAGCAACAGTGGGGCCCTATTCCTCCCAATGACAGCAACAGTGGGGCCCTATTCCTCCCAATGACAGCAACAGTGGGGCCCTATTCCTCCCAATGACAGCAACAGTGGGGCCCTATTCCTCCCAATGACAGCAACAGTGGGGCCCTATTCCTCCCAATGACAGCAACAGTGGGGCCCTATTCCTCCCAATGACAGCAACAGTGGGGCCCTATTCCTCCCAATGACAGCAACAGTGGGGCCCTATTCCTCCCAATGACAGCAACAGTGGGGCCCTATTCCTCCCAATGACAGCAACAGTGGGGCCCTATTCCTCCCAATGACAGCAACAGTGGGGCCCTATTCCTCCCAATGACAGCAACAGTGGGGCCCTATTCCTCCCAATGACAGCAACAGTGGGGCCCTATTCCTCCCAATGACAGCAACAGTGGGGCCCTATTCCTCCCAATGACAGCAACAGTGGGGCCCTATTCCTCCCAATGACAGCAACAGTGGGGCCCTATTCCTCCCAATGACAGCAACAGCGGGGCCATCTGTATCCCATTGTGGAGATTTCCCTTCACTTGCTGTCCCATAGCCAAACAGGAAGTGAGAGGAAATCTCTGTAAATTAAGGAAATTCCTTGGGGACCCCCCAGGTCACCAGAACTAGTGTCCCTATTGGAAGATTTCCCCTCTTACTTTTCTGGGGACAACCAAAAATTTGGGATTTTCTTTTACTTTCACCTTCAATTGATAATGGTAAACAGGACAAGTAAAGAGGGTTCATCTCTTTTAACCATTTGCCCACCGCCGCACGACTATTTACTGCGGCGGTCAGCCCCTCACAGGCAGAGCGACGTAGTACTACGTCTCTAGCCTGTGAGGGTCTAGGGAGCGAGCGCGCGCCCCCACTCCCGAGTGGTCACGGACCCCCCCCCCCCCGCGCGTTTGACCGACGGACCCGATCGTCGGTGGAGAGGGAGAAAGGAGGCAGGCGGCTAATGTAAACAAGCCGCCTGTCATTCTCCCCGGTGTATGAATGGTGATCATACGGTTCTACTATGTAGAACCGTTGATCACTGTTCCTACACCTCAAGCCACAGTCAATCACAGTAAGAATCACGCCCCTAGGGACACACATAGCCCCTCCCTCTCAAAAGTTAACCCCTTCACTGCCAGTGTAATTTTACAGTAACAGTGCATATGTATAGCTCTGATTACTGTAGAAATGTCACTGGTAACCCCAAAAGTGTCAAAAATGTCAGTCAAGGGTCCGATCTGTCCGCCACAATGTCGCAGTACCACAAAAAAAATCGCAGATCGCCGCCATTACGCGTTAAAAAAAAAAACACCAAAAATGACAAAAATCTTTCCCTTTGTTAGTAAACGCGATAACTTTTGCGCAAACCAATCAAAATACGCTTTTTGCCTTTTTTTTTTTTTTTTTTTTTTTTACCAAACCTATGTAGCATAAAACAAATTGGCCGAAAATGTCAAAACATTTTGATTTTTACATTTTTTTGGGGGGGAATTTCATATAAAAAAAATGTGAAAAATATTGTTATTTTTGCAAAATTAACGCTCTTTTTTTGTTTATAGCGCATGATCAAAAAAATCGCACAGGTGATCAAATACCACCAAAAGAAAGCTCTGTTTGTGGGAAAAAAGGACGTCAAATTCGTTTGGGTACAGCATCGCACGACCGCGCAATTGTCCGTTAGTCACGCAGTGCCGAATCGCAAAATAGGCCCTGGTCAGGAAGGGGGTAAAATCTTCCGGGGCTTAAGTGGTTAAGGGGGCACAGACACAACTGACAGGGGGTCTAATCTCTCTCTGCTATCCAAAACAAAAAAAAAAAATGTTTTGCCTTTAGTTATACTTATAACATAAGAGGGAAAAACGGATTGCTTTCTATGGACGACCTCATCCTTCCCTTGCACTCTGGATCCCCGGAATCCCCCCTTGTGTTTCCGATCTGCTGGTGTGTCCTGCTTGGCAGGCTATAAAATCCGAAGGGAGCCATGCAGCATTTATGAGTGCTGTTCTCCTCAAAGCTGCTCAGTAGAACTAGTAGACAGCGGAGTGTCAGGGATTCTGAGGACACAAGGGGATCAGTGTAAAACCTGCTTAAATAAGGCCGTATGTCAAGACTTGGCATTAGAAAAGTGATCGGCTCTCTACGTTTTTGATGCACTATTATTTATAGCTAGGTTAAAGGAAACGTGTCATGATTGAAATATGCTGATGATCTTTCCTACTGTTAGTCTGCCTGGATGTGCAGCTAATTATTTAGGCTTAGTACTTTGAACCACTAACCCAGTACAAGTTCTGGATGGGAAGGATTTACCCCCCTAATGACCAGGCCATTTTTTGCGATACGGCACTGCGTTACTATAACTGACAATTGCGCGTTTGTGCAACGCTGTACCCTATTAAAATTGATGTCCTTTTTTTCCCCCCACAAATAATTTTTTTTTTTTTTTGGTGGTATTTGATCACCTCTGTGATTTTTTTTATTTTTTGCGCTATAAATAAAAGAGCGACAATTCTGAAAAGAAAAGAAAAATATTTTTACTTTCTGTGATATGCATTCCCAATAAAAAAAAAATTAAATCTAATGTTTTCATCATTTTAGGCCAATTTGTATGCTGCTACATATTTTTGGTTTAAAAAAAAAAACTTTTGGTTTGTGCAAAAGTTATCGCATCTACAATCTAGGGGAAAGATTTGTAATTTTTGATCTTTTTTTTTTTTTTTTACTAGTAATGCCAGCGATTTTTAGTGGGACTACGACATTGCAGCGGACAGATAGGACACCTACCTGTCATTTTTTAAGCTTTTGGGAGGACCAGTGACATTACTACATTAATCAGTAATAAAAGTATGCACCGTTACTGTAATAGTGACACTGGCAGGTTAACACCAGGAGCAATCAAAGGGTTAAATGTGTCCCTAGGGGTGCTTTCTAACTGTGGGGGGGGGATAGGCTTGCTGCATGAACACCTGTGTTCCTAAATAAGAGGAACACAGGATACCTGTGTTCATTACTGACAGAACAGCAGTCTGCTGTGTTTAGAACGTCAGACCGCCGTTCTGTCTCCACGGGGAGCGACCGCCGGACCCTCAAGTTGGCTTCCCCTGTGGCGGTCCTGCAAAATGACTTACAGGTACGTCGTTGCACGGGACAGAGCCATCCTGCTGCAGTACATGTACTAGAATTAGAATAGGTAATGGAGGAGGGGTGCTGGACATGGATTTTCACGGGTTATCTACATGTGGACAAAGTCAATATTTGAGCCCTATTGGCCTGTATTCGGCAGATCACCACAAAGACCGGGATTCCTTAGGAAAGGACATTCATCTAAGTTGAAAAATCCAAGTCTAATCGGTCAAAGAGAGTGCCGAAAGATGTCCTCATTTAACAGAGGAGATTGAATGATGATATAGTTTTTTTTTTTGCAGGAGGGGAGGGGCGGGGGCGGGCACTGGTAGGAGCAGACTGGTGGGGGGGAGAGGAGGACAGAGGAGAGCTGCGGATGACAGAAGTAGGTAAACTGACCACGGTGTCAGGGCTCAGCAGCCATGATAAACCATTGTCAGTTTACAGGGGGGAGGGCAGAACCACGCAGGATCAGCCAGGTATTTTATATGATACAAGAAGGCAAAATTACACAGTACAGGCACTGTGCTTTATAACACGCTTTAAAAGAACAGAATCAATTTTTTTTTTTTTGGGGGGTAACAAACACTTTAATGATTTTTCATTTGGTGTCCTCTTTGATCTATTATGTGTGGACTTTAGATTAGGTCAGGGTTTAGTGTTGTATACTTCTTTTCATTGGTTCTTCGAATGGAATAGCTTCCTTTGCTGCTGCATCTTTGTCTATAAGCTTAATAATTTTAAAAATCCAAAGATATCTAAATCTACCGACAAATAATTACTCCAGCTGCCCACTTTTTGTGGGTATATTATGGTAAGAGTTCTTGTTTAGTGCCATTCTTTTCTTGTCTGCTGCTTAATCATATTGTAACACTGTGCTCTGTGCTTGTTTTCCAGGCTAAACTCGCAAACTGTTTACTGATACTTTTATATATTAATTATTACAGGGCTGGACAAATGAAAGTAGGATTTCGGGGAAGTTTGCTACAGCAGAGAAACTAAAGGCCAATTGGATAGTCACAAATTTTTTTTATGCCTATTTGCCCAGTGTTCTGGTTTTGCAGGCACTGTAGCACGTTTCTGAGATTTATACTTTTAAAATTCCCTAGACAAATGTAACATAAAGCCCCCTTATCAGAGGTTAGATAATTGTTTCTGTCAGTTGACAATCTTTTTGGACTCTCAAGTATATGTAAAGCCAATCACTGAAATCTCGTGTGCGCTTTCACATGTTAATGTAATTTCAAAAGTCCTTTTCTATATTGTTTAAATCTGTAGCTTCAATTAGATAGTTTGCGTCCTTTCACATGGGTCGGACCATATTTTCCTCCGCTCAGGCACTTTTTTTTTTTTTTACACGGACACGAATGACACTCTGGAGTGTCCGTTCCGTATGTCCGTTTATCATCCCATCTGTTTGCGGATGATAAACTGAGATAATGTATGTCTATGGGATTGCGGATGTCAGCGGATGACACCGCTGACATCCATTTTTGCGTCCGTTCCATTTTTTTAAATGGAGGAAAAATAGGGTTCTGTTCCGTTCCAAAAAACGGAACTGATCGGAAAGGACGCAAATCGGATGTCAGCGGATGGTCATCCGCTGACATCCGCAATCCCATTGACATGCATTATGTCCGTTTTTCATCCACAATTGGATGGGATGAAAAACGGACATACAGACCGCCCGTGTGAAAGAACCCTTAGGTTGAAAGAAGACACAAGTCCATCTGGCTCAACCAATAAAAAACAGTAACACAACTATATAATCCCATATACACCATCCAGAGGGAGGAAAAAAAACCCAGCAAAGCATGATCCAATTTGCTACAGCAGGGGAAAAAAATTTCTTCCTGAACCCCCGAGAGGCAATCGGAATTCCCTGGATCAACTTTACCTATAAATATTAGTACACAGTTATATTATTTACACCTAGGAAAGAATCCAGACCTTTTTTAAAGCAATCTACTGAGCTGACCAGAACCACCTCTGGAGGGAGTCTATTCCACATTTTCACAGCTCTTACTGTGAAGAAACCTTTCTGTATTTGGAGATGAAATCTGTTTTACTCTAGACGTAGAGTGCCTCCTTGTCCTCTGTGAAGACCTTAAAGTTAATACCTCAACACCAAGTTCACTATATGGACCCCTTATGTATTTATACATGGTGATCATATCCCCTCTTAATCTCCTCTTCTCAAGAGAGAATAAATTCAGTTCCTCTAATCTTTCCTCATAGCTCCTCCATGCCTCATATCAGTTTGGTTGCCCTTCTCTGCACTTTCTCCAGATCCCTGATATCCTTTTTAAGAACTGGTGCCCAAAACTGAATTGCATATTCCAGATGAGGTCTTACTAATGATTTGTACAGGGGCAAAATGATATCTCTCTCTCTCTCTCTCTCTGGAGTCCATGCCTCTGTTAACACAAGAAAGGACTTTGCTTTGGAAACCGCAGCTTGGCATTGCATGCTATTATTAAGCTTATGATCTTCCAGAACCCCCAGATCCTTCCCCGCTATGGATTCCCCCAGTTCTTCTCCCCTAGTATGTATGATGCATGCATATTCTTAGCCCCCAAGTGCATAACTTTACATTTATCAACATTAAACCTCATTTGCCACATAGTTGCCCAATGAAACAGGTCAGCTGGTAAGTTGGAGACAGAGACATCCTGTAAGGAAGTTATTCCACTGCAAATCTGGGCGTCATTTGCAAAGACTAAAAGCTTCATTAAAATAATACCAGGCACTTCCTGTTGTAGGGTGACCATGCTCTCTCCCTGTCTCCTATCTGTACTGCTGCGTTGTTACATGGGCTTTCAGTGGGTACTGCAAATTGGCCTTTTTTTAAAAAAACATATTTTTGCAATGGTTTTGCACAGGGCGGCCCTGATCCTCACCTTCTCAGGTCCCCCACTTGCGTTCCTATTCTCCCCCCCCCCCCCCCCCCCGCTGTGTGCCCACCATAGCAAGCTGCTTGCTATTGGGGCTTTTGTGGGCTCACTCCCGAGGCCAAGTTCTGTGTCTTCATTGCCACACCGAGCACGGCTCGGTCCCGCACTCCCAGCAGTGGGAGCCAATGACTCTGAGCTGCTGCTCTTATGCACGGCGCTGGATCGAGATCGGGCTTAAGTATGTATAAAGGGAAGCTGCCTCAGATTTCTTTTTACCTTAATGCAGAGAATGCATTAAGGTAAAAAAATAAAAATAAAAAATTAGCCTTTAGAACCACTTTAAAAAAGAAACAAAACATTATTTTGCTTAGTAATGACCAAAGCTATGAGGTGGAACTATCACTATGATGGTAGTGATCACAAAAACTTGGTGAGTGACCTTTAAAGTATAACTAAAGGCAACACTTTTTTTTAGTTTGTTTTTTTTTTTTAGTTTTGGATAGAGTAGAGATAGATTAGAACCACTGTCAGGTTTTATTGCTGTCTGTGCCCCTGTTAAGGAAATTCACTCTCTCTATTTGTCTTGTTTACCATTATCTTTGAAAGTAAAAGAAAATCCCCAAATTTTGAGTTTTCCCCAGAAAATTAAGTGGGGAAATGTTTCAATAGGGACAATAGTTCTGGTGTCCTGGGGGGTCCCCAAGGAATTTCTCTCAATTTGCAGGGATTTCCTCTCACTTCTTGTTTTGGCTATGGGACAGTAAGTGCAGGGAAATCTCCGCAATGCGACACAGATGGTGAAAATAAATCCGACGGGTTATAACCCTCTCTTACTCTATCCAAAATGGAAAAAATAATCACCTAAAGTTCTACTTTAAGCACTGCTGCCCCCCAAAAAAAGTAACTAAAAGATGCATAAAATATAAATTATTACAGCCAAAATAGCATTTTAATACTTTTGGGAGTACTTTTATACACATTCTAAGCAATCGGTAATCAAGCTTTAAAGTGGTTGTAAACCTCAAATATGAAATAAGAAAAAAGCATATCCTTCTATGGTGTGTACTTTTCTCAATCCAGAGCACTAAAGCCCCCCGTACACACGTACCGAATGTCGGCCGAACGATCGGCCGTCTTTTGTCCGGTGCTGTCCTGTCGGCTGAAAAGTGCTAAAGACTGCACACGAATTTTGTTGGCCAACAACAGCCGACTGCAGAAGTGATGTCATGTGATGGTTAACTTTCCGTGTCTTTTTTTTTTTCTCAGAGCATGCCCAGTCTTGCTAATCTGCTGTTTGTCGGCCGAATTCTGTACTGACTTGCGAACAATCGGCCGTTCTGGTGACGGCCAACAAAATTTTTTTAGCCTGCACACCAGATTCTGTTCGGCCGAAAAGTCGCTGTCGGTTGTCGGAAGCATCAATACTAACAAGCCGACAATCGGCCGATCGTTCGGCGGCCAAATATTTACGGCCGACAATCGCTACGTGTGTACGGGCCTTTAGTGTCATTTTTGTCTGCTGCCTCCTTCCTCTATCAGCATTTATCACTTCTGACAAGTTTTCCTGACACCAAGAACAAAAGGTTGACAAAGGAAGGAGCGCCAGCACACAGCCTGTGATGGACAACCTCAGTTCTTTGTGCTGTGAGAAAGGGGGGGGGGGTGTTCCTTCCCTCCAATTGCCTCTCACTGAGCTCTGGGGGGGGGGGGGGTGTAACTTTAGCTCCCCTCCCTCTGCTTTCTGGAAGCTCAGATGTGTATAAATTCTGAAATTTGAATGGCTGTAGAGAAGATAGGGCTGCAGATAAACAGGTACAACGTAGGAGGATTTGTTTCATCTCTATGCATGACTGAGGCCAGTCTCTTCACTGGATATATGTGAGGGTTTACGGACACTTTAAAACAAACCTTCACTGACCTCTATAGCTGCAAGCACTTTGGAGCAATTCATATTGAAACTCCACAGCAAAAACACTGAAGATGCTTAAAGTTGAACTTTTTCAGTAAACATTAGCTAATTTTAATCCTTGACTTAATAAACAGATAGGAAGGTATATTCTATTCACTTGTTCCAATTCTTTCTTTTTTTTTTTTTTTTAAACATTTCTTCAGTTGCTTCCTGTTTTCTGGCCTAGGCCAAAATGATGTCATACATCCCAGGAGTCTTCATGGGAATTTTCATCTGGAGGAGGGGCTTTCTCAGCTAAACATGCCCTCCTGCTTGCATGCCTAAGCTAGGAGCAGATGGATTGTAGGAACTAAGTGCTACATGAATCATCTGCCCTCACTCAAGATGTCTGCATTTAGAAATGTTAGGGGGGTATTATTCAAAGCTATTTCTCAAAATAACAAAGCATGGAGACATGGAAGGTTGTATTTCTAATGCATACATTCTTTTGAACTTACAATTTCGGAGTGTCTGTATTATTTATTTATTTATTTTTTAATTAGGCCTCATTCACACGGGCCCTGTGGGCCGGTACAGCATGATGGAGCACCTTGTTTATGTGGCTGGAGCTGAATGCCAGCTGCCCATGTTTTCCCTGTGAAGATAAAGCAGCTGGACAGACACAGTCTGTGACAGACGGTGCAGCTGCAGGCGTCTCCAGCCGCGTGAACAAGGCGCTAATTCACGCTGAACGGGCCACAGCACCCATGTGAATGAGCCTTAAGGCAAATGGATTTCTACATTACTAAAAAAGGACCAGAGCTGTAACTTCTGCAACTTCCCTCTTCCTGACTGGTGAAGATTGTCCAGCCCTGAATTAATGACTTAACTGGCTTTAGTTTCTAATGTGTGAATACTAATGATTGTCTAACCCGTGCATGCTTTGTGAATTAACAAGTATTCATTTTTATTAATATAGGGCACAATTAAAAGAAACTTGTCAAGTAAGTAGACTTTTAATGTGAGATTCTTTGATCTAATCAGTAATTGTTTTGACTTAAAGGATATCTCAAGCCAAAAAATATAAATATACGCTTAACAAAATTATAAACGCAACAGTTTGGTTTTTGCCTCCATTTTTCATAAAATTAACTCAAAGATCTAAGACTTTTTCTATGTATACGAAAGGCCTATTTCTTTCAAATATTGTTCACAAATCTGTCTAAATCTGTTAGTGAGCGCTTCTCCTTTGCTGAGATAATCCATCCACCTCACAGGTGTGGCATATTAAGATGCTGATTAGACAGCATGATTATTGCACAGGTGTGCCTTAGGCTGGCCACAATAAAAGGCCACTCTAAGGCCTCTTTCACCCGGGCGTTCCGTATGTCCATGTAGCACCCCATCCGTTTGCGGGTGATATACGGACATAATGCATGTCAATGGGATTGCGGATGTCAGCGGATGACCATCCGCTGACATCCAATTTGCATCCTTTTAGTTCTGTTCCGCTTTTTGTAACGGAACGGAACAGAACCCTATTTTTCTTCCGTTTTTTTCCCGCAAGCCCATAGACATACATTATGTCCGTATATCATCCACAAACGGATGGGATGATATGCAGACATACGGACCGATGACACAAGTGTCATCCGTGTCCGTAAAAATAAAAATGCCAGAGCGGATCGCAATACGGTCCGCTCCGTGTGAAAGAGGCCTTAAATGTGCAGTTTTATCACACAGCACAATGCCACAGATGTCCCAAGTTTTGAGGGAGCGTGCAATTGGCATTCTGACTGCAGGAATGTCCACCAGAGCTGTTGCCGTGAATTGAATGTTCATTTCTCTACCATAAGCCGTCTCCAAAGGTGTTTTAGAGAATTTAACAGTGATCCAACTGGCCTCACAACCACAGACCACGTGTAACCACACCAGCCCAGGACCTCCATATCCAGCATCTTCACCTCCAAGATTGTCTGAGACCAGCCGCCCGGACAGCTGCTGCAACAATCGGTTTACATAACCAAAGAATTTCTTCACAAACTGTCAGAAACCGTCTCAGGGAGGCTCATCTGCATGCTCGTCGCCCTCATCGGGGTTTCAACCTGACTGCAGTTCATCATCGTAACCGACTTGAGTGGGGAAATGCTCACATTCGATGGACCAACATTCCACAGGCCACAATGAACAACCTGATCAACTCTATGCGAAGGAGATGTGTTGCACTGCGTGAGGCAGACGGTGGTTACACCAGATACTGACTGGTTTTCTGACCCCCCTGGACCCCCCCCCAATACAGTAAAACTGCACATTTTAGAGTGGCCTTTTATTGGGGCCAGCCTAAGGCACACCTGTGCAATAATCATGCTGTCTAATCAGCATCTTGATATGCAACACCTGTGAGGTGGATGGAATATCTGGGCAAAGGAGAAGTTTTCACTAACACAGATTTAGACAGATTTGTGAATAATAATTGGGGAAAAATAGGCATTTTGTGTACACAGAAAAAGTCCTAGATCTTTGAGTTCTGAAAATATTTCAGTCTTGGGTTCAGAGGGGTCTGGAACGTCTGTCAGTTTTTCCTGCACTTTGCGGCCCTTTGCAAAGATTTCTGCTTACTACTTGTTTCTGTGATAATGTGTAACCAGGATACCAGGACAGTGAGATGATCCAAAAAAGACATAGACAACAATTACAACACTCCATCCACTCTCCCAAAAACTAAAATAAAATGATTTGCTGGAGTTGCACTTTAATAATGTTTGATCTGTTTAATGCACTTGTGTGCATTTTCATGCACTGTTTTATTCATTCTGTGGGACCAGAAATCTTTTCAAAACGCTTCAAAACATCAGCTGCAGGTTTGTTTTTTTCCAGCATGTCTCACCTAGCAAACTGAGGGCACAACTGAAAATAATACTGAACCCGGCATATTATTAAAGTGACCTGGTCAATAAAAAGTATACAATAATGTCCTCCTTGGTAAGAAGTTTGTCGACATTTACCTTCGCTGCCTGCACTGCTGATCTCTGCTGTAATGAAGAGAAACTGACGCCTGAGGAGTCTTTTTTCAATCCAACACTTCTGGGAATGTAGGTTCCCTAGTCCTCGGGAAATGCTGATGCCCTGTTCCTCAGGGAATGTCGATGCCCTGTTCCTCAGGGAATGTCGATGCCCTTTTCCTCAGGGAATGTCGCCTCCCTGTTCCTCGGGGGGGAATGTCGCCTCCCTGTTCCTCGGGGGGGAATGTCGGCACCCTGATCCTCGGGGAATATCGTCTCCCTGATCCTCGGGGAATATCGTCTCCCTGATCCTCGGGGAATATCGTCTCCCTGATCCTCGGGGAATATCGTCTCCCTGATCCTCGGGGAATATCAGCTCCCTGGTCCTCGGGGAATGCCGGATCCCTGGTCCCTGGGGAACACCGGCTCCCTGGTCCCTGGGGAACGCCGGCTCCCTGGTCCCTGGGGAACGCCGGCTCCCTGGTCCCTGGGGAACGCCGGCTCCCTGGTCCCTGGGGAACGCCGGCTCCCTGGTCCCTGGGGAAAGCCGGGTCCCTGGGGAAAGCCGGCTCTCTGGTCCCTGGGGAACGCCTGGTCCCTGGGGAACGCCGGCTCCCTGGTCCCTGGGGAACGCCGGCTCCCTGGTCCCTGGGGAACGCCGGCTCCCTGGTCCCTGGGGAAAGCCGGGTCCCTGGGGAAAGCCGGCTCTCTGGTCCCTGGGGAACGCCTGGTCCCTGGGGAACGCCGGCTCTCTGGTCCCTGGGGAACGCCTGGTCCCTGGGGAACGCCTGGTCCCTGGGGAACGCCTGGTCCCTGGGGAACGCCTGGTCCCTGGGGAACGCCGGGTCCCTGGGGAACGCCGGCTCCCTGGGGAACGCCGGCTCCCTGGTCCCTGGGGAACGCCGGCTCCCTGGTCCCTGGGGAACGCCGGCTCCCTGGTCCCTGGGGAACGCCGGCTCCCTGGTCCCTGGGGAACGCCGGCTCCCTGGTCCCTGGGGAATACCGGGTCCCTGGGGAATACCGGGTCCCTGGGGAAAGCCGGCTCTCTGGTCCCTGGGGAACGCCTGGTCCCTGGGGAACGCCTGGTCCCTGGGGAACGCCTGGTCCCTGGGGAACGCCTGGTCCCTGGGGAACGCCGGCTCCCTGGGGAACGCCGGCTCCCTGGGGAACGCCGGCTCCCTGGTCCCTGGGGAACGCCGGCTCCCTGGTCCCTGGGGAACGCCGGCTCCCTGGTCCCTGGGGAACGCCGGCTCCCTGGTCCCTGGGGAACGCCGGCTCCCTGGTCCCTGGGGAACGCCGGCTCCCTGGTCCCTGGGGAACGCCGGCTCCCTGGTCCCTGGGGAACGCCGGCTCCCTGGTCCCTGGGGAACGCCGGCTCCCTGGTCCCTGGGGAACGCCGGCTCCCTGGTCCCTGGGGAACGCCGGCTCCCTGGTCCCTGGGGAACGCCGGCTCCCTGGTCCCTGGGGAACGCCGGCTCCCTGGTCCCTGGGGAACGCCGGCTCCCTGGTCCCTGGGGAACGCCGGCTCCCTGGTCCTCGGGGAATGTCGGCTCCCCTGTGTCTTATGTGATGTTGGGGCTAGCGGCAGTGTGTGATGGGAGACCAGTTGTTCTGCACTTCTGGAAGTGTGGGATTTTAAAGATTATTTGGGCAGTAGTTTCCCTTTTTTTACAATAAAGACTGGCAGTGCAGGTAGTGTGGTAATTCTCTGTTGGGAGGACTTTTAGTGACAGCTTCGCTGTGGTGGAAATGGAGCAGAACATAGAATGATTATTTTAATAATTGAAGTGTGGTTCAATCCAATTGTTTTTAAAGGTATTTTTTTTTTGTTCTTTTAATCTTCACAGATTCACTATGATCTTTAAGGGCTCATTCATTCTTAAGTGCTGTGTTGCAGTGCGTTCATGGGCATTGTGTTAAAGTGGTTGTAAACCTCTGTCTTGAAATCTGAACAAAGCGCACAGTCGGGAAAATAATACTTTGAATACCTTGCAGATTTTGTAAGTTTGCCCACTTACAAAGAAATGAAGGGTCTATGAATTTTATCATATGTATATTTTAAATGGTAGAGACAGAATATCCACCAAGAATCCAGAAAAAAAACACGATACAAAAAAATACAAATTGCTCCAACAGTTGTCTCCTTCTTACCAAGCTTCTTGTTGATGGTCTTGTAGCCCATTCCAGCCTTGTGCGTGTCTACAATCTTGTCGCTGACGTCCTTTGACAGCTCTTTGGTCTTGCTCATGATGGTGAGGTTTGAATGGAAGAAAGATTCTGTAGACAGGTGTCTTTTATACACATAAATAAACCCATAAAATGTCCTTAGGAGCACCTTCTTAAATTGACAGGACTAATCTGTGTACCACATGAGCACCTACTGTAGCCAGTCTGTGAGAGCCATAATTATGTTGGTTGGTAGGGGATCAAATAGTTATTGTACTTACTGAACTGCAACTCAATTGATAACATTTGTATCATGTGTTTTTTCTGGATTTTTGGCTGATATTCTGTCTATCATTTAAAATACACCTATGATTAAAAAAAAAGTATAGACCCTTCATTTCTTTGTAAGTGGGCAGACTTACAAAATCTGCAAGGTATCAAAAAAAAAATTTCCCCATTGTATATCTGTAATGTTTACTTGTCTATCTCCAAAGCTCCAAGTGTCGTTTCTCTCTGGTGCTTCATTCCTCTGTTATCAGCATGAGTCACTTCTGACAGGTTTTCCTGACACATGAGTTGAAATGGTGACAGGGGAGGAGAGCTCAGCACACATCTTATCTATTCAGAACACAGCTCTATATTCTTCCTTTGTTTCTGCGCCATGTGTGAAAGGGAGGATGGGGGGGGGGGGGGTGTCCCTTTTTATCTAATCAGCTCTCATACACTATACAAGAGCCATAACTGCAGCTCTGCCCCCTCTTCTATGCTCCTGACGGATGAAGAAGGATTTTATCACAATTCTGCACTTTTGAAGGGATGTAGAAAAGAGAAGACTGCAGATAAACAAGTAAAACGTATATGTAGGAGGATTTGTTTGATCTCTGTGTATCACCTGCCAGTCACATCACTGGGTATATTAGAGGGTTTACAACCACATTCATAAGAAATAGTCTGCCAGCGCTCCACAAAGAATGAAAAAACATGCACGACCCCTTTGTTAACAATGCAGTGTTGTGCAGCGTGTCATGCCATGAATGGTGCTGCAACACACTGCACATAGACCAGGCACATTGCCAAAACCCACATGTGTGAATGGGCCCTTGAGGGATATTTTCTTTTCAATTGTCTTTAACAATCCATGTTCAGATTTTTGTTCGGTGACCAATGATCTCTTTAGTCTACATATTCTTCTGTTATTAATGGTTGAATGTTTAAAAAAACTAAAATGGGGTTATTTTTGTACGGAAAAATATATTGGTCAAAATGAATTCAATTAAAAAGGTGTTAATTCCATTTAAACCCTTAAAAAAAAGATTTTTATTTAAAGATGGCCTCTGAGAATACTGTGAAGCTTGGCATTGCAGAGTGATGGGAATAGTTTGTGTGTAAAATGATCCCTTTGCAGCCATGGTGGTGACATTGAACTTGGTGAAGTTCCCCCGGCAATGTCCTCATGCTGTAGGTTTCCCACTGAGGTTGGTGACGGCAGCTTGTAATTCTGTCAGCCTGGAAGCAGTGGAAGCACTGGAGGAAGGAGATAGCCGGAGAGACTTCATAGCTTCACACTCAGAGCCAGTTCATACCATGCCCACACATGAATCGCACAGGATTCCTGCATTCCTGTGCAATTCACGTGTGATTAATTTTGAACGGGCTAAAATCACACCACACTGCACCAAAAGTATTATGCAATCTGGTGCAGGCAGGTGTTGGAAAGTACAATGCGTTTGCAACCTGCATTTGGGGAGTCCACTTTATTTATCACACGCTGCAGATCACAAATAAAGTGCGTTTTGCATGCGGTCTGAATCGCACAAGAACCCACAGTGCATTTCTGTGTGATTCATGTGTGAGCATGGTGTGAATCAGCCCTCAGCCAGCAAAAACATTTTTAAGAGTGTATTTCATATATGAATTTGTAGATGTGTAGTGGTTACCTGTATATCAGTAATATAGTATATGGGCCGGTTCACACCATAGAAGCACGTTCCAGATGCATTTCTGCATGCACATTTTTGATGATTTCCGGTGCATTTCCCCCCTCTTTTTCACTTTTACCTTAAATATGGACATGTGCATTCCGGTGCGTTCTGGTGCGACTGCAAAGGCGTGAACTATGCCATTGGAAACCATACCACTTACTAACCATACGTTTTTGATGCAGAAAAAAATGCACTGAACTGCATGTGGTGTGACCCAGCCCTAAGTTCCTATAGGACAGCTGCTGAAATAACAGGATAAGCCAAAGATGTATTCAGACTTGTCAGTTTGCACTAAAAAACAATATTTAAAATTAGTGCTATACATGCTGCAGCCTATCACAAGCATTAAGGTGGAGTTAAAATATCGCAGAAGAGACATGGTATATTGCGAATTATCTTTTCTAGCAAGTGAGCACTGCAGGGGCTGAAGGAAAGAGGAGTGTGCATGAAGGAAGGGGGATAGTAGCCACTTCCTAAGCAAAGGTCATATGAGTTTGCTTTTTATTTTCCAACAAGTGACCGGCTATTTAATAAAAGCGATAACATTTATGGTACTGCGAATGTGCAGCCCCCTGCCGCTGCCTGCAGTGGTTTCGGGTCTCTCCCATGCCCCAATCTCCTCTGTTACTAATAAATTCAGAAGCGATGAGCAATCAGTCACTTCTGGGTTCAGTGCTGCCATTCCTTGGCTGCTAAAGCAGCTAATCAAGCTTGATCTGCGCTTGACTAGGGGCAGAAGTCCATTAGATGTCCAATTCTTGTCTCCATAAAGAGAACCTGTCACCTGCCCAGTCAATCGCATAAGGGGCTTGTTAGCACCCTTGTGAAGGCAATAAAGTTAAATGGCAAAAAGTGTTAAAAAAAAAAATAGATTAGAATAAAATAGATAATAGCTAAATACATATTAGAATTTAAAATAACCTTCCAGTGAGCACCAAATTCAATGATATTATAAAAGATATACAGAACTTTATTTCATCCAATAAAATGTATCAAACACAAATGTTACATATGCTTGCATATTGATGCCAACAAATATCTTCCACTGTCTTCCACTGATGGGGCGTATGATTTTTGTTGAGATAGGGAAATTGGTTTGACGCCTTTCGAGTCAGTTTTCACTTCCTCAGGACCTCTTATTTCAAATGACCAGAAGAATGACGTCTTTCCGTAATGTTATTCTGTCCACAAGTTCAGATGCTCTGCTATACCAAATACTACATAACTGTGCAATAATGGGTAATCCTGCCAGCCCCTGGGAAAATGACCATCCCTGGGATGTAGTCCTGTTGGGTGAAAGACTGCCGTCTGAGCAACAGATGTTATAGCTTATCAAAGTGATGGCGAACCTTGGCCCTCCAGATGTTTTAGAACTACATGCTCATGCACTCTGCAGTGTAGTTGAGCATCATGGGAAATGTACCGTGTTTCCCCGAAAGTAAGACATCTCCCGAAAATAAGACCTACTAATAGTTTTGCCTCTCGCTGAAATATAAGACATCCCCTATAATAAGCCCCCCCCCCCCCAAGCTTACCGGTACCGTAACTCTGGACCGTAGCCGCGCAGCTCACTGTAGGCCACAGCACAGACGGAGCAGACAGGACAATCACGAGAGCCTGCGCTGCCGGCGCCTGCTGCTCGCTCTGCCTTGACAGTCGGGGCACCGAGCACTGGTGACTGAGGTAGGAAATGTCTGATTAAGGTGTGGGGGGGATGACTGGCACAGGGGTGGGGGATCACTTACCATAAAATGACACAGGAGGATCAGAGGGGGCAATCAAAAGGACACAGGAGGATCAGAGGGGGCAATCAAAAGGACACAGAAGGGGGGGGGTAATCAAAATGACACAGGAGGATGTAATTTGCTGGTTTGTGATGACAATTACTGCTGTACCGTATACAGGTATTAAATTTCCTTTTTTTTTGTTCAACAATAAATGTGTACCGTATTCTTATTCATGGAAAAATAATAAGTTCCCTGAAAATAAGACCTAGCATATCTTTGGAAACAAAAATTAATATAAGACACTGTCTTATTTTCGGGGGAAACAGGGTACTTCCAAAAAATCTGGGGTGCCAAGGTTCCCCATCACTGACCTATCACATCCAAAGGCCAGTAATTAAAGCGTGAGTGGAAGGTGATTAGCAGTCCCCATAGTATGATGGTATGAAAAACCAACCAAATAAAATAGCCCTCAACAAAAAAAAAGTTTAAAGCAACCCAGTCATCCTGAGCGTATACACAAATGCAAACGTGTAGAAACCGCAATTGTGCCACACATGTGAAGTATTGCTGTGAACGTGGGGTGTGCGTAATAGTTCTATGGTCATAAGTCTTGGCAACTCTATAAATTGATAACCCTCAAAGACTTTTTAAATGTCACCTCTGGAGAATTTTAGGTAACGGTATTTTTTCACCATATTACAGGCGCATGTCATTTTAAGTCTTGATATTTTGGCATCGGTTTCCTCAGCACACCCCATCTTTTAGATTTTACCATAAAATTAGGTAATATATTGTGTTTTTGTGTGCACTAAAATTCATTTTAGTATATTTGTTCTTGAAAAAATATGGTCTGGTCTGGCTAATATCATGCAACATAAAAAATTGCAACTGACACTATTTTATTCTACAAGGCTTCTCTTTTCAGATGTATATTGTTGATTAATTAAGAGGTGGTTAAGAATTTTTCTAGTAAAAAAAAAAAAAAGCGGATTTAATGTGAAAATTTGCCCTGGATGCAAAGTGGTTAAAGACGATCTGTAATTTCTCCTGGTCACCATAAGTAGTTCACTAATTGATCTTACTTTCTGCTTGGAATTTATGTACATTTTATTAGCTGGAGCTGCTAGAAACAATTTTAAGGATGGCGGTTTCTTAGCTGCTTGACTGCAATTAAAATTTTACTGACATGTTCACCACGGGGCCACTTTGGATGACACATGATAGTGATATATACCAGCTAAAATGAAGTTGACGGTATTCTGTTAATTAACAGCGTCCTCCGAGATCCCATAACGTTTCTTCTCTCAATCTGTACAGGTGAAGAGATTGCTCGGCCGAGGCGTTCAACTCCCACAGCTGAACTTGCAAGGTTAGTTTTATTTCGGTAAAATTTATTTTCTCTTCCTCCAGGGCAGCCAAAGTCTATCATTGTGTGTCATCGAATGTTAGTAATATGTCAGATCTATGTATAGCTGTTTAATACAATGATATCACATAAAAGCATTGCTCATGTGTGGTTACACAACACTCTGGTTTTACTCTTATAAAAATATTAATTTGCCTACATAAAACATTTAAAAAAAAAATACTTTTAGGACATACAAAGTATTTTTGGTACCTTTTTTAAATAAAATAAAAAAAAAGTTTGGACCAGCACTAGATTCAGTGCACCACTTCCCAGAAACTGAAAAAAGTGTAAAAAGGCTGGGATTTTACAGGTTCCACAAAGATTGAGGCCTTGTTCACATGGGCATACAAACCTGTACAGAGAGCCGCTCCGGATTAAGCTCCGAGGGGCGGAGAGAAATGCATTGGGGGTGTGGCCTGGTTGGAGTCCAGACTGCGGTTCCAACTAGCACATTGAGCTGAGGGATTGTTCAGATGTGTGGCTAATGAGAAACCTTTCTCATACAAACCTGTACAGCCATGCAGAGAGCTGTTTACCAGCCTTGGAGACACAGGTGGTCTGGACAGCCAACTTGTCGAAATCCGTAACCGGCGAGCCACTACAAAGATTAGTGCACCTGTGAAAATGAGCCCTTAGACACAGCATTTTTTGTAAAGCTTTCAATTTTTTTTTTTTCATTAAAATATTTATTTTATTTTTTTATTTATTTAAGGTTCTTATATAGCGCTGTCAATTTACGCAGCGCTTTACATATACATTGCACATTCACATCAGTCCCTGCTCTCAAGGAGCTTACAATCTAAGGTCCCTAACTCACATACATACATACATAGTAGGGCCAATTTTATACAGGATCCAATTAACCTACCAGCATGTCTTTGGAGTGTGGGAGGAAACCGGAGTACCCGGAGGAAACCCACGCAGGCACAGGGAGAACATGCAAACTCCAGGCAGGTAGTGTCGTGGTTGGGATTCGAACCAGCGACCCTCTTGCCGCTAGGTGAAAGTGCTAACCACTACACCACTGTGCCGCTAAAATATCAAACATGTTATACTTCTATGTGCAATGGTTTTGCATAGAGCAGCCCATATCCTCCTCCTCTTGGGTCCACTGCTGGCGCTCTTGGCTCCTCCCACCACCGAGTGCCCATCATAGGAAGCCGCTTCCTATAGAGGTACATGTGGGCTCGATCCTGAGCCGGCTGTTGCATCTATTCAGACACACAACTCGGCTCGTCCCCGCTCTCTGCTCACAGGTTTTGACTGACAGCAACAGGAGCCAATGGCTGCCACCGCTCTTAGCCAGGCCTGTGAGAGTGGAGAGAGGGGAGAAGAGATGCTGCAGACATGCACAGCAATAGATCGAGATTGCGCTTTAGTGAGTATTTAGGGGGGCAGGGGGAATCTACTATTAAAAGGTGTTTTTTTCTTTTTTTACCTTAACCACTTAAGCCCCGGAAGATTTTACCCCCTTCCTGACCAGGGCCTATTTTGCAATTCGGCACTGCGTGACTTTAACGGACAATTGCGCGGTCATGCAATGCTGTACCTAAACGAATTTGATGTCCTTTTTTTTCCCCACAAACAGAGCTTTCTTTTGGTGGTATTTGATCACCTGTGTGATTTTTTTTTTTTTTTTGATCATGCGCTATAAACAAAAAAAGAGCGTAAATTTTGCAAAAATAACAATATTTTTCACATTTTTTTTATATGAAATTCCCAAAAAAATGTAAAAATCAAAATTTTTTAACGTTTTCGGCCAATTTGTTTTACGCTACCTATGTTTGGTAAAAAAAAAATCACAAAAAATTGATTGGTTTGTGCAAAAGTTATCGCGGTTACTAACAAAGGGAAAGATTTTTGTGATTTTTGTTGTTTTTTTTTTTTTAACGAGTAATGGCGGCGATCTGCGTTTTTTTTGTTTTTTTTTTTGCGGTACTGCGACATTGCAGCGGACAGATCGGACCTTTGACATTTTCTACACTTTTGGGGTTACCAGTGACATTACTGCAGTAATCAGTGCTATACATATGCACTGTTACTGTAAAAATGACACTGGCAGCGAAGGAGTTAGCTGTATTGGAAAGGGAGGGGTTAAGTGTGTCCTAGGGGCGTGTTTCTAACTGTGATTGGACATGGCTACTGGTTTAAGAACAGAGATCAACGGTCCTACATAGTAGAACCGTGTGATCTCCATTTTTACACAGGGGAGAATGACAGGCGGCTTGTTTACATTAGCCGCCTGCCTTTCTCCCTTCACGGCGAACGATCGCGAATGACCGGCGGACATCGGGTCCGCCGGTCACACGCACTGACTTGTTAGGGAACGAGCCGGGGCGGGGGCGCGCCCGCTATTGGCTCACAAGCGAGTGACAGGCTAGTGACGTACCGGTACGTCACTTTGCCTGGCCGGGGATGACCGCCGCAGTATATGTACTTGCGGCGGTCGGCAACCAGTTAAAGTGTTTGTTCACCCTATAACTAAAATCCCCGTCACTCAGACCCCCACGGTTTATCACTAACCTATCTAGCCCTGTAAGGAAGAAATCCATATACATAGCTTTTTTGAAGCCGTTCCGACCTGGTCTCTAGCGACTGAAGCTCTGCAGAGGACACAGCTGACAACGGCTGTGAAATGAATGGGGAGTGACGTCACTTACTATGGGACTTCTGTTGTCAGATGTGTCCTCTGCACCCGCCTCCACAGTGAAGCCGCGGCTGACCGCTCAGCGCAGGATCGGGTCGGATCGGCTTCAAAAAAGGTATGTATACTGATTTCTTCTTTACGGGATAGTGTTGGATCGTGTAGGTCTATAGATGCAGGGATTTTAGTGTTAGGAAGGACTTCTTCTTTAATGCAGAGAATGCATTAAGATAGAAAACCTTTTACCTTTACAACCACAACTTCGCTAGCGAACCACCCGCCGCCTTTACTGCAGCAGGGCGACCACGCTGCACCAGATTATGTATTTATGCGTAATCAGGCATTTTCGGGTAGGGTGCACGTACCCGCCTTCCCGTCTGTGCTGTCAGTCGACTGTTTAAATCATTGGCCAGGACCTGCTGATAGGCTTAGAAAATCACAGAGCAGGGCTCTGTACACTGAGCAGCGCTGTGTTTTAGGTCTTTTTTTTTTTTTTTTTTTTCGTTTTGTAATAATAAAAAAATAAAAACCCAATGGTAAAAATATATATTTCTCTTTCGTTTATTGACGGACACAGCTTCTGATCTTCTTAACCATTGTGTTATACACATTCGGCCTGCCACCTCCTTTACTAGGGAACCCTGTGGCAGGTATTTTCTAGACATCTTTTTTTTTTTTTTTTTTTAATTCCTTTATTGAAAAGAACAAAGTACCAGAGTACAACAACATTACATGTGGATACATAGAAATCAGTCAGGCGGACATCCTAACGCAGACATACAAGTATGTGCTAGACATCTAACATTCACATGTGTTCGTTTTTCTTTTTACTTTTAAGGTGTTTCATTTGAAATGCAACATCACTATTCATCACTCCCCTCTCCCAAACTATTTTACCTTCTATATTATTATTTTGAAAATGTAATTTCTATATGAGGCCGAAACTAAGGAGGGAAACTAAAATTCAAATTTACTTTCTGTATTTTTCTTTTACAATGAGAGTAGGATGATTGTAACACCTTCGCTCAACCCAATTGTTGCACTAGTTTATATTAAGCCAACACTTACTTACTGCTTGTGTTATAAAATCCTTTAGTAAGAAGACACCAGCCAAATTATTTGGACCTCCTCTGGAATCTGCCTTTGAGGAATCCAAATCTGAAGGTGAGCCGAGTCCTTGAGGTGGAAAAATCTGCCTGTATTTAGTTTAGCTCTACAAAGTAGAGCAGTTTACTGTAATAGAGAGATTCAGTAAGGAGGACTTTATTACGGTCAGGATGTTTCTTTCCCTTGGTTTGCAGTGTTCATCCAGAGGTTATACAGCCTAGAGCAGTGATGGTGAACCTGGGCACCCCAGATGTTTTGGAACTACATTTCCCATGATTCTCATACATTCTGCAGTATAGTTGAGCATCATGGGAAATGTAGTTCCAAAACACATAGGGTGCCAAGGTTTGCCATCACTGGCCTAGAGGGAATGGTAAAGTTTACAAACAATGAATAATTCAATGAAAAATGTTCCATCTCAGTTCCTTTAGATCAGCCTGAAATATGGGGCGCTTCACAACTAAATACTGCAGAATCCCCACAGCTGTCACCCAGACCATTTCCCACAGGAAGTAAGTCTTTTTCTATGTTCTTATTTTGTGTCTTGTGTTTAGGTACAGTGTATATCATAACTATGCAAGTACTGACCATTAATACAAAAAAGCAATGTGTTGTGCTATTAAATATGAATGCTTAAAAGTGCAACAAAATCAGCCCTAAAAAGTAAAACAAATCTATAGAGTCCAGAAAAAATATCAAGTCCAAAAGTGAGTCCACTGTGAAGCTTAACCATTGAACTGCTTATCAGACACTAGAAAAGAGCTCAGGCGTGTTCGAGCTCATATGTGCCCGATTCCGCCAGGAAGTCGACACTGCACTCTGCTTATCACAGGCAGTAAGATATTTCCCGATCTGTGCAGTTGTGGATCGGGAAATGTCTCCCTGCCTGTGATTAGCGGAGTGCAGTGTCGGCTTCCTGGCGGGATCGGGCACGTACGAGCTCGAACACGCCCGAGCTCGTCCCTGTCAGACACTCAGACTGCATAATACAGGAGGTCTTAAATTGCTTTACGTTTCACTCAGATGATGGATAGCGCTGTCTGTGCATAATGATGGTAACCGCATATGCTAAAATAAGTCTCAAATGTGGATGAAGGACATGCATAGTGTAGCACTTTTCTCATTAGATTTTTTTTTTTTTTAAATTGCATACTCACAAGCAAGGGAACATAGCTTTTCAAACATGGCCTGTCAGAGTCAGCGTGATGACGTCACCGCTAAATCCCATTTTTACACGTTTCATTCCACAGAACATCTTCTGGGAGATGTCAGACAGACTAAAGACATTCTGTGAAATTAATCTGGTAAGCAGGGTTAAGTGGTGACGTCATCACGCTGTCTCGGATGGGCTAGTTTGATAATGTTAATGTTTGGCTTATGTTCCCTTAGCCTATAATAAAATAAAGTTCTGGACTCTGGATTGGTTTTATTTTTTATGATTTTGTTAGACTATTAATTGGGCATTTATGTATACCAGTGCAACACATTGTTTTTATGGGTTTATTTTTTATGTATTTAGTGTATCACAATATTTAAGTTACCTGTAGGTGCTGCTGTTTTCACTAAGTATTACATTGCTTTATGTATATTTTATTTTTTGTTCGGCGCTTAGCACAGTTTGCTCTTTTTTTTACTAATCATTTATGTTGTTGCTTTTTATTTTTTAATGTAATTTGACAAGTGTTTAAGGAGAATCTGTGACTTGGCCCATCCAGGGCAAGTTATACTCACCTTTGCCTCCTTTCCCTGCTATGTGGTTCCTTATATCAGAGCCCTTGAAGATATACAGTATTTCAGGGAAAAGGGAGCATGTGACCACCTCACATTTCCCTCAAGATGCCAATCACTAGGCCTGAACACTGTCATGCAAGGGGGGTGGGGGGAGGGGAAACAATAACTATACGTTTTATATGACAAGTAGCCTACATAGGGATAAGACCTTGGGCTGTGACAGGCAAACAGTGTAGCAAGGCAGCTTGCCGAAGATGAGTATCAGTATGTGGGTGATGGGGTGCCCTAACGACAACCGTTGACCTTTTCTCCAAATGGACAACTAACAGATGCTTTGTAAACTAAATACTATCACCCAATAAACCACCAATCTTTGCAGTTATATAATTATTGAATTATTGAATTATGAAATGTATCTTTAAAATAAACTTGTGTTAAGTGCCTAAGTCTATCTTTATATTGTCGTCCTGTAGTTATGTGTATGGCAGCACCATTGTTGTTCATGTTGACGGAAGAGGAGAGCAGGGCGCGGACTTTGCCAGGGCGCGGACTTTGCCAGGGCGCGGACTTTGCCAGGGCGCGGACTTTGCCAGGGCGCGGACTTTGCCAGGGCGCGGACTTTGTCAGTGTGCTGCTGTTCCAGTGTTGTCCAGTCAGCAGGCTGGGGCTGTGTTTTGTGCTGCTTCTGTTGCAGAGAAGTTTCTGCTAGTGCTACAGTGGTCCTAACTTACAGGGGTGTCTTCATCACATCTTTTACTTTCCCTCTTTTCTTGTGCTGAAGCCCCTTTCGGTATCTTTAGCAATCAAAAGTTTTGGAAATGTCCCAGTCATGTGCCATGGTTCCTTCCTCCTACTCTTACTTCACCACAGGACTTAGGAGTCAGAGGATGAAACCATGGCTTCAGCACACCACAGCTGGGAACACAACCCATTATTTTTTACCACCAAATAAAAGGCCAATTTTTCCTGAAAAAAAAAAAAAGGTATGATGCACCTGATATGTCTCAAGATTTACATACTTTAAAGGGTGTGGCGACTGAAAAAAGATGGAGAAATGCTGCATTAAATCCCCTAATTTACCATAATAAAAATGTTTAACCAGTTTATTAAAGAACATACTAAATTCTGTCTATTGCATGTATATTTGAACTTAAACATTTTTTTTTGTTTTTTTAGCACCTCCACCTATTCCACCCAAAAATATTCCGGCTACTCCACCCAGAACGGCATCGCCACTGACAGTAGGCATAGGTACGCAGTGTTTTCTACATAAAGCTTTGTATTGTTCCCTGTGCTGTGAACTCTACAGGAGATCTTTGCTTTTGTGTAAATGAATGACCTCCATTGTGTTGGAAACTTGCACAAATTGAAAATCACCAGGACCACCGGTAATTTGGGGGCACCAGTTAAGCAGCCCAAAGATAATGCAATTTTCTCCACCATGGGTGGAAGGAAAGAAAGTTGCCCAATTCCTCTATCAACACAGTCAGTATTGATGAGGGAATCCCTCCCACAGCGCTTTTGTGTCCTGCTGGCTGGGTGCCTTCTCTGGTGGCAGAACACTATGGTCACTTTAGGCTGCTAAAGCTACCAGCAGTGATCGCATGAAAGAAATCTGACAAGCTGGTTGTACTGAAGTTGATAGATGGATTGACTTCAGTACAACCAGCGTGCCCATAGATGTATCAAATCTTGGCCAGTACCTGCTGAACCAGCTGAGATTCGATCCATCTATGGCCTTAAAACAACAAAATAGAAATGAAAGACAAAACATTTGAATATAGATATAAAAACATAAATACCTTTTTCCCCCTATTTTTAAGTGATCACATTCCCTCTGTTCTCAGCTGTATCAGAGCTGGGGAAAGGTAAACAGCAGGACACTGATCTTCCCAGTGAATGGCTGTGCAGGGGGGGGGGGGCATGTCTGACCTTTGGAGAAGATCACACAGAGATCCCAGCATAGCTAGAGAACTGACAACGGTGTGTTCTCCTGCCTAATGTGGTCACTTTATAATAGGAAAGCAGAGGGACTGGCAGGAACGCCAGGGATTTTACACAAAGGTAGCAATGAAAAGAGAACAGGAGACTTTCTAATACAGGTACACAGTACAGCAGGCCATATCGGGAATAAAACTTTATGATTTTTTGGAACAATTATGGACCTTTTTCTACAATTATTTGGCTCTCCCACAAGGTGATCTGCACAGCCATTTAACAGAAAATATATAGTCAGGTCAATAAATATTTGGACATTGACACAATTCTAATCTTTTTGGCTCTATACACCACCACAATGGATTTGAAATGAAACAAACAAGATGTGCTTCAACTGCAGACTTTTAGCTTTAATTTGAGGGTATTTACAGCCAAATCAGGTGAAAGGTGTAGGAATTACAAGTTTGTGTGTGTGCCTCCCACTTTTTAAGGGACCAAAACTAATGGGACTATTGGCTGCTCAGCTGTTCCATGGCCAGGTGTGTGTTATTCCCTCATTATCCCATTTACAAGGAGCAGATAAAAGGTCCAGAGTTCATTTCAAGTGTGCTATTTGCATTTGAAATCTGTTGCTGTCAACTCTCAATATAAGATCCAAAGAGCTGTCACTATCGGTGAAGCAAGCCATCATTAGGCTGAAAAAAACAAAACAAACCCATCAGAGAGATAGCAAAAATATTAGGTGTGGCCAAATCAACTGTTTGGAACATCCTTAAAAAGAAAGAACGCACCGGTGAGCTCAGCAACCCCAAAAGACCCGGAAGACCACGGAAAACAACTGTGGTGGATGACCGAAGAATTCTTTCCCCGGTGAAGAAAACACCCTTCACAACAGTTGGCCAGATCAAGATCACACTCCAGGAGTTAGGTGTATGTGTGTCAAAGTCAAAAATCAAGAGAAGACTTCACCAGAGTGAATACAGAGGGTTCACCGCAAAATGTAAACCATTGGTGAGCCTCAAAAACAGGAAGGCCAGATTAGAGTTTGCCAAACCACATCTAAAAAAGCCTTCACAGTTCTGGAACAACATCCTATGGACAGATGAGACCAAGATCAACTTGTACCAGAGTGATGGGAAGAGAGGAGTCTGGAGAAGGAAAGGAACTGCTCATGATCCAAAGCATACCATCTCATCAGTGAAGCATGGTGGTGGTAGTGTCATGGCGTGGGCATGTATGGCTGCCAATGGAACTGGTTCTCTTGTATTTATTGATGATGTGACTGCTGACAAAAGCAGCAGGATGAATTCTGAAGTGTTTCGGGCAATATTATCTATTCAGCCACATGCTTCAGAACTCATTGGACGGTGCTTCACAGTGCAGATGGACAATGACCCGAAGCATACTGCGAAAGCAACCAAAGAGTTTTTTAAGGGAAAGAAGTGGAATGTTATGCAATGGCCAAGTCAATCTGACCTGATCTGAATCTGATTGAGCATGCATTTCACTTGCTGAAGACAAAACTGAAGGGAAAATGCCCCAAGAACAAGCAGGAACTGAAGACAGTTGCAGTAGAGGCCTGGCAGAGCATCACCAGGGATGAAACCCAGCGTCTGGTGATGTCTATGCATTCCAGACTTCAGGCTGTAATTGACTGCAAAGGATTTGCAACCAAGTATTAAAAAGTGAAAGTTTGATTTATGATTGTTAATCTGTCCCATTACTTTTGGTCCCTTTAAAAAGTGGGAGGCACATATACAAACTGTAATTCCTACACTGTTCTCCTGATTTGGATGTAAATACCCTCAAATTAAAGCTGAAAGTCTGCAGTTAAAGCACATATTTGTTTCATTTCAAATCCATTGTGGTGATGTATAGAGCCAAAAAGATTAGAATTGTGTCGATGTCCCAATATTTATGGACCTGACTGTAGGTCTCTATAAGCGCTTTTTAAAGATCAAAACTGTGGAGTTTTTTTCTTTCTTTTTTCTTGAGCAGCTATAGGCAACTACTCCAGATAAGCCCTTTGTTGCTCTGGCACCCGTTCTCCTTTGGTGGTGTATATTTATTTGCTTTTTTTCACAAACTATATATGTATGATTTGTAATGATTGCACTATATGGTTTTAACTTATGAAATTAAATTTCTATATTTATATGAATGATTATTTATACCATATGGTTTTGTGATCACTTATTGTTTTTTGTGTGTTTACACCTACAGTAAAAGATAAGTGGGGGGGTGTATGAGGTTCACTTGCAGTAAGAAGGAGTGCTGCACATTTATTTTTATATTTGTGTATTTTTTTTGATGCAGGTGTTAGCTGCTCTTTATTTAAAAATTTGTATTTATTTAAGCAGCGCAGAGGTATTTTTTTTTCTTCAAAATTTTTCTTAATTAAATTTATAGATAACATACAGTTAATCGTTATACAGTGTTAAATAGTTGTACCGTCTAGATAATGGAACATTCAATAAACATCATCTTAGCAAATGAGACACAGGATATGAAAGGGAGTGTAACATTGCTGGTATTAACGTTAGTTAAATCTAAGTGAGATCTAAACGGGTGATGTGAAAGGGGGAGGGTAGGGAAGGTAAAGAGGGGGATGGGAAGGAAAAGAAAGGAGAAGGAAAGAAGAGAACCAACATCAGCAGGTATCTGGTAGTGAAGCACATAAACCGATATAGACAGAAAATGGGTCATTAGTTCAATATTAGGGTGACTTAACCAGAGTGACCATAAATCTTTGAATTTATCTAGTTGTAGATTATTTCTGGCCACTATGTAGGTATTTTTTTTTTGGGGATTTGTCCTTTAGTCCCGGTTTACACTATAGCGATGCGGGAACACTGCGAATCTACTGCGTGTTCCCACGTCACATTCACAGCACAGGCAGTTCACACTGCCATATGCGAATCGCTGGGGGTGTAAATTCAAAGTTAACGTCACCCCCAGATCATATCGCAGTGCAATCTGACAGTTCGCACATGAATCAGATCGAGTGGTGTGAACCACCACACGATCCGATTCTGCTGTGGACCAAAAAAGGGTCCTGTGGGGGTGTAACTTAAATTTAAATGGACTCCCCCAGATCCGATCGCATATCGCAGTGTGAACCAGCACGCGATCCGATTCTGCTGCGGACCAAAAAAAGGGTTCTGTGCGAGTTCACTGCGATTGCGGTGCAAATTCAGCCATACTAACTGTATTGCTGAATACGCACCGCACAGACATCGCATGTGATTTTAGGAGCAGTGAGCTCTGAATCACATGTGATGTCTGTCATCGCAATAGTGTGAACCGACACAAAGTGTTTGGAGTTTAAAAATGATTTGGCTGCAGCCTGTACGTTATCGCTGTAGCTGACTTTTAATATACTTGCAGTAGCATTGCTAGACCCTGGTACCCAGGGCAGACTGCCCAGCAATGGCTTCCGAAATGCTCCTTTACTCCCCAGAAGCAAAGTGGTTTTGGTTGAATGCACACTAACAACTCAGAGGTGGCCCAACGAGTTTCCAGTATTGAGGCTCGGTTCACATTGGTGCGATAGAAGACAAAATTCCTTTACCTTCCTGACTGATCCAAATTATCCATTTGTGTACCATGTGCTCCCCCTCCCAGACACTGCAGCTCACAGTGGGAGGGTTTCAGCAACAGTGTGTGTGAAATCCCAAAAGCAGTGAATGGGACTTAGCGTGGCCGGGTGCTAATTGACAAGCTGCAGACTTGTGGCTCAGCATTGACCATGCTGATAGCCATGCCCACTGCAACATCATCTTATCCCAGTGTAGTGCAGGCAGGCAGGCACAGCCAAGCCAGTTTATATGGGGGCAGCCATGCATACTCGCTCCGAGCCCCAATCTGTGTGTCCAGAAGACACAGAACAGGGCTCGGCCCCGCCCCCACTCCCTCCCCACTGGCTGTGCTTGACAGGAGCGGGAGCCAATGGCAAGCATACTAAAAGGTTTTTTACCTTCATGTATAGAATTCATGAAGGTAAAACACCTTCAACCTTTAAAACCACTTTAAGCTTGGGTTTTAAACATCTATATTTTTTTACATGCTCCAGTAGTCCCTTTTAGACATATTGAAGGTAGCTGCCATTTAACTTTCTCCATTGCTAAGCTTTGTAGCACTACTATCATATTAAGCATTCACAAATGGGCTTACCAAGCTGGGTGAGCTTGGCCTACAGACATTCTTCTATGGTCACTCAAAGCAAAGTGACCCCACAGATAGCTGGCAACTTCTAGTGCCATAATGTCTTTAGTGTGCCAGGATAGCATCCAGATCAGCAGCAGTACCCCCTCTCCCCATCCCATAAATCCCCAAACTGCAAGACATGGCTCAAACATGCACACTCCCTATAATATGTTTACGTGTATAGGGTGGAGATAGTAATCACCGCAAGCTAAACTCCAATATGTTACATGGCATCTTTTGGTGTCTACAATGGTTGATCTCACTGAAGAATGTGAGAATTACAACTCTGCTCTGAGAAGCATTGCAGTATATTTGCCAACTTATTACAGGAACCTGCATTAGATAAACTTCACTGGCAGGATCAACAGGTATTTGTTAAACTTTACAGGAGGCTCAGAGAAATCGAATAGGCCCCCGATCTCTCCATAAAGAGTACCTGTCATCGCTATTGCTGTCAAAACCTTTTGACAGCAATAAAAGTGATCACATTTTTTTTTTTTAAATCCTGTAAAAATAAAATAAATAAATTGAAAAAAAATTTTTTAAAGCACCCCCGTCACCCCATGCTCACACACTGTGGCAAATGCATAGACCGGTCCCGCACGCATATGTAAACAGTTATCGCGACACATGTGAGGTATCCCCACGATCGTCAGAGCGAGAGCAATAATTCTAGCACCAGACCACCTGCGTAAGTCTAAACAGGTAACCTGCAAAGGCTTTTAAATAGTCACCTATGGATAAATTAAATTACTGTAGTTTGCCATTCCATGTGCGTGTGCAGTTTTAAAGCATGACATGTTAGGTATCTGTATAGCTCGGTGTAACATAAGTTTTCACTTTATACAAACAAATTGAGCTAAGTTTACGGCTTTGTTTTTTTAAATTTATTAAAGTGTATTTTTCCCCAAAAAATTGCTACGCAAATACTGTGTGGCATAAAATATTGCAACAACCAGCATTTTATTCTCTAGGGTCTCTGCTTAAAAAAAAAAATATATATATATATATATATGTGTGTGTGTGTGTGAGACTGTGTGTGTATGTATGTATGTGTATATATATATATATATATATATATATATATATATATATATACATATATACATATATATAATGTTTGGCGGGGTTCGAAGTATTTTTCTAGTAAAAAAAAAAAAAAAAAGTAGATTTTTACATGTATATGAGAAGTGTCAGAATTGGCCCACTATTGAGGTGATTAAACAGTACCTTATTTATATAAATAGTGGTATGAGTCTCGCGCTGTTTAGAGGATTTCCTATATATATATAACAACCCTTAAAGCTGCGTATACCCGTTCTGTGGACCAGACAGTTTATAAACAAGTATTTAAAAGGGTGGGGAGGTACCGCGCTTCAGGGAAATAGTATAAAGGTATAACTAAATATTATGAACACCATCACAGAGACAATTTTATTGATTGAGGCTACATTCACACCTGAGCGTAGCGTTTTTCGCGCGTTTTTTACCGCGATTTTACCGCGATTTTTGCAGCGTTTTTTACCGCGATTTTACCGCGATTTTTACCGCGATTTTTGTGCAGGCGTTTTTAGATTGAATAGAGATCAATGGAAAACGCCTGTAATCTGCCCAAAAAGAAGCTCATGTACTTTTTTGAGCGTTGGGCGTTTTGTATACAGCGTCAAAACGCTCAGATGTGAACAGGGGCCATTGAAATGAATAGGATTTGTCTTGTTGGGCGTTTTGAGAGCTGATCCTAGAGCAGAAAAACGCCCCAAAACGCCTAGATGTGAACGGAGCCTTAGAGTTTTTTCTAATATTTATTTGAACACTATCACACTATATTTACTATTTAGTTATACCTTTATACTATTTCCCTGAAGCGCAGTACCTCCCCCCTTTTAAGTACCTTATTTATAGCTTTTTCTCTCTTCCATTTGAGTTGCCTCAGCCAGTTACCACTTATATGCAGAACTCTTGCAGTGATGCAGTTCCAGTAGCTCTCCTAAAGTTTTCTATAGGTATCTCCTAACTTGGCGCACCGATTGTCAAGTCATGCCAGTTGTGGATCCACAGCATAGGCAGAATTACAAGATGTAGTGTGAAACCATTCTACGCATCCTTTGCTGTCTTTGTTTTTCTGTCAGGATCTTAGTGGGTAGGAGCACTTGATCTGAGCCAGCTGAGCAACTGATGATACCATATAATGATATTTAAATACGATTAGTAGCTGTGGATCTAGCTCTGTTAGGGCTGGTGAATCATTCTACTTGACTTAGCAAATTAAAGTATGGTTCTAAAGTGAATTAAACAAAAAGCAGGCAGACTTTTTATGTCTTGTATGCCCATTCTGCCCTCTCTCTCTAATGATGTTGTGTTTTTAGAGATGCCAACAAATCAGGGGGCAATGAAATCCTTAAAGCAAACCTTTGCCTTGCCTTTAAAAAAGAAAACACTAAATGCAGTCACTATACACAACAGCATCTCCGCCTAAACCTAATAAAATTTTAAAGTAATGCTTCTCTACTGCCAACATACCTGTAGGCCATTTTCACAATGACAGAAGCCTGCCATAAAAACTGCAAATCCTTTTCATGGCTCCATCCGGTCGTCTTACTAAATTGGAGCAGTCATTAGGATGAGTGCTCCTAGCACCATCCTCCTCTTGAGGGCCTCACCTGCACAGTAGACTATCCTCCTGTCAGTCCAGATGAGCTCAGCGGCTGCTACAGGAGAGAGAGAGAGCGCGCTTCACATGTGCGGCTCTCTGGAAAAGGTCTGTTCTCCCTTCTATAGCATGCTAGGGTGTAATGATATCCCATACTGGACACACGAAAAGCTGTAGCAAGTGCCACGTTGTTCAGTCATTATAGGTCAGCCATGACAGTCTGGCAGAACAATTACACATTGAGCAGTGATTACCCCCTCCGTCCTCCTTTAATTCATGGAATGCATAGGTTTTACACTTCAAAAGAGCAGTTATCTCAACTCAGAGACATCAGAAACAAGCACTTAGGCCTATGCAAAGCTGTAAACTGCTGATTGAGTCCTGGCAGGATGTTTGTTTCTGCTGTCTAGGCCTATCGTAAAACCATGACCAAATCCATTAAGGATACCCATAACTAATGAGGATCGTAAAAGGCAATCAAAGAGCTCTGCCCAAAGGGTAACAAATACACACAGGATTCATAAACTCAGACAGGTACATGACCAGTTAATATTAAGTATATATTTGGATGAGAAATGTCATACTGAACAAATTAAGGCCATACATGACCACACTTGCACATATAGAAGGGAAGAAAGCTGTCAGATATTCCCTGGGTGATAAGTTTATCTGAGATACTTTGTGCTTAGTATCCGTGGATGCGAAATTAAATGCTGAACGATAATCTATCAGTTTAAAGAATGTAACCGGTACATATTGGAAGATATGAATAGTGGTAAAAAAACTGTCTAAAGAGGAGGGACATGATATTGTCATAAACCCAGGACAGCTCATGGCCACTCCGTTTTATTGGTCAGGGGCATCTGCCATCACCCCTTTGATCCAAGAGAAAAAACAGGAAGTGAGAAGAAATCCCTGAAAATAAAGGGAATCCATGGGGACCCCCAGGTCACCAGAACTAGTGTCCCCATTGGAAGATTTCCCTACTATTTATTTTCTGGGGCAACCCAAAGTTTGGGATTTACTTTTGCTTTCAATTTCAATGTAAATGGTTAACAGGACAAATAGAGAGGGTGAATCTCCTTAATGGGACACAGACAGCAATAAAACTGACAGGGGTTCTAATCCCTCTCCACTCAATCCAAAACGAAAGAAAACGTTTTGCCTTTAGTTATACTTTGAGTTGCCATGATGTGTAGGACATACACTAACGTTACAAATACTTCAACAAAATATTACTCTTGAACTATACTAATGTTTTACTGAAGGTTTCTTTCATAAGAAAATTCATTTTTGTCTTTTTCCCCATTTTCCTCATAGATCAAGCTACAGTTTCAGAAGATGAACTGAGAGAAACAGACGCCAGTGATGAACAACTTTCAACGATCAGTAATTTGGACAGTATTTTCGGCCCTGTACTATCCCCCAGGTCTGTGGCCGTTGCCTCTGAAGATAAATGGGTCAGGTTTTCTGACACTTCCCCAGATCCGAGCTCTCCCATCCCCGCTCCTTGTAGAATGGCTGAGTCCCCTTCAGCACCTGAAGAACCTGAAAGCCCATGTGAACCTTCTTCGCCGCCACCACCACCACCCCCTGCAGAAATATGTCGAAATATACCTTCCCCACTCAATCTGGAAGAGGTCCACAAGAAAATAGCAGAACAGTCATTCGTTAAGGATGAAGTAATAGAAACAGCGTCTCCTAAAGATTTTGGGTTGGCACAAAGAGCTACACCGCCTCCACCTCCGCCCCCCACATACAGGACTGTGGTGTCTTCTCCTGGACCAAGTTCAAGTAGTGGCACTGGAAGCGCTAGTGGTACATTTTTACAATCTTTTATATTGGAAATGCCAATTGTTGTTTTTAAAGTTTGCCTGTCATTCTTTTAATAGGCATTAGAAATCAGGGGAGGGGGTGTATTTTTCCCCAATCGTCTTCCAGGACAGCCCATGAGGGAGAAGCACCTCCTCCACAGGAACAGGAAATGCATCACCAATACACTTTAAAAGGCAGTCCCTCTGCTGAACTGGTCAGTTTTTGTATTTCCTCAGGTCATGGGAGATGCGTCACCCAAAACCTGGGTGAGGGAGGCCTCTGTTCTCTGGCTTTGTTTTTTTTCTACCCACAATTTTAACTACCTGGCTCCACTGGGAGCAGCTAGTAGGATTTTCTGAAAGCTGACCCTCCAATACCACCCCTCAGACAGGAAAGTGGTAGCTTGGTTCCCTTTCTACTGTGCCTGGCGAAGGCCATTACTGGAAGTGGCATACTCCCCTGACAGGAACCGGCACAGGCAGCATGTGTCCCCAGCCAGGTGTCTGGGTGCATGCGCTGTCTGCACTACAGGACATTTTTTAGCGGGGGGCTCGTGCGGTAGCTACATTTGGTTTGTGGCCTGTCTGTGTTCCTGTGTGACCGGATGATGCACGGGCAGTAATCCTGGTAGGGGAAAAGTCATTTTCAGGGGCCGGAGACTCTGGTTCCAAGACTGTTTTTCTCTGTCGCTCATTGACAGACATAGTCCTCGTTGATTCAACACACTCGGGTTATGCTGCCCTCCACAGGAGTAGGACTAGACAGCAAAGAAAATACTCTGGCCACACCCTAGGGGCAGTCCCCGAGGGTATATCCTCTCTCTCTCTGCTACAGCAAATCAGTTTTTTTCTGTCTAGTCAGGATTAAGGACCTAGATACCTTGCTGGGATCTTCGGTCCTGGCAGAATTTTTTTCTTAGAAAGATTTTTAGACAGCTTTTTTCTCCAGTGTTCCTGTGAGATCTTCAAGCAAGAAAGCTGAACTGGGCGACGGGCTGGATGTTGAGATCCAGTGGTCACCCCAGTTCAGCCTGCGAGCGCGTGCAGGCCATAGCTCCGCGCTGGGTCGGCCGCGACATAGTCCCACTGGACGGGGACTGACCCTACGAGTTAAACGTCTCGCTGAAACGCCAAAGACCATGAGTCACGGCGTCCGTATTGGTCGTCAGCCCTCCCACCTCGGTGGAGAGGGGTACTGTCAGGAGTTGGCGCCCGCCTGGTTCCGGTATGGTGAGTAGTATGTTCCCCCCTTTCCCCTGACGGGTCTTGTGCTGAACGCGGGCCCCTCTCTGTATGGTAAGGATGGGTTCCCCTCTATCCTATAACATGGCACAGATTCTCCTATTTTGAGTGTGATTTTTGTGTATAAAAAGCCAGGAGGCTTGGTTTGGGAGCTGACAATCTAATTGCAAGTATGTTTAAATGATTGTAATCAGTGGCAGTACTAGAATCTTACTGTGATAGATATGGTATCCTACCTGTCAGAAGCCACAGGACATGTATACTGCTTTCCAGGTCATTCCTCCAGCAAAAGCATGCCTCCCGACGGCCACGCGGTCCGCCAGGGTCCGGTACCGCCGGCCACGCGGATCTCCATGTAGAGAGAGGTCTATTGATGCCGAGATACTCTGCAGTCACGCCGCTATTCTGTAAGAGGCCGCCGCCATTCTCTGGTAGATCGCACGAGGCCGCCATTTTGGCGTAGCCTCGTGTCTCCAGCATGGGGGCGGCCATGTTTGAGGTGACTCAAACACCTCGTGGAGCTAGGGGAGGCGCCGGAAGGCGTACAGAGGGGCGGAGCCGCCTCCTTTCTCCCGGGCAGCCAGCCAAGAGACTTCCTGTCTGTTCTAGACAGTGCTGAGACAAGTTGCAGTAAACTCTGAGCATCAAGTGGTGAGCCTGGGGGTCTATCTCTCTCTCTCTCTCTCGCTCGATAGGGGTCCCTAAGCAGGTAACATTGAGGGGCTTTGTGGCGCTGGGGGTCTGGAAAAAAAAAAAAAAGTTTATTTTGTTTTGGATTTATTTTTTTCCGGGTAGTAACTGGAATTATCATGGACCCTGCCACACAGGTAACCCCACCTGTTTCCCTCGAGGGGGCTGCGGGACCCGCCGGTGCACAGAGTATAGATGCATTTACAGTAGTTTTGGAGTCTTTGGTGGCTCGGGTGGAGACGGCCTGTCAGGAACGGGGGTCAAGAAAGCGACCCCCGCCTACCCCTATATCATCTGACACTTCAGACTCAGATTCTGAGATGGTCATTGCAGCTGCAGGTCCCTCTGCAAGGGCTGTTGTCTCAGGTAAAGTTCCTTCAGACAGTGAGGAGGACGTTCATGCTTCCGCCATAATTCGGGAAGAAGCATTGGTGGACGCACTAGTTGTGGCGGTTCGGGAAACCTTAAGACTTGAGGTTTTACCGGCAGAGGCAATTGAAACAGAGATTCCCTAACAAACCCACCAAAACGGTGAAGGTTTTTCCTGTACCCAAGTGTTTTGGTAATAAAATTAAAGAAGAATGGGAGCATTCTAAGCGTACCTTTACTATTTCCAAGCGTATTGCTAGACGCTATCCGTTTGAGGAATCCTTCATTAAGAAATGGACGGTACAACCAGTGGTGGATCCACCTATTTCCAGACTGAATAAAGCCACGGTTATTCCAGTGGAGGACACTTCGTCCTTTAAGGACCCGGTGGATCGGAAGGTAGAAGCGGAGTCCCGCACATCTTTTCCCTGATAGGGTCAGCCTTTAGACCAGTAATTGTCATTGGTCTAGTTTCCCAGACACTAACGGAATGGGCGAGATTGGTGCGCCAGGACCTGAAGGGGAAAGATATCCCCCAGGGAACATCTGAATTGATGGAACAGATCATACAAGGACTACAGTTAGTCTGTGACGCAGCCTTGGATGCTACCCCCCTATTAGGGCATGCATCTATGTCAGCGGTAATCCTCAGACGTGTGCTGTGGTTAAAATGCTGGTCAGCGGACCTAGGTTCCAAAAAGACCTTAACGAATCTCCCATTTCAGGGGAATCGCCTATTTGGGGCCACCCTAGATGAGATCATTAAGGATGCCACTGGGGGCAAGAGCACTTTCTTGCCACAGGCTGCTAAAGCTAAAGGACCTCGTAACAAGCGGGGACCTTTCTTTACCGCCCATAAAGGGTTTGTGCGCCCGACTGGAACAAGTGGGAAAGGCAAGGCTCCTCCAGGAGGGTTCAAGAAGGGCTGGTCGGACAGACAAAAGACCGACTCAGCCAAACCTGAAGCAAAGGATTACACAGCCTGAAGGTGCGCCCCCACCCAGCTTGAGGGTGGGGGGACGTTTTCACCGGTATTCAGGGCATTAGATCGAGCACCGACCACTGCTACCGGTGCGATTTTTCCCTTCCAACATTTAAGTACTACAGGGAGCGGTAGTTACCATTCCCTGAACAGATCTTTTTCTTTACCTTTTCCAAAGATTAGTCTCAGTTCCCCACAAGAATCTGATCTGGGTTGAACAGACAGACCAAGAAGCCTCTAGCCGGGTGACTTCGGTCCCTGAGGTTCAACCAGGAGAGATCACCGTTCCTTATAGGAATCAGGTGTCTGATAAATGTGTGGGAACGGAGAACGATCAGACTTTGTCGGATGGTCGGGGCCAGATAGCTCTAGGGCTGCCTGGTTCAGATCCAGTCAGCGCCAGTGGTCCTAGAAATTCTAGGCTGGCCTCGTCAAGCCGATCTACCCGACTTGGACATGCGAGTCGCGGACGTTCCTTGGGAACTTCGTCTCAGGGAGTGTCCGCGGTCTCAAGGACCAATCTTCCATCGTGCTTTACAGTCGCTGGTTTTAATGGCCTGGCCATTGAGACCCAGGTACTGAAGGACAGAGGGTTGTCAGCTTCAGTTATTCCTACCCTTATTAAAGCAAGGAAAGCAACTTCCAGCAAGGTCTATTATCGCACATGGAAGACGTATATCGCGTGGTGCGAATCTTTAGGGATTCCTCCACGTACCTATTCGGTGACTCGAATATTGGCCTTTCTGCAAAAAGGGGTTGAGCAGAAACTAGCCTTGAGCACCATCAAGGGTCAAGTTTCAGCATTAGCAATCTTCTTTTAGAAACCTTTAGCTACTAAGTTCTTGGTGCGGAATTTCATCCAGGGGGTGCGGCACCTGGCTCCACCAGTCCGCGCGCCCTTACCGCCCTGGGATCTTAATTTGGTTTTGTCGGTTCTACAGAAACCTCCTTTTGAAAACATCAGGGAGATTCCCTTGCTTACTTTATCCCAGAAGGTAGCCTTCTTGGTGGCTATCACTTCTGCACGCAGGGTGTCAGAACTGGCTGCATTATCATGCCAGTCCCCATACTTAGTGATTCATAGGGATAAGGTAGTGCTTCATCCTAAGCCATCCTTTCTTCCTAAGGTGGTTTCAGACTTTCATCTGAATGAAGATATTGTGCTACCTTCCTTGTGTCCTCAGCCCAATCATCATCGGGAACATGCGTTGCATTCCTTGGATGTGGTTCAGGCAATCGGTATACCTGAAGGCGACGGAATCGTTCCGTAAGACGGATTCACTTTTTGTGATCCCGGATGGCCCCAGAAAGGGGTTGCCTGCATCTGCCGCGACTATCTCCAAATGGATCAGACAGACGGTGGTACAGGCTTATTCTATTAAGGGTCGGAATCCTCCGTTCCCTGTTAGGGCGCACTCCACTCGAGCGCTCAGTACTTCCTGGGCCTATCGCCATCAGGCGTCAGTGGTCCAGGTATGTAAGGCGGCCACCTGGTCGTCGGTACATACCTTTACAAAATTTTATAAGATTGATGTGATGGCATCGGCGGATGCCTCATTTGGCCGCAAGGTTTTGCAGGCCGCAATTTGAGGAGACCGGTGGTCTACCTCGAGTCTTTTTTTCTGTTGGAAAATTTCTGTTGAGTCTCATCATTGAGGATGAGCATTGTAAGCTTCTAGTTGGCACCGGTTGGGCCTTCTAGATTGGATTTGATTTCCATTTTCCCACCCCTCATTTGTGGTACTGCTTTGGGACGTCCCGAGTGTGTTGAATCAACGAGGACTACGTCTGTCAATGAGCGACAGAGAAAAACTGATTTTTGTAAAATCTTACCGTAAAATCCTTTTCTCTTAGCTCATTGACAGACGTAGTACCCGCTCCTCTGTTTTTGAGTTGGGTTGGGTTAAATTCTCTAAACACTGCTTTGTGACATAACTGATTTGCTGTAGCAGAGAGAGAGAGGATATACCCTCGGGGACTGCCCCTAGGGTGTGGCCAGAGTATTTTCTTTCCTGTCTAGTCCTACTCCTGTGGAGGGCAGCATAACCCGAGTGTGTTGAATCAACGAGGACTACGTCTGTCAATGAGCTAAGAGAAAAGGATTTTACGGTAAGATTTTACAAAAATCCGTTTTTTTTTCGCGTAGGGGAAGGGCTAGCTGGTGCCTTTTAAATACTTTCCTTCAAGCACGGGCTGTCGGGAAGCTACAGGTGGAGGAGCTAATACTGCATCTTGGATTTAATGCAGACTATAGCGGATACAGGCACCTTTGGCACCAGCAGGACACAGGGTAAGATGGAGGTTGCTCTACCTACCTACTTTCACTTGTGTTTTTCTCCTAGGTTTTCACCTAGCCTGTATTTTGTCACCTTGGACCTCTTGAGTTGGGGTGATGTGACAGGGCACTGTTGTGCTCTCCCTGTTTACCAGGGAAGATGATGAACCTGCATAGTGCCAAGATCCCCTAGTCCTGTGCTGTTGGCTGTAGGGGATCCTCAGAAGGTGGAGCGGGTGGGGGATTTACTGGCCCCACTACTCCTCCTTAGCTGGATTCATGTTGTGGGTCCAGCAAAAAGTCATCTTCCTCTACTTGAAGGGGAGAGGATCATGATTCTTTCAGTGAGTATAGTTGCTAAATTACCTGGCAGTAAGGGAACACAGTAGATTAAAACTTTAGGGGTTATTGCATTAATTATCTCTAATTGTTTCTATTATCTGTTACCTGGGTATGACCGCCTCACAGGTTTTTGGTTTACCTCCCCACACACGGTGCAATTTTCAGTCTGTTAGGTAGAGCTGACAGAAGTTTGATCTCCACCTGTCTCACAGAAACCTTCTATTCCCATTAGAGAGCTGGGAAGGATGAAGTGTAAACTCCTAAGCTCTTGATGGACTAGTTACCTGGTATACTTTGTCTTCACTCACTTGGGGTCTGACTATACAAACCTCCAGTGGAGGGGTCGGTCTCATGGTAAATGTACAGCCTTAGCACAAGGCTTTTTGATCCTAAGGTTTTATGTTATGCTTCACAGGGGTCTGAGAAGTAATCATTTTTGCTCCACCTTTCTCAGAGCTTTCCATTCCCACTAGAGCAGAGTGAAGAGGGTGAAGTGTAAACTCTTAAGCTCTTGATGGAAGACTGGTTACCTGGTATACTTTGTGCTCACTCACTTGGGATCTGACTATTTAAGCCTCAGGGAGAGGTCTGTCTCGTGTCAAATTTACAGCCTTAGAACAAGTCTGTCTTTTAGGCCTAAGATTTAATGTTCTACATTGCATCTTTGGTGTGATGCATAGTAACCATTTTTGTGCTACTGGGTTTGCATGTGGAGCACAAAGGAGGAAGTGTAAACTCCAGAGCTTTTAAAGGACTTGTCACCTGGTGTACTGTGACTTTACTCACTTGGGATTTGACCATACATGCCTCAGTGGTTATGTGGGGTTTATCTTTGCCAAACACACGGTCTGTCTCAGGATGAATGTACAGCCTTAGCACAAGTCTGTCTGTTGGGCCTAAGATTTTATATTGTACTTTGCATCTTTGGCCTAATTTGTGGTAACCATTTTTTACTACCAGTTTTGTATGTAGTGTCACATTATGTCTACATGGGACTCTTCTGCCTAGACTCTGGCCAGGACCTGAAGTTCAGGTCCAGGATTTATTTATACATTCTGCTGTTGTATTTCACCCCTGCTTACTGCCACCTGTAACCTCTAGAGATACCCCAAAGTTTGGATATTTCTCTAGATAATCTGTTGCAGAAGAGGCTTCTGTCTTAAATGGGGCAGCACCAGAGGTCTCCAGTAGTGTCAGCAGCAGATATTTAACTCTCTTTACCACAAAATGTATTCTATATGTATACTGATATATATATTGCAAATATATAATACATTTATGTAATGTCTTATATTGCATGTCCGCACTTGGTTTTGTCTGGGGTTGCAGCCAGTTATACTTTAAGCCCTTGTCAGGGTAGATGTTGTACTCATGTACTTCTGATCTCCATCCCATTCCATAGTATTAACTATCTAGGTAGGTAATTTCTTATACAGCTTGGTAACGCTTGTTTTGCAGAGTTCTGCAGCCAGTTAGTGTTTTAACACTAGGACAAAGAGGTTGTGTGTACTTTTGGTGTTATCCATCCTAGACCACTGTTTAAGACCTCAACATGACTTCTTGTAGTGAATGTGTCATCTAGTTAGAACATATAGAGAATGTCATGGGCTTTCTCTGCAGCATGAGTGTAATGCTAGAACCATTAACACGCTACATCTTTTACCATGTGCTTTACTTATGAGCACTGGGGATATCTCTCTTGTACCACAGTGGTTCCCTCTTCATAGCTTCCTTGCACATGGGTAGAAACTCGGTTTCTCCAATGTTTTAAGGCATTTTTTGGAGTGTCTTGTCTTGCTTTGCTTCACTTAGTGTGCAGTGTTGCAACAAATTTACATTTGCAACCTTAAGTCCATTTTGCAGGTCATGCATTGTATTTAAGCATTTTGGGGTGGTGTCTATCCTGTATCAAAATGTCATCTCTTCCATGGTGCTATGTGTAGATGGTATGCTAGTTTATATTGCTGCATTTATGTAGTGTGTGTCCTTGTGCTACAAGAAATGTTGGTACAGGGTTATAACCATATTTTGCATGGGCAGCTCAGTGGCTTGGTGGTTGACACTTCTGCCTGGCAGCCCTGGGGTCATCGGTCCAGATCCAACAATGCCTTTTAGAGTCCTGTATGTTTACCAAGTATGCAAGTGGTGCTAAAAGCCGTGGCTGGCAAAGGCAGAACATAAAGACAAACACAGCCAGCAGCAGCGCCTCCTAATCTTCAGCAATCATTGCATTAAGTGAGGTGGTAGTGGTTGCAGGCATGAATAAATAGGTGGTAGTGGTTGCAGGCATGAATAAATATGTGCAATTAGTCACATATGTGCTCCAATTAGAATAATGAGCGGTGCTTTTGGAGGCTTGTTCTAGTGAATTTTGGGCATCCCAGAATATTCTGGAGGTACGGTAGTCATGTCGGCGTTTTAGGCCAATCCCCTACTGCTTATTCTTTTCAGGTGGCAGTGATGGCCCAGTAGCTTGAAGTATCAGCATTGCTTGGGGTATCAGCGTGTCGCCATTTACCAAAGCTATTCAAGGCATGAAATCTCATATAGGTGCTTAAATGAATATTACAATATAATATTTCAGTAGCGCAGAATGATGGTACCTATTGACCACACTTATATGATTAGTCACTGCAGCAAAAAGTAGTAGCAGTAGTGGCCGCCGTCATTGGGGATGTCAGAAGTCGGAAATGACGAAACGCGCTGGGGCGTAACCATACGGCGTCGACAGCCTGTCCATCATAGAGGGGTGCGTGTCTCCGGAGGTCATTTGTACCAGCGTGGAGCTGGTGGGAGCACTGACGGCGGCCACTACTCATGATACTGACAGCCTATATGTGATTATTACTGCTCAAACAAGTGAGTGCAATGTGTGATGTTTTTATGCAATAAAGCTTCAGTGTAAACGGTATCACGCTAGTGGAGGCTTGTTTGTTTATATCTCTAAATACACATGTAAGAGGAGGTACCACTATAGAGCAGCTGAATCGCACTGGAAGGAGCACATGATTGGCTGATACGCTCGTTTGCCTGATCCATGAGAGTGGGTAGGCAATTTCATCTGGTGAGTCTCCCATCTCTCTGCAGTTTTCCTGACACATGGGTGGTGGAGTGTGAGGGTGTCCCTGTAAGTGCACAAGTGCTTCCTTCCTGGATTAAGTCTCAAGTTAATGTGTATATGCTTTTATGGACTTTTTAAAAAGGACTGTTTAGTACTACTTTACAGTCTGAGTTGGGTCCGTGCATCAGTGTTTTTGCTGCAGTGACTAATCATGTAAGTGTGGTCAATAGGTACCACCATTTTGCGCTACTGAAATTATATTTTGTGATATTCATTCAAGCACCTATATGAGATTTCATGCCCTGACTTTACTTCTGTATAAGTAGCAGCATTGAGATATTTCTGTGATAAATTTTCCCTATACTCCTGAGTTTACAGGTTCATTTTACACTTTTTTGCCAGTTACGGGGTAATTTTTGTAAGTGATATTGAGCATATAACAAAGCTTTTGTGTATATATCATGTTGTTCTTACACAGTGAAGATTAACATGGGTCCCTGAAGAGATAGTGTGTGTCTCTAGGCACAGGGCTTTGTCACATTCATTTACAAGGATGTAAGTGGGGGAAAACCACTAGACGTATGCCTTTATAGCAGATCCTCATGTTTATATTCTATATAGGATGGTGGTTTTTAGATCTCCACCATAGTTCAGACCTAGTTGTTCCATCTAGTGTCTGTTGGGGCTAGTCTCTATTGAGAATTTACGATAACTGGGTCCACCATATCTGATAATTATGGTAATTCCAAGGGCGGCAGAGATCTTTGGACTTAATAAATCCCCCCCCCCCCCCCCCAAATATAGTAAGTTCTTGATAATCCTCTCATGGACTGTCCTGGAAGACGATTGGGAAAAACCTGAGTTAAGCCCCGTACACACGATCAGATTATCGAAAGATCTGTCGTCCGTTTTTTGTGGCATGCTAGTCTGATGTGGAAAGTGAAGAGGTTTTTTCATACGAATTTTCCCGTATGACAGAATTCTACTTCAGAAGTGATGTCATGTGTTGGATTGGTTTGTATGTGTTCTTTCGTCTCTGAGCATGCCTAGTCTTGCTCTTTAAGATTTTTTTCCATCTAAATCTGTACTAATGAGACGAAAATCGGACCTTGTATTACGGACAGCAAAAATTTTCTAGCCTGCACATCAGGATTTTGTCAGCCGAAAAGTCGGAGTCGGCTGTGGAAAGCACCATACTAACAATCCGAAAATCAGCAGATCGGTCATCGGACGAAATTTCCCTTAAGATTTTCTTATTGTGTGTACGGGCCTTTAGACCTACCGGTAACTGTTTCCAGGAGTCTTCCAGAAAAGCCAGGTTCCCACCCTTATGTTAATGAGTGTTTTATGTTTGTATATGCTTTAAGGTTTTGTCCTTCGGTTCTTGTTTTAAAACTGACCAGTTCAGTAGAGGGACTGCCTTTTAAAGTGTATTGTTGATGTGTTTCCTGTTCCTGTTGGAGGAGGTGCTTCTCTCTCATGGGCTGTCCTGGAAGACTCCTGGAAACAGAGTTACTGGTAAGTCTAACTCCGTTTTTTTTTTTTTTAACCATTGATAAAGGTTTTTAGTTTGCAATTGGTCTTTTTGTGAAAGTTGGGATAACCTTGTTTTTTTTTTTTTTTTTTTGTTTTTTTTTTCTCTTTATTTTTTTTTAATTACATGTGCCTTTTACCATTTTCAAGGTTCCCAATTTAATGTGTTTTACAATCCCATTATGATAAAACAAAAAAAAAAAGTATTTGTCATGGGGATATAAAACTAGGTCCAGTTGGCCTTGGTCCACATCTAAGTCTTAGGAAGAATTGTTATTTATGTGATAAAAATGCAAAACGCCTTTTTCAAATGGCTGCAAGTTGACCTTGGGGATTGATCTTCATCCGTGCAGAATGTACAAAGTAGTTTGTGCTTAAAGTAATTTTGTCACAAAGCTGGGAAATTTAATCTTACACACATAATGAAAAAACTGCATTAGGGTTACCATCAGTGAAAGGTCAGCTAGGGTCACATTAAAGGATTAAACGGCTTAAGGTGATATTAAAGGTTAATGAAAAAAAAAAAAAACTAACATGTCATACTTCCCTTCTCTATGCAAAGGTTTTTAACAGAGCGGCCCAAATCCTCCTTTTTGGTCCCCCACTGGCGCTCCTGGCTCCCCCTTTTTTCCAAATGCCCCTATAGCAAGCAAGTTGCTATGGGATCACTCGTGCATGCTGGCTCCGAGCCCCTGTCTGTGTGTCCATAGGACACACAACAGGGCTCAGCCCCGCCCCTCCGCGGGTGCCAATGGCAAGCATTGTGAAGGCATTTTACCTCCATGTATAGAATTCATGAAGGTAAAACACCTTCAACATTTAGAACCACTTTAAGCTTGGGTTTTAAACATCTATATTTCTTTACACGCTCCAGTGGTCCCTTGACGGCATAATGAAGGTAGCTGCAATTTAACTTTCTCTGTGTCTAAGCTTTGTAGCACTTTGTAGCACTACTATCATAATAAGCATTCACAAATGGACTTACCAAGCTGGGTGAGCTTGGCCTACAGACATTCTTCTATGGTCACTCAAAGCAAAGTGATCCCACAGATAGCTGGCACCTTCTAGTGCCATAATGTCTTTAGTGTGCCAGGCTAGCATCCAGATCAGCAGCAATACCCCCTCTCCCCTTCCCATAAATCCCCAAACTGCAAGACATGGCTCAAACATGCACACTCCCTACTCCGCCCCATAATATGTTTACGTGTATAGGGTGGAGATGTGCCTAACTAAATGTTATAGTAACCACCACAAGATAAACCCCAATATGTTACATGGCATCTTTGCAGTCTACAATGGTTAATCTCACTGGAGGCCAGGCACACTAAAGAGCAATATGTGTCACAAAATGGTACCTACTGTCCAGATGTGGGGTGATTTTGTTCAGTGTGACCACACAACTGGTGTTCTTTATAACATCAAAGTCAAAAATCTAATTTTCTTTCATTCATCGACGTACACAGTGCTCCATAAATCATAACTACTGTATTATATTGCCAGGAGTAGGAATAGGTAGAACAAAAAACACCTGGCTACGCCCATGGGCTGTCCTCAGCTGGTATATAACCCCCTCTCTGCTCTAGATAATCAGTTTTAATCTTTCTAGTCAGGAGTAAGGACTTAGGCTCCCGGCTGGGATCTCTGGTCCTAGCAATTTTTTCTCCTTCCTTACTACATCTTTTTTTTTTTTTTTTCCTACAATCTACAATCACCTGCCGGGCTGGATAATATAGATCCAGTGGTCCCCCCCCCCAGCCCAACCAGTGAGGGCGTGCACACCGCAGCTACGCACTAGGTCGGCTGCGACAGACAGAGGCTGGCTCGCGAGTTAAACGTCTCGCAGGGTCGCATACGACTGGGCGTGGGTCTCAATCGCAGGGGCCCCTTGGCCAACAGCTCCCCTACTTCAGTGGTGAAGATTTTGTCTGGAGTTTTACCTGCACCATGGAAGGGAAAGTACAGTCCCCCCTCTCCCCTTTTGGCGTTTTTTTTTTTTTTTGGGGGTGGATACGGGTAACCTCCAGGGACAGTCTGACCTGCCTGCAGGTTCCCTCCTCCCATCCTAAATCCCTTGTTGAACTAGGCTTCCCCCACTCCCTTTCCCCCTGTCTGGACCTGGAGTCTGGTGGGAGTCCAAGGGCAGAGGATGCAGCGGAGACCCCTGGGGTCTCCTCTGCTATCCTCACTCTGTAAGGGTCCTGGGATAGTGTACGTCCTGGTCTGGTAGTCTGGAGGGGTCCCAATTCTCGGCACTCCTCCGACAGGTAGTCCTTGGTTGGGGTCCCTGTTAGCTCTCTCTCTTCTGATATGTACCCTGAGCCTTGGGGGATCCTTTAGTGGTGCCAAAATTTTGTTTTTGTACTGCAAGGTCTTCCTTTTCTTATGGAGCCTCAGGATCACATCTCCTCCACTGACCTGCTCATGGAGGTGGGCTGCTGTCACACAGATATTTCTCCCATTTTGCATACAGGTTCTTGAGTCTGCTGGTATCCACCTTCAAGACAGTTCTGTTTGCACAGTCCTACATGCAGCTCCTTTAGTGGGTTCGGCTCCACAGGAGGATACTGAGGTACGTGGCGAGATTATGGGTTCCTCTGGCAGACACCGCAGGCGTCCAAGGGCCACGGTAAGGTCAGAATCGTCGTTGTCTCAGGGTTCTTCGGCAATTCCTGCGAGGACTCAAGGGCGAGGATTTTCCAATAAGTCTGCAGGCCATAAACGTCCCTTGGGGGCTTCCTCTCAGAGAAGACCAGTTGTCCCAAGGGCTGATCTACCATCCTGCTTTACAGTCGCTGGTTTTAATGGCTTAGCTATTGAAAGCCAGGTACTGAGGCATATAGGTCTGTCTGGATCAGTGACCCCTACTATGGTGAAGGTGAGGAAGTCGTCTTCTAGCAAGATATACCATTGTATGTTTAAAGCGTACATTTCTTAGTGTAAGTCGATTGGCGGTCATTCTCGATCCTTTTCTGTGGCTCAGATCTTAACCTTTCTTCAATCGGGCATTGATCAGAAGTTGGCCTTGAGAACCATCAAGGGCCAGGTATCTGCCCTGGCAATCTTCTGTCAGCGACCCCCCTAGCCACGCACTCTTTAGTTCGTACCTTGATTCAGGGGGTTTGACATGTGGCTTCACCTGTACGGTCTCTCTCGCCGCCGTGGGATTTAAATTTTAGTACTTTTGGTTCTCCACAAACCTCCATTTGAGAATAATCGGGAGATTCCCCTGCCTATGTTATCCCAGAGGGTGGCATTCTTAGTGGCTATTACCTCGGCCCGCAGGGTTTCGGAGTTAGGGTCGCTATCCTGTTGTGGTCCCCATTTAGTGGTCCATAGGTATAAAGTTCTTCAACCCTGTCCATCATTCCTGCCCAAAGTTGTCTCTGACTTCCATTTAAAGGAGGATATTATGTTCAGGGTTCGTACGGTCCTTGAAAACCTGGAAAAGTTATGGAATTTTGAGATGAACAGCTTTATTTGGGCAAGCAGGAGCACCACTGTTCTTTCTCCCAAAAGTAAGTGCCGCATTTGTGCACCATCAGATCTGTGCCATCCATACCAGTCCGCCTGCACCTCATGACTGTGGCTTGGGCCTAAAAAGATTGCTGTGCTGCATTTTGTGCATCTCACTGTCTGTGCCATCCATACCAGTCCGCCTGCACCTAATGACTGTCGCTTGGGCCTAAAAAGATTACTGTGCTGCATTTTGTGCATCTGACTGTCTGTGCCATCCATACCAGTCCGCCTGCACCTAATGACTGTCGCTTGGGCCTAAAAAGATTACTGTGCTGCATTTTGTGCATCTGTCTGTGCCATCCATACCAGTCCGCCTGCACCTAATGACTGTCGCTTGGGCCTAAAAAGATTAGTGTGCTGCATTTTGTTCATCTCACTGTCTGTGCCATCCATACCAGTCCGCCTGCACCTTATGACTGTGGCTTGGGCCTAAAAAGATTAAGTGCTGCATTTTGTGCCATCCATACCAGTCCGTTCACAGTTACAGCAATGCCAGGGAAATGTAGCTTTAAAAATGTATGGCTTCATGACGAAAAGTATGAGAGGTGGCTGGAGAAAGATCAGGACCCGGGACGTGCTAAATGTACAGTGTGTCGTAAAACATTTGACATTTCGAACATGGGAGAGGCAGCGCTGTCTAGCCACGCTAAAGGTGCAAAGCACCAGTCTGCAGCTGCGTGCTCGACCGCTTCCAATCCGATCGCTGGCTTTTTCACCCGTGCGCCTGAAGTAACACCTGCTCACAGCTGCGGCAGCGGTGCTTCCACCTCATCCTCTGTAAAACAAGGGACCATTTTGAGTCACGCTGTATCCAGAAACGAAACTCTAACAGCAGAGGTACTGTGGGCTCTAAAGGTGGTTAATTCACACTATTCATACAAGTCTTGTGAAGACACAGGTCAGCTTTTCCAGACTATGTTCCCAGACAGCAAGATAGCGGCCAGCTTTGCATGCGGCGAACGTAAGTGTCATTTATATTAGTAAAAATATGCTGGGTGTGACATAGATTTTCTTCTTATTTAACACGTATACATAGACATTTCATGAAACATTAGGTCATGAATATTTACGTGAAGTCATGGAAAAGTCATGGAATTTCATTGGTGAAAATGTGTATGAACCCTGTATGTTGCCTTCCTTGTGTCCCAAGCCTGCTCATCCCAAGCATTTTGCCTTGCATACCTTGGATGTGGTTCAGGTGATTTGGGTGTATCTGGCAGCTACGGAGTCCTTTCAGGGGTCAGACTCACTTTTTTGTGGTTACGGACAGACCAAGGAAAGGGCTGGCCGCTTCTTTGGCTACCATCTTCAGATGGATCAGACAGATGGTAAATCAGGTCTAGTCTATTAAAGGTAAGGTTCCTCCTTTCCCTGTCACGGCGCATTCTGCTTGGGAGCTGAGTACTTCTTGGGCCTTCCGTCAATAAGCATCAATATCTCAAGTTTGTAAGGCAGCCACTTGGTCGTCGGTGCATACGTTCACAAAATTCTACAAAGAAGATACTTTTGCATCTGCGGATGCTTCTTTTGGCTGCTGTTTAAGAGGGGCTGTTCCCTCTTTAGGGGTGTTTGTTTTTCAGATGGGGCTCCTGTGACCCGGTAATGCTCCTGTGTCCTGGTTAGGGCTCTTGTGTTAAGCCTTGGGTTTTTTCCCTGCCCTTCAGTTTCCTTTTTGGCACTGCTTTTAGACATCCCAGTAGTTATGATTTATGGCGCGTGTGTCCTTTGATGAGCGAAAGAGAAAACTGGATTTCTCTTACGTCCTCCGACAGTCGCCGCCTCTTCATATTCGTCACATATGGGGTATTAGACTTTGCTCCGAAGGAGTAGCTAGGCAACAGAATATGTTAACAATAAAGCTTTAACATATCCCACCCTCAAGGGGTGGTCCCCTCAGTCAATACCCTCCTACTTCCTGCAACCATATCTCAGTTTTAATGTCTAGCTTGTCAGGAGTGGCTGGCTCTCTCTGTGCTGGGACTTTTTGTCCCAGACTCTTTCTTCTTTTGATATTTTGTTTGAGTTTTCTCTCTACCTTTACTTAGCTGTTATTTTTGTCAGCATTAGTTAGTTCTTCGGACGAAGAGGATCATGCGGACTGGGTCTCGGGCTGATCCCCCTGGTCGCAGGTCGTGGGTCAGTGGCTTCCCAGTCTGCCATCGAGCGTTCAGCCAGGTAACGCTCCTGGCACAGTGAACGACCCATCCCTGTTCGGTGCAGGGATGATTGGTGAGGTGGCTACCTCACCGGACGCTGTGCGGTTTCTGAACCGCCATTGTGTGCGTCTTGAATTGCGACTCTCCCTGCCTCATGTGCAGCGGCTTGTTCGCCTGTGCGGGTTCCCCACGCCATGTGAGGTAAGTGTATCTATGTGGGGACCTGTCTGTCTGGGGGGGGTCTCAGTCTGGGACTGTGTAACCTGCCTTTAATCACACTGCTTGTCTCCCTATCTCTCGGCTGCATGCTGTGGGCTGCAAGGGGGGGGGGAGCTGTATGACACTGACTATGTCAGGCTGGGCAGTGTGAGGAGCTGTGTGCTGTGGGGCATGTTTTTAATGGCATGTTGGGGCATATACAGCGATCGCGGCGGCGATCTAACATGTATCCATATAATGGGATAATATTGTGTGTGATTTTATGCACTGTGGAGCGGCGATTTCGGCGCCAAACGACGCCATTTTACCGGCGCCCGCTCCGGCCGCATGGTTTACATGCACGGCGGCCATTTTCTTGTAGCCTCCATAGGCTTACATAGAGCGCCCTGGCAGCATCACTTCCTCTCTCCTGGAAGCACCGATCGAGGCAGCAGCAGCAGCGGAGTCTCCTCAGGTTTTATCCTTCTATTCCTGTGTTCCATTGCCTGTATTCAGTCTGTATATTCCCTGTGGGGGTCTCATTGTGCCTGAGTGTGGTGCGGTGGGCTGCGCTTGCCGCGCTTGCTGTAAGGGGGCAGTTAACCCTTGGTTGTCTGGCATACAGGGGCAATGGATTCTCAGGAGGGCAAGTTTCCCACAGTATTGGTGGAAAGCCAGGGGACCGCTGTTTCCCCCCCAGGGGGGGATTTAGCCACTATTGTGGCTGGCCTTGCTGCACAGGTGCAAATGCTGGTGGCTGCTCAATCTACTATACGGCCCAGAGTTGCTCTGTCCTCTGATTCTGAGGGTGAAGGTGATGGGGCTGTTCTGGCGGGGACCCCCCTATCGGGGTCCCGCTCCTCTCTTGATCTAGTGGGGTCTGAGGTAGAGGCTGAAGTTGAGGGGGTTGATAATTCTCCCCCTGGCTCGCCTGAAGAGCTTGCAATCATGGATGAGTTGATTGCTACCATTAAGCAGACGCTACGTTTGCAGGACGAGGTGTGTCCCCCAGCTGCCTTGGCGGCTTATGGGACGCAGAGAAAACGCAGGACGCCGCAGGTTTTTCCCTGCAATGCTGATTTTCAGCGCGCTGTTAAGGACCAATGGCGCGATTTGCGCAAGCCTTTTGCGGTACCAAGTAAATTTAAGCTGCGTTATCCTTTCTCGCCTGCCACTGATGAACGGTGGTGTGTGCCTCCGCCAGTGGATCATGCTATTGCGGTTTTGAACAAAGCCACTGCGATCCCTGCAGAGGGATCCCCTGTTTTCCGTGATGCCACGGATAGGAGACTGGAGTCTCTTGCCCGTCATACTTATTCTGTTACGGGTTCTATGCTTAAGGCTCTGTTTGCTTCTCTCATGGCGGCCCAGGCGATCGCAAGTTGGACGCAGATGCTTAGGCGCGTCCTAGTGGCCGATTCGGCCTCGGCGGCGACCCTGGATATGGTGGATCAGATCCACCAGGGTGTCATGTATCTGTGTGATGCGGACCTGGACCTGATTCCGTTGGCCGCGCGTGTGCACAGCGTGGCGGTGTTGTCTCGCCGCCTGGTTTGGTTGAAATGTTGGTCGGTGGACCAATCTTCACGTAAAACCTTAGCCAATTTGCCTTATGATGGGTCTCGCCTTTTTGGGGAGTTACTGGATGTGTTGATTAAGGGGATTACCGGGGGTAAGAGCACTCTCTTGCCCCATTTCCCCAAGGCTAAGGGGGCTTCTGGGAAGAAGCATGCTCATTTTCGGCCCCCTCAGGGGTCCTTTCGTGCCTTTCGGCCGCACTACAAGGGCAAACCGTTCAAGGGCCAAGGCTCTCAGAAGAAGCCCTGGTCTGGGAAACAGTAGTCCGGTCAATCCGGACCTGCGGCCCATAACAGTTCGGCCTGAAGGGGCGCCCTCACCCAGTTTTGGGGTGGGGGGACGCTTGCTCGGTTTTCTTCAGCCCTGGTTGGCCCGTGTGAGGGACAGATGGGTTCTGGAAATCGTTCGATCTGGTTACAAGATCGAGTTTCTCTCTCGGCCGGAGAGCAGATTTTTTCCCTCAAATCTTCAACTGTCTCCAGAGCGCCTGCGGGATCTGCACCTGGCGGTGCGGGACCTGAGGGCTCAGGGAGTGGTGGTTCCGGTGCCTCATCGGGACAGATTTCGGGGGTTTTATTCCAATCTGTTCACCGTGCCCAGGAAGGAGGGCAAGGTTCGTCCGATTCTGGACTTGAAAGCTCTGAACCGCTCTGTGCGAGTTCGCAAGTTCCGCATGGAATCCCTGCGCTCGGTGGTGGCTGCCCTGGTTCCGGGGGAATTCATGGCCTCCATCGATTTGAAGGATGCGTACCTTCACATCCCCATATTCGAGGGTCATCAGAAGTACCTTCGATTTGCCATTGCGGAGGATCACTACCAGTTTGTGGCGTTGCCCTTTGGGCTCGCCTCGGCTCCGCGGGTCTTCACCAAGGTGCTTGCACCGGTTCTGGCATTATTGAGAGCCTAGGGCATTTCTGTCCTGGGGTATCTGGACGACATTCTGGTTCGGTCTGCGACCAGACAGGGTCTGGAGAAGGACCTGTCTGTCACAATGCAAACTCTGCAGGAGTTCGGTTGGACGATAAATGTTCCAAAGTCGACACTGAGTCCGTCGGTTCGTCTCCCCTATCTGGGAATGATACTGGACTCGGTGCAGGCGAAGGTCTTCCTGCCGGAAGACAAACTCAGGACTCTTCAGGAGGAAGTCAGGTCCCTCAGGGACGTTCCACACTCGTCTCTGCGGACGGGTATGAGATGTCTGGGATTGATGGTCTCGGCCTTCGAGGCGATTCCTTTCGCGCAGTTTCACACGCGGGGTCTCCAAGCGGAGATCCTGTCCAGGTGGGACGGGCGACCTCAATCTCTGGATCTTCAGATCTCGTTGAGTCATCGCACCAGGGAAAACCTTCTGTGGTGGCTCCAGTCCCCGTTGGTGTCCGGGGGCAAGTCGTTTCGTCCGATCTCGTGGACGATAATCACCACGGATGCCAGCCTGTCGGGCTGGGGTGGTGTTCTGGGCGTTCTGTCCGCCCAGGGGACCTGGTCGGAGGGGGAGTCTTCCCTTCCGATCAACATTCTGGAATTGCGTGCGATAAGGCTCTGTCTTCATCGCTGGACGGACCGGCTGCAGGGCTGCCCGGTTCGGGTGCAGACGGACAATGCCACGGCGGTGGCCTACATCAACCACCAAGGGGGCACCAGGAGTGCCCGAGCGGCTCGAGAAGTGGCCGACATTCTGTCTTGGGCCGAGACTCATGTCCCGGCGATAACGGCGGTTCACATTCCGGGAGTGGAGAACTGGCAGGCGGACTATCTGAGTCGCCAGACCCTGGATCAGGGGGAATGGTCTCTCCACCCGGCTGTCTTCCAGATGTTGTGCGCGAAGTGGGGTCTTCCAGATGTGGACCTGTTCGCGTCTCGCCTCAACTACAAGGTGAAGAGGTTCGTGGCAAGGACGCGCGACCCTAGGGCAGACGCGTCGGACGCGTTAGTGACCCCGTGGCATCAGTACAGGCTGATGTACGCGTTTCCACCGATTCAGTTGCTGTCCAGGTTCCTTCGCAGGTTGCACTCGGAACGCAGCACGGTGATTCTTGTGGCACTGTTAAGGACCAATGGCGCGATTTGCGCAAGCCTTTTGCGGTACCAAGTAAATTTAAGCTGCGTTATCCTTTCTCGCCTGCCACTGATGAACGGTGGTGTGTGCCTCCGCCAGTGGATCATGCTATTGCGGTTTTGAACAAAGCCACTGCGATCCCTGCAGAGGGATCCCCTGTTTTCCGTGATGCCACGGATAGGAGACTGGAGTCTCTTGCCCGTCATACTTATTCTGTTACGGGTTCTATGCTTAAGGCTCTGTTTGCTTCTCTCATGGCGGCCCAGGCGATCGCAAGTTGGACGCAGATGCTTAGGCGCGTCCTAGTGGCCGATTCGGCCTCGGCGGCGACCCTGGATATGGTGGATCAGATCCACCAGGGTGTCATGTATCTGTGTGATGCGGACCTGGACCTGATTCCGTTGGCCGCGCGTGTGCACAGCGTGGCGGTGTTGTCTCGCCGCCTGGTTTGGTTGAAATGTTGGTCGGTGGACCAATCTTCACGTAAAACCTTAGCCAATTTGCCTTATGATGGGTCTCGCCTTTTTGGGGAGTTACTGGATGTGTTGATTAAGGGGATTACCGGGGGTAAGAGCACTCTCTTGCCCCATTTCCCCAAGGCTAAGGGGGCTTCTGGGAAGAAGCATGCTCATTTTCGGCCCCCTCAGGGGTCCTTTCGTGCCTTTCGGCCGCACTACAAGGGCAAACCGTTCAAGGGCCAAGGCTCTCAGAAGAAGCCCTGGTCTGGGAAACAGTAGTCCGGTCAATCCGGACCTGCGGCCCATAACAGTTCGGCCTGAAGGGGCGCCCTCACCCAGTTTTGGGGTGGGGGGACGCTTGCTCGGTTTTCTTCAGCCCTGGTTGGCCCGTGTGAGGGACAGATGGGTTCTGGAAATCGTTCGATCTGGTTACAAGATCGAGTTTCTCTCTCGGCCGGAGAGCAGATTTTTTCCCTCAAATCTTCAACTGTCTCCAGAGCGCCTGCGGGATCTGCACCTGGCGGTGCGGGACCTGAGGGCTCAGGGAGTGGTGGTTCCGGTGCCTCATCGGGACAGATTTCGGGGGTTTTATTCCAATCTGTTCACCGTGCCCAGGAAGGAGGGCAAGGTTCGTCCGATTCTGGACTTGAAAGCTCTGAACCGCTCTGTGCGAGTTCGCAAGTTCCGCATGGAATCCCTGCGCTCGGTGGTGGCTGCCCTGGTTCCGGGGGAATTCATGGCCTCCATCGATTTGAAGGATGCGTACCTTCACATCCCCATATTCGAGGGTCATCAGAAGTACCTTCGATTTGCCATTGCGGAGGATCACTACCAGTTTGTGGCGTTGCCCTTTGGGCTCGCCTCGGCTCCGCGGGTCTTCACCAAGGTGCTTGCACCGGTTCTGGCATTATTGAGAGCCTAGGGCATTTCTGTCCTGGGGTATCTGGACGACATTCTGGTTCGGTCTGCGACCAGACAGGGTCTGGAGAAGGACCTGTCTGTCACAATGCAAACTCTGCAGGAGTTCGGTTGGACGATAAATGTTCCAAAGTCGACACTGAGTCCGTCGGTTCGTCTCCCCTATCTGGGAATGATACTGGACTCGGTGCAGGCGAAGGTCTTCCTGCCGGAAGACAAACTCAGGACTCTTCAGGAGGAAGTCAGGTCCCTCAGGGACGTTCCACACTCGTCTCTGCGGACGGGTATGAGATGTCTGGGATTGATGGTCTCGGCCTTCGAGGCGATTCCTTTCGCGCAGTTTCACACGCGGGGTCTCCAAGCGGAGATCCTGTCCAGGTGGGACGGGCGACCTCAATCTCTGGATCTTCAGATCTCGTTGAGTCATCGCACCAGGGAAAACCTTCTGTGGTGGCTCCAGTCCCCGTTGGTGTCCGGGGGCAAGTCGTTTCGTCCGATCTCGTGGACGATAATCACCACGGATGCCAGCCTGTCGGGCTGGGGTGGTGTTCTGGGCGTTCTGTCCGCCCAGGGGACCTGGTCGGAGGGGGAGTCTTCCCTTCCGATCAACATTCTGGAATTGCGTGCGATAAGGCTCTGTCTTCATCGCTGGACGGACCGGCTGCAGGGCTGCCCGGTTCGGGTGCAGACGGACAATGCCACGGCGGTGGCCTACATCAACCACCAAGGGGGCACCAGGAGTGCCCGAGCGGCTCGAGAAGTGGCCGACATTCTGTCTTGGGCCGAGACTCATGTCCCGGCGATAACGGCGGTTCACATTCCGGGAGTGGAGAACTGGCAGGCGGACTATCTGAGTCGCCAGACCCTGGATCAGGGGGAATGGTCTCTCCACCCGGCTGTCTTCCAGATGTTGTGCGCGAAGTGGGGTCTTCCAGATGTGGACCTGTTCGCGTCTCGCCTCAACTACAAGGTGAAGAGGTTCGTGGCAAGGACGCGCGACCCTAGGGCAGACGCGTCGGACGCGTTAGTGACCCCGTGGCATCAGTACAGGCTGATGTACGCGTTTCCACCGATTCAGTTGCTGTCCAGGTTCCTTCGCAGGTTGCACTCGGAACGCAGCACGGTGATTCTTGTGGCACCGGACTGGCCTCGCCGGTCCTGGTACGCAGACCTCGTGAATCTGGCGGTCGACGCTCCTTGGCGTCTGCCTCTTCGAGACGATCTACTGTCTCAAGGACCGATTTACCATCCTGCTTTACAGTCGCTGGCTTTGACGGCCTGGCTGTTGAGACCGAGGTCCTGAAGGAGAAGGGTCTCTCTCCAGAGGTCGTTCATACTTTGATCAACGCGAGGAAGTCTTCCTCGGGGAAGGTTTATTACCGTACTTGGAAGGCCTATTTTGCCTGGTGTGAGTCCAGGGGGTTTTCACCCCGCACGTACTCTGTTTCCCGTGTGCTGTCTTTCCTTCAGACGGGTGTCGATCAGCGTTTGGCGCTGGCTACGATTAAGGGTCAGGTGTCGGCGCTGGCCGTTCTGTTTCAACGTCCCGTGGCTTCCAACTCCTTGGTTGGCACTTTTATTCAGGGTGTGCGGCATCTGGTTCCTCCTAGGAGGGATCCTTTGCCCCCTTGGGACTTGAATCTAGTTCTATCTGTGTTACAACGTGCTCCTTTTGAACAGATCAGGGAGATCTCGTTGTCTATGTTGTCCAAAAAGGTCGCCTTTTTGGTGGCGATCACTTCGGCTCGCAGAGTGTCGGAACTGGCGGCTTTGTCCTGCAAGTCTCCGTACCTGGTTGTTCATTTGGATAAGGTGGTCTTGCGACCTAATCCTTCTTTTCTACCGAAACGAGTTTCGGAATTCCATCTTAACGAGGATATTGTTTTGCCTTCGTTGTGCACGAAGCCTAAACATCCGAAGGAGGTGAGATTGCACTCTCTGGATGTTGTTCGGGCGATAAGGGTTTACCTTAAATCGACTGAGTCTTTTCGTAAGACTGACTCCTTGTTTGTTCTTCCAGAGGGTCCTCGGAAGGGCATGGCGGCTTCCGCCTCTACCATTGCCAAATGGATCAGGCAGACCATTGAACAGGCCTATGCCTTGCAGGGGAAGGTTCCCCCTGTGCCTGTGAAGGCGCACTCTACTAGATCACTGAGTACGTCTTGGGCCTGCCGTCATGGGGCTTCTGTAGCCCAGGTGTGTAAGGCGGCGACTTGGTAGACCGTACACACTTTCACAAAATTCTACAAAGTAGATGTTCAGGCATCGGCGGATGCTTCCTTTGGCCGCAAGGTTCTTAGTGCGGCTGTTCCATAGGGTCCCTTGTTGGGGACTCCTGGCTGTTGGGATAGTTTTTTTGTATCCCCTGGTTTTTTTGTCTTTTCCTGGGTTGTTGCTCCTGTTGAGCACTTATTTTTGCTGTTGCCCAGCTGGTTTCCTTCCTTTGGTAAGGTTCCTTTCTTTGATGTGGAGACTGCGTTGCCTTTCGGCGCGGATGCGTTTCCCACCCCTCATGTTTGCACTGCTTTGGGACGTCCCCATATGTGACGAATATGAAGAGGCGGCGACTGTCGGAGGACGTAAGAGAAAACGGAATTTTTGTAAAATCTTACCTGTAAAATTCCTTTCTCTGAGTCCTCCGACAGTCGCCGCCCCCGCCCCTCTTTTGGGGTTTGAATGTATACTCTACTGCTATTCCACTAAAACTGAGATATGGTTGCAGGAAGTAGGAGGGTATTGACTGAGGGGACCACCCCTTGAGGGTGGGATATGTTAAAGCTTTATTGTTAACATATTCTGTTGCCTAGCTACTCCTTCGGAGCAAAGTCTAATACCCCATATGTGACGAATATGAAGAGGCGGCGACTGTCGGAGGACTCAGAGAAAGGAATTTTACAGGTAAGATTTTACAAAAATTCCGTTTTTTGTACTTACCGTAAAAATTCATTTCTCTGAGTCCCATCGATGAACGCAGCACCCACCCCTTTAAGGAGTTCTGATTCTTCTAATACTGCTTGCTACTAAACTGATTACCTAGAGCAGAGAGGTGGGTTATATTCAAGCTGAGGATGACCCATGGGAATAGCCAGGTGGTTTTTTTTCTGCCTAGTCCTACTCTTGGAAGAGGCAATTTAACCCAGTATTTACAATTTATGGAGCACCGTGTCTGTCGATGAACTAGGAGAAATGGATTTTATGGAAAGTACAAAAATACCATTTTCTCTCTAGTCTGTTGAGGGACACACGAAGTCTTAAATTTTTGGGTTATGCTGCTGACTACAGGAAGATTTGACACTGGCGAAACAAACTGTAGCCTGGCCCAGGGTATAACACTTCCTACTATCGGCATACTTCAGTTTTTTGCTAGTGTTCTAAGGGGATAGATATCTTTCTTCACCTTTGCTATTCTAAGTACTATTATACTTTGATTATTTTCTTCTTACTTTTTTTTCTTCAAGTTTCATGTGCTGTTGTTGCTGGTGGTTTTTACTCACCATCTTACAGCTATCCGGTGCGCTGGTCCTTAGCTGGACTTTTGGATTGACTTGCGACTGGACAATTGCAAAGTCAACATAAAAGTGACCCTCTGGCACTGGGGTCCCTGTGGGTGCTTTCTAAGCTTCGTTCCAGTTAAAGTGGTTGTAAACCACTTTTTTTTTTTTTTTTTTGAAAATAATTTTTTGTTACTAGGCGGAGGCAACGGATACAGAGCATATCGGCACATGCGCTTTTTATTACAGTACAGTAGATTAACCAAGAAATAATGTGACATATTCAAAAATAACCAGTGTGCAAATTTTCAGAAGACAAAAGTACATGTTGCACATGTTATGACCAGTCACATATTCACCACTTGGTCTATATCATCTTACAAGCTATAGAGCTCTAAGTCCAGTAAGAGTTTCAGGTTAATAGGTTATCAAACTAAACAATATAGACTAAACAAACCTAAAGTAATGTATTGGTCCCTTTTAAATGTGTGTAGCCCTCCAGCTCTCCATCAGTTTCGCTCCTTTACTCATCCTGCTGCAATTCAAACATCCCCTTCCCCTGATAGTGGAGTCAAACTACACCTTCCTTTTTGGGGCTCCCACGTCTTTTGCACGTCTTTCTGTAAAGCGGGATGGCAGCATTCACCAACCTTATCCACATACCCAAAGATAGAAGTTCAGTATTAATACACCTTCTCACAATTTACAGGCATAGAAGAAAGGGAGTCTGGGAAAATTTTGTAGCAGCCCGCATGTCCTCATCTGTTATAACTCCCAGAAGACAAACTACGGGACTGATTATATTTGGGAGACCAAAGTTGTCAGCAATAAACCCCATCACCTGAGACCAAAACGGTCTTGCCTTAGAGCATTCCCCATACCATATGATATGTTACCCTCACTCAACTTGCACTTATGACACAGCTTCAAGTCCCTCTTGTGCATACGATACAGATGGATAGGGGTATAATATGTCTAATGGAGGTACCTCGATCGAATAATCTGGTTTGTTGAGGCAATGATCCATCAATAAACACGATCAAGCACCTCACTCCACATCTCATCAGACAACTCTGGTGCAATCGCCACCCATCAGGTTTTAGCCCTCTCATCTAACTGCGGGTTACAAGGAGCGCATTGTATCTAGTAATCATCTTTGTCGAATCCGGGTCCATCACGACCTCCTCCAACTTAGTATTAGAAAGCTGAACTTCCCCTTCCCCCAAACTGGGCCAACGCAGCTGGGTATACCTATAACTCCAAGTCCTAGGATCCCCGTACGTCCTACATAAATGTTCAAAAGAGTAAAACTGGCCCTCTCGATATAACTGATGGACAAGCTTAAACCCATAGGTTACCATCTTCCAGCTTATTAAATTCCCTCAGGGACTGATTACACCATATAAGCCCCCCACCTCCTTTCCTGGAATTTCCCACCTATATACCATATTAAACGATTATTCCATACGATGAAGCTACTGCCGCCTCTGCCGTAATTGTGTTCGGGTTCTGGGGAAAAAAATGTGAGTGAAGGTAGATCAACTGGGAGGCAAAATAAGCTCTCAGATACCTCATTGCCAGCCCTCCCAAGGTCACAGGTAATTTCAGAGTAGTCAAAGATACCCTAGAAGTGCGGGAACCCCACATAAATGTGACTGCTATTAAATCAATGGTCTGAAAGACCTTTTTTGGTACATACACAGGGGAATTAGACAAGAAATATAGGAACTTGGGAAGGAATATCATTTAAAATAAATTTATATGCCCAGAAGAGTCCACGGCAGAGCCTGCCAACTGCACACCTTCTCCCAAAATGCACTCACCACTGGCATTAAGTTATCGTCCATAAATTTGGAGATCAGCAGTTGCACATTCACCCCCAAATGGCGAAATGAGGATAATGGAATGGAGCAGCCCCCAGGAATGGCCGTTACATCGTTAATATACCAGTTGATGCGGAATCCGGAAAAATCACCAAATTCCTGAATTATGGCACTTTGCGGCAGCTGTCAATGTGGGACCTGGGTCTTAAAGGGTAAAGCAACATGTCGTCCGCATACAATGACACACATGTTCCTCCATCTGGCCCAAGCATAGGCCAGATAGGGAACGGTCTGCTCTCAATTTTGAAGCTAAAGGCTTTATGGCCAAAGCAAATAAGAGGGGGGGGGGGGAGGCGGCAGGGGGCACCCGTCTCATCCCTCTAAAGATAGAAAAAGGGCTCAGAAATAATACAGTTGATACGTAGACGTATCACTGGATCTGTATGTAGTAGCAGCACCCATGACACAAACCAAGTCCCAAATCCAAAGCACTCCAGCAGACAAAATAGATAAGACCACTCAACAGAGTTGAAGGCCTTCCTGGTGTCTTAACGAGGCTACTCCCCTTGCAGCGGCGATGTGCCGGAGACTGCAGATTTATGAAAAGCTGTCTGTTACCAGCTGTCCAAGTTTAATTGATACTCTTGCTTCTTTTTTTTTTTTTTTTTAACTCTATTAATTTTTCCCATTACAATAAAATACACATATAGCTATATTCCAACAATCATATACAAAAATCCCTATTATCCTTTCATTCCCTCTCCCCCCTCCCCTTCCTTGCCTTCCCATATTTTGCCATTTTAGATCTTCCTTTCTTCTATCTTTCTTCCTCCTTCGTCCCATCTCGTTCACTCCAAATATCTCCATATTTCCTAATTTTTCCCATATAATGGTAAATTTCTCTATTTGGTCTTCTCCACTACTGTTCAAGTATTCATTATATATATATATATATATATATATATATATATATATATATATATATATATACATATACATTCATTTAAACCAATCTCTTATCGTAGGGCTTTCAGGGTCTAACCACTTTTTGGTATTGCACCTTTGCTGCGTTTATTAAGTAAGGTACTACCATGTTCTTATATTGTTTCATTGTATTTCCTCTTTCATTCATTGACTGACACAGCTCCTGATCTTCTTGACCATTGGGTTATACTGCCCCCTACAGGAGTAGGACACTAGGCAGAAAAAGAACCTGACTACGCCTATGGGCATTCCCAGGAGATATACTCCCCATCTCTGCTATAGGTATTCAGTTTTTTTTTCTGCCTAGTCAGAATTAAGGACCTAGCTCCTTGCTGGGATCTCTGGTCCTGGCAATTTTTTCTTTTTAGATATATAATTTTTTTTTTCTCCTGTCTTTTTCCTGTGAGATCTACAATCAACTGCTGGACTGGGCGACCCCAGTCTGGCCAGCGAGCACGTGCAGACCTCAGCTCCTCGCACCGGACAAGGGCTGGCCTGCGAGTTAAACCGCTCGTAAGGGCACATGCAACGGGGTCTTGGCCTGCGTCACATCGTTTCTCCTGGCGAGGAGGTTCTGTCTGGAGTGGTGCCTGGTATGGTGAGTAACTATTCCCCCCTCTCCCCCTGGAGGGTTTTTAAGTTGGCGTGGGCTCCTCCCTGGGACGGTCGGACCCCCGGGTTCCCCTCTTTCCCGTTAGGCCCCCCCTTGAGTCTTATGGTCCTGTGGGTCATCTATCCCCCTCTCTGTCCCCCACCCCCCGCCATATATATACTGGAGTTGTATGGTGGTCTGGCTACCGGCTGGGGCAGGGTGCTTTACTGGCGATGGGCGGGGTATGCGGCCAGCGATCAGGTGTGGGGGGGCTGTACCTGGAGGGGGGCTCCTGCTACGCCCCCCCCTTCTTGCTCTGTGTCCCACGTGGGCCCAGGGATCCCGTAGAGCTGCCATTTTGTTGTAGCCTATTTTCTGTATAGGCTGGTGGCCACGTTTGTGTAGCCGCGGCGGCTATTTTGCGTTAGTCTGGCATTGAATGGCGGCCATTACTGTGGAGCCTTTTGGCATCCATTTTAGGTGTGGGAGCCCCTCCCTATCCCCTGGTGTTGACTCCTGTGCCTCTTTCCTTCCTAGACGCCACACGTGGAGTGCTTTGATCCTGGTGCTGCCGGTTACTGCCTGGTGGGGTGGGGAGTCTGCTGGGGTCCTCTCCCTCTCTCTGCTGCAGGATTGGGGGGTGCTCTGTGGCTGGCGACTGGGTGGTTTTACCAGCGCAGTGGGGGTGTCCCTTATATCAAGACTGTCTGTTTTGGCAGTGGTCCTTTAAGCTCAAATGTTGGTCTGTGGACCAGAACTCTAAAAAACAGGCTTAACTGATCTTCCTTTTCAAAGAGGTCGCCTGTTTGGAGCTACCCTTGATGACATTGCGTCTCACAGGGGGGAAGAGCACCTTTCTGCTCACAGGAAATTTTTTTGTCCCTCAGGGTCGGCTGACAAGGGTTCAAAGCCTTTCAAGGCCTCTTCTGGATGATACAAGCAAACTTGGTCTGGCAAGTCCAAACTGGGATTCTCCAGACCCACAGATAAGGTTCCTTCTGCATGAAGGTGCACCCCCACCCGTGCCTGGGGTGAGGGGATGTCTTCGCTGGTTTCCGGACCTGTGGACCACCTTGGTGCAAGACAAGTGGGTCCACAAAGTGATACGGTCCGGCTACAAGAACGAGTTTCGTTCTTGCACTTCAGGGAGGTTCTTTCCTTCCAATGTACGTCTGTCCCTGGACCGATTGCAAGCCCTCTTTGGTGCGGTGCAAGACCTGTTACTTCAAGGGGTAATTGTTGCGTTTCTAACTCCGGAACATTTTCAGGGGTTTTATTCAAATCTGTTCACGGTCCCGTTTGCACAGTTCCATACGAGGTCCCTGCAAAGGGAGATCTTGGCCAAATGAGACAAGTGTCCGAAGTCTCTGGACAATCAGATGCGGCTGAGCTGAAAAACAATAGAGTCTCTGATCTTCGCTCTCCAGCTCTTCGCCAGGGCAAATTTTTCTCCCCCTATATTGGACAGTGGTCACCACGGATGCCAGTCTGTCTGGGTGGGAAGGTGTCCTGGGTTGTCACTCCACTCAATGAAAGAGTCCAGACTTCCGATCAATGTCCTGGAACTCAAAAAGATCAGGCTGTGCCTGAATCACTGGACAGATCGCCTTCTGGGGTGTCCGGTGCAAATCCAATCAGACAATGCCACGGCCGTGGCTTATGTCAATCACCAGGGTGAAACAAGGAGAGTATTGGCAGCTCTAGAGGTAGCCGACATTCTTTGGTGGGCAGAACATTTTTGTTCTGGCCCTCTCTGCCGTAAACATTCCAGGGGTGAAAAACTGGCAGGCGGATTATCTCGTTCGGCAGGCATTGGACCAAGGAGAATGGTTCCTTCATCCGGAGACGTTTCATCGGCTGTGTCTCCGGTGGGCCATCCCCGAGGTGGATCTGTTGACGTCTCGGCTCAACAGGAAGGTGCACAGGTTTGTGGCATGGTCACGGAATCCGCTAGCAGATGCCACAGACGCGTTGGTGGCTTGTATCATCTGACTTACGCTTTTCTTCCTCTCAAGCTTCTGCTGAGACTCTTGCGCAGGATTGAGGCAGAAGGAATTCCGGTCATTCTAGTGGCCCCAGATTGGCCTCACCGGTCTTGGTACGCCGACTTGGTGTGGCTGGTCGCTGGCGACCCTTGGAGACTACCTCTCGGGGAGGATCTGCTGTCCCAAGAGCCAATCTTCCATCCTGCTTTACAGTTGCTGGCTTTGACGACTTGGCTGTTGAAAGGCAGGTACTGAAGGATAGAGGTTTGTCTGGGTCGGTGATTGCCACACTACTAAAGGCTAGGAAGTCTATTTCTAGGAAGATCTACCGTCGTACAGGAAAAGCATACATTTTGTGGTGTGAGTCGCTTGCGGTTTATGGTCGCTCATTTTCTGTGGTTCGGGTCTTGATGGGGGGGGGGGGGGTTTGAGCAGAAATTGGCCTTGAGTACCTTTAAGGGTCAGGTGTCGGCCTTGGCAGTCTTCTTTCAACGACCCTTGGCCACACACTCCCTGGTGTGTACTTTTATTCAGGGGGTTCAACATTTGACTCCACCAGTGCGGTCACCACTTCCGCCTTGGGATATCAACTTGGTGCTTTCAGCTCTACAGAAGCCTCCCTTTGAAAATATTCAGGAGATTCCTCTGCTTACGCTATCCTAGAAGGTGGCCTTTTTGGCATGTCTTGTCGTTCCCCTTTATTTGGTGGTCCACAAAGATAAGGTAGTTCTTCGCCCCTGTCCATCGTTCCTTCCAAAGATGGTCTCTGATTTCCATCTGAATGAGGACAATTGTTGCCTTCCCTGTGTCCCAGGCCAAAACATCCTAAGGAAATTGTGCTGCATTCCCTGGATGTGGTTTGGACTATTCGGGTGTACCTGGCTACGGAGTCTTTTACAAAGTCAGATTTATTATTTGTGCTTACGGATGGGCCTTGAAAAGGACTATCCGCTTTTTTTGCGACCATTTCTAGATGACCAGACAGACAGTGATTCAGGCCTATTCGATTAAGGGTCAGGTTCCTCCTTTCCCTGTGAAGGCGCACTCTATGTGGGTGCGCAGTGCTTTTTGGGCCTTTCGCCATCACACATTGGGCAGCTGTGCAAGATGGCTACTTGGTCGTCGGTGCGCACTTTCATAAAAATTTTATAAAGTGGATGTGTTGACATCTGCGGATGCCTCTTTTGGCTGCAAGGTTTTGCAGACTGCTGTTTAGAGGGCTTGTTTCCTCTTAGCGGGTGTAATGTTTTTCAGGTGGTCTTCAGTTGTTTTGGTTGAGCTCCTGTTACATGGTTGGCTACAGTTTAGCCTTAGGGATTTTTTTCTGTTCCCACCCCTCATGTTCGACACTGCTTTGGGATGTCCCAATGGTCAAGAAGATCAGGAGCTGTGTCAGTCAATGAAGGAAAGAGAAAATGGGATTTTTGACTTGCTGTAAAATCCATTTCTCTGATGATTGACGGACATAGCACCCACCCCTCTATGGAGTTGTATTACTTCTGACACTGCTTGTAACAAAATAGCAGACGGGGAGTATGCCTTCTGGGACTGCCCATAGGCGTAGTCAAGTTCTTTTTCTGCCTAGTGTCTTACTCCTGTAGGGGACAGTATATCCCAGTGGTTAAGAAGATCAGGAGCTGTGTCCGTCAATCAACATCCGAGAAATGGATTTTATGCCAAGTCAAAAATCCCATTATTTGTATTATGAAACAGGCAGACCCATGGGTCATCTGCCGTGTTAAATTCCATAATTTCCTCTATATGTTGTCGCACTTCTGCCGTTTTCTGCATTATATACCATCTAGAGTAGACAAACATTTATAATTCATCTCTAGCGTATTTATATCCACTGCTGTACTGTTGACCGATCTCAGTACTTTATTTATTTGTTGCCCCGCTAGCCGTGGTCCCAGCTCTTTTTCCCATTTATCAATGAATGGCGGTATTCTCCATCCCATATTATCTGTAAGTTATTTTATAGATTTATAAATTTATAGAGAATTTTTGGTACTTCATCATCTTTACCGTATTTATTCATCCTACCCAAGAGAGTGGCCTTGTTATCTTTTTCATTTCTGTTTTAATTTCGTTCAGTAGTGGGATATAGTTTTCATGATATAAATTCTTTAGAGGCAATGTTAAATTTATCAAATACACAAGAAAATATAAATAAAATGTATAAATTCACCCAGCGCCTATGGAAAATTGTTGTAATAAATACCCAGCTGCTACTATAAATAAATTTTGATATATAAACCAAGTAATGATAACATTAGTCAAAGACCAAAAACACCATCACCGTAGTAGCGCTATATTCAAAGTTCATGCAGGTGGTGATAAACCACTTCAAAGAATAAAGTGGGTGATAGCCCAAAATGATGAATCATATGTTGAAACAATGCTTGAATATTCCACCTAGGTGCCACTTCCACCACACCGCGTGAAAAAACACCCCCTTTAGAATTGCATTTACCAGCAGGAGGCCATTAATGAGCCTTGTACCATGTATCACAGGCAGGGACTCCAACCAAAAACTTCTCCTCTTGTCAGTATTAGGGGAGCGCACATACAAGGGATAAAGACAACATCACATAGTGCGACTCAGTTTCAAACATTTAGAGCCGGTTCACACTGGGGCGACTTCAAAGCTGCCCGACTCTGAAGCCACCCCCTGCAGCACGACTTCAGCATGGCTTGCAAACTACAGTAAAACCTTGGATTGCGAGCATAATTCGTTCTGGAAACATGCTTGTAATCCAAAGCACTCTTATATCAAAGCAAATTTCCCCATAAGAAATAATGGAAACTCAGATGATTCGTTCCACAAGTCCTTCAGCTTATAGTCTATATACAAAGATTATAGCAATGTGATAGGTTGTGTAACCATAAAATGTCCATCCACAGTATGCAGCCTTCCCAAGGGGATTAGAAGCAAAATCCAGCAGAGCTACAGAATATAAGAGAGATGAGAGGCGCCTCTAAGCAGAGGCGGCTCTAGACTTTTTGAGGCCTTAGGCGAAATTCAAATATGAGGCCCCCCGCGCACGATAAAAAAAATAAATAAGCAGGCGATATTAAAATTGACTGTATAAATTGCATATTTTAAGGCAAACATCAATACATCTCAGAACCTCAGTATTCACAGCTCTTAGAATCTTATTTTTGTAATTAAATTATTCTACAAAATATCTATACACAAACATTGGGTAGAGATAAAAAGATTGTGACTGACTACTCAGTTATTCTTGTTGGTGTCTCCTAAAAGTGAAAAAAAGTTGTCGACAGTGTAGTAAAAAAACACTATAGGGTCAGGAACACAAATGTGTATTCCATCCAATGCAGAGTGACCAGTCCCCCATCCAATGCAGAGTGACCAGTCCCCCATCCAATGCAGAGTGACCAGTCCCCCATCCAATGCAGAGTGACCAGCGCCCCCATCCAATGCAGAGTGACCAGCGCCCCCATCCAATGCAGAGTGACCAGCGCCCCCATCCAATGCAGAGTGACCAGCGCCCCCATCCAATGCAGAGTGACCAGCGCCCCCATCCAATGCAGAGTGAACAGCGCCCCCATCCAATGCAGAGTGAACAGCGCCCCATCCAATGCAGAGTGAACAGCGCCCCATCCAATGCAGAGTGACCAGCGCCCCCATCCAATGCAGAGTGACCAGCGCCCCATCCAATGCAGAGTGACCAGCGCCCCATCCAATGCAGAGTGACCAGCGCCCCCATCCAATGCAGAGTGACCAGCGCCCCCATCCAATGCAGAGTGACCAGCACCCCCAACAATGCAGAGTGACCAGTCCCCCATCCAATGCAGAGTGACCAGTCCCCCATCCAATGCAGAGTGACCAGTCCCCCATCCAATGCAGAGTGACCAGCGCCCCCATCCAATGCAGAGTGACCAGCGCCCCATCCAATGCAGAGTGAACAGCGCCCCATCCAATGCAGAGTGACCAGCGCCCCTATCCAATGCAGAGTAACCAGCGCCCCCATCCAATGCAGAGTGACCAGCGCCCCCAACAATGCAGAGTGACCAGCGCCCCATCCAATGCAGAGTGACCAGCCCCCCATCCAATGCAGAGTGACCAGTCCCCCATCCAATGCAGAGTGACCAGCGCCCCCATCCATGCAGAGTGACCAGCGCCCCCATCCAATGCAGAGTGACCAGCGCCCCCATCCAATGCAGAGTGACCAGCGCCCCCATCCAATGCAGAGTGACCAGCGCCCCCATCCAATGCAGAGTGAACAGCGCCCCATCCAATGCAGAGTGACCAGCGCCCCCATCCAATGCAGAGTGACCAGCGCCCCCATCCAATGCAGAGTGACCAGCGCCCCCATCCAATGCAGAGTGACCAGCGCCCCCATCCAATGCAGAGTGACCAGCGCCCCCATCCAATGCAGAGTGACCAGCGCCCCCATCCAATGCAGAGTGACCAACGCCCCCATCCAATGCAGAGTGAACAGCGCCCCATCCAATGCAGAGTGAACAGCGCCCCATCCAATGCAGAGTGAACAGCGCCCCCATCCAATGCAGAGTGAACAGCGCCCCATCCAATGCAGAGTGAACAGCGCCCCCATCCAATGCAGAGTGAACAGCGCCCCCATCCAATGCAGAGTGAACAGCGCCCCATCCAATGCAGAGTGAACAGCGCCCCATCCAATGCAGAGTGAACAGCGCCCCATCCAATGCAGAGTGACCAGCGCCCCCATCCAATGCAGAGTGACCAGCGCCCCCATCCAATGCAGAGTGACCAGCGCCCCCATCCAATGCAGAGTGACCAGCGCCCCCATCCAATGCAGAGTGACCAGCACCCCCAACAATGCAGAGTGACCAGTGCCCCCAACAATGCAGAGTGACCAGTGCCTCCATCCGATGCAGAGGGACCAGTGCCTCCATCAAAATACAAATATTAGAGCTGCTGCTACAAGCCACTACTGCCTAGGCTGGCCATATAAAGAATTGTGGATGGATGGTGGTGGGGTAGTATTCCATTTAGGTCAGTCACTCGCTCTGTCTGTCCTCAGGGCTGCTGATAGAAATCGCGGGGCCCTGTACAGCCTACCTGACAAGGCCCCCCTACAGAAAATATCAAATAGATATTTTGCTAAATATACACTAAAACCAGTATTAGCTGACACAAAACACAACCTAACTTACTAAATTTCTACTAAATCTAAAATTTACAAAACTGTATTGAGGTAATAAATAAAGCTCTATGTGTGAATGAGGTCTGGGGCCTCATTCACATGGGCTATGTGGCCTGTAAAGTATTAATAAGTGGATTGTTTATGTGGCTGGAGCCACCTGGAGTTGTGTGCAGGCAAACTATGTTACACTATGTGGCTGTATGAACACATCTGCAGGTCCTAATTTGAAAAGTGTATGGGTTCAGGTGTACAGCCCCCAACACAAAAAGTGGGCATTTGGGGCCACTCACCAACACCTGCCAAATTAAAACCTGCAGCTGTGTTCATATAGCTGCTGCGTCTCCATAAAGTAGCAGGTAGCTCAAGCCGCATAAGCAAATCACTCATTCACATGGCCACAGAACCTGTTTAAATGAACCCTTTTTATTTATTTATTTTTTTTTTTTTTACAATTTTATTATTTTTTTACTAAAAAAACAATTTTTAAACGATCCTGTTGAGCAGATGAATGATCAGGAAGTGCTCTGTGCAGAGGCTCTTTGTTCATTCACAAACCGAAGAATAGTAAACAGTTTACTATTCTCCAGTTATGAATGAGCATGGTGAGTGAAAGGTAGCTATCACTCACTCATTGTGGAAAAAGGAAAGGAAGGGGTTGGTAAATATGACATATTTACCAATCCCCACCCCTATCCTGAAACGATGCCCCTGTGTGTGGGGAGAGAAGAAGCTACTGCTGGGGGGTGTACAGGGAGATCAGAATGCTGGAGGAGGGGGGGGGGGGGGGGGCTAGTTGTATCCTGGACAGGGAGAATGATCATAGCGGATCCATAGGGGGATTGGTTTTGGGGATAGTCCAGATTAATGATTAATAAATATCCATAGAATTATTTGCAAATTAAAAAAATAATAATAAATATTTTATATATATATATATATATATATATATATATATATTTATTTATATATTTATATATATATATATATATATATATAGTAAAATGATTAAGGGTTATTATAGGTAAGGGAATGGGACTGACCTGTAGTTAAAGAGGAAGTAAACCCTCCTCTGACACTTGTACCTATAGGTGATCCTATGATAAGGCTTACCTATAGGTACTGTATATATATCCTAAACATGCACAGTTTAGGAGATATTTACCTTACATGCAGCCAGTGACGTCACTGGCGCATGCGCTCTGAAGGAACAGCCGATGGTGCCGTTCCTTCAGAGCCCCGTGCCGTGACCGTTGGCTCCGGCGCGCGTGCACGGGAGTGATGTCCAATCAGATGGCCGGATGCCGCGATCCCGGAAGACGGGCGACTGGACATGTCGCCCGTCATAGAGGTGAGTGAGCGGCACGGCAGGGGCTCGTTCTTAGGTAAGTATTTCATAATGAGCTAGTATGCGATGCATACTAGCTCATTATGTGTTTCTCTTTCAGGAAGCAGCAAAAAAAAAAAAAGTTTTGAGGGTTTACAACCTCTTTAAGGATGCAATTGAACTAGTGCTGAGACTAAGCCCTGGTTCACACTTGTGCGAGTGCCGGGTTCGCATGTAATATTGGAGCGCACTGCTCCTTCATTACATGCGATCGGCTGTGCGGTGCGAGTTTAGCCATATACTTTGTATGGCTAAATTCGCACCGCACCCGCAGCAAAAATGCACAGGACCCTTTTTGGAAGCCGCATCCGGATCGGATCGCACAGCGGTTCACACTTGTGCGATTCGATCCTGTGCGAACTGCACGATCGCACTGTGATATGCGATCAAACTGGGGGTGTCGTTAAGATTACATTGACACCCCCAGCGTATCGCATATGGCAGTGTGAACTGCCGGGGGTGCGTGTGCGATGCGGGAACAGGCTGCGGATTCGCAGCCTTCCCGCATCGCATAAATGTGAACCGGACCTCAATTAGGAATCCTGTAATGATAGATCCAAGCTATAGGTATTAGGAAATGGGGCATTATTAATCAGAATGACTAGTAAAGGGGTAAATAGAAGTGATTTATCAGTGATACATAGATTTGTAGAAGGGAACTGAGTCTGTTATGGGTGATGATAGTGTTGAAGGGGGAGAAGAAATTACATTGCATAGGGGAATGAGTGATTTGTGGCAATGAGTTGTGGGAGAAGCAGACTAGGAGAGAGGAGTGGGGAGCCCCAGCCACATAAACACTGAGCCAGGCTGGATAAGATAAGAGACATCTATGGCTATAATAACGGTGTCAGGGAGGCAGAGATGGGGAGGGGGAGCAGAAAAGGACATACAAGCTGGGCAGTTGAAGGAACAGGATGGACTGTGAGACAGGACCGATCACATGGGAGAGGGAGTGACTGCACAATCAACTTAACTGAGTTAACTGAGAAGGGAGAAAGATACGAGCATAATTGGAGGGGGGGGGGGGTCTTATATATGACAGGGACAGTAAGCAGCCTAAAGCAGGGCAAGAATCTGGGGGGGACGGGCTGGTCTGAGAAACAAACTTACCCAGGTAGATAGAAGGTAATGCAGGAAGCAGAGCTAAGATCAGAGCACTGAGGCACTGCAGGGAGAGAATGAAGGAATGCTGTGAATTGGCTGCAGAGGGAGAGAGTCCCTTGTCAGCTGCCAGGCCCGGTACCTGAGGACCAGTGGTACCTCCTTATCAGCAGCCCTGTCTGTCCTTACCTTTTTCTCTCTTCTCTTCTCCTGGTACCGCCGGTGGGAGAATGCAGGGGAGGAGTTATGTTGAGTCATGATGTCTTCGCCCTCCATTGGCTGATTGCAGGACCAGGAGGAGGAGACTCGCAGCAGAGCACAGCACGCACGGGTGAAACCGCGATGTGAGTGCGGGGCCAAGGTTTTTCAATCCTGTACTAGCGCCGGCGCCGCGGCAATGTGGATGCGGCCACCGGCGGCCAAGATTACATTTCTACTTATATTATTTACTGGGCAGAAAGGCGACCGCGAGGCCCCTTGAAGCGCGAGGCCTCAGGCGGCCGCCTAAACCGCCTAATTAGAGAGCCGCCTCTGCCTAAGTTTAGCAATATGATTATATTTAATGAAGGTTCACTGTCAGTCTGCAATCGTGACCGGGAAGAATAGCCTGCAGTAGAGTGATCTGAAAGTGAGGCTTTGAATCACTCATGGAGTGCAGTGTGGAAGGGATGATGAAGATGGCTGTGCAGAGGATGGTCTATGTGGACAGCTTTACCCCAGGTACTTGTCCTATTTTGATGTTCCGATATTTTTATTTTCATTTTTACCGGGGCATGGTCCGATTATAGATATTATTTCTATAGATGTTTTAACTATCAAGTCCAGCCATCTGTGATCTACCATTATGTAATCTAATCTAGAGTACATCCTATGCACTGAGGAGTAAAACGTATAATCTTTTACCCCTGGATGTTCTATTCTCTATACGTCTATCATCTGAGATTGATATCATTTTTCTTCACCAACCTGAGTTGGCCGTCTCCCTTCCCCAGTGAATGTGACATACTGTGTCTGCCTCTGGATCCATAGAAAAATTTAAATCCCCTGCTATGATCAGTTTACCTTTTTTCAAATCCGCTACCTTTTCCAATACCTCCCCAGATACCTTGTTGGGGTTTTTTTTTTGGGCAAAATACAGGTCCCTCTCAAAAAATTAGCATATTGTGATAAAGTTCATTATTTTCTGTAATGTACTGATAAACATTAGACTTTCATATATTTTAGATTCATTACACACAACTGAAGTAGTGCAAGCCTTTTATTGTTTTAATATTGATGATTTTGGCATACAGCTCATGAAAACCCAAAATTCCTATCTCGAAAAATTAGCATATGTCATCCGAACAATAAAAGAAAAGTGTTTTTAATACAAAAAAAGTCAACCTTCAAATAATTATATTCAGTTATGCACTCAATACTTGGTCGGTAATCCTTTTGCAGAAATGACTGCTTCAATGCGGCGTGGCATGGAGGCAATCAGCCTGTGGCACTGCTGAGGTGTTATGGAGGCCCAGGATGCTTCGATATCGGCCTTGAGCTCATCCAGAGTGTTGGGTCTTGCGTCTCTCAACTTTCTCTTCACAACATCCCACAGATTCTCTATGGGGTTCAGGTCAGGAGAGTTGGCAGGCCAATTGAGCACAGTAATACCATGGTCAGTAAACCATTTGCCAGTGGTTTTGGCACTGTAAACAGGTGCCAGATCGTGCTGAAAAATGAAATCTTCATCTCCATAAAGCTTTTCAGCAGATGGAAGCATGAAGTGCTCCAAAATCTCCTGATAGCTAGCTGCATTGACCCTGCCCTTGATAAAACACAGTGGACCAACACCAGCAGCTGACCTGGCACCCCAGACCATCACTGACTGTGGGTACTTGACACTGGACTTCAGGCATTTTGGCATTTCCCTCTCCCCAGTCTTCCTCCAGACTCTGGCACCTTGAATTCCGAATGACATGCAAAATTTGCTTTCATCCGAAAAAAGTACTTTGGACCACTGAGCAACAGTCCAGTGCTGCTTCTCTGTAGCCCAGGTCAGGCGCTTCTGCCGCTGTTTCTGGTTCAAAAGTGGCTTGACCTGGGGAATGCGGCACCTGTAGCCCATTTCCTGCACACGCCTGTACACGGTGGCTCTAGATGTTTCTACTCCAGACTCAGTCCACTGCTTCCGCAGGTCCCCCAAGGTCTGGAATCGGTCCTTCTCCACAATCTTCCTCCAGGGTCCGGTCACCTCTTCTCGTTGTGCAGCGTTTTCTGCCACACTTTTTCCTTCCCACAGACTTCCCACTGAGGTGCCTTGATACAGCACTCTGGGAACAGTCTATTCATTCAGAAATTTCTTTCTGTGTCTTACCCTCTTGCTTGAGGGTGTCAATGATGGCCTTCTGGACAGCAGTCAGGTCGGCAGTCTTACCCATGATTGCGGTTTTGAGTAATGAACCAGGCTGGGAGTTTTTAAAAGCCTCAGGAATCTTTTGCAGGTGTTTAGAGTTAATTAGTTGATTCAGATGATTAGGTTAATAGCTCGTTTAGAGAACCTTTTCATGATATGCTAATTTTTTGAGCTAGGAATTTGGGGTTTTCATGAGCTGTATGCCAAAATCATCAATTTTAAAACAATAAAAGGCTTGCAATACTTCAGTTGTGTGTAATGAATCTAAAATATATGAAAGTCTAATGTTTATCTGTACATTACAGAAAATAATGAACTTTATCACAATATGCAAATTTTTTGAGAGGGACCTGTACATTTGCTAGGGTGAATTCCATATCCTGCAGTCTTCGCTTCAGAAACACATATCCCTTCTGGATCGATCGTCCTTTCCTCTAAGAGAAACTTTATATCTTACTTTACATCTTTTGCAAATCTTATCGCAACTCCTTTTTCCCTTTTTGCTGGGGAGTCTCTCCATAGTACCATATCGGGTGATATTTGGAATACAATCTAACATATACATCATGTGAGATGTGTCTCTTGGAAAAAGACTATATTTGTAGAGTATTGTTTAATTTATCTTAGTACCTTATGTCTGTTTACTGGAGTGTTTAGTCCTCGGACATATGTTAAAAAATGTAATGTTTTCATATTTCCTTTCCCTCTTTTGTTACCCTCCTCCCCTTGGCTCCTACCATCTCCTCTCACCTCCTGTCAAGCCCAGATGTCGGGATGCCTCCTTAAGATTAGGGAGAAGAGGGTCAGTCTGCAGAGACGGGGAGCTTTCCACTTTTTTTTCCAATATAAACTATTTTCCCTTGCCCTCCCCCTTTACCTCCCCCTATTCCACCTCTCAATATACCTCTCCATATTCCTTCCCCCCCCCCCCCCCCTCCCCTCTCCAATACTGATTATTTGAAGCATTGGATTTTTTTTTTTTTTTTACTTAGCCCTGGTCCTAAAGTAGACGGTGTCTTCCTCTAATTTGATGTTCCCTACCTGTCTACTGTCCTATGTACCTTGGGTGATGCTCTGTCTGGTGTGCCCCCTCACTGGGTATCCCCTTCCTTTCGATTGGGAAGGTGACACCCAGAACCCGCCAGACTTTCAGGTTCCCCATCCCGATTTCTTACTAACTTTTTTTAGCCCTTCTTTCCCCTTTTTCCTTTTCAATGTCTCATAAGGTGAGCTATTTCCTTTCTATTGTCTATTTAATTTGGAGCCCTTCCTTGGTACTAGTTGCCAATTATCTTCTTCTGACTGTAAATCTACTCTGCTGTTTTACGACCAGCCAGAAATATCTATGAAGGGGAGTTGATATTTTTTGCAGAAATCCTGTAACTCTTCCAGGAATCTCAATCTTGCTGTGAGTCTGTTCTTCCTGCCTACCAGGCAAGCTGAAATACCCCAAATATATTGAATGTCTTGTTGGCGCATCTGCTCCAGTAGTGGTTTTAAACTCCTTCTTTCTAATCTTTTAGGGGAAAGGAATCTGTAGATTTTTGTCGTCTTGTTTCAATGGTGGGGCGCCCCTAAGACTTTTCCATATTTGTGCCTTTTCCTCATAATGGCAAAACCTCACTATTGTATCTCTTGGGGCATCCACTCCTATATTTTGCAGCCTTCTAATCCTATGAACTCTTTCCATCTTTACTACCTCTGATGTTAATCTGCCTAATAATGGGTTAAATATCTTTTTCATTATTTCTGTTAAATCGTCTTTGTGATGCTTCTGGAAGTCCTCGGATTCTCAAGTTTTTCCTTCTTTCTTGGTTTTCCTAATCCTCTATCTTAAAGGCCAAGTCTTTGTTCCATTTGTAGTACTTTTATTTATTCTCTCATTTTCTTTATCCCTTGGGTATGAAGTTAGTCTTTTTTCGGTCTCTCCCACTCGTGTCAATATCTGGCCTAAATCTCTGAAGTGTTGCTATATCAGTTTTCAGAGATATTTCTAATTTTGCAAACATATCTGCCATTTCTCCTTTTATAGGCAACTGAGTTTTTAAGATTTCTTCTTCCATAAGTTCTTCCATGTCACTCTCATTCTCTATTTCTACTCCTGACTGGTTAGGTGTACTCTTTTCCACTGCAGTCCTGCTTTTTTTTTTTTTTTTTTTAGTTTCTACTGTTTGTTTTCCCCGTACTCCCTGTTGTTTTTCAGAAGCTGTTTTCTCATTATGTCCATCTTGAGTCATACATTTTTTTTAATTGTCTTGGGACTAGCACTTTTTTTGGGTTTTTTTTTTTTTTTCCCCACTTCCTTTAACCGGTTTGCCCCTCATCGTCTGGTCCACCTGTCAATTTGTTTGTGTATGAATGGAGGTATCAGTTAGATGTCTTCCCTTCAAAAACAAAACTTGTCTGCAGTGTGTATATATATATATATATATATATATATATATATATATATATATATAGTTCGTATTGATAGTTCAGAGGAGAATAGAAGTTGAAGGTGACTCACTGCTCTGAATAGAACAGGGTATGCTGCCCAGAGAGGGTGTCGCTCTACTCCCCCTCCTTCTGCAGCCGCCGCTCCGTGCTCTCCCCCGGTGAGTGACCTTTCTCCCTCCACCGCTTCTTGGGATGTTCCTTGTAGGCTCCCTGGCCACTCCGACTCGGCTCCTCGCCGAAGGCTCCAGAGTCCTCCCGCACTCCTCCGAGCCCAGCGTCTCCTGTTGGCGAGCCGCCCTCTCGCTCAACCTTACGAGCATCTGTATGTCCTTGCTGGCATCCCCTCTATCCACAGCTGCTCAAAGACCTCCGCCTCGGCCCCAGCAACCAGGCGACCTGGCAGCAGCCCTAGCGAGGCAGGTACTCTCTCTCCCAAGTCGCTTCAGCCGTCAGAGGGGGTTATTACGCCTGGGGAATATTGGGCACTCTCCGCATCTACACATAGAGGATGGGACCTCCTGGTGTTCCTAGCACGAGCTCTATGCAGGTGCCATCAGCAGGCTCTTCACTAAGGGGTAGGAAACTGCTTGTTACACGCACCCTGATAGTGGTGATGTCTGTAACCTGGAATCATGGCTGCCCTCTGATTTCAGCATCATCTCCTTCATTAAAGTCCTCCTAGGCTCGGTCAAGAGTGGCAGGGCCCTTTTCCCTTTAGGATAAGGTTGTAACATGCTCATGTAGTCCTTAAGACCCAATTATCCTGTTGTTTTCTTACTCTGATGGTAGAGGCCACAAGTCTGCTCCCATACCTTCTCCTGCTGAATATTGATTTATCTGCGACCTTAGTGGCTTCTGAGCCATCCGTCACAAATACTTTGATTCTAAATTGCTCAAATCTTTCCATCAAGGAGTCAGTCCACTGTCTTTCGGCTCTAATTGGAAAAAAGAAAAAAAACAGTTTCTGTAGCTGCCTGAATATATAATGTTAGCAGAAGTTATGCTTTAGTTTATTAGTCACTTATGTGTCGTCCATCTAGCTAATAGTCAATTTAACACTACCCTCTCCGACAGTGCTGCTGTCCAAGGGATGCGTCTGTTGCTCCTCCGTAGATAGAGGCATCACTCTAAGACAGGAAACGTGTTATTGGCCAGATCACCAGGTGAAAAAAAAAAATGTAAACATTTTTGTTTTTGGGTTTGACACTTTAAATTTTATCTATGATGGTCTGTTAGAATCCTTTTGGCTTGTTTCTTATTTTAGACTCCAGTTAGGGCATATGCAATGGAAACCTTTTGCTAAATTTTGAACAGCAGAAGTGTTTTCCAAGAAGCACTTGACACGCATGACCTTTGTGGGACAATGTCTCTTCAGACCAGTTCTGGATACTATGATCAAGAATGCTATTGGGAGAAAAAAAGCACTCCTGTCCCTCAGCGAAAGAAACTTAAAAAAGATTGCTGAATGTTCTCCATGTCTGTCAAGAAGCATCCCTTTTGCCCCAGCATGTCCTCAGCCTTTACTTTGAAACCTGTGGAGAAAAGACAGGCGCCACTCTAAGTGCAGCAAGACACGCTTTAATGTTGTAAGTAAAACATACACCATGTACTCACAAGAGTAGGTGAAAGATAGCAGTGGGTGATATAAGAATTGTTCCGTCCAGGCGGTGGGTACATCCGGATGCCTCCGGTCCGCTACAGTAGTCCGCTGTAGCCGATGGAAGTCGGCGCTTCCTGGACACTGGGGACACGGTTGAGAAGCTTCTGGCGGCGCTCTTCTGGCTGTGACGTACAAGCGTGATGACGTAGGCGATGCGTTGTTGGAGCATTCCTCAGGCCTGAGGAAGGAGCGCATGCTCCGACAAAGCGTCGCCTACGTCATCACGCTTGTACGTCACAGCCGGAAGAGCGCCGCCGGAAGCTTCTCCACCGTGTCCCCAGTGTCCAGGAAGCGCCGACTTCCATCGGCTGTAGCGGACCGGAGGCACACGGATGTACCCACCACCTGGACAGAACAATTCTTATATCACCCACTGCTATCTTTCACCTACTCTTGTGAGTACATGGTGTATGTTTTACTTACAACATTAAAGCGTTTCTTGCTGCACTTAGAGTGGCGCCTGTCTTTTCTCCACAGTACTCTGCAAGTTCTCTTCTCGCTTGTGACAGAGCAGCCTTCAGTGTTCAAGGACTTTTTAGTATATACTTATGGACTTTATGGACTCTATATGTATATATGTATTATAGACCCTTTATTCACCTCGGATGGTAGTAACTCTTGGTATCCCTCATTTTTCTTTGCGCCAGTATACCCATTGTGTTGTCTTTACTTTGAAACCTCCCATGCTTTGCTCACCATCTTCCTGCAAAGTCTGTCACTCCAAGGCTGACAAATCTACTGATAATCATTGAAGTGCAGCGCAATAAATGGAACCCTGAAGGGATAGTCCATATAAAGCAAGAAGTCCCAAAATGGTCCAAGTGGTGCAGGAAAGTTAGAAACAAATTAGTCCCCTCCACCTGTGAGTACACCGCACTCACCTGAAAGGTTTAAATATAGCGCTTTCCCCGAAGGGTTAATCACCAAGATAGTTTCCTTATATCCACGGCTCAACCAAGGGACTCCATCAGCTGATCGAATCCGGACCATCTCCACTCATCATTGTGCATACCATATAATAAATAGTACTGCTCTAAGTGCTCTCTGTTAAACACTTTTTATTAGGAACATAAAAGAAGGTAATTCACTTACATTTAAAACGGAAGTAAAAAAGCGTGACGCTCTTCCCATGACACTGTGCCCCTGAGCCAGAGACACACAGCGAATACAGCTTCCGAGTACAGCTGATCAAAAGGATGGCGGCGGGTGACGAGCCGCCGCCATCTTTATATGGACTATCCCTTCAGGGTTCTATTTATTGCGCTGCACTTTAATGATTATATGTTTATATGAGATACAAGTGATATATCTTTGGTGTTCAGCTTGCATACCGTAATTTTAGGTTCATCGGTCTGCGCTGATTGATTTTTGTATTTGAAATCTACTGATAAGCTCTCCTCTGCATGAAGTTTCACCCCAACCTTTCATAGGGGAATGTGGATGCTTAAAGTTCTTGCATTCTCTATGCGTGCTATACATGGGTGCAAAGGTAGTGTCCTATTTTACAAACTAGAGAGTTTCACTCCCTACCGTCTCCACATTTTCTAATGTTAAACCTCCCTTTGTCCCCTCCAGGATTTTCTGATGATCATTAAGCACTTTCAAGATTCCTGGACCAAGGGGTTACCTCAACCTATTCATTTTCTGGCTGTGGTGGACATAAAATATGTCCACTTACATGTGCCCACCCTACAAACTCACCTGCACTTTCTGCAGTTTGCTTTAGGACCTTCGTTCATGGTCCTTCATTTCACCTTGTTTTCTGCACCTCAGGCGTTCCCCAAGGTGCTTGTTCCAGTATTAGCCTCGTTGCTGTCTCAGGATATCCCAATTGTGGGATTCTTAGGCGACCTGCTGTTGTGAGAACAGTCAATGAAGGCTCTGGAGGACTGACTGTTCAGATGCTGTAGAGTTTTGGGTAGGAGGGTGTCCTGGGCATTTGTTGGTACAGAATATGTGGTCGGACTTTTATTTCCTAATCAACCTGTTTGAACCAACCTTTTGGGTGGTCATCTAATTTGGATCCAGGCAGACGATGCCATGCCAGCGCCGTACATCGGTATTTGAGGAGCAAGAAGTCTTTCTGTGGCAAGAGTAAAGTTGATCCTGCCCTTGGCAAAACTTCAGTTTCCAGCCTTGTCAGCCAATTAGATGCCTACCGTGGACATCTGGTAGGCAGTTTTCCTCAGCCGACAATGTCTAGGCCTGGAGAGTAGACTGTGTACCCCCAAGTAAACCTGAATATAGCTGGGTGTGGACTTCCTGATTTCTGCATTTTCGGTCGCTGGCTTTAATGGTGTACTGACTTTTTATGCAGATGGATTCAAAACAATAATGGACCCAAAGCAATGTTTCAGGGCATTCCTGTAGATTTCTGTAAGCAGCTTGTCTTGGGTTGGCCTGCAGGGTCCCTTCCACAGGCTTTTTACAGCACAGCGATGCTACTTTTATAAGGTGATGACTGTTTGCAAAGGCATTTGGTGCAAAGTAGATTTATTTCCCTTTGTGGCCATTGAGGTATATATTTAGGGTTTTTGCCTGAAGTAAATCTTTAAGACTTCATGTGATCATTAATAAACTCTGAGAAAAGGATTTATGGTACAGCTATCCAATTTTGTTGCAGCCTACCAGTCCTTAAATGTTGCCTCTGTGGTTTTTTCCAGGCCTTTTTCACCCTTCAGTTTTACTTTGTCTGAGGTTTACAACCACTTTAAAGTCTGAAAAAAACCTATACCTCTATAGTGTGTACTTGTCTCAATTAAGAGCACACAGTTTCATTTCGGTCTGCTGCTTCGTTCCTCTACCAGCATGAGTCACTTCTGACAAGTTTCCTGACACCAAGAGAAAAAAGGTGACGGGAGGGAGCTCCCGCACACAGTCTGTGGTTGACAGCCTCAGCTCTGTTGCTGTGTGTCGGGGGTGTGTCCTTTCTCCCCAATCAGCCCCATAGCTCTCCTCACTGAGCTCTGCAGAGTGTAACTTCAGCTGTCTGCCCCCTGTTTTCCTAAAGTTCAGCTTTATAAATTCTGGACTTTGAATGGAAGTAGAGAAGAGACAACTTATGTAGGGGGGTTGGTTTAATCTTTCTGCATCACCGAAGGCCAGTCACTTCACTGAGTATATGCAAGGGTTTAAAGCCACTTTAAAGAGAACTTGTGCTTTACCCATGGAAAACACAATAATCATTGTGTACTTGCCTTACTCTACCTCCCCTTTTGTTCAGTTCGACTGCCAGAGCCCACAGAAACTCCAATGAAAGTGTTTTTACCTTTCGGACAGTCAAAACTCACACAGAGGTGTGCACAGTCCTCCTGACCACACGACTAGTAAGTGCAGTATCGCAGGAGGCAAGCGGGAGTGGTGTCACATGATCTTCCAAACCCAGAGGTCCTGGGTGTTTTCTAGGGGTCTGGCAGCAGAATAGGGAGCAAGGGGGTACAGGATTGTATCTGCTGTCAAGTGAGCCTGTTACTTTACCTACTATGATAAAAGACAAGGTATGCTTTATTCTGGAACACGTTTTATACTTAGTAGCTGTTTATTATTTTTTTTCATTCTTTTTCCTTTCAGGAACATCATCTCCTGCCCGCCCTGCAACTCCTCTCGCCACCTGCAGTACAACCCCTCCACCACCACCTCCTCGCCCACCATCTCGGCCTAAACTTCCTCCTGGAAAACCTACAGTTACAGATGTGGTGCGTTCTGCTTGTACATTTAGTAACCGTGGTATCTGTTGTCAAATTTTTTTAATTTTCAAGATTCCAAAGTGTGTATGTCCTCTTTGACCTTGTATTCAGAGCAGTCTAGACTTGATTGTCACTTTCATTAGTGTGCTTATGTCACTTCTTCATTAATCGCATGCTGAGCTTTGTCTATGTATTGTCCTAGTATTTTACCTCTGAGACTTAGATGAAAGAGGTGATGCCAGCTTCTTCATTCAGGGCAAAGTCCCCCCCCCCCCCCAAGAACACTTTACATTTCTATGTCTATAGCTCTCTTCTGCTGCTTCCTTTTCTTTTGTGGCTGCCACTGCAAAATACCCGGTGGGGTGGATTTACTAAAACTGGAAAGTGCAAAAACCGTTGTAGCTTTGCATAATAGCCAATTCTCTTTTTAACTTCAGTTTGTTCAATAAAGTGGAGTTCCACCCATTTTTAATAAATTGGATTACATAGATGTATGTAATCCCCTTTAAAACGACTTTTACCAATGGAAAGTTTTTTTTTGCTAGTAAATACCTTATTTTCTGCTTTATTTATCCTCTTCTCACTTCCGGGTCTGGTCGGCGATTACGTCATTCGGCGATTCGCAGTGTGTGCTGGGATGGCATGAAATCTCGCTTTATTACACAGGAGATGAGCTGCACTGCGTGCTCTGCCCCGCCTCCGCCCCGCCTCCTCTCAGTGAGCTGTATGTATGTAGTGTATTCAGGCCATGCTTCGCCCCACCTCCGCCCCGCCTCTCAGTGAGCTGTATGTATGTAGTGTATTCAGGCTGTGCTCCGCCCCGCCTCCTCTCAGTGAGCTGTATGTATGTAGTGTATTCAGGCTGTGCTCCGCCCCGCCTCCTCTCAGTGAGCTGTATGTATGTAATGTATTCAGGCCGTGCTCCGCCCCGCCTCCTCTCAGTGAGCTCAGTGAGGAAATAATGCTTTCAGTCCTCGCTCACTGAGAGGAGGTGGGGCGGAGCACGGCCTGAATACATTACATACATACAGCTCACTGAGAGGAGGCGGGGCGGAGCACGGCCTGAATACACTACATACATACAGCTCACTGCGAGGAGGCGGGGCAGAACACACAGTACAGCTCATCTCAGCTCATCTCCTGTGTAATACTGCGAGATTTCATGCCCTAAGATAAATCCCAGCACACACTGCGAATCGCCGAATGACGTAATCGCCGACTGGACCCGGAAGTGAAAAGAGGATAAATAAAGCAGAAAATCAGGTATTTACTAGCAAAAAAAAATAAATTTCCATTGGTAAAAGTCGTTTTAAAGGGGATTACATAGATCTAAAGTGATTAAATGGGTGGAACTCCACTTTAAGCTTTGACAAAAACCTGGAAGTTGATTGGTTTCTATGCAGAGCTGTACCAGATTTTGCATTCTTTGTTAGTAAATCAACCCCAATGCGTCCAGCTACGGGGGAGCACATGTTCTCCTGCCATGATACCAAGCTTTGGGTTAATGGCTATTTGCTAGGCCTGAGTAGTGTCATATGATAAAGCGACATCATGGATGCCTCTGAGTTCTAACATCAGCTGACGTGTTTTTTTGGTGGCATTTATGACAGAGGAAGGAGCAGTGAGTATAAAGCAGTCCAGACTTTACACGGACTCTGTTAATTTGCCCTCTCCCACTGCCAACGTCACCAAACAGCACTTTAATGCACAGCAATCATCCCCTGGTGTATCTTCAGAAACGCCAATGTCAATCACAGTGTAGTTCCATAGGGATCGGTGGGAGGAACTGCTGAGTGCAGCAGGGAGCACAGGAGAATTTCATGGAAGGTTTAATTTCTGAAGATAATTCAGTGGATAAATTGCCTGCTTTCGTGTGATATTCAGTGCCGCAAGCAGCGGGGGAAGCATTTACATATTTGCAGAAGATCTTGTATTTAAATTCAACCTCTGCTAAAATATATTTAAGCATTCTTGCAGGAGGAATGTAGATTTAATAACCAGTCTGGGTTCTAACCATTCATTTTTTTTTTTCATGTTTCCCTCAGTCACGGCCATTCAGTCCCCCTGTTCACTCCTCCTCCAGTCCACCTCCAATCGCTCCTCTAGCCCGAGCTGAGAGCACATCATCTATTTCCTCAGCCACGTCTCTGAGTGCAGCCACCACACCGACAGTTGGTAAATGGCACTTTTTATATTCCTGTTTTACATTGTTTTTTGTTTTTATGTTTGTGGCGTTCTGTGTACATTAACATACTCCTCCTAGTTTCATGTTGACATCACATTTACTTAATATTTGGTAGAATTAAAAGTGCAATCTCACATATGTCAAACGTAGTAACTTGAACTCACAATTACATATACATTGAAAAAGAAAGTGAGAACAGATTGGCCAATGTGATCTAATAACTGCTCCAATAGGCAATGTGTGCCTCAACACCAACTTATAGACCCCTGAAGTTATATTGGTCACCAATGCCAAACTTTTAGTCCATTTATACTGCTGTACATCCAAAAACATTTTCACATACCTTTCTGAGCACTTTTTTATATTTTTAAAAATTCATTATGGTGAGTTTTTTTATGTTTTAACTTAATGTGCAAAACCTATTAAAACACATCAAAATGTATTCTTAAAATGTGAAAACACTTGCCTTTTTGAATTGCAGCAGTGTGAGCAGACTCTAAGGCTCGGTTCACACTTGTGCGATGCTTGTTCCTGCATCGCATCCGCACCTCTGGCAGTTCACACTGCCATATGTGATACGCAGGGGGTGTCAATTAAAAGTTAACAACACCCCCAGTTTGATCGCATATCGCAGTGCGATCTGACAGTTTGCACAGAATCGGATTGCACAAGTGTGAACCACTGTGCTATCCGATTTTGATGCGGCTCAAAAAATGCCTCCTGTGCGTGTTTGGTGCGGATGCAGTGCAAATTCAGCCATACCAAGTGTATGGCTGAAATTTGCACCGCACATGAGATCGCATGTAATGAAGGAGCAGTGCGCTCCGAATTACATGCGATCTCCGCAGCTGCACTAGTGTGAACCGACTCTAAAGGTGCCCTTAGATGCTAGAGGGTGGAGTTTGACTCCCTCAGCAAAGTGCCAAAACACATCTGTTTAGCTGAGTCTTGGGGGTTGATTTAGTAAATGCCAATGGACTGTGCATTTTGGACATTTGCTCCAGAACTAGTAAATATGGGGAAACTCTGTCGACTTCCATCAACCAATCATGTGCAAGCTGTTTTTCTTTTTTCATTTTCCTTGGATAAGATTGGTTATTCTTTTGCAAAGTGAAGCTTCACCTCATTTACTAAGCTCTGGAGCAACTTGAGGGGCTATCAGGACAATATCCCCCCGGACATTATCCCCCGGACATTATCCCCAGGGCAATATCCCCCCGGAAAACATCCCCCTGGACATAATCCCCCCGGGACAACATCCCCCCCGGGACAACATCCCCCTGGGCAATATCCCCCCTGAAAACATCCCTCTGGACTTAGGGTTAGAGGGTTAGGGTTAGAGGGGGGATATTGTCTAGGGGGATATTGTCTAGGGGGATATTGTCTAGGGGGATATTGTCTAGGGGGATATTGTCTAGGGGGATATTGTCCGGGGGGATGTTTCTCGGGGATATTGTCTGGGGGGATATTGTCCTAGAATCCTTGAGGGGTGAAACTGCAGTTGCAAAGTGCACAGTCTATTTGCCTTTAGTAAAACCACCCCTTTGTGTTTATTCCAGTGTGGAATGAGGGTTGACAATTGACAGCTCAGTGTAAGATCAAAGACACCTGCCTGTGCCAGTTTATTATGAAGGAAATGGTAATGATTGGATGTGGTTTTACTATCCTGTTCAATCTGTATTTCTTCCAATAGCTACTATTTTTACTGGTGTGTTCTCGTGTCTTTGGCTACCTTAAAATAAGAATAAAGGACAATGTTTTTTTTTCCATTTTGGATAGTGTAAGAAGGTTTATAACCCCTGCCAGTTTTTTGCCATCTGTGTCCCATTGGGGATATTTCTCTTCACTTCCTGGCCCACAGCCAAAACAGGAAGCGAGTGGAAATCCCTCCAAAGTGAAGGAATCCTTGGTTGTCACCAAAACTAGTGTCCCCATTGGAAGATTTCCCCTCTATTCTTGTTCTGGGGACAACCCCAAATTTGGGGATTTTCTTTAACTTTCCATCTTGATGATAATTGCTATTATAATAAACAGGACAAATAGAGAGAGTGAATTCCCCTAAATAGGGCACAGACCGCAATAAAAACCTGATTGAGGTTCTAATCCCTCTCTAGCTAAAACTAAAAAAAAAAAAAAAAGTTTTGCCTTTTGGTTATAATTTGTCATTTACTAATCCTGTATGTTTATGCAAACCTAGGACACACTGCAACCTGTATAACAGAAACTGCACTACGAGGCTGTGCGCATTAATTAAATATGAAAAACAAACTTTGAAATCCCCTTTTAAATGATGACTAGTGCTGGTGTTGAGACTATAATTTAGATCTCTGCCGGCTAGCTGGTTGGAGCGAGGTCCAAGGCCAGGGGAGCAGCCTAGCTGTTGACCTGAAAGCCCTCCCCTTTCCGATGAAATCAGTCAATCTTTATGGCAGGGGAGGTTTAATGTGTGTTCTTTTTGCTAAAGAACATGGGCTCTGGTGGCAAAGGAGCAGGATTTCTTTTTACTTAGAGAAAGATCGTTAACTATTTAATATAATTTTATTAAAAGAAGATGTACGCTGAGATGTTAACAAAAAAAAATCATAAAGTGTATTCAGGGCCAAAACTCCTTTAGCAATGGAGTTGGTTAAAAGCCCGTTCGATTTTTTTCTTTTTTTTTTCTTTTACATTTGTGTCCTCGTTGGGGCCGCTCGCAACTATATCATAAACTTTAATAAAAACATCTTTCGGCCTTAGATACACTTTGTGTTTTTTGGTATGTTAACGATAATAATAAGCTGACTCAGGTAACTTTTCTTGAGAAAGAAGCACTATTTGCCTGGCTATCGTGGTAATACTTTGGCTTTTGAGTCCCTGGAACAAAGATGAAGCAATTTAGGATATTATTCTTAATGCTTGTCCTAGATCAGGGATTTAGAATGAATGTGGACCTGAACTCAAAGTTTTCTATTTTATAGGAAACCTTTAAATTTAACGCTCAATTCCATGTATGGATATTATAGCATAGTTACATTTCACTAGCTTGGACCAATGCAAGTATTCATTTACCCTGTAGAAACTTAGTCACTGTAAAAATAGCCTTTGCTACTAGTGATTGATGCTATCTTTTGGGCTCCATGCCAAGCAGCTGCATTGTGACCATGGGGACAGGCTCCTTTTACATAACGCCTGGCATTTTACTCCATAAATGCAAGGTGTTCTCTGATTGGACTAGGTGGAGTTTGTGACGTCCCTGCCCTGCCTCTCCACCTCATTCCGAGAACACCTTCCACAGGGATCACACAGGTATGGCATTTGCATGCTTGCTTTGTCCAAGAAAACCTCGCTATAAAATCTATAACTCTAAATCAATGGTACCCTGAAAATCTTTCTTTCTTTTTCTGTAGGCTCTCTATATCTATAGTGTGAGATCATCCAAGGCAGGGTCTCCAATCTTTCTAAACAAAGGGCCATTTTAATGTCGTTCACACCTTAGGGTGGCCAGACTGTAGCTAGTGGGAGTAGAAAATGTCCTGGCGTCAGTGGGAGGAATAGGGACCCATGTTTAGAATTGGGGAAGGAGTAGTGTCCCATCATTGGTATCAGTGGGAGGAATAGGAACCCATGTTTAGAATTAGGGGAGTAGTGGTGTCTCATCATTGGTATCAGTGGGAGGAATAGGGACCCATGTTTAGAATAAGGTGAGTATTAGTGTCCCATCATTGGTATCAGTGGGAGGAATAGGGATCCGTGTTTAGAATTGGGGGAGTAGTGGTGTCCCATCAGGAATAGGGACCCATGTTTAGAATTAGGGAAGGAGTAGTGTCCCATTATTGGTATCAGTGGGAGGAATAGGGACCCATGTTTAGAATTAGGGGAGTAGTGGTGTCTCATCATTGGTATCAGTGGGAGGAATAGGGACCCATGTTTAGAATTAGGGGAGTAGTGGTGTCTCATCATTGGTATCAGTGGGAGGAATAGGGACGCCTGTTTAGAATTAGGGGAGGATTAGTGTCCCATCATTGGTATCAGTGGGAGGAATAGGGACCCATGTTTAGAATTAGGGGAGGATTAGTGTCCCATCATTGGTATCAGTGGGAGGAATAGGGACCCATGTTTAGAATTAGGGGAGGATTAGTGTCCCATCATTGGTATCAGTGGGAGGAATAGGGATCCGTGTTTAGAATTGGGGGAGTAGTGGTGTCTCATCATTGGTATCAGTGGGAGGAATAGGGACCCATGTTTAGAATTGCGGGAGGAGTAGTGTCTCATCATTGGTATCAGTGGGAGGAATAGGGACCCATGTTTAGAATTAGGGGAGTGGTGGTGTCTCATCATTGGTATCAGTGGGAGGAATAGGGACCCATGTTTAGAATTAGGGGAGAAGTGGTGTCTCATCATTGGTATCAGTGGGAGGAATAGGGATCCATGTTTAGAATTAGGGGAGGATTAGTGTCTCATCATTGGTATCAGTGGGAGGAATAGGGACCCATGTTTAGAATTAGGGGAGGAGTAGTGTCCCATCATTGGTTTCAGTGGGAGGAATAGGGACACATGTTTAGAATTGGGGGAGTAGTAGTGTCCCATCATTGGTATCAGTGGGAGGAATAGGTATCCGTGTTTAGAATTGGGGAGTAGTGGTGACCCATCATTGATATCATTGGAAGGAATAGTGCCCCAAGGGCCACTGATCTAAGGCCATACGTGGTTCCAATCTCAGTTGGTTCAGCAAGGCATGGCAAGTCAATAATAATAGGGCAAAGAGTGGCTGCAGAAAGCCTATAGGTAATACTGGTTGCAAGTCTTGTGCACTATGCTTGACTTTTTTTGACACCGCTTTGACAGTACAGGTCCTCTTCAAAGCCAAAGGATCAGCATGGTAGGCTGGCAAGGAATCTGATAGAGAGATTAGCAGTGGCAGTCTCTCTCAGTGCAGGTTTCCTTTAGGGTTAAACGTGAAAATGCAATCTTTTTTTAACTAGGCATTGCAAAGTGTTACGAAGATGTTGAAAGTGCGTCTACCAATCAGGTTTTCGGAGTATAGAAAAAAAGGCTTCTGATTGGTTGCTTTGTGTTGCTTCAATTTGCATGTTGCTGTTTTCATTGTTAAAAGCCTTGCGTTGTTTACACTCGCAGCTCTAAACTGCAGATCTGACACTTGACATTAATACCATGCCAGTATGCCGCTTTTGTCTCTGCTTCCACTTATGCTTTGTAATGACCCTGTACTTATGTTGTGTTTTTATTCTTTGTGATTTATTCTATTGCATGCTGGGCAGTATGTTTTGCTTAACGTGAACCTTGTGTAAAGACCTAACATTCTAACAGAATATTCTGCTTTGCTTACTATGGCATTTTAAACTAACTGACACGCATTAAAAAAGGTATGTTTTGTGTAAACAGCTAGCTTGATCAATTTTAGCAATCCAAGAATGCCGAAATGTTAAGAACATTAATCCTACAACCGAAAACTATTAGAAAAAAAAATTCTACTGTCTTACATGCCAACTAGTTTGTAATTCTGTTCAGCCAGTAAAGCACCCCTGCAAGCCAGTTTAGGGACCTCATTTTTTACACTGCATATGAGTACTACAGTTCGGTCACTTACCTGCCCCAGATTGATTGGACAGCGAATAAACATATGACACTGATGAGGCACTCTTCCATTAGAAGTCTTCTAGGGTTATAGCACAGTGCAGTAGAGCTTGCTTTGCCTACAGAGTGACATGAAATGCTGCCTCTTTTTCTCTGTCTGGGGTCCTGCTGTACAGAGCATTGCATTACCAATATCAAGACATATTAAGGTATTATACAAATACACCTAGACATTCTTTAATAATAAAATGGTAAAGATTGGTGTGGTGCTTTAAATTCTCAATTAAATACTGTCAGCAAGAAGGATTATAATATGAATGCCCTTGAAGTGCAACCCGAGTTGCACTTTAGGCCCCATTCACACTTGTACGACTCCAAAGTTGTACCGTCTTTGGAGTGCAACTTTGGTGCAACCTTGATGCAACATTGGATAGGGGCAACTTTGATACGACTTTGGCTTTGACCAGTGATAATGGACAACTGTTGCATTATATAACCTTCAGCTACGACATAAAAATGTCGGACCAAAGTAGTGCATAAACTACTTTGAAGTCGCTGCAAGTTTAAGTCGCACATATATGAATGGTTATCATTGGGAAACATGGGAAATGACTTTCCAAAGTGGCATGACAAGTTGCACAAGTGTAAATGGAGCCTTAAGAGCATTCATTTAATTTAAAGATTATAATCCTTCTTGCTGACAGTATTGAATTGGGAATTTTGAGGGTCACACCAATCTTTACAATTTGATTTTAGATTACTATACCCCTTTATTGGGGGAGCAATCCCAATGCAGGCAGCCAAAGAAACTCCTTTTTAATTTATCAATAGCGCAGGGTTTAATATATATATATATTTCTTTATCATACATCACAGGACGCAGAGCAGCCATACTAATAATTACTATCTGGGTTATACGCCACCTATAGGTGAATAAACACTGGCATCCAAAAGACAGGAAGTCCCCCTCAATATAACCCCTCCCATACAGGAAGTACCTCAGTTTTTTTGCCAGTGTCAGAGGTGATGGTGGTTGGAGAAGTTCTCCATATTTTTAAAGAAGAAAAAAAGATTATGCTACAGTCCCAGTTAAGATCTCTGGGTCCAAGGGGAATGGCAATCAGATCCATCTTAAAGTGGAAGACTAAAAGGAAGCCTCGGTAAAGGGAAACGAGATTTTGCCTGTAATGCGACCCTCTTGGGCGCTTGACCCTGGGATCCGGACCCTTGGTAAGACTAACTCCAAACGCGTTCCGGCAGGGTGCCCTACAAGTCTAAGGGAGTGGCCCCAAAAATTAGGTCGACCCGGTCCTTGAAGGTCAACATGTGACCGAACCCGCTGTGATGGGTAAAGATTGGATTCCAGTTATAGGCAGAATCCTGCGGCAGGAATGGTAAGTTCGCTTTAATTATGATGCACTGTTACCTTCTAATTTAACAGATAATGGGTGCCATGTTTTATGTCTCCACTAGAGGCAGTATGTGTATTCAGCTGTGGCCTGCGTACTTTGGATGCCTTACATTTTTCTGCTCTCAAGCCCCCTGATGCTTGGCAGGCAGCAGGACTTTATACATTCCGTCTGTGCATCCGCTTACTCTCTGTGGCTCAGGTTCAAGGAGCACCTTTGTTGGCCATCCCTGGGGCAGGAGATCGCGCACAAGTTCAGCTTATTTACATACACGTGGACCTGGGAGGGGGGCTTGTCCGTGACGTGTTGGCGTGCACATGGCATACAGATGTAGCACGCCACACATGTGCAGTAGGGGCCGGAGACGGTGTGGCATTTTAGGAGTGTTCCCGGCGGCGTGAGCTTCTGTCAGAAGCTGGATGGGACACAGCTGCAGCTGGGTGCGTGAGTCACTATGGGTGGATGTTTACAGTCACTGACTGGTTCTGTTACTTTGGGATAACTGTGCTGTGTGTGATAAGCTGTTAAAGCTTGGCACAAGCTTTGAGTACACTAAAGTAAGTACTTCAAGTTTTCTTGTCTGGAGCAATGTCCTCCCAGACGAGGAGTAGTGGAGGCACAGCGGGAAGGGACACAAGTGTGCTGCCGTCAGCATTGGAAGATCCTAGCCATGCATCCTCTGTGTTTAACCTCCCCTGAGAGGCCAGAGGCAACTGGCCAATCTAAGCCATTACGGTTGTCAGGCATAGTAGCCATATCTAGTGCTTCTGTCTCAGCCTACGTCACTAAGGACGATTTGGCATCAGCTTTAGCCGGCCTTGAGGGAAAAATTGTTGGCATGATTGCTTCAGTGTCACAAGGAGGGAGGAAACGTGATGGATCCCCCTCACCTGAGCATCCTCCTCCCTCCCCTTCTGTTTTAGTTCAGGATTGGGCAGAGAATGTGGAAAAAGGAGCTGTAAATGGCTTAGAAGAAGGCCAAGTAGAGGATTCCACTTCTGGGGAGTCAGGGTCTGAGGAGCCATTCTCTGCCTCTCAATCCCAGAGATTAATTCAGTCTCTTACTGAAATGGTCCAGTCTGTATTTAAATTACCTCCTTTAGAGATTTCTGAAGTCTCTTTTTTATCTTATTAGGCTCGTTACGCCCTCTCAGGCTTTTCCCTTACATCCGCTTTTAGAGCAGATAGTATACGCTGATTGGAATCATCCTGTTAGGATTTTTATTCCTCCCAAAAAGTTTTCTATGTTGTATCCTATGGAGGAAAAATTCACGGGAAAATGAAGTATGCCTACAGTGGATGCTGCTATTTCTTCTGTAAACAGACATTTAACCTGTCCTGTTGCTAATTCCCAGGTTTTTAAAGATCCAGCTGATGAGAAATTGGAATCTTTACTAAAAGCTTCCTTTGTTATTGCAGGGTCTGCAATACAACCGGCAGTGGTGGCTATAGGAGTTTGTCACTCTTTGAAAGACTGTATTAAACAGGTGTCTAGGAGTGTCCCTTCTCAGGGATAGTCTGCATAAAATTTTGCAGATTTACCTCAGGCTTTGTGTTTTGCAGTAGATGCTCTTAAGGATTCCATACAGCAAATGTCATGGTTTGCTCTTCGGTCAGTTCAAATGGACAGAATCCTGTGGATAAAAACTTGGTTAGCAGAATTACCGTGTAAAAAAATTGCTAGCTGGCTTTCCCTTTCGTAGGGAGTGCCTATTTGGTGACGATCTGCACAGATCTATCCAAAAGATTTTGGGGGGGGGGGGGGGGAGTGCGCTTCTACCCCTTCAGAAGAGAAGTAAACGTCCTTTTAGGGTGTCTAACACTCAGATTCCCAGTACTTCTAATCCCAGGCAGTTTTGACAGTCTCAGCCGTCTGTATCTAGAGCCAAGCCTTCAGGTTGAGGGCAGAAGAAACCATGGGCCCAGAGGCCTACCAAGCATATCGCTAAATCTACCTTGTGAAGGAACGCCCCCACTCAGGTGGGGGGAAGGCTGCTGCAGTTCTCAGAGGCCTGAGTGGAAATGATTTAGCACAACTGGGTTATTTCCACAGTCTCAAAGGGGTACAAACTAGAATTTCAGGTTTTTCCTCATCCTCGGTTTGTAAGGTTAAACATACCTGCAGATCCTTCTTTCTGGCTCTGGACCATCTGAGGTCTCAAGCAGGGATTACAGAAGTTCCAGGCAATGTGAAATTCAGGGGTTTTTACTCAAACCTTTTTGTAGTCCCCAAGCAAAACGGAGATGCGAGACCTATTCTGGATCTCAAAGCCCTGAACCAGTTTTTAAACATTCAAACATTCCGAATGGAGTCAATTCGCTCAATCATGGCCTCTCTGCAAGGAGGAGAATGTCTAGTATCAGGAGACATCCAGGATGCTTGCCTTCACGTGCCATTTTTTTCAGGCCGAAGAAAGAAAGGTTTTTGCGCTTTGTGGTGGAAGACCGTCATTTTCAGTTCGTGGCCTTGCCCTTCAGGCTAGCCACAGCTCCAGGTGTGTTCACAAAAACCCTAGCTCCAGTATTGGCTATTCTAAGGTCTCAAGGGATAGCAGTGGTAAGATACCTGGATGATCTATTACTTATAGACCGGTCTGCTTCTACTTTAAACCAGAATGTGTTCCGGGCAGTTGAGTTCTTAGAAAGTCTGGGTTGGATTCTGAATCAGCGTTGCAGCCAGTCTTGAATCTAGAGTATCTGGGTTTCCTTGTGGACACAGTACAGGCAAAGGTGTTTTTGCCACCAAGAAAGGTCATAGCCCTGAAGGATCTGGTTAGGATCTTAAGAGGGAGAAAGTATCCTTCTGTGTACGTCTTTGTATGAGGTTGCTAGGGAAGAGGGTGTCCTCATTCGAAGCACTTCCTTATGCCCAATTCCCTGCCAGACCTTTACAGAACAACATTCATTTTGAGGGAGCGGGGTATATCTAGTCCTGCAGTCTCTACCGTGATAAACGCTAGGAAACTAGTCTAGGGGCATTTATTACAGAGTCTGGAAGTCTTACATTTCTTGGTGTGAGACCAGGAAGTTGCATCCCCGTAAATGTATCATCGGGGAAATTCTAGCCTTCTTGCAAGTAGGGGTAGATATGAAGCTAGCCTTAGGCACTATTAAAGGTCAAATTTCAGCCTTGTCAGTCTTTTTTTAAAGACTGATTGCTTTGCATTCCTTTGTCTGAGCCTTTACATAAGGGGGGCTACATATGCTTCCGCCAGTTAGGCCACCGTTGTGCCCTTGGGATTTAAATTTGGTCCTGGCTGTTCTACGGAAACAGCCTTTTGAGCCATTCGGCATATTCCTCTTGCTTTTGACCAGAAAGTTAGTCTTTTTGGTTGCAGTTACCTTTAGCTCGAAGAGTGTCAGAGTTAGCGGCTCTTTCTTGTAAGGAGCCATTTTTGATCTTGCATCAAGATAGGGTGATTCTACGTCCACACCCAGGGTTTTTGCCCAAGGTGGTGTCCACTTTTCATTTGAATCGGGACATTATACTGCCTTCCTTTTTCCAAATCCTCAAACAGCAGAGGAAAAGTTGTTACATTCTCTCGATGTACGTGCATTTAAGGTCTATTTGAAGATGTCGGCTCAGATTCGGAAGACCGACCTTTTGTTTGTGCTGCCAGAAGGGCCCAGGAAAGAGCAGGCAGCATCTAGGTCTACAGTTTCTCAGTGGATTCGCCAGATCATTATCCAGGCGTATGGTTTAAAGGGAAAGGTTTCCACCTTTTCCAGTAAAAGGCACACTCTACCAGAAGAGTAGGTGCTTCTTGGGCAGTTTGCAATCTAGCTTCTATGGCTCCGATTTGCACGGCTGCTACTTGGTCTGCAGTACATACATTGACTAGATTCTATCAGGTGGATGTTAGGACTCGGGAGGATTCTGCATTTGGCCGCAGTGTGCTGCAGGCAGCTATGTAGCTCTTTTCGGTCGGGTGGCGTTTTTTTTTCGTATTTAGTGTCCCCTCCCCTCAAGTGCATTGCTTTTGGACGTCCCAGATCTTAACTATTATGGCTGCTCTGTGTCCCGTGATGTACGATAAAGAAAATTGGATTTTACCTACAGTTTACCTGTAAAATCCTTTTCTTGGAGTACATCACGGGACACAGAGGTTCCTTCCCTCTTGTCTGGGATGTTTATTGCTTGCTACAAAACTGAGGTACTTCCTGTATGGGAGGGGTTATATAGAGGGGGGACTTCCTGTATTTTTGGTTGCCAGTCTCCATTCACCTATAGGTGGTGTATAACCCAGATAGTGATTATTATGGCTGCTCTGTGTCTTGTGATGTACTCCAAGAAAAGGATTTTACAGGTAAGCTGTAGAAAAAAAAAAAAATTTTGTGATCATTTTAATAATCGTAATTGTATTGCATAGAGGTCTGATATATGTTTACAGTTCTACTTTAACCACTTAAGGACCACCCCACGTACATTTACTGCAGCAGGGCGGCCCTTTGGTGCAAAATCCTAAACCTGTATGTGATTTTGTAGAAAGGCCCTAGGGGCGGGCGCCGCCAGGACCGCGCTCCTGCTTTGATTGGACACAGCGGAAGCCGATTAGTGGGTCCGGCGGCCCCGATCATTCAGGAGAATGACTGAACGGCTATGTACCACCTGTCAGACAGAAAGAGATCTTGTGTTCCTACTAATCAGGAACACAGATTTCTCTTCCTGCAGTCAGTCGATCCCCCACAGTTAGAAAGCACTCCCTAGGAGCACACTTAACCCTTTGTCCACCCCTGATGATAACCCCATTCCCTGTCAGTGTCATATATCCAGTAACCGTGCAAAGTTTTAGCACTGATCACTGTATTGGTGTCACTGGCCCCCAGAAAGTGTCATTTAGTGTCAGATTTGTCCGCCGCCATGTCGCAGTCCTGCTAAAAACCGCTGATCGCCGCCTTTACTAATAAAAGCAATTAAAAAAAAAAGTCTATAAATCTATCTCATAGTTTGTAGACGCTATAACTTTTGCACAAACCAATCAATTTGGGATATTTGGGATTTATTTTTACCAAAAATATGTAGCAGAATACAAATTGGCCTAAATTGATTAAGAAATGTGATTTTTTTTTTTTTTTTATTGGATATGTTTTATAGCAGATAGTAAAAGAAATGTACTTTTTTTTTTTTTGTCAGGGTTTATATATATATATATATATATCACAAAAAATAAAAAGGTGATCAAATACCACCAATAGAGAGCACTATATTTGGGGGAAAAAGGGACATCAATTTTATTTAGGTACAACGCCGCACTACCGCGCAATTGTCAGTTAAATCAACGCAGTGCCGTATCGCAAAAAATGGCCTTGTCATTAAGGGGGTAATACCTTGTGGAGCTGAAGTGGTTAAAACTGCACTCTCTCCAACTAAAAAAGGTAAAAAAAAAAAAAAAAAAACCTGCAATAGAAGCTTAATGATACTTGCCAGTCCTGTGGGCAATGCCTCCTGTCTTCATTTTCAGCATCTGAAACGCTTCCAGGTGTGTTGAATACCTTTTTCCCCATGGTACCATCCACTAACTACTGTCATTGCAGGACACAGTAGTGATATAGCAGATAGGATCATAACATATGGAGAGGTACTGTACCAGGCATCCAACACAACTGGAAGTGTCAGATTCTGAAGGTTCTCTTGGGGGTCGCAGCTCTTTAAGGGCTCTTTCACACCGTTCAGATCCACCTGTCAGTTTTTTTTTTTTTTTTGCGGATCTGAACTGATTTTTCTCTTACATTGTTGCAGATAAGCTTCCATAAAGGGATAAACACAACCTGAAGCTTTCACAATGCTAAAACTACCAAAATATCTTTTAAAAAAGTTCCCAAGTCCAGTCTTTTAGTGAAAAACGAATTTACAGTTACAAGGTAAATCCCTATGGGGCGTCGGATGTCAACGTAGACATGTGCGCTGACATCCGATCCATCAAATCTGGACGGATGGAAACCCTATTTTCCATTTGTCCAGCGGATCGGATGAGAACGGACCGACGGTCCGTTCCCATCCGATTCCCCCATAGAGATGCATGGGGAACTGACAGCTGTGTCTCCTCACACAGCGCGGATAACTGCTGTCATTCTCCTCCTCAGCGGGGGATCGGCGGATCGATTCCCCCGCTGAGATAAACAGTCTGTCCGACGGACGGAGTGTGTGAAAGGGGCCTAAAGCTTAAATTTAGATGGGGAAGGACAAGATGGAGTTTGTGACACCACTGTCCCACCCCACCTCTCCACGTCCTCAAATCAGAGAATGTTTTGCATGCATTTTGGAATTGCAAAGTGCTCCCTAAATGGTTCCCATGCCAAACGAGCATCCTCCTGGGTTCACAATGCAGCAGGGCAGCCGCTTAGCATGGGACCCTAAAGCTAGTGGAGATCACTGGAGTAGCGATGACTATTGCAGTGATTTCCAGCTTCCACAGGGATCCTGCAAGTATTGAGCATACATACTACATTTGCCAAAGCTGAACCAATGTGATAAAAAAAAAAAATGCCCTACCTAAACTTCAGCTTTAGGAAAGCAGAGAGAAAAGTCACCAACTGCCACACTTTTAAAGAGACCCTGTCTCTAACTTTAAAATTGCAGGTAAAAGCAAAAAAGAATCAAATATTTTAAATGTAGCGTTTTTCCTTTTCATAAATTATTGTTTTAACCTGCAATCAACTTGCTAGAAATTTGACTATCCAAGGAACAGGCAATACCATAGCACAGCCCCCAGCTCTCCTCGCACATCATAGCCCTCTTTTCTTTTTGGAGTATCTAATTGCGGCCTGTCCTGGCCCAGCTACTCTGCCACTCCCCTCACCTACCTACATTAACTTTTATGTAGCTACTGGAGGAGGAGTGAAGAGGAATACTATAGAGCAGCCTTTCTCAAACTTTTCAACACAGAGGAACCCTTAAAGCCCCTTTCACACGGGCGCACCGCCCGACGGAGTCCGTTCTGCTCAGCGGAGGATCAATCCGCCAATCCCCACTGAGCAGGCAGATGACCGCTCCGTCTCCGCTCTGTGTGCAGAGACTGAGCTGTCAGATCCCCGCTGTCCTCTATGGGGAGATCGGATAAGAACAGACCGCCTGTCCGTTCTCATCCCATCCGATCCTCCAGACGGATGGAAAATAGGGTTTCCCTGCGTCCGGATTTCACGGATCGGATAGCAGCGGTTGTCAGCGGAGATGTCTCCTCTGACACCCACTGCCCCATAGGGATGCATGGAGCATCCGATCTGGTCAGCCTGAAAAACTGATAGGCGGATCGGATCGCCCGTGTGAAAGGGGCCTAAAATAACTTTCTGGTCTCAGGGAACCCCTGCTAAAAATTACTATGGGGGGTTATTTACTAAAACTGGAAAGTGCAAAATCTAGTGCAGCTCTGCACAGAAACCAATCGGCATCCAGGTTTTATTGCCAAAGCTTAATTGAACAAGCTGACGTAAGAAGCTGATTGGCTACCATGCACAGCTGCTCCAGATTCCGAATGCACTATTTTTATTAATTCTTCCCCTGTATCTACAAATCAGGATACATTAGTGTGATGGTCAGTGGGAAGAATGCTTTAAAAATACTTGTGGTCAATGGAAAGAATTACCCCCTTACAAATAGCTAAAAAGACCAATTTTGTCAGTAATTTTATCTTAGAGGCAGACATTGCCCATTGCTGAATGATCCCCTAGCGACCTCTGGGGAAACCCTGCTATAGAGTGTCACTTGTGTCTGCTGGGGCTGCTGATATCACATCCAAGATGGCAGCAACCAGTATCAGTCTAACACTTTTGGATGTCTACACAAGAGAGGCTTTTATAGGTTATATTTTGCATAAAATACTATAAATAAACATATAATCTAATAGGAATATTATTCCTAAAATAGTCGGGTAGGTCTTTTTAGGTATTAAAAAAATATAGAAGAATCTGCGCTCGGACAGCTAAACACAATATAGGATCAAATGAAAAAACACATAGGCACATATGAGCGAAGGCAGCCAACTAAATAGTGGATTACAAACTAAGTAGGCATATGAAAGGATTGTAGTAGCGCCAAACACTGAATGATAAAATATCAATGAGAATCAATAAAATATCAATATAAGGTGTCCATAGAAAGTCCCAAAAGTCCAACAGATGGAGGAATAGTGAAGACAAAGTCCCAACTTCCGATTGTGCAGATGATAAAGAGCCAACACCCAAACGTGTTATATACACCAACTGCTTACCAGATGACAAGGGCGGTGGATACAGGGCGGTGAAACAAGCTCAGAGTATACCATCAGACAAGGAATAGTTCAAATCTTGTAGACACATCAACTCCAATATACCTCGATGAAAAAGGCAGGACGGTAAAGGTGGCGTGCTGCTCGTTTCCAGGTCGCCTGACGCGTGTCGTAAAAGTAGTGACATCATCAGAGGCGGACCTGGCTCAAACGGCAGCACGCATATAAAGAGCTAAACCGGAAATGACAAAAGCGGAAACTAGCCGCCGGTGCGTTCCACTCGATCGTACCGCGGAACCGGAAGTGACGCAAGCGGAACAACCCGACCGTGCGTCCCATCGGGTCCTACACAACAACCGGATATACTACAATGGGGAAAAAAAAGGGGCCTGGGTAAACCACAGGAGGCCGGAAGCTGATGCTAATCGGCCACCGCTCCACCAGCAAAAAATGCTGGAACTCCGGTGATCACCATAAATCAGCCTATAAATCCAAAAAAAAACAAAGATCGAGTGGAATACACTTTTCTCTGTCGCTCATTGACAGACGCAGTCCTCTTGATTAATATCAAATTGGGTTATACTGCCCTCTACAGGAGTAGGACACTAGGCAGAAGGAAAACGTTTTGGCCACACCTTAGGGGCAGTCCCAGAGGGTATATCCTCTCTCTCCCTGCTACAGGATGTCAGTTTTTTTCTGTCTAGTCAGGAGTAAGGACCTAAGTTCCTTGCTGGGATCTTTGGTCCTGGCAAGATTTTTTAGAAAAATTTTTTTTTTAGGCAGCTTTTTTTCTCCAGTTGTTCCTGTGAAATCTTCAAGGAAGTATGCTGAAACTGGGCGACGGGCTGGATGTTGAGATCCAGTGGTCACCCCAGTCAGCCTACGAGCGCATGCAGGCCCTAGCTCCGCGCTGGGTCGGCCGCGACATAGTCCCACTGGACGGGGACTGACCCTGCGAGTTAAACGTCTCGCCGGGGCGCCGATGACCAGTTGGAAACTGAGTCACGGCGTCCGTATTGGTCGACAGCCCCCCCACCTCGGTGGAGAGGGGTTCTGTCAGGAGTTGGCACCCGCCTGTTCTGGTATGGTGAGTAAAATGTTCCCCCTCTCCCCCTGACGGGTTTTTGGGTGGACGCGGGCCCCTCCCTGGAATAATCGGACCCTCATGATCCCGGATCCCCCCTCTATCCTATAACAGGTGTCACAGATCCCCCTCTTGAGGGTGATTTAGTGAATAAGAACCAGGAGGCTTGGTTTTGGAGCTAACTATCGGAAGTCACTGTATGAGGGGCACTGTAAAGGGACCATGACTGAAGTCAGTGGCTGGCATTACTGTTACGATGGCCATGTAAGAGGGTGATAGCATCTTACCTCATACATAAGGTTGCAATATAGGCCGATGCCTGTGCCTGGACTACCGCCATCCGCAGGCCGTTCCACAGGGGCCGCCGCCATCCTCCCGCAGGTCGCGCGGGGCCGCCATCTTGGCGTAGCCTCGTGTCTCCAGCATCTGGGCGGCCATTTTGGAGATGACCAGCTACCTCGAGGAGTAGCATGGGAGGCACTGGAAGGCGTGTAAAGGGGCGGAGCCGCCTCCTTTACCCGGGAAAACGATCCAAAAGACTTCCTGTCTGTAAGAGACAGCGCTGAGAGCAGGTTGATAGAAACTTCTGTGCATCAGGTGGTGAGCCTTGGGGTCTCTCTCTTTCTCTGTGGGGTCCAAAGCAGGTAACACTGAGGGGCGCTGTTGCGCGGGGGGATTACAAAAAAAAAAAAAAAAGTTTTTTTCTTTGCAATTATTTTTTGTTTGGCAAGTGTCTTGGATTAATCATGGACCCTGCCACACATGTATCCCCACCTGATCCCCTCGAGGTGGCCGCAGGACCCTCCAGTGCCCCACTTATGATTGATGCATTATCAGCAGTTTTGGAGTCTTTGGTATCCCGGGTGGAGGTGGCCTGTCAGGGACGGGGGGCAAGAAAGCCACCCCCCGCCTACCCCTATTTCCTCTGACACTTCAGATACGGATTCTGAGCTTGTCACTGCAGCTGCAGGTCCCTCTTCTGGGGCTGCTGTCTCGGGTACGGTCTCCTCAGACAGTGAGGAGGACGTTTCTGCCTCTGCCATAGCACAAGAAGAAGCGTTGGTGGACGCACTAGTTGTGTCTGTCCGGGAAACCTTAAGTCTTGAGGTTACACCAGCAGAGGTAGCTGATACTGAAATTCCTTTTGGTACTAGCAAGCCTACCAAAATGGCGAAGGTTTTTCCCTTGCCCAAATGTTTTGGTAATCTAATTAAAGAAGAATGGGGTCGTCCGAAACGAACCCCTGCTATTTCCAAACGCATTGCTAGGCGCTATCCGTTTGAGGAATCCCTCCTTAAAAAATGGACGGTACCACCAGTGGTGGACTCACCGATTTCCAGACTAAATAAAGCCACTGTTATCCCGTTGGAGGACGCTCTGTCCTTTAGGGATCCGGTGGATCGAAAAGTGGAAGCAGAATCCCGCTCCATTTTTTCCCTGATAGGGTCAACATTTAGGCCAGTGGTTGCCATTGGTTTAGTTTCACAAACATTGACAGAATGGACCAAATTGTTACGCCGTGACATAAAGGGGAGAAGTATCCCCCCGGCAGTATCAGATTTGTTGGAGCAGATTATACAAGGGCTACAGTTCATCTGTGACGCCGCCCTGGACGCCACTCCCTTGCTAGGGCGTGCATCTGTTTCAGCAGTGGTCCTCAGACGTGTATTGTGGTTAAAGTGCTGGTCGGCGGATTAGGGTTCCAAAAAACCTTTGGCTAATCTTCCTTTTCAGGGGGATCGCCTGTTTGGGGCCACCTTGGATGAGATTATAAAGGATCTCACTGGGGGCAAGAGCACTTTTTTGCCACAGACTGCTAAGGGTAAAGAACCTCGTAACAGACGAGGACCTTCCTTTTCCGCTCATAAAAAGTTTGTTCGTTCCGCTGGGGCGGGCGATAAGGCGAAGCCCTCCAAAGCCCCTTCAGGGGGTTTCAAAGGGCGCTGGTCTGGTAAACAAAAGTCTGGCTCAGCCAAACCTGAAGATAAGACCAATACAGCCTGAAGGTGCGCCCCCACCCATCTCTGGGGTGGGGGGACGTCTTCACCGGTTTCCGGATCTATGGCTTTCCAGAATCCAGGACAAAGGGGTTCGCGAGGTCATACGGTCGGGATACAAGATTGAGTTTCGATCACTTCTACCGGTGCGATTCTTCCCTTCCAACATTCGACTATCCCCGGATCACTTAAGAGCTTTGCGGGGGGGCAGTAATGGACTTGATGCAACAGGGAGCAGTAATTCCCGTTCCTTGAGCAGAACGTTTTCAGGGGTTCTATTCGAACCTATTCACAATACCCAGAGAGGAGGGCAAGGCGCGTCTAATTCTGGACTTAAAAGCACTCAATCATTTTGTCCGGGTACAAGAATTCAAGATGGAGTCCATCTGAACAGATCTGGGCCTAACTTTGGAGACATCCTTGGCAAGGGTGTGTCTCCTTACGGAGAAGCTCCGGAAGATTCAGTGAACGATTTGGATGTTACTGTCCGTCAACTGGCCTTCCCTTCGGATAAGGATCCTGGGACTGATGGTGGCCTTCTTAGAGGCAGTACCGTGTGCCCAGTCTCATACCCGAATTCTCCAAAAGGAGATTCTTTTCAAATGGAATCGGAATCCCGATTCTCTGGACAATCGGATCCGGTTGAGCGAGCGGACCAGGGAGTCTCTGGTCTGTTGGCTTCGGTCTCCGATGCTCAGCCAGGGGAAGTCATTTCTGCCGATAGGATCCAGGTTACCGATAAATGTATTGGAACTGAGAGCGATCAGACTCTGTCGGATTTACTGGACCGAGCAGCTTCAGGGCAGCCCGGTTTGGATCCAGTCGGACAAGGCCACGGCCGTGGCTTATGTCAATCACCAAGGGGGCACCAAGAGTGCCCTGGCGGCCATAGTAGTGGCCAGCATTCTTCATTGGGCGGAACGGTTTGTTCTGGCTCTCTCCGCGGTATTCACTCCGGGGGTGGAAAATCGGCAGGCAGATTATCTCAGCCGTCAGATTCTGGATCAAGGGGTATGGCCTCTTCATCCAGAGGTATTTCACCAGCTGTGCCTTCATTGGGGCACCCCGGAGGTGGATCTGTTGGCAGCTCGGCTCAACAGGAAGGTGCGGAGGTTTGTAGCCCGCTTCCGAGATCCTCGAGCGGACGCAGCAGACGCGCTGGTCGCCCTGTAGGGACAGTATCAGCTACTGTATGTCTTCCCTCCTCTCAAGTTGCTGCCGAAATTTCTTCGCAGGATAGAGGTGGAGGGAATTCCAGTTATCCTGGTAGCTCCGGACTGGCCTCGTCGTCCCGGGTACGCCGACTTGATCAGGCTGGTCGCGGACGCTCCTTGGAGACTTCCTCTCAGGGAGGATCTGCGGTCTCAGGGACCGATCTTCCATCTTGCTTTACAATCGCTGACTTTAACGGCCTGGCTATTGAGACTCAGGTGCTGAAGGACAAGGGATTGTCAACTTCAGTTATTCCTACTTTAATTAAAGCAAGGAAAGCGACTTCCAGAAAAGTCTATCATCGCACATAGAGGTCTTATATTGCGTGGTGCGAATCCCTTGGATTTCCTCCACGTGCCTATTCGGTGACCCGAATCTTGGCTTTTCTGCAACAGGGGGTTGAGCAGAAGCTGGCCTTGAGTACTGTCAAGGGTCAGGTTTCAGCGTTAGCAATTTTCTTTCAGAAACCTTTGGCTACCCATTCCTGGGTGCGGAATTTCATCCAGGGGGTGCGGCACTTGGCTCCGCCAGTGCGCGCGCCCTTACCGCCCTGGGATCTTAATTTGGTGTTGTCGGTTCTTCAGGAACCTCCCTTTGAAAATATCAGGGAGATTCCCTTGCTTACGTTATCCCAGAAGGTGGCCTTCTTGGTGGCCATTACTTCTGCACGCAGGGTGTCTGAACTGGCCGCATTATCTTGTCGTTCCCCATATCTGGTGGTTCATAGGGATAAGGTGGTTCTTCGTCCGAATCCATTCTTCCTTCCTAAAGTGGTTTCAGGGTTTCATCTGAATGAGGACATTGTATTTCCTTCCCTGTGTCCTAAGCCCAGTCATCCTCGGGAGTTTGCGTTACATTCCTTGGATGTGGTTCGGGCAATCGGGGTATACTTGAAAACTACGGACTCGTTTCATAAGACGGATTCACTTTTTGTGATCACGGATGGCCCCAAAAAGGGGTTGCCTGCATCTGCTGCGACTATCTCCAAATGGATCAGGCAGACGGTGGTAGAGGCTTATTCTAATAAGGGTCGGAATCCTCCGTTCCCTGTTATGGCGCACTCCACTCGGAGTTTGCAAGGCGGCTACCTGGTCGTCGGTTCATACCTTTACAAAATTGTATAAAGTTGATGTGTTGGCATCGGCGGATACCTCTTTTGGCCGCAAGGTTTTGCAGGCCGCAATTTGAGGAGACCGTTGGTCTACCTCAAGGGTTTTTTTCTGTTGGGTTTTCAGTTGAGTCTCATCCTTTGGTTTGATGAGCCTTTAAGACTTCTAGTCGGCACCGGTTGGGCCTTCTGGATTTGAATTTTGATTTCTGTTATCCCACCCCTCATTTGTGGCACTGCTTTGGGACGTCCCAATTTGATATTAATCAAGAGGACTGCGTCTGTCAATGAGCGACAGAGAAAAATGGATTTTTGTAAAATCTTACCGTAAAATCCTTTTCTCTTAAGCTCATTGACAGACGTAGTACCCGCCCCTCTGTTTTTGAGTTGGGTTGGGTTAAATTCTCTAAACACTGCTTTGTGACATAACTGATATCCTGTAGCAGGAAGTGAGAGGATATACCCTCTGGGACTGCCCCTAAGGTGTGGCCAGAACATTTTTTTTCCCTGTCTAGTCCTACTCCTGTAGAGGGCAGTATAACCCAATTTGATATTAATCAAGAGGACTGCGTCTGTCAATGAGCTTAAGAGAAAAGGATTTTACGGTAAGATTTTACAAAAATCCATTTTTAGTATCATAACCACTGTACAACGTTATAACTGGGTATAAAGTCAACCATGTCAAGGCTAACTACATATCCCATACAAATTTAAACACATCTTAAGAGTGGAAAATGACAAGTCGAATAGTATTGATGTTACCATGGACGGATACACAGTATGAGCATCATAAAAACACGACTTCATAATAATACAACTCCATAAAATATGACATGTACAAATTTACATAATTCGTGACACAGCAGCATAGAAAATAAACAGATAAAAAATAAATAAAAAATACATCACTAAAAAAACTCAAAAACTTAAACCAACTATTTAGCTGTTGCTGATGTAACAATTCACGTCCCATTCGACGTTCAATCCCCATGGAGCATAAGTCCTCATATTGAAAATCCATCGAGTTTCCAAATGGGAAATTTCACGATGGACATGGCTTCCTCTCCAATGGGGGGTGAATTTGTCAATCCCCCATATTTTTGTACCCACAGGGTTTTTGTCATGGCAATTGGCATAGTGCCTCGAAACGCTATGGTTGGGAAAACCCTTCCTGATATTTTTGATATGCTCCCTCACCCTCACCGTTAATGTCCTCTTAGTGCGGCCATTGTACTGTAGGCCGCACGGACATTGCAGGAGATAGACCACGTTGGTGGAGGAACAACCAATGAAGGGTTTGATGGGGTGGATCCTAGAGGTAGCTGTGGATGAAACTTCGCAGAATTTTCTACCTATAAGAGAATTAACCTTACAAACCGAGCACCTTCTGCAAGTGTAGAAGCCGGTTAGGGTATGAAAAAAGGGTAACTGTTCCGGTTTGTCCAGAACATTCGGAGCAATCTGGAGACGCAAAGGCTCTACGCCCCTAAACACTACCAGTGGAACATCAGGAAGTTGAGGGCCTAGCACTTTGTCGTTTTGGAGAATCTTCCAATGCTTCTTAAAGATACGTTTAACGTCTCTAAACTGCTTCGAATAAGTGGTAATAAAAGAAAAACCGAAAAGATTAGAATCCACTTGTTGCTTAGGCTGCTTTTGTAGTAAGGTGGACCTATCAATATTTTCTACTTCATGCAGCACTGTATTCAAATTAGTCTCGTCATATCCCTTATCAAGGAATTTATCCCTCAACGTGAGAGCCTGGCTGAGATAATTTTCTTTACTGGTGCAGTTGCGGCGAAGACGTAAAAACTGACTTCTGGGTACAGAGCGCAGCCAAGAGGGGTGATGACAGTTCCCCTGTTCGATGTACCCTTTACGGTCAGTCGGATTAAAAAAAGTACTTGTCACAACTGCACCGTCCTTGATATCAATCGTTAGATCAAGAAAATTGATTTTCTTGTCACTAACTTCATGCTGAAGGACAATTCCCAGTAGGTTGGAATTAAGGTCATTAATAAAACCGTCCAAGGACGCTCTGTCGCCATCCCACAGGAGGAGGACGTCATCTATATAACGCCTCCAGAGAACCAATTCGGGTCTCGGCCGGCCATAGATGACGTCCTCCTCCCATTTGGCCATAAACAGATTAGCCATGCTCGGTGCGTATTTAGCACCCATGGCGACTCCCCTCTTTTGCAAGAAGAAGGAGCCGCCAAACCAGAAGTAATTGTGTTGCATGGCGAAAGTGAGCAGAGACAGAATAAACTCCCTTTGTATCGAAACAAGGGAACTATCTCTCTAAAAAAGTTTGAACGGCTTGATGTCCGTGCTCGTGAGAAATGATAGTATAGAGAGAAGTGACATCTGCTGTGGCCAGCAGATATCCTTCCTTCCACTCTATATGCTCTAATATATTCAGAACCTGTGTGGAATCCCTCAAATAAGAAGGGATATTGGTGACAATCGGTTGTAGGTACCCGTCTATATACCTCCCAATTCTACTAGTGACGGAATCTTTTCCGCTCCAGGTGGATTAAGGGGGTCCTTATGTACCTTTGGGAGGTAATATAGAATGGGCACCCTTGAAGCCACCGGAATGAGAAACGACCTCTCCTTCTTATTAAGAATGTTGTCCTGATCAATCAGGGCAGATAAATCTTTTTTGAACCTATTAGTAGGATTGTAAAGGAGTGGACTATAGGTATCTGTGTCAGAAAGCAACCTATTCATCTCCGCATAGTAAGAGGACTTGTCGAACGACAATCCCCCCCCCCCCTTATCAGCGGGCCTAACTACAATGTTGTTTCTTTTCTTGAGGGATTTTAGGCCCTCATTGAACCGTGACTCATTTCTGTCCTTCCTAATCTGTAAAGCCTCAACATCTTTAAGGACCAGGTCCTTAAAAACCCCTATAGACGGGGCCACAAAACCAAGAGGGTTGAAGAGTGAGGCATTAGAAAGTCCTGAATGTCTAATACCCCCATTAACAAGTCTATTGTCTCTGATGGGTTTAGACATCACATACCTTTTTTATATTTATTTTATGAATGTACTTATGTACATCCATAAATAGTCCAAAACTATCCAGAGGTTTGGTAGGGGCATATTTTAAGCCATGTCCAAGGACCAACTTTTCGTTATCGGTGAGGGTGGCAGAACTCCGATTGAAAATTCCTGCATCCCTCAATGCATTTTTCTTTTTTTGCCTGGTCCTCCTCCCCCCTCTGGTCCCTCTCTTTGTTTTCCGTCCTGTTTCCTGTTTTGGCTGGGATTGTGAAAATCCCCCTGTGATCTTTGTTGCTGCACCCCCCCCCGTCCACCACCATTCCATTGGTTGGTGTACTGTGGGTGATTAGTGATGTATCTTTCATCATAATAATCGTCATCTCGATCCAAAGGGGCGAAACGATTATATGATGATCTATCCTCCCTTCGTGGTGAGCCGTAACTATTATGGCCCTGATGGTAATCATTCCGCTCCTGGTAATAACCATCACGTTGGTAATCTACATATTGAGGATTATTGGGAGGTCTGGCACCCTTTCCTCTTTTGTTTTTGCCACGTCCCCTACCCCTTCCTGGTGCCTGTACCCATTCACGTTGAATAGGTGTCCGGGGTGTACGAGGTGATGAAACAATGGGAAAGGGAAACAGGGACTGATGCAGTTGATTGACTTACTGCTTCAGTCTGAATCAAATCCTGCTTTTTCTGCCATTTAAAGATTAGGTTGGACTTGTAGTCCCCCAGGTCTCTAAGGTACTTCTTTTTTCTTTTTTCTTTTTTGGTCTGATTCTTCCTTTTCAAGGACCTTTTTTAGAGCGTTAGATCTATTGACAAATTCCAAACTCTCAGTAGAAGAGGCTATGGAAGATTTCAAGGCTGAGATCTCCTCATCCAATCTGACAAGTTTAACTTTTTTCCTACTGATTAAATACCTAAACATATTAAGTCCAGCATCATTAAAGTATTTAGCCCAGACCAAGACATATTATCATCCTCCTGTGGGCTAATCTCCCACCTGAGGCTGCGAGGGACCATGCCCAATTCAAGATATTTATCAAGAAGGGCCATGTCCCATTTCGTATGTATTTCAGAAATCATGATGTTCTTCAATCTGAGGAAGGACCCCCCCAAGTCCGTCACAGAGGGCTCCTCCAAATCATTGAAGACATCACTGGCATCTATAATACATTTGCTTCTATAAGAAAAAATATCCATAATGCCGTACAGCAGCAAATGTTTTGGTAATCAAGCAACAGTATGTAAAAAAATATAGAAGAATCTGCGCTCGGACAGCTAAACACAATCTAGGATCAAATGAAAAAACACATAGGCACATATGAGCGAAGGCAGCCAACTAAATAGTGGATTACAAACTAAGTAGGCATATGAAAGGATTGTAGTAGCGCCAAACACTGAATGATAAAATATCAATGAGAATCAATAAAATATCAATATAAGGCGTCCATAGAAAGTCCCAAAAGTCCAACAGATGGAGGAATAGTGAAGACAAAGTCCCAACTTCCGATTGTGCAGATGATAAAGAGCCAACACCCAAACGTGTTATATACACCAACTGCTTACCAGATGACAATGGATACAGGGCGGTGAAACAAGCTCAGAGTATACCATCAGACAAGGAATAGTTCAAATCGTGTAGACACATCAACTCCAATATACCTCGATGAAAAAGGCAGGTATTAGGCATCTTTTGCAGAGTGGTATTTTTTACAATTTTTGGATTTGGCTACAGTCACTTTAAGAGACACAATTTCCTACAGCAATCCTGGTCTGCTGGTCATATGTGTGATGTCATTGAACTTTCTTTGTCACAGCAGTCACGCAGGTTTCAGTCTCACATAGTGTCCTTAGTGACTTTGAAGGCTGGGATCGCATAATAATCTAAGAATTACATTCCCTCCCTGCTTCTGAACATTGCAAGATGGTAGCCCCATAATGCAAGAAGAAGCATAACATATGTATAAGCACGCAAGGACAGTAATATATTTGATGTGTGATTAGGTTGAAATGAGATGATAGTGTTTTTTTTTTTTTTAATATGATTTTAATGCAAGGTTCTCTTTAAATCTAGCTTAACGGCACCCGGTCATCTAATGATCTAAACACACATACAAAGTTAACTGCTCAGTGGGGTTTATGAATTATTAATCATGTTGGGATTGGTTTACAAAAACTGGAGATTATTAAAATAGGACAAAGTGGGGAACTTGCTTACAGTGACCAATCAGGTTCCATCTTTTATTCCTTGGGTTAAAGTGGTTGTAAACCATTACATATACCCAGTGAAGTGACTGGTCTCAGGTGATACGTAGAGAGGAAACAAATCCTTCATAAGTTGTACCTGCATCCATTGTAAGTGCAGAATTTACACAGGATCTCTTAGCTCTAAAAGCACCATGCAGAACTCAGTGAGGAGAGCTCTGAGAGCTGATTGGAGGGAAGAGACCCCCCTTTCACACAGGAACAGAGCTTAGGCTGTTAAACACAGGCTGTGTGCTGGAGCTCCCTCTCCTGTCACCTTTTTTTTTGGCGTCAGGAAAACTTGTCAGTAGTTACTCATGCTGATGAATTTTGCTTGATTGCCTCAACAACACAGACCATGTTGATGTGGGAATCCCTCCTGCCGGACCATTGTCTTCTCCCAGCGGGGTGGGTTGGGTAAGCCATCCCCATCACGAGAAGACAGTGATTACCTCTAGCTATAGCAGCTGCTAGAGATAATTGCAAGTGAATCCGGCAGGCTGTTTGTACCAGGGTTGATCAGTCGTTCAACTTGGTACATTCAGCCTGCCCATTAACGGTACAAATCTCGGCCGGTTCCTGCTGGCCAAGATTTGAACCCTGTATGGCCGGCCTTAGTGCTCTGGATTGAAACAAATGCACACTACAGAAGAATATACTTTGGTCAGATTTCATGTCTGAGGTTTACAACCACTTTAAGGCTCAACACTGGGTTTTCAGACCACCCTTCACTGGAGCCTGCTCTTGAAGCAAAACCTTCTAATTCTTTTTTTTTCCTATTTATACTTTTTTTTGGAACCATCTCCAATGCAGTCACATGATGCCCTGGGTCCTCTTCCTGTAGCGGTGATGAGCGGTTGGTAACAGTGCGGAGAATGATGCCACATAGTGACTTGGATGTACTGCTTTACTTATTGTGAGCCCAAGTTGGCTTGATGTCGCACACCTAAGGGGTGTGTTCTTGACACCGTGGTCTAACATGAAGTGACACTTAATGTCATTCATCTTAAAGAAGAATTTCAGTGGGATCAGCTTAGTGCAGCGCAGTTGCATGGAGTGGGATGAGTACTGCTTTTGGGACATTTATTTTTAAGCTGGGGGAAAGTTTTTTATATATATATATATATAATTTTTTTTTTTGGGGGGGGGGGGGGTTTAAACATGGAATCTGATAGGCTACCACGGGCAGCAACACCACTCTTGTTCTGGTCTGTTTTCAAAATGTGCCAACCAATCTGATATCAGCCTACTGTGTGATTGATAACAATGCACCAGTCTTGGAACTGTCTTAGTGAATAATCTCTTATTTATTCGGAACCTGACCTTGCTCTGTAGACCGCTGTGTGATGGTGGCTGTTCATATTGCATTGTCACTTTATTGCATGGCTTGGCTTTTGTTCGCTGTTTTCATGTATCCCTCCTTCTTTTAAACTGTGACATCAGAAGGTGATGCTTTTGCTGACAAACGGCCCCAGTTTGACAGACGTGATACTCCTACAGGTACTGTACTCTGATGAGAATGGTGTATAGATTCTAGAGGCCTTAGTAGTATCTTCTGTGTTTGTGGCGCATTCACTGCTGAGCCTGCAGCTCTCTCGTTATTGTGAAATACAGAATGAATCTAAGAAGTGTCTGTATTGCCCACAGCAACCAATCAGTTACCAGATATATTTTTCTCAGTGAAGGGTATACAATGAATATCTTTCAACACCATGTTAATCCCATTGCTTGTTTAACCACATGAGCCCAGATATCTTCTTACCTGCTGCTTTAAACTGCCAACCTCTGCAAAAGCCGTGTAAGACTAGGAATGATGTAAAGGTAATCTGGTATAGGGTTGCCACATGGATTCACACAGATGTCTATTTAGTTCCCTTTCTGAATCTACTGCAAAGTAGTTTTACTTTTCTAGGTACTGCTAATGATAGTATTTATTATTAAAGGTGCAGGTTCCAGGGATGTGGTTTTTATTCTTTGTTCACTGACTGGGAGCAAATATACAGACATCGAAATGTTGGCACAACTGACCTACATTGCAGTTTCTAGGCAAGCAATTCTCTAAGCAATTCCTGGCATAGTTTTGTCCTCATTAGTATGCTTATGTTCAGGTATCCTAGGATCATCATTAAATTCAATGGGGTTGATTTACTAAAACTGGAGAGTGCAAAATCTGGTGCAGCTCTGCATAGAAACCAATCAGCTTCCAGTTTCTTTTTTAGCGGTTGTAAAGGCTGAAAGTTTGTTTTTTGTTTTTCTTTTCATGGAGGTAAAAAAAACCTTCCTTGTTCTGCTCCCCCCACAGCCCCTCCTAATACGCACTTAAGCCCCCTCTCGATCCAGCAATCCTCAGCTGTCCGGCACTCCCTCTCCTCATTGGCTGAGACAGCAGTGGGAGCTATTGATAAAAGCAAATAACCAATGTGCTACCTGTGAAGTAAATGTGAAAGATTATTAAAAAATATTAAAGTATAAGTGTGATATAAAATAATGAGAGAGCTGCTGATTTCTGTAGTGTCACCACATACCAATGGAAAGAACTAAAAAAAAAATGTGTTAACCGGCGCTGATTCCAATAACCAGTGTGTATAGAACAATCATGAAGAATCCAATATTGCAATAAAATGACAAAACAAACAAAATAATAATCATTAAATAGTAATTGATATAGTAAAGTCCTTAAAAAAAAAGTCCATGTGAGTGTGCATATATATATATATATATATATATATATATATAGTTACATAGTTAGGTTGAAAAAAGACACAAGTCCATCCGGGTCAACCATAAAAAAAAAAAAAAAAAAAAAACAGTATTGAAAACCCTACCATACAATCTTCATATACACAATCCTATACCCGCTGTTGATCCAGAGGAAGGCAAAAATAAACCCCAGCAAAGCATGATCCAATTTGCTACAGCAGGGGAAAAAAATTCCTTCCTGATCCCCCGAGAGGCAATCGGATATTCCCCGGATCAACTTTACCTAAAAAATGTTAGTACCCATTTATATTATGTACACCTAGGAAAGAATCCAGGCCATTTTTAAAGGAATCTAGTGAGCTGGCCAGAACCACCTCTGGAGGGGAGTCTATTCCACATTTTCACAGCTCCTATGGTGAAGAAACCTTTCCGTATTTGGAGACGAAATCTCTTTTCCTCTAGACGTAAAGAGTGCCACCTTGTCCTCTGTGTTGACCTTAAAGTGAACAACTCAAACCCAAGTTCACTATATGGACCCCATATGTATTTATACATGTTGATCATATCCCCCCTCAATCTCCTCTTCTCAAGAGAGAATAAATTCAGTTCCTCTAATCTTTTCTCATAGCTGAGTTCCTCCATGCCTCTTATCAGTTTGGTTGCCCTTCTCTGCACTTTCTCCAGTTCCCCAATATCCTTAAGAACTGGTGCCCAAAACTGAACTGCATATTCCAGATGAGATCTTACTAATGATTTGTACAGGGGCAAAATTACATCTCTCTCTCTCTGGAATCCATGCTTCTGTTAATACAAGAAAGGACTTTGCTTGCTTTGGAAACAACCGAAAGAATATGGTTGCTAATAAAGCAAAAATGGTGATCCAAAGCGTGATAATAATCATTCAAACAGTGTCACGAATGTGAAATCCCAATACAAAATCCACCATTGAGTGCAGTGCCCGCTCACCTCATTGATAAATGGATAAGGAGTTTATCATGGATAAAATACTTATCCGCGAAGCTCCAATGTTAGTAATAGCTCAGCTGGTATGGAGATGTGGATAGATCGCCAAATGTATTTGACGTAAATATCTCTTTGATGGCGCTCATAGAGAAAGAAATTAGAGCTCCATAGTGTAGTATATAAAGTAAATGTTTAATAGAAACAATAAGTAACTTACATAACCGTTAAGACAGATGGATGTAGACATGGACTGCTGGGCCCTCCGCAGTAAGCAGCATACAAATCACTGAACTTCCGGTCACGGCCGTAGACCAGAAGTGATGTCACCCGACTCCTCCCAACGTGTTGCGTCACAATAACCTTTGATAAAGTCACGTGTTATTGTGATGCAACACGACAGGAGGAGCCAGGTGACGTCACTTCTGGTCTACGGCCGTGACCGGAAGTTCGGTGATTTGTACACAGCTTGCTGCGGGGACCCAGCGGTCCATGTCTACATCCATCTGTCTTAACAGTTATGCAAGTTACAAAATCTGGTGCAGCTCTGCATAGAAACCAAATCTGGTGCAGCTCTGCATAGAAACCAATCAGTTTCCAGGTTTTTGTCAATGCTTAATTGAACAAGCTGAAGTTAGAAGCTGATTTGCTATTCTGCATAGCTGCACCAGATTTTGGACTCAACAGTTTTAGCAAATCAACCCATATAGTTTCTGCAGTGCACAACCCCCCGTCCCCTATGCTTGGTCATGTGATGTGACCGTCTTCTGTGCTGGCCACCCTGCCCTAATTGTAGTTGACTTTGTAGGTAAGTTAAATTGGGTGGGTGTAAGCTGTCTTGGGACCCCCTAAAACAGTGACCTAGTCACACATTGTGACTACTATTTTTATGTCACTTTAGGTGTGTTGAACAGTTCTAGGTCATGGTGATTGCTTTTAATAACTATTTAATCTGGTTGCTGCAGCAGTGTTTTCCGTGGTGTAAAGAAAGCAAAGTGGTGGTAAAAAATGTTTGATGTTGTCCCTGCATGTAAAAAGCCTAACAAAAGGAGAATCCTTTATAATACAACAGAAGCGCAAAGACAGGCCTCTGCTGCCCTTGGCTCAACTGTACACGGCTTGAATCCTAAAGAAAGTGGCAACCCTATCCCAGAATCCTTTGCACAAGGCGTGCTAGACTCAGCCAGGGGCATGTTTCATGTGCAGAGCTTTGACTCATCTCCTCATCGCAGATCTAACAAATCTCAAATATAATTCCGCTGCACAATGCATGACAGTTTTTCCTTTGCTTTATAAAGATCTGGACTAGGGTCAGTATGTGAATAAAAGCTTCTACAAACACGGGTGGGTGGCATTGTCACCATTTACGCTGAAACCTTTCTGAATTTTGAAGCCATGGGTCATTAATAGAGTACTCCTTAGTCTTAGACAACTTGCGCTTAAGCCTAGTACACACAGGTAGAATGTCAGGTGACATAGGTCGGTTCAATAAAAACAGGCTGACATTCGGCCTGTGTGCATGGCAGCCGGTCAGATCACTGACCGGAGTGTCCTGGTCGGAGGGGGTTGAGGGTGGTATCAGAATACAATAGCTCAGCAGGGGAGATAGCTGTACTAACATTGGATTGTTAGTACACAAGCTCCAATTTGAGCTGTCAGTTTTTTTGGTGTGTACAAGGCTTTATGTAGATGAAAGGAGGGGGGTGTTCTTTAGCCCTAACACACTTTCTGTTCTAAGGGGACACTGTGCTTCCGTAGCTGCATTACAGTAAGTGAGCGTTTACAGTAAGTGAGCGTTGTCACCCTAGGAGAGGAAGCGTGATACTGGCAGGATCACCAGGTGAAAATATAGGAAAAATAGCCTGAAAAAAAAAGAAAACTAATGCAGCCACCACATCTAAGGATTGGTAAGCTGCAATATGTTACACTTTTTTTTTTTTTTTATTGGATTTCAGAAACACTTTAGGATGATGTGGTCTGCTTGACACCAAATACAAAGTCCAACTGGACAGGTTTTAGGTTGACCTGGGTGAGTTTAGTGATCTGCTGGCAGTTTACAGGGCAAACTCCTTAATGGGGTTTTAAATGACTCCTCGCTCAGAATTAAGCAGTAGTTGTGCCTTAAAGTGGTTGTAAACCCTTACAATATACCCAGCAAAGTGACTGGCCTCAGGTGATACACGGATCAAACAAATCCTTCTACATAAGTTGTGCCTGTTTATCTGCAGTGTTCTCTTCTTTACATTGTTCAACTTGTAAAATATATACAGCTTGTCTAAGCTGTCAGAAAAAAAGGGGCGGAGAGCTGCAAACACTCTGCAGCGCTCAGGGAGGAGACCTCTGAGAGCTGATTGGATTGAATGGACACAGCACACAGGAACAGAGCTGAGGCTGTCACTCTGCTGGAGCTCCCTCCCCTGTCACCATTTTTCTCTTGGTGTCAGGAAAGCTTGTCAGAAGTGACTCCTATAGATAGCAGAGGAACGAGGCAGCAGACCGCAATGATACTTGGTGCTCTTAATTGAGAAACACTATAGAGGAGAATGCTTTGTTCATATTCCATGTCTGAGGTTTACAACCACTTTAAGTAAAATATTGCACTGGGGCTATTTCTTGACTGGATTCATGGAAAATGATGAGCAACAAGAGGGTGACCTAACAAGTCAGCACCCACCCAAAAATGCAGTATCCGTTTTGGGGGGGGGGGGGGGGAGACCTTTAAAAATGTTGCCTTTCGTCAGATTGTTGTACTTTTGTCACCATCATCAGAAAGTGTAGAATATGAGGTGTTCCCTTCATGTAGAAAACATGGCCTACAGTACCATTTCCCAACTCAAAACTGTAGTGTTGTCCTGCTCTGACTGTATGTCCTTCTCTCTCCTCTCTTGTAACCTCCTCCCATCCCGCCCCCAACCCTTTCCACACAGAGAATGAACAGCCTTCCCTCATTTGGTTTGACAGAGGAAAGTTTTATTTGACTTTTGAAGGTAAGTAGTGCACAGCATACCAAAGAACCTGCCCTGTCCTCTCCCCTGCCTGCAGTTCTGCCTGCATAGTCTAGATGCTTTCTGATGATCCCCTGACTTACTGGGGAGTTGAGCTTGCTTTGCGGTCACAGCACATGGGCACATTCTTCTGCTTGTCAAGGTTGAAGGTCACTTTGTTGCATCTTCCCTTCTCAGCATTTCCAACTCATCTGTGTTATTACCAACATACAGTCATGTGAAAAAGTACATATCATGGGGATTGTTGACTTTTTCAACATATTTGAACAGTCAAAAAGATCTTTATTCAAACAGTACCTACAGACAAAGATGACCTACTAAAGGACATAAATTTGACATAGTGTATACATTTCCATAATCTAAATCGATGGTCTCCAAACCGTGGCCCAAGGGCTGGATGCGGCCCATTGCTTGGTTTTGTCTTGCCTGTGGGGCATTATTCCCCCTGCTTTCAGCAACAGTGGGGCATAGTTCCTGCCACTCACACCAACAATGTGGTTCTATTTCTCCCATTGACACCAACGAAGGCGCACTGTTCCTCCCATTGACCAGAACGATGGCGCACTATTCCTCCTATTAACACCAACGATGGTGCACTAGTCCTACCAACAATGGGGTTCTATTCCTCCCATTGACCCGAACGATGGCGCACTATTCCTGCCATTAACACCCAACGATGGCACACTATTACTCCCCCTCATACCAACCATGGGGCATTGTTTACTCCCTCTGACACCAAGACATTTTCTATTCCTACTGGCCACAGTGCGGCCCCCTTTGGTTTGAAGGACAGTAAACTGGCCCTTTGTTTAGAAAGTTTGGAGACCCTTGGTCTAAATGAATGAAAATGCAGATTTGTCATGTGGAAAAGCAAAGCACACCTCTACATCTTTTACCACTTCAAATCCATGAAATTAGAACCGGTGTTCCAGATTAGGTGACCATGATTAGAATCTCCATGGGGTTATTTAAATCTTAAGTATCTAAGTGTTCTTTTTTGCTACTGATTAATGTGGTACCATCATGTCTAAATCCAAAGAACTTTCTTAGGTCCTCAGAAAGAAAGTTGTGGATGCCTATGCTTCAAGAGAGAAAAAAAGACAAATTATCTAAAAAAAAAATCAATTATTCCACTGTGAAAAAAAAAAAATATGTAAATGGCATGGATTTCAGATGATTGCTCAGTTGTCCAGGCCTGGCCTAACCGTTCGATACAATGGGAATTCTCCTTGAACCCCCCATATTTTGTGAGCTCTGCAGATAACTCCTACAATTGGTGTTAAAGTGCATGCATCTACAGAGTATGTTCCAGTTCCCTTAACTTGAGGGTTGTGTAAAGAAAAAAATCTTTGTTGTCCACAAAAAAGCACGAGAGCCAAGACCATTTTACAGGTCTTTTTCTTTAACATATTGAAAAAGACCAGGCTTACCAGAACTATGTGCAGTGGCCTGATCAATCAAGGATAGATTTGTTTGGCCACAGTAACAGTAGACATGTTTGAAGTAAACAAAAGAGAGCGTTTGAGGAGAAGGACATAAAACCAACTGTGAAGCATGGTGGAGGAAATGTTATTGTTGGGGGTTGCTTTGCTTTCAGGGCCTGGGCAGCTTGCAGTCATTGAATTCTGCTTCATATCAAAGTCTGCTAGATCAGAAAGTGAAGCCATCTGTCTGAAAGTGGCAGCTAAGGCAAATATATATTTCAGTCCAATAATAATCTGCAGTACACCAAAAGGATCTAAACAGGAATGGCTATGAAAGACGAAATGGAGGATTTAGGGCTTACGTAGGTAAAGCCCTGATTTGAATTCCGGTGAAATATTTTGGGGTATTTGAAACCGGCAGGTAATGCAATTATACAAGTAATTATGCATGGCGATGTAGTTAAAAATTTGATTTCTGAGACTGGTTGCCAGGTATGCAAAATACCTGCAAGAAGGAATGTCTGCTAAACTGGGAAATACCATCTTGTGACGCCAGGGGTGTATTTTATTCACAGAGCACTATTATTCTGTCCATTGATATTTTTGTTAAATGAAAAGGTTATTTTCCAGTGTGCTTTTCTGCCAGTATACAGTATCTGTAGGTGTGGTTTGAGTAAACATGTAATGTTTGCCTGTTCAAATATGTGAAACAAAGTTTACAATTTCCATAGGGGGCAGAGGATACAGAAGTACCAAAGTTGAAGTAAACCAACACTTAGCTCCTACCCACCTTCTACTTTGGTCCCCACCTTCTCTCCATCAGGAGTAAAAAGAAATGCTTCTGGATGTAAGAAGCGTGTGACACTCCTCTTCCTCTCACGTGACCATGCCGGTGCTAGGTGATATGCCGTTCACAAGGGTGCAGAGAAAGAGTCCTCAGCCTGACGTAAGCTCCATGTCAGAAATTAGAGCTTCCACAGGACTTTTTTCTCTCCACTCCATTGAGCAGTGGTGGGGCAAAAGGGAGGTACAGGCAGTCCCCAGGTTACAAACAAGATGGGGACGGTAGGTTTGTTCTTAAGTCGAATTTGTTTGTAAGTCGGAACAGGTAAATTTTTTGGATAGCATAGGGAAGGTCGGAAGATTTCACCTCACTTTCTGTCCCTATGACAACTGGATTTTGAAAATTTTGAGTTGTTCTGGATTTTGAAAATTTTGGGTTGTTGTGGAAACAAGCATTCGTGATAAAGCTTCAGTGGAGACTCCTTTTTCCAAAGATAACTCTTACAGGAGTGAATTTCCCTTCCTAGGGGTAGATTTCCTCTCACTTCCTGTTGTCTCCCTCCGTGTGTAAGTAGGAGTCATTTGTAAGTCAAATGTTTGTAGCCCGGGGACAACCTGTACTGTAAGTATAGATTGTTGTAGGGTGCCTTGAAAGTTGCTTGGGCAAAGCACAGGTTCCCTCTAATCCTTTCCCTTCCATCCTTTTTAAAACTGCAACAGTGTGGCAATACCTGTCTTATTTAGGGCCTTGTTTACCCATGGTGTATCAAGGACCATGTTTACCTGCACAGGGATGCACGGGTGTTACATGCATTCCAATAGAGGCAGTCCCATTGATGTAAATTGGAAAGTAGCAGCTGCTGCTTCCAATATGACATCCGTGCACTATTTGCATTTGGTTCCGTGTATCCGCACCCGCATAAAAGAAGCGGCTGTGTTCCAATTGATATCAATGGGACTGCCTGCACGGGGATGCACAGAACACCTGCAGGAAACACACCCCTTAAGAGTCGGTTCACACTAAGGCGACACGACTCCTTACTACTTCGGGGGCGACTTGTGCATTCCCATGCACAACGACTTTGGAGCGACTTGCAGGGACTTCACATAATGGAAGTCTATGCAAGTCGCTCCGAGGTCGCCCCGAAGTAGTACAGGACCCTTTTTCTAACTCCTATTAGAACGGGTCCTGTATCGGTCAATGGACCGCGAGGGAGCGCGACTTGTCAGGCTGACAAGTCGCGCTAGTGAATGTGTTTGGCTCCATTCACACTTGTGCGCCTTGTCATGCAACTTTGGACGTCGAAGTTGCATAGCAAGTCATTTCCCAAGTTTTTATTATGATAACCAGTCATATATGTGCAACTTAAAGTTGTTCATGCACTACTTTTGTCAGACTTTCATTCAACTTTAAATGTTAAGACTTCAATGTTAATCCTAAAAAGTTGCATGAAAGTCGTACCTGAATGTTATACAGTGCAACAGTTGTCCATTATCACTGGTCAAAGCCAAGGTCTTATCAAAAGTTGCACTTTGATGCAACTTTGGAGTCATACAAGTGTGAATGGAGCTTTAGTACCACCCCACCTTTTATAACTGCTGCAGCTACTGAACTACACACTCGGCACAAAGAGAGCCTGGTTTTTAAATTGTTTATTCATTTATCAGTTTGATGTAAACATTAATGAAATGTCCTAATATAAATTTTGACAGATGGCTATTTTTAGTAGGTTTTTTTCTTTGTAATATGTATCAACTGATTCATTAGAAAGTTGATGCTCTTAAAATAACTATTTTGGCAAAAAGAGCATTAGAAAAGTTGGTAACTTGTATTAATAAATAGGATGTTTCTAGAAGGAACCGGTTCTGCTTAAAGCTGAGAACCACAAACTGAAAATGCTAAGTAATTTTTAATATTTAAAGCAATCTTCCCCATGTCTCCATGCTAATTTGTTTAGAAATCACTTTGAAAAACACCTCTCTAACATGTCTAGCCAAAGGCCATCTTGCGTAAGGGCAGATGATTATTGTAGCATTTGCTTTGTGGAATCCATCTGTTTTTAGCTCAGGCAGGAGGGTGTGCTTAACTAAGAACAGCCCTCCATAAAAAAAAAAAAAAAAATGACGCCCATGTAGGACATATTGGCCTAGGCCGGAAACCAGAAAGCAACTGAAGAAATATTTAAAAAAAACAGTTTAAGTGCCGATCACACTTGTGCCATCACAGACATCGCATATGATTCGGAGCACACTGCTCCTAAAATTATATGCGATCTCTGTGCGGTGCAAATTCAGCCATACAGTTTGTTCACAGGAAATGACTGACATTTAACTAAAGCAGGAAAACTGGAAGACAAAATTCCTGATGTGTTAGCCTGGAGTACACAAGCAGAGAAAACCCCAGGAACAATCCTGTTCTCTGGTATTAACACATGTACTAACTGCTGCGCCACAATTGGAATTCAATAGGGTTCACAGTGAGTGGTTGCACGAGCTGTAATATTTATTTATTTATTTTTTTTAATGCTGGCCATACAGTAGACGAAAAATTGTTATAAAATCTGTCATTTGGACCGTTCGTTTGTTTTTCGTCCAGTTAATGGGCACAAATACAAAATCGGTTTTAACTTTTCAGAGCCGAAAAATCGAAGGAACAGTTTAGAAAATTCTGCCGAACGGACGATAAATTGAAAGGTCCGAACTGTTTGCACTAGGCATATGCAACAAACTGAACGAAAAACGGATTCACTATGTCCATTGAGCGATTTATCGTTCGAAATTCGGTCATTACATGATGGCACGATCGTCTGCTCTCAGGGCCGATTTTTTCGAAAATTAGTTTGAATTATTTTTTCAGCTAATGTATGGCCAGCATTAGTTGTAATGCTCTATTCACACCTGAGCATATAATTTTCAGACATTTCTTTGGGCTTTTTTCTGGCGTTTCCTTGGGCTTTGTTCGGACGTTCCTTTGGGCTTTGTTCGGACGTTCCTTTGGGCTTTGTTCGGACGTTCCTTTGGGCTTTGTTCGGACGTTCCTTTGGGCTTTGTTCGGACGTTCCTTTGGGCTTTGTTCGGACGTTCCTTTGGGCTTTGTTCGGACGTTCCTTTGGGCTTTGTTCGGACGTTCCTTTGGGCTTTGTTCGGACGTTCCTTTGGGCTTTGTTCGGACGTTCCTTTGGGCTTTGTTCGGACGTTCCTTTGGGCTTTGTTCGGACGTTCCTTTGGACTTTGTTTGGACGTTCCTTTGGGCTTTGTTTGGACGTTCCTTTGGGCTTTGTTTGGACGTTCCTTTGGGCTTTGTTTGGACGTTTCATTTGGGCTTTGTTTGGACGTTCCTTTGGGCTTTGTTTGGACGTTCCTTTGGGCTTTGTTTGGACGTTCCTTTGGGCTTTGTTTGGACGTTCCTTTGGGCTTTGTTTGGACGTTCCTTTGGGCTTTGTTCGGACGTTCCTTTGGGCTTTGTTCGGACGTTCCTTTGGGCTTTGTTCAGACGTCCCTTTGGGCTTTGTTCAGACGTCCCTTTGGGCTTTGTTCAGACGTCCCTTTGGGCTTTGTTCAGACGTTCCTTTGGGCTTTGTTCAGACGTTCCTTTGGGCTTTGTTCAGACGTTCCTTTGGGCTTTGTTCAGACGTTCCTTTGGGCTTTGTTCAGACGTTCCTTTGGGCTTTGTTCAGACGTTCCTTTGGGCTTTGTTCAGGCATTTTTTGCAGGTGTTTGGAGGCAGGCATTGACTTCTAACAAAAAGGCTTGTAATCTGCTAAAAAAGAAGCTCATGTACTTTTTTGAGCTTCAGGCTCATATGTGAACAGGGGCCATTGAAATAAATGGGATTTTGCTTGTTAGGCGTTTTGAGACCAGAGAGGAGCATAAGACCCCGTTCACACTGGGGCAACGCTACTTGCCGGGGCGACCTCACAGGTCGCGGTGCGCAGCTCGCACCGCAACCTTGGAGCGGCCGGCACGGACTTCATATCATTGAAGTCAATGCAGGTCGCTCCAGGTCGCCCCAAAGAAGCTCCAGACCCCTTTTCTAAGTCGGAGCGACTTGTGTCGCTCCTATTAGAACGGGTCCACAGCTACTCTATGGCAGGCAACCTACGGCGACATGCCAGGCGTCCAGGTTGCCCCAGTGTGAATGGAGTCTAACACAGTCATGTTGTAATTTTAGAAAAAAATACAAACTTTTGTCTTTAAAAATTAAACGCTGTCTTATTCTGTGATATCCTTCCTATCCATTAACATATATATTTTAAAGCCCCATTCCCATACTTTGCAGTGGGGCCTCCCTGCACTGCATTGATTAAATGCTCATTGAGTCTAAGGGTAGAGGAAAAAGAAGTAATACCTCATTCCTCACTGTGGCATGCTTCTTCCACACTTTGCAACTGTTTACGCAAAGTCTCTACCGTAATGGCCCGTACACACGATCAGAACATCGTACAAAAAATACCGCTTTCAAATCGATTGTACGATAATCTGATCGTTCGTACAAAGCTTTTGAGAGCTGATCATGACCATTAATGCTAAAAAATCCAATGAGACAAGCACGAAATTTTTTGTCATATGATTTTTGTTCAGTCAGTACAGTTTTCATTCGAAAATACTAAATAAATACATTACAACATATTACATCACTTCCATATTTTTATTTTGTCATACAAGACTTTTCCGAACTTTAGTAAACTCCTAATTTTCGATATGAGACTAGCATGCAAAAAAAATTGACAATCATTTATCCAATAATCTTATCGTGTATAGCAGGCTTTAGTGCCAAGGTCTTCAAACTATGGCCCTCCAGTTGTTCAGGAACTACAATTCCCATCATGCCTAGTCACGTCTGTGAATGTCAGAGTATTACAATGCCTCATTGGATGTGTAATTCTGCAACAGCTGGAGGGCCGTGGTTTGAGGATCCCTGCTTTAGGCGCTCCAGCTAGGGATTTGCACTGTGATGTCATCATATAAAATGCAAGCCCTGGCATTGTACTTGAGGATGACAAGGGCCTGCTCTCCTCCCCCGAGCATACCATAGAAGAGTTGAGCATTGGGGCCTGCCAAAGTGAGTAATAAGGTTGTCTGTAGCTAATTGGCATAGAGGAGGTATCAGGGAGTCGAATAGACCTCTGCTGTATCCATAAAAAAAAGCTTGTTGCAGTAGCAGAAAGTTAAAAACTAGCAAAAGCGTGCCCTATCCACTTTTGCTTTCCCCCACATTCCCCCTAAATTTTAGGCATCCTGCCTGTTCACTGTGTATACTTTTTTTTTTTTAGTCTTCTTTCCCAGCCAAATCTCTCAAACATTGGGTGCACTGTCAAAAACGTCATGCTCCTCTCCCACATATACTGTTCAGCATCCCCTGCACACCTATCCCACTTATATGGTTTGTTGTTGTACCCTCCCAGTACCTTTCCCAAACATAATGTCTGACGTCAAACTCCCCACGCTCCCTCTTTACACACATGCCCACCTTCATACTCCCACCAATCCTTTCACACACATACTGTCCATTGTCATACCCTCACCTCTCCTGCACATACTGCCTGTGCTCCTCTTCCACACGTACTACCCACCATCATACTTTCTGCATTCCTCTCTTGCACATACTGCTCATCATCTTACCATCCACGCTCCTGTACTACTCATACTTCTTGCCTTTGTACCCTCCACAAACATCTCCTGCATATATTGCTCGCTGTCATACTTTCCACACTGCTCTTTCACACTTACTGCCCAGTGTCCTACCCTCTGCACTCTTCTTCCACACATATTCTACCGGCGCTATTCTCCCACACATCCTGCCTGTCATTATATCCTTCATTCTCTTCTCCCGCACATCCTGCCGGTCATCATATCCTTCATTCTCTTCTCCCGCACATCCTGCCTGTCATCATATCTTTCATTCTCTTCTTTCGCACACCCTGCCTGTCATCCTATCCTTCATTCTCTTCTCCCGCACATCCTGCCGGTCATCATATCCTTCATTTTCTTCTCCCGCACATCCTGCCTGTCCTATCCTTCATTCTCTTCTCCCGCACATCCTGCCTGTCATCATATCCTTCATTCTCTTCTTTCGCACATCCTGCCTGTCATCATATCCTTCATTCTCTTCTCCCGCACATCCTGCCTGTCATCATATCCTTCATTCTCTTCTCCCGCACATCCTGCCTGTCGTCATATCCTTCATTCTCTTCTCCCGCACACCCTGCCTGTCATCATATCCTTCATTCTCATCTCCCGCTCACCATGCCTGTCATCAAATCCTTCATTCTCATCTCCCGCACACCCTGCCTGTCATCATATCCTTCATTCTCTTCTCCCGCACACCCTGCCTGTCATTATATCCTTCATTTTCTTCTACTGCACACCCTGCCTGTCCTCATATCCTTCATTCTCTCCTCCCGCATATCCTGCCTGTCATCATATCCTTCATTCTCTTCTCCCGCACACCCTGCCTGTCATCATATCCTTCATTCTCTCCTCCCGCATATCCTGCCTGTCATCATATCCTTCATTCTCTTCTCCCGCACACCCTGCCTGTCATTATATCCTTCATTTTCTTCTCTTGCACATCCTGCCTATCATCATAACCTTCCTTCTATTCTCCATAACATCCTGCCTGTCTTAACTTTCATTCTCTTCTCCCCCCACATCTTTCCTGTACTCATAACTTTCAGATTCTTCTCTCGCACATCCTGCCTGTCATAACCTTCATTCTCTTCTCCCGCACATCCTACCTGTCATCGTAACCTTCATTCTCTTCTCTCGCACATCCTGCCTGTCATCGTAACCTTCATTCTCTTCTCCCGCACATCCTGCCTGTCATTGTAACCTTCATTCTCTTCTCCCGCACATACTTTCCACCATTCTAAATCTGCGCTGCTCCCCTGTGCATGCTGCTTGCCGTCATACTGTTTGCACTCATGTGCCGCACGTACAATTTGCAGTCATATCCTTCGCACTTCTTTGCTGCTCATACTGCCCGCTAATACATGTATAGTGGGAAGAGAATACTGCGACAACCATCAAAAATATCATACAGCTGCTGGCACTACAGAGGACAGTCTGCTGCAAAAAAAGAGGAAAGAATGTGCAGCGCTATAGTTGGTATATGAAGGACTGGGATTACAACAGGTAAGGGGAATCCTGAAACAGTCTCAACCTTCTGTGGGTGCCATACCTCATATGTGAAAATGAGATGAGAGTAAAGTTGAGAATATAATACTCACTCCAGCTTATGCCAACAAGTGAAAAATATGTGCATAAATAGGAAATCTACATATATCTTTTTGAAATAAAATAAGACTGGAGATAAAACATATAGTATGCTAACAAATAAAAATTAGTACACCGGCCCCAAGAGGGGCAAATAAACCAAAAAACATGCAAAATATTGGTATATATATAGAGAATTGTCCAAAGTCACTCGTGATAAAACACTGCAGAGAAAGTGCTCAATAGATTCCAAAGTCTTCACGTTTCATCCATGGAGATCACCCAATCGTGTATAAATCACACCCAGTGATAGAGGGGGGCTTACCAGAGGTAGTAGGCTCAAATAGGCCTAATGGGCCAACTAAAGCATAAACAACCAATGGTGACCACCTCAACTTCTCCAATTAACGTGTAGATAGCCAGTGGTGACCCCCTCTACTCCTCCAGTATGTAGAAGTGTGGATGGAGTCAAGATAAATGGACATTCGATAGGACCAACAGCAGAATCATCTCTGGACCATCTCCATAGTAACTGTAAAGCCCCGTAAACACGTAGCGATTGTCGGCCGAACGATCGGCCGTCTTTTGTCCGGTGCTGTCCTGTCGGTTGAAAAGTGCTAAAGACTGCACACGAATTTTGTCGGCCAACAACAGACTGCAGAAGTGATGTCATGTGATGGTCAACTTTCCGTGTGTTTTTTCTTCCCTGAGCATGCCCAGTCTTGCTCATCTGCTGTTTGTCGGCCGAATTCTGTACTGACTGAGGAACAATCGGCCGTTCTGGTGTTGGCCAACAAAAATTTTAAAGCCTGCACACCAGATTCTGTTCGGCCGAAAAGTCGCAGTCGGTTGTTGGAAGCATCATACTAACAAGCCCGACAATCGGCCGATCGGACGTTGGCCGAATATTTACGGCCGACAATCGCTACGTGTGTACGGGCCTTAAGCCTCACTTCATGTAATTGAATGTTGGTCCTATCGAATGTCCATTTATCTTGACTCCATCCGCACTTATACCAACATACTGGAGGAGTAGAGGCGGTCACCACTGGTTGTCTATACCAGTGGTCCTCAACCCTGGCCTACAGGGCCCACTAACAGGCCAGGTTTGCAAGATAACTGAAATACATCCCAGGTGATATCATTTGCTGCTCAGTGATTGCAGTATTCTAGTCTGCATCTTCCCAAGGTAATACTTAAAACCTGGCCTGTTAGTGGGCCCTGTAGGCCAGGGTTGAGGACCACTGGTCTACACGATAATTGGAGAAGTTGAGGCGGTGAAGGCTTTGGAATCTATTGAGCATTTTCTCTCCAGAGTTTTATCACGAGTGACTTTGGACAATTCTATATATATATATATATATATATATATATATATATATATATATATATATATATATACCAATAATTTGCACGTTTTTTGGTTTTATTTTTCCTCTCTTGGGAGCGGTGTACTCATTTATGTGTTAGCACACTATATGTTTATCTTCAGTCTTATCATATTATTTCAAGATATATTTATATTTCCTATTCATGCACATATTTTTCACTTATTGGCATGAGCTGGAGTGAGTATTATATTCTCAACTTTATTCTCATCTCATTTTCACATATGAGGTGGTATGGCACCCACACAAGGTTGAGACTGTTTCAGGATTCCCCTTACCTGTTGTAATCCCAGTCCTTCATATACCAACTATAGCGCTGCACATACTTTGCCCGCTAATACATGCCTTTGGTATTGTTTTCAATATCTCCAACATTACCTGGTTTGGAACATTTAATATATACATTATGCTGTCTCCATGTTTCTTACTGCCAGAGGTGAACATTAGAACATGACGTTGTAGTTCCTGTGTGTAGCCACTTCTCAGCATGTCACAGAATCACCTTAGTCATGAAAAAATTGCCCCCATGATGCGGCATGTGCCTTGCCATCAGCATGATTTAGTTGGGGGGGTTGGGATTAGATTGCTATGATTACTGTCATCTGGTGCCATTATTCCATTGTGATATTTTCTTCGTTAGCATTTACAATACAATACATGCATGTTGTTTTTCCTTGAGCATCCATCCGGCATAGATCTGAACCCTCGTTTTGCTTTGCCTTCCCCCTTTGGAGAATAGATATGGGCTATTTCTTCACTATTTATGGCACTCCTCCGTTAGCAAAAATGCTCAAAAAATTGACAGTATTCTTTCGATGACCAAACAAATGGACTCTGAGCTGGTGCTCACTACCATTTGCCTGTAATCACCTGATAAAAGCATTATTTCAAAAATACTGCTTTGTCATGCCTTCGACAACCAAGATCAAAAGTATTTAGCCCCCGTTCACATCGGGCCGATTTGACGTGTCAAATCGCATTCCAAACCGTAGCCTATTGCCGGCAACAGCACCGTCCGAATCAGTGCATTGCCGACTTTGCAGCACTGCACGGATTCCCAAAACTAGTTCCGGTGTTTTCTGTGAAAAAACCATACCCGTGAGAAAACCATTCCCTCGTCACTTCCGGTGCACCTACGGAGGGTATGTAATGTTACACTTGCCGCCGTTACATTAAAACAGCTCCTCTGCAACATTACTCATCTCCGCTCCTATCCCTGTCACTTCCCTGATCTCGGCTAATAAATATAAAAGCGCATCACGGAGCCAACATCTCCGTCATTTACATTTCATACACCCGCCGCCGCTTTTATATTTAGTAGCAGACATCAGGGAAGTGACAGGGATAGGAGCGAAGATGACCCATGTTGCAGCCGAACTGTTTTAATGTAACCGCCGCAAGTATAATATTACACACACTGCCGTTATAATTTCATTCCCTCCGAGCATGCGCACTTGTCAACTTCTCTGCTGTTCAATGATGTATCCAGGGCTCTGAGCATGCGCACTGCTACGCTGCTCAACTGTTTCTGACAGGAAGTGACAAGGGTATGGAATTCTTACGAGGTATGGTTTTTTAAAGTTACACCGGCACTACTTTTGGCGACTTCGGAGTCCATTTCAATAGACATCTGTGCATGAACCCACACAGACGTCTCTCAAATCGCCCCCCTAGTCGGACTAAAATGCCGGTATGAAATCACGATTTCAAACCCACATTCAGTGTGAACCTAGGCTACAAGTTTCATGATTTTGGTTGTCCCCGCAACAACAAAAGAGGGATATTCTCCAAATGGGGAGAACTGCGGTGAATATCCTCGCTTATTGGAGGAATGTACTCTTAATTTCTGTTGTCTCAAACAGGAAGTGAAAGGAAATCTCCTCAACCGGACACAGCATAAATGCATACAGTGGTTTTAAAGTGTATGCAAAGTTACGTGTTTTTAATTTTGGCTAGAGAAAAGTTAATAGCCCTGTCAGTTTTTCTTTTTTTTTTTTTTCAGTCTGTGTCATGTCTGGGACATTTACCTTTGCTTACTGCCCTACATACCTAACAGCAAGCAGATGTCTCTCTAGAACAGGGGTCTTCAAACTATGGCCCTCCAGCCGTTCAGAAACTACAATACCCATCATGCCTAGTCATGTCTGTGAATGTCAGGGTTTTACAATGCCTCATGGGATATGTAGTTCCACAACAGCTGGAGGGCCGTAGTTTGAGGACCCCTGCTGTAGACGATAATCCCCTAATTTCATCAGAAAGGTTTCCCATTGGAGTATTTCCCTTCTAATCCTGTTCCATTACATCTCTAAAATGTAGGATTTCCCATCTCTTTCTGTAACAGAAATAATAGCCATCGGAACAAAAAGACAGGGTGACTCTTAAAGGATAAGTTCACTTTTGGGAACGTGTTACATCACCCCATTTTAGGGTGGAACATGTAACATGTTCCCAGTGCTGCAGCAGCCACCCGCTGCCACCCCTCCCTATGGCAGCAGTACGGGGAGAAGTTCCCTGTACCAGCTGTCACTGTTTGAAAACAGCGTGGCCTTGCGAGGCTCTGCCCACACGGCCGCATCATTCGTACACACAGCTCTGGGTGTGAATGAACTACAAGCCGTACCCGTACAGGCACACAGATACACTGACAGTGTGCAGGAAACCCGCATGGCACCAGCAGTCTCCTGATTGCTGGTGCAAAGCTTTACAGGCTCCTGCAACAAAAAGATGTGCATGTATTATTTTTATTAGAAAGGTGAACTTATCCTTTAAGCTGTTATTCCCCGCTGCCAGAGTACACTGATCAGCACTGCTGGCGATGGCCGACAGAGATGATCAAGCGAAAATTTTACAACAGGGTGGTATACATGGACTGAAATTTGTCCAGTTCCTGCTGAAGTGGCTTGCTATGGGGGGCACTCGGCAAGGGGCAGGAGGACCCGAGAAACCATTGCACAGAGCAGGTAAGTATAACATGTTTTTATTTAAAAAACAAAAAAAGAGCCCTTCATATCACTTTAACAATAGAAAACAAATCTTGGAATGCGAATTATACGATCAGTCGATTAAACTACATTTGAAAATGAAATATGTCTGAAAAAAAGCATAGTAACCGAAAAAGCACAAAGAGTAAAATATTGTATCTGTGTTCATTAAAAGGTTTATCAAGTGATGGCACAACAGTTGTCCAGTATAGCTACGTGATCTATACTGGTAAGAATTAACATTTTATTTAAATTGTAGCATGCCTTCTTTTACCCATTTAGAAAATAGTGGCCTTGTTTAGAAAGTGTCCTGATGGGAAGCTGAGCGCAGAAGGTTTTTTTTTTTTTACCTGAATGCATTAAAGTAAAACCCCTTCTACCCTTTACAACACAACTTTATCTTGGGTTACCATTAGGTTTAGAGCCGACGCTGTTCCTTAGTCTTCCTTGGTCCTCCCCTGCTTTTTCAATATTTTTTATTTTTTTTTCATGAAATGTATTTTGCGACATGTCCCGAATTTATTCATGCAGACTGGTCAACTCAATGGAAACAAATTTCTTGTTTGCATGTTAGAATGCGGGGAGACTTACAAGTATGTGGCCACACATGTAGGCACCCTTAGATTCTTGCTATACATGGCAGTTTTAACTTCCGAGGCGTTAGTGAACACAAACCTGCTTTAAATGGAGGGGCCCTTCAAAACTCATCTAAACCCTATTTATCCAGTTCCATGAGATCACTTCTAGAAATAGAATATTAGAATTACTTTGACCATTGTTCCTAAAGTCTCTCATCTTTATCCTGCTCTCTGTGACACGATCATTGTAAGATAAATGGGAAAAATTTTGTACATGATGTTCCCTGATTCAGCTCATTAGATTACTGGACTGACTCTAAGCAGACAATCACAAAGTCATTTTTAATAGTCCGTTAATAGTCAAAGTCTTCCCAGCATTCCAATTATAGGATCTCCAGGATATTGGACCTAGATTGTATATTTATTTGAAAAGAACCTAAAGCAAAACTCCAGTTTTACTGGAAGGGGTAAAGAATTGTCTTTAAGGCAAAGTAGAGGGTCCTTTTGGGCTTCTATTAATCGTCACATATAGCTTTTTATTTTTTTTAATTTCAGATACTTATATAGCGCCATCAATTTATGCAGCACTTTACATATGTATTATAAATTTACAGCAGTCCCTGCCCTTTTAAAGTAGAAGTTCAGCCTAAAGCTAACTAACTCTTAATCTACTGGCAGCCGCATTCTAAGACTAATATAGCTAACCCTGTAAAGCAAAAATCGCTATACATACCTTTTCTGCAGCCGATTAGGTTTGGTCTCCAGCAGCAGATGCTGTGTAGAAGAGACAGCCAACAACAGCTGGGAAGAGACGTAGACTTACTATGGGGCTTCCGTTGTCTGATGGCTCTCCTGCACGTGCCTACACACAGAAGCCACCACTGACAGCTCAGCGACTGCAGAAAAGGTACAGGTGCATCTCATAAAATTAGAATATCATCAAAAAGTTAATTTGTTTCAGTAATTCAATTTAAAAAGTGAAACTCCTATTTTATATACAGTAGGGTAAATAATTGATCACCTGCAGATTTTGTAAGTTTGCCCACTTAGGCTGCTACCGTACTACTGCTGGAACACTTCACTCAGCCCGCTTCCTCTACACTCCGGCTCCGACACAAGGCTCAGGCTGTCCGGGCGGGAGAAGTTCTACAAGTGTGGCGGATCCCCTGGCGGAGAGCTGAGCTCTGCTCACTGATCCCTCCTCCGGAGACTGTCCGGGGTGCTGTGTATACGGAGCTGGCACTGGGTGCTAGGATGTTCTTCTACCTCCTACCCCCACTGTGAGTCCCGACTCTGCCTAATCCACAGTGTCAGTGTCTTCTGCATTCCACCCAGAGAAATATTGCGATATATATAGTTGAAAACCAAATATCGCAATGTACTTTTTTCCCCAATATCGTGCAGCCCTAATACAAATGTTATAAATTGAGATGCAGCTCAGTGAGTAAAATAAGTATCTGATCCCCTACCAACCACCAATCATTTTGGCTCCCACAGACTGGCTACAGTATGTGCTCATGTGGTACACAGGTTAGTCTTGTCCGGTTAAGAAGGTGCTCCTAACAACAACTCATTATGGTTATAAAAGACACCAGTCCAAAGAATCTCTTTCTTCCATTCAAACTCACCATCACGGACAAGACCAAAGAGCTGTCAATGGACATCAGGGACAAGATTGTAGACCCGCACAAGGCTGGACTGGATTACAAGACTATCAGCTAGAAGCTTGGTGAGAAGGAGACAACTGTTTGAGTGATTATATGCAAATGGAAGAAATACAAAATAACCATCCATCCCCTTTGTCTGGAGCTCCTTGAAAGATTTCGCCTCATGGGGTAAGAATGATCATGAGAAAAGTGAGGGATCAGCCCAGAACTACACGGGAGGAGCTTGTGAATGATCTCAAGGCAGTTGGGCCCCAAATCACAAAACAAACCACTGGTAACACAATATGCCACCATGGATTGAAATCCTGCAATGCCCACAAGATCCCCCCTCCTCAAGAAGGTCTCATGTACAGGCCTGTCTGAAGTTTGCCAATGAACATCTAAATGATTCAGAGCAGGATTGGGAGAAAGTGCTGTGAGACCAAAATTGAGCTTTTTGGCATTAACTCGACTCGCCATGTTTGGAGGAAGAAAAATGCTGACTGTGATCCTAAGAACACCATCCCTACAGTTAAGCACGGAGGTGGAAACATTATGCTTTGGGGCTGTTTCTATGCTAAAGGTACAGATTGACTTTGCCACATTGAGGGGCCAATTGACAGGGCCATGTATTGTAAAATCTTGGATGAGAACCTTCTTCCCTCAGCGAGAACATTGAAGATGGGTTGTGCATGGTTCTTTCAGCATGACAATGACTCAAAACCTATCACAAAGGCAACAATGGAGTGGCTCAATAAAAAGCACATTAAGGTCATGGAGTGACCCAGCCAATCTCCAGACCTTATAGAAAATTTATGGAGGGAGCTGAAACTTCGAGTTGCCAAGCGACAGCCAAGAACCCTTAAAGTGATTGTAAAGTCTAGTTTAAAAAAAGATGCAAAAGGAGCCCCGACCAAATATTGCGTGCATACTATACTGTACATGGACATACTTTTTAGTAAGCCAGCATTTCTGTATTAAAAAGCCTTTTGTTATCATTGGTCCTATGTAATAATCTAATTTTCTGAGCTACTGAAGTTTGGGTTTTCAGTAGCTGTAAGCCAAAATCATCAAAATTAAAAGAAATAAATGCTTGAAATATATCACTCTGTGTGTAACGCATCTATATAAAATGAGTTTTCACTTTTTAAATTAAATTACTGAAATTAACTTTTTGATATTCTAATTTCATGAGATGCACCTGTATAAGTACAGAGATTTTTGCTTTACAGGATTAAATATATTAGTCTTCGAATATGGCTGCCAGTAGATTTAGAGTTAGTTTTAGGCTGAACTTCTACTTTAAGGAGCTCACAACCCAAGGTCCCTGCTGGCCATACACTAGCCGAAAAATCATTCTAACATCTGTCATTTGGTCCGATCGTTCGTTTTTCGTCCAGTTAATGGGAACAAATAGAAAATCGTTTTTAACTTTTCAGAGCCGAAAAATCAAAGGAACAGTTTGGAAAATTCTGCCGAACTAAGTAAAAATTAATGTTTCTCGACCGAACTATTTTTACTAGGCATATGTGACAAACTGAACGAAAAACTGATTCATTTATGTCCATTGAATGATTTATCATTCGAAATTCAGTCATTACATGATGGCACGATCGTCTGCTCTCACGGCTGATTTTTCGTTTTCGAAAAATGAGTTTGAACGATTTGAAGCCAGCAAGGTGGAAGTTATCCTGGTTGGGCAAGATTAAGAGTTTAAGAGCCTAGAACGATACCTTCGTGAGGCCCACCACTAAGGGCAGGAGAGTGACGTGTTGTACTTGTTGGATTGCATTTACTAGGACCAATTTGGACAGGAGCCAACTAACTTAACCAGCATGTCTTTTGGAGTGTGGGAGAACACTGGAGTACACGGAGGAACTACTATTGGTTGAACTAGATAAACTTGTGTCTTTTTTTTTTAGCCAGACTAACTATGAACTATATATGGAAACCCACCCAGGCACAGGGAGAACATACAAACTCTGTGTAGGTAGTGGGCCATGGTTGGGATTTATACCGACGACCCCAGTGTTGCCAGGCGGGAGTGTTGACCATTTAGCCACTGCGCTTTTGACATCAGCTACAGATGCTCTCGATTTCCTTTGCCAGTGCAACTTGACCTCCATATGATCTACTTCAAGCTACTTTTGCATTCCCATAGGATTGCATAGGGAGAGAAGGTGGTCTGGCATGAACAAATCCCTATCGAAGAAGACCCTAAACATTGCAAGGATTTTAAAAGCTTTAATGCAGATCCTTTCCTGCCCCCATTCTGTAGGTATTGACTTTCTTTAGCAAACATGCAGTGTTTAGGGCCCAACACAATGAGATTTTGCAAGCACAGCCAATGTATACATGATGTTGGGAAGAGGGGGTTGCCATGCTCATATTCTGTACAATTTGCTGCAATTTTGGAGAAGGCAATGTTCCAATTACAGTAACCATATTATGGAAAATCCTACCCAACCAAATTATCTTGCTAGGGACACAGGACAGAAAAGTTTTGTTTATATAGCTGGCTGCAGATCGCAATGCAAAGGCACACTATATGGACGCCTAACTATCACATCTATATGAGGTTGTTAGAATAGGATCGAGAAACCGTGGGCTTTAATATAAAGTTTAGCCCCCTTCCTTGTTGCATCTATGAAGGCCCCACTCTTCTGGAGAGTTTTCCCATAGGATTTTGAAGTTTGCCTATAGTGTATGCCCATTCAGCCAAAAGGGCACGTGTGAGGTCAGGTACTGATGTTCTAGGTGTTTGTATGGGCGTTGTGTTAAAGCATATCTAAAGCTAAAACTTGTTTTAATTTGAATATAGTGAGGGAATAGAACCTTACTATTTCCAAAGGTTTTTAGTAAAGGAAGTCCTTGAACTCCCCGTTTTTATTGCTGTCTGTGCCCCCACTTGGAAGAATTATGTTTTCTGTTTGTTCTGGGAAAATCCAAAAAGCTTCCAATGGGGTCACTCATTCCGGTGACAGCTGTTTAAGGGGCTTTCCCTCAGTTTGGAGAAATTTCCTCTTGCTTTCTGCTGTGTCTACAAGACAGGTGAAGGGAAAGGGATACAGATTACTACAAATATGACAGGTGTTTATATTCATTACCTCAGTGGTCCTCAACTCCGGTCCTCAGGGCCCACTAACAGGCCAGATTTTAAGTATTACCTTGGGGAGATGCAGACTAGAATAATGCAATCACTGAGCAGAAAATGATATCACCTGGGATGTATTTCAGTTATCTTGCAAACCTGGCCTGTTAGTGGGCCCTGAGGACCAGGGTTGGGGACCAGGGCATTACCTTATCTGTCAAAAATAGGGAAAAAAAAGTTTTGGCTTTAAAAGAAAAGTATGGTAATCCGCTTTTTTGTAGAATAATACTTACCTAGGTGGATGCTGCATCTTTCCAATGCTGCATCTGTCCCCCGCCAACCTTAACACCGAAAACCGAGCGATCAAACACCGCTGATTGCTCGGTTCTCAGAGCACCCTGAGCAGAGAGCTGGTGACTGTCAGTCACCAGCTCTCTGCGCTACCCCCTCCTTGCTCACTGAAGTGCTGGGCTGTGGAGGGACGGGGAGCCGCCATCTCAGGCTCTCAGTGGATCGCTGAGATGCTGAGCGGAGTGTCAGTCCAGGCATTTGAGCAAGTCCTAACCATATAGTCGCGATTTGCCTGGACCAGCTCTGTGATGTCAGCAGACTTCAGTCTGCTGAAAACTGGTTACAGGAGTGCAGAACGAACCGCACTTCTGTGATCCACAGGAGAAGTACAGCCAAACAAGCTTTGGCTGTACTTCTCCTTTTAGACCTACACATATTGAATGGGCTAGGAAAGCTCCGCAACAAACCAAAGAAACTGTACCAGTTTTTTCAACACAGCGCACCACGATGCATAGTGTTCACATCGGTGCGTAGTGGTGTGCTTTCGTGCCGGTCATTGTAGCATATTATGTGTGTATATATATATATATATATATATATACATTGGGATGGCATTTAAAATGCACACCACACATCCGGAACCAGTCTGCAGATTGCCCAAATCAGTGAAGCACTGTGGAAAACTGTCATGCAATATTGTGTAAAATTGTTTGCTATCTTTGCATTATACATGTGCACTGATAATATGTGGTTACACATATGGTTTTTGTTTTTTAATTCTTTCCTTTTAATTAAAAGTGCAATGTTCTGGATGCAAAAGCAACCAATCGGTACTCTTTGGTCTTTGATCTGCCTACAGTGTAGTGCAGTCTGATTGGCTGTACATTGTCCTTTACCTTTGCAGAGTTTAATTGAATGAGCCTGATGGAGTATAATGTGCTGTGGGCCACAAGGGCAAAGAATACGGAATGCAATACCTATGCAGGCTTTTATGTGAATGTAAATGTTAGGTACACAATACTGGGATATATAGGGAGTGTTGGGAAGTGGGAAGGCTGGGCCAAGATAGCTGTAGCAAAATGACTGCAAAGTTTTGTAGTAATTTAGAAACTAAAAAAAAATAAGGTCGGAACTGATTGGTGGCATTGGGGTACAACACTTATTACAGACGCACCAGTGTCCAGAAATAATCCTTATTAAAGAAGAACTCCGCTATTTTCTTCTGGTTAAAAAAAACATGTCATATGATACCATTATCATTCTAAAAAAAAAAAAAAGTTCCTTAAAGTTCATACTGTCTCTAAGGATTTTGGCTGGAAAATTGTGAATATTTACCCCTGTGTGTGTCCACTCCTCCACCTCCAGCATGGCGCATCTGCACAGGTCTGAGCTGAGATTACAAACACTTAGCTCCCACGATATAATGCAAGCCTTTATTAAATTGCCATATATAAATGTTGCCTTATCCGCAGAATGCAAGAGGAGGGGACAGAGACGCATCATTTTTAAGGGTGTCTGATACTGGCTACAAATAACCTACTTTCCATAGTAAGAAAGAAAAATGTGTTAATTGGCTATATTTTTTCATTTAAAGTGAACCAGCAAGGATAATGCTGCATGCAACTAGCATTACTTTTACAGTTGCAGGCTGTGTTGTTCTGATCCTTGCTTCTCTGTCTTGTTAATAATTGACTTGTAACAGGCATGTAGCCAGGTAACTGCCAAAGGTCTGTTCACCTGGTTTGCGAATTTCAGGTCAGAGACTCACTAGGTGCTAGGGATCGACCGATATCGTTTTTTCCATTGCCAATACCGATATTTTGGTCATCGCGTATTGGTATCGGCTGATATGGGCTGATGTTTTCGTACATTTAAAAAAAATATATATATTTTTTTTTTACTTGACAGGTACTCTTGTGGAGGGATCAAACCCCTCCTCTGCACTTAAAAGCATTCAAATGCCAAGTTTGGCTGTTTTGAATGCTGTCATTTTTTTAATCTGGCGCCAGTACCCGGAAGTGATGTTATGACATCACTTCCGTGTTTTTGCATGGAGACCCGATCAGTGCCGAATGGCTTTGATTTGGTCTTCGGTGGCCGTGTGGGCCGGTTGCCTGGTTTTCCCGGTGGGACGGAGGGGGGGGGGCTTCCCCTCCCGCTCCTTGTAATGACAGCCGAGCTGCTTCTCAGCCGCATTGGTTGTCATTACCAGACAGCCGACCGTCGGCTATGGACGCCGGTACCGGGGTGATGCCTCTAGCTGCAGGCATCACTCCAGTTCAAGTGCTTTCCCAAATATCGGTAATATCGGCCACCTTGGTCGGGGAAAGTGCATATCAGCCCTCCATATATCGGCTTTGCCAATAATCGGTCGATCCTACTAGGTACTAAAGAGTGGAGATGGAATCAGGGGACCTGCACCTTTAAAAACTTGTCTGCATTTGAAGCTCCCATAGGTCAAAGATGACAGCTTCCCTTCCCTTTAAAGATCTCAATTAAAACTATCCTGATTTTCAAATAAACCGGAGTTCTTCTTTATAGATTTTGTGGTTTGTGTCTTGTTTAGGTGTGGATGTGTCTTAGTGCTTGTGAGTGTTGTATGTCTTATTTTCAATTCGAGAATCTTACTCCCATAACAAAATATAGCAGCTGCTCCTTGTCTTGCAGGATCCTCCCGAGGGCCCAGCCCCCTGACCATGGGGGCCCAGGACACCCTGCCCGTGGCAGCCGCCTTCACTGAAACGGTCAATGCTTATTTCAAAGGAGCCGATCCGAACAAGTGAGTTGCCTGTGTAATTGTACCCCGGTCATGTGATCTGTCGGAGCTGGCTGGTGTGTCTGCCAAACCTGTAACAAAAGCTGCGCTATTTTCCGCTTTTTCCTTTGGGGTTACGGTGGTCAAAAGGACAAAGAGGGAGTATCAGTGTCTGAGCAAAAAAGATTTGGAAGGCGATAGCGGAGTGTTTACCTGGAGCTGTATTCTGATGTTTCCTTAGACACTGTGGGTGAATGAACACACTGGATGAATGTAGTTCTAAAGGCTGATGTTTTTTTGCTTTCTATGCACGAAGGTAAAAAAACCTTCCTGCATGCAAATCCCCCCCCCAAATACATACCTGAGCACAATCTTGATCCAGCGCTGTACATGAGAACAGCTGCTCTCCCAGCTCTCTCCCTTCTTATTGGCTCAGACACAGCAACGGGAGCCATTGGTTGTCAATCGCAATCTGTGCATCAGTTGACACAGTGCAGGGCTTTGGGGCGAGCACGCATGGGTGCCCTCATAGCAAACTGTTTGCTGTGGGGGCACTCAGCAGGGGGGAAGCCCAAGAGCACCGGTGGGGGACCCCCAGAGGAAGAGGATCGGGGCTGCTCTGTGCAAAACCATTGCACAGACCTGGTTAGTATACCATGTTTGTTTTTTCTTTTTTACCTTGATCACTTTAACTAGTGGCCAAGACACAAAATTATTTTACTTTCTTGTTGTGTACAATAGTGGTCAATGTAGAAGTGACATTGGTGGACAGTGTAGGTGGGAGATCGATCCTTCAGCAGTGAGCAGAGCACTTGGCAACCTCAGAAGAATGCCTGGTTGAGAAACTGCTATATTGCAGGGGTCTCCAAACTATGGCCTATGGGCCACATCTGGCCCACTACAAAATTTTATACAGCCTGCAACAACTTCATCCATCTGTTATGTTGAGGGAGCTTCTGATGCAAATGTATTTATTGAAAGCGTGTTTATTCATTAATTCTTAAAACTTTTTTTTTGGGGGGGGGGGGTGGCCCTGTAAAAATTTGTAAAATTTACAATTTGGCCCTTGTACTGAATAGTTTGGAGACCTCTGCAGAACATTGCATCTATGTGTTTTCAGGCACTGGGAACTGAAGAGAGTGTGTTCAGGTTATAGGAGAAGGGGAGCACAGGAAGATCCCCCATCAGTGTGATGTAGTTCTTTCAAAGTAGCAGACAGGTGACACAAAAATCTGCAAAGTGCAGTACAAAATCTCAGTCTATGCAATATGACCAGGTGTGTAAATCACAAGAATGGCTTTAAAAAATTTAATATTTTGCAAGGTTTTGCAGCTTTGTATTCAGTTGGTCAGTTAGAATTCTGCAGATTGAAATGAGTTATTCTCATATTGTTTAGGTGAGTTGAACATGAACTGTACAGCATCTTACGTTCCTCTTTTGTATTCATTACAGATGAGTTAATATCACTTACATTCTGAGTAATTACAATGTGTTGTTTCTCCCAGATGTATAGTGAAAATCACTGGTGAAATGGTTTTGTCCTTCCCGGCTGGTATCACCCGGCATTTCTCCAACAATCCGACGCCTGTGCCCCTGACATTCCGGATTACCAACTACAGCCGATTAGAACACGTGTTGCCAAACCCACAGCTCTTGTGCTGGTCAGTACCTACCTTTTATCTAATAATCCTGAGTGTGAGAACCGACCTTTATTATTATTAAAGTGTATCTAAGTCCAAGAACAAAAGTGTAAGATATTACAAATATAAAGTAATTGAACAATATAGTGCTCAAATCCCTAGTAGCGCTGTGAACGACATATAGACAAATAAACAAAAATATATATCTGGTGGCGATGCCCCCTTATTCGAGGATTTTGGTCTACAGTATTGCATTGGATTCAAAAGATCCAGGGTTTTCCTATACGCAATGATCCGTGGTTCTTACTGCTTCACTGTACGGATGAGCCATCTGGCCAATATAAACGCTCTGTTACCCCGCACCTACTCAACGCGGCGAAAGCCTTAATCCCACTCTACTGGAAACAATCTAAGGTTCTGACAATTCAGCAGTGGCTACAGAACGTAGACCATACCTACTATATGAGATAAGATATAACCTATGCACACAGAGTCCAAGCTCACCTTTCTCACAAGATATGGGCCAGCTGGCTCGCCTTTACCCACTCAACAGAATATGCTGAGTTGATGTCTACATCTAATTGACACCTGTCTAGGGTTTTATGCAGAATGTTCACTCGAAATGGTTGCTAAGTTGGGCCAACCTGGATTCCCCCCCCTTTCTCCCCCCCCATCCTTTCTCTCCCCCCCATCCTTTCTCTCCCCCCCCCATCCTTTCTCTCCCCCCCCATCCTTTCTCTCCCCCCCCATCCTTTCTCTCCCCCCCATCCTTTCTCTCCCCCCCATCCTTTCTCTCCCCCCCATCCTTTCTCTCCCCCCCATCCTTTCTCCCCCCCCATCCTTTCTCCCCCCCATCCTTTCTCCCCCCCCCCATCCTTTCTCCCCCCCCCCCCATCCTTTCTCCCCCCCCCCATCCTTTCTCTCCCCCCCATCCTTTCTCTCCCCCCCCCATCCTTTCTCTCCCCCCCCCATCCTTTCTCTCCCCCCCATCCTTTCTCTCCCCCCCATCCTTTCTCCCCCCCCATCCTTTCTCTCCCCCCCATCCGCCCCATCCTTTCTCTCCCGCCCCATCCTTTCTCTCCCGCCCCATCCTTTCTCTCCCCCCCATCCTTTCTCTCCCCCCCATCCTTTCTCTCCCCCCCATCCTTTCTCTCCCCCCCATCCTTTCTCCCCCCCCCCCCCCCCTCTTCTCCTTTCTCCACTGTCTTCTTCCTACTCTCTATCTCTGTTTACTTCTTTCTTTCTCTATTTTCACGGTAGGACTTGTTGCGTCCAGAAGTGGTACTCATATCCTGATTCTATGACTTGATTGGTACATATACATGCTCTCTTGTGGTTGTTTTCTCTTTTTCTGTTATGTATTTTAATGTTGCTCTTAGTTTTTGTACAATTGTATACTTTGTCTGTTTTTTATAATTTTTTTCAATAAAAATGTATTACTCACAAAAAAATAAACAAACTATAAAACATTTATATTAAATAAAGTCCAATGTGCTCAAGGGAAAAAAACATTTCTCTATCGCTCATTGACAGACGTAGTCCTCGGTGATACAGCACCTTCGGGTTATGTTGCCTCCACAGGAGCAGGACTAGACAGGAAATTAAAATGCTCTGGCCACACCTTAGGGGCAGTCCCAGAGGGTATATCCTCTCTCTCTCTGCCTCAGCAAATCAGTTTTTTTCTGTCTATTCAGGAGTAAGGACCTAGATACCTTGCTGGGATCTTCGGTCCTGGCAGGATTTTTTTCTTAAGATTTTTTTTTAGACAGCTTTTTTTCCTCCAGTGTTCCTGTGAGATCTTCAAGCAAGAAAGCTGAACTGGGCGACGGGCTGGATGTTGAGATCCAGTGGTCACCCCAGTTCAGCCTACGAGCGCGTGCAGGCCATAGCTCCGCGCTGGGTCGGCCGCGACATAGTCCCACTGGAGGGACTGACCCCGCGAGTTAAACGTCTCGCTGAAACGCCAAGGACCATGAGTCACGGCGTCCGTATTGGTCGACAGCCCTCCCGCCCCGGTGGAGAGGGGTACTGTCAGGAGTTGGTGCCCGCCTGGTTCCGGTATGGTGAGTAGCATGTTCCCCCTTTTCCCCTGACGGGTCTTGTGGTGAACGCGGGCCCCTCTCTGTATGGTAAGGATGAGTTCCCCTCTATCCTATAACATGGCACAGATCCCCCTACTTTGAGTGTGATTTTATGTGCAAAAAGCCAGGAGGCTTGGTTTGGGAGCTGACAATCTAATTGTAATCATGTTAAAAAAGATTGTAATTAGTGGCAGTATGGGTATCTTACTGTGATAATATAAGTATCCTACCCCTCAGTAGCCACGGACATGTAGACTGCTTTCCTAGTCAAGTCTCCAGCGATAGCAGGCCTTCCGAACGGCCATGCGGTCCGCCAGGGCCGGTACCGCCGACCAGGCTAAATCCCCATGTAGAGAAGTGTTGTGATGTTCTGCAGTCACGCCGCTATTCGGTACTAACCGCCGCCATTGTTTGCTAGATCGCACGAGGCCGCCATTTTGGCGTAGCCTCGTGTCTCCAGCATGGGGGCGGCCATGTTTGAGGTGATCCAAACACCTCGTGGAGCTAGGGGAGGCGCCGGAAGGCGTGCAGAGGGCGGAGCCGCCTCCTTTCTTCCTGGGCAGCCAGCCAAAAGACTTCCTGTTTGTGAACACAGCGCTGTAACCTGTTGCAGTGAACTCTGAGCATCAAGTGGTGAGCCTGGGGGTCTATCTCTCTCTCTCTCTCGATCGATAGGGATCCCTAGCAGGTAACACTGAGGGGCTTTTGTGGCGCTGGGGGTCTGGAAAAAAAAAAAAAAAAAAAGTTTTTTTATTTAAATTTGAATTGTATTTTCCGGGAAATTACTGGAATAATCATGGACCCTGCCACACAAGTACCCCCACCTGTTTCCCTCGAGGGGGCCACGGGACCCGCCGGTGCACAGAGTATGGATGCATTTACAGCAATTTTGGAGTCTATGGTGGCTCGGGTGGAGGCAGCCTGTCAGGGACGGGGGTCAAGAAAGCGACCCCCGCCTACCCCTATATTATCTGACACCTCTGACTCAGATTCAGAGATGGTCACTGCAGCTGCAGGTCCCTCTGCAAGGGCTGTTATCTCAGGTAAAGCTCCCTCAGACAGTGAGGAGGACGTTCTTTCTCCCGCTATAATTCAGGAAGAAGCATTGGTGGACGCACTAGTTGTGGCGGTGCGGGAAACCTTAAGACTTGAGGTTTCACCGGCAGAGGCAACTGAAACAGAGATTCCCTTTGGTCCTAACAAGCCCATTAAAACGGTGAAGGTGTTTCCTGTACCCAAATGTTTTGGTAATAAAATTAAAGGAGAATGGGAGCATTCTAAGCGTACCTTTACTATTTCCAAGCGTATTGCTAGACGCTATCCGTTTGAGGAATCCATCATTAAGAAATGGACGGTACCACCAGTGGTGGATCCACCTATTTCCAGGCTGAATAAAGCCACGGTTATCCCAGTAGAGGACACTTCGTCCTTTAAGGATCTGGTGGATCGAAAGATGGAAGCGGAGTCCCGCACTATCTTCTCCCTGATAGGGTCAGCATTTAGACCAGTAATTGTTATTGGTCTAGTTTCCCAGACACTAACGGAATGGGCGAGATTGGTACGCCAAGACCTAAGGGGAAAAGATATCCCCCAGGGAACATCTGATTTGATGGAACAGATTATACAAGGGCTACAGTTTGTCTGTGACGCAGCCTTGGATGCTACCCCTCTATTAGGGCATGCATCTATGTCAGCGGTAATCCTCAGACGTGTGCTGTGGTTAAAATGCTGGTCAGCTGACCTAGGTTCCAAAAAGACCTTGACGAATCTCCCCTTTCAGGGGAATCGCCTATTTGGGGCCACCCTAGATGAAATTATCAAGGACGCCACTGGGGGCAAGAGCACTTTCTTGCCACAGGCTGCTAAAGCTAAGGGACCTCGCAACAAGCGAGGACCTTTCTTTACCGCCCATAAAGGGTTCGTACGCCCGGCTGGAACAGGCGGGAAAAGCAAGACTCCTCCAGGAGGGTTCAAGAAAGGCTGGTCGGACAAACAAAGGACCGACTCAGCCAAACCCGAAGCAAAGGATTACACAGCCTGAAGGTGCGCCCCCACCCGGGTTGAGGGTGGGGGGACGTTTTCACCGGTATTCAGGACATTAGATCAAACATCGACTACTACTACCGGTGCGATTTCTTCCCTTCCAACATTTAAGTACTACAGGGAGCGGTAGTCACCGTTCCCTGAATAGATCTTTTTCTCTACCTTTTCCTAAGATTAGTCTCTATTCCCCACAGGAATCGGATCTGGTTGACCAGACAGACCAAGAAGCCTCTAGCCGGGTGACTTCGGTCCCTGAGGTCCAACCGGAGAAGATCACCCTTCCTGATAACAATCAGGTTTCTGATAAATGTGTGGGAACAGAAAACGACCAGACTTTCTCGGATGGTCGGGGCCAGATAGCTCTAGAGACGCCTGGTTCAGATCCAGTCAGCGCCAGTGGTCCTAGAAATTCTAGGCTGGCCTCGTCAAGCCGGCCTGACCGACTTGGACATGCTAGTCGCAGACGTTCCGTGGGAACTTCGTCTCAGGGAGTGTCTGTGGTCTCAAGGACCAATCTACCATCGTGCTTTACAGTCGCTGGTTTTAATGGCCTGGCCATTGAGACCCAAGTACTGAAGGACAGAGGGTTGTCAGCTTCAGTCATTCCTACCCTTATTAAAGCAAGGAAAGCGACTTCCAGCAAGGTCTATTATCACACATGGAAGACTTATATTGCGTGGTGCGAATCTTTAGGATTTCCTCCACGTACCTATTCGGTGACTCGAATATTGGCCTTTTTGCAAAAAGGGGTTGAGCAGAAACTAGCCTTGAGCACCATCAAGGGTCAAGTTTCAGCATTAGCAATCTTCTTTCAGAAACCTTTAGCTACCAAGTCCTTGGTGCGGAATTTCATCCAGGGGGTGCGGCACCTGGCTCCACCAGTCCGCGCGCCCTTACCGCCCTGGGATCTTAATTTAGTTTTGTCGGTTCTACAGAAACCTCCCTTTGAAAACATCAGGGAGATTCCCTTGCTTACTTTATCCCAGAAGGTGGCCTTCTTGGTGGCTATCACTTCTGCTCGCAGGGTGTCAGAACTGGCTGCATTATCATGCCAGTCCCCATACCTAGTGATTCATAGGGATAAGGTAGTACTTCATCCTAAGCCATCCTTTCTTCCTAAGGTGGTTTCAGATTTTCATCTGAATGAAGATATTGTGCTACCTTCCTTGTGTCCTCAGCCCAATCATCATCGGGAACATGCGTTGCATTCCTTGGATGTGGTTCGGGCAATCAGGGTATACCTGAAAGCTACAGAATCATTCCGTAAAACGGATTCACTTTTTGTGATCACGGATGGCCCCAGAAAGGGGTTGCCTGCATCTGCCGCGACTATTGCCAAATGGATTAGACAGACGGTGGTACAGGCTTATTCTATTAAGGGTCGGAATCCTCCATTCCCTGTTAGGGCGCACTCCACTCGAGCGCTCAGTACTTCCTGGGCCTTTCGCCATCAGGCGTCAGTGGTCCAGGTATGTAAGGCGGCCACCTGGTCGTCGGTACATACCTTTACAAAATTTTATAAAATTGATGTGATGGCATCGGCGGATGCCTCTTTTGGCCGCAAAGTGCTGCAGGCCGCAATTTGAGGAGACCGGTGGTCTACCTCGAGGGTTTTTTTCTGTTGAAAAATTTTTTTGTTGAGTCTCATCATTAAGGATGAGCATTGTAAACTTCTAGTTGGCACCGGTTGGGCCTTCTAGATTTGGATTTGATTTCCATTTTCCCACCCCTCATTTGTGATACTGCTCTGGGACTTCCCGAAGGTGCTGTATCACCGAGGACTACGTCTGTCAATGAGCGATAGAGAAAAATGGATTTTTGTAAAATCTTACCGTAAAATCCTTTTCTCTTAGCTCATTGACAGACGTAGTACCCACCCCTCTGTTTTTGAGTTGGGTTGGGTTAAATTCTCTAAAGACTGCTTTTGTGACATAACTGATTTGCTGAGGCAGAGAGAGAGAGGATATACCCTCTGGGACTGCCCCTAAGGTGTGGCCAGAGCATTTTAATTTCCTGTCTAGTCCTGCTCCTGTGGAGGCAACATAACCCGAAGGTGCTGTATCACCGAGGACTACGTCTGTCAATGAGCTAAGAGAAAAGGATTTTACGGTAAGATTTTACAAAAATCCATTTTTTTTTTTTTACCCCTTCACGCCAATGCAACACATATACAGTCAGGTCCATAAATATTGGGACATGGACACAATTCCAATCTTTTTGGCTCTATACACCACCACAATGGGATTTGAAATGAAACAAACAAAATGTGCTTTAACTGCAGACTTTCAGCTTTAATTTGAGGGTATTTACTTTCAAATCAGGTGAACGGGGTAGGAATTACAACAGTTTGTTTTCTGGGGGTGTTTTCTGACAAGAATGCCCCTGTGGGGCAGAGGGTATTCCTCAATCCACTTTGTTTTTGTGGATGGAGGAATCTGTTTGTTTTTTTTGAGTAAGTATATAGTAGATTAAGTCTCCATTTACACTGGTACGACTTGTCAGGCGACTTGGTCAGCCTGACAAGTTGCGGTCCTCCCGCTCCCACTGTGTAGTACAGGAGCCGTTCTAATAGGAGCGACACAAGTCGCTCCGACTTAGAAAAAGGGTCCTGTACTACTTCGGGGCGACTTGCATAGACATTCATTTTATGAAGTCCATGCAAGTCGTGCCGAAGTCGCGGTGCACGCCAATTCACAGGTCGCCCCCTAAGTCGTAGCGCCGTAGTGTGAACCGAGCCTAAGGCTGGCCATACACTATACAATTTTCTTGTTCAATTTCCTTTAGATTTACCTTAAACTGTGAAGTGCAAGAGCCAGCCTGATTCAATACAAATTGAAAGTGTTTAGGTTTGACCTCATATTATATGGTTTTGGTAAATCTAAAGGAAAATATATCAAGAAAATGGTATAGTGTATGGCCACCCTTAGTGTATGGCCAGCGTTTAGGAGTCCGAAGTCTTTTATTACTGTGATTACAAGTGATTAGAGCTGCACGATTCTGGCCAAAATGAGAATCACGATTTTTTAGCTTGGAATAAAGATCACGATTCTCTCACGATTCTCTGTGTAACAAAAAAAAATTGGGATAACTTTACTGTTACGTTTTTTTTTTTTTATTCATTAAAGTCTATTAATTGCGTTTGAAAGACTGCTGCGCAAATACAGTGTGACATAAAATATTACAACAATCACCATTTTATTCTGTAGGGTCTCTGCTAAAAAAATATATAAAATGTTTGGGGGTTCTAAGTACTTTTCTAGCAAAAAAAAACTGATTTTAACTTGCAAGCAACAAGTGTCAGAAAAAGGTCTAGTCTTTAAGAGGTTAAACTTCCTTTCTCCCTGGCAGAGGGAAGGAAAAGATACAATGTAATCATTTTTGTTTATAGTTACTGGGAGACTTAATACTGATAGGCTTTGCCAGAAGGCTTTTTTTTTTTTCCACAGCTGTTCTCTCTGCTATGCAGCTATGCAAAGAATCGATCGTCAGGGGGGATGAATCGAGATCGCGATTTTCATACGATTAATCGTGCAGCTCTAAGTGACATTAAAAACAAAAGTCAGCCAGTGCTTTTTGGGGGCCACAAATCCTCCTACAGGGTGTTTAGTATAGGAGTTAGGAGGGGGCATGGGAGCAGTTTGAAGCCTGGTGCATGCAAGTCGTTTTTTTTTTCATTCAACCCAGCAACCCAACTAACTATGCGATGTTAGTACAGTGATGTCCCCTGCTGAGCTATTGTGTTGTGAAAGGGGGACTGCCGCCCCGCCACAACACCCAGGCCATTGGCTGAGCACGCTGATCGGATGGCGATCGGCCGACCTTTTTCGATCATTCCACTTTGAAAGCAGCCGGCCGAACCGGCTGCAGTAAACACTGGCCAAAATGTCAGCTGGTTTCTTTTGAACCGACCGATGCCTTCCAACATTCGGCCCATGTGTACTAGGCTTTAAGCTTAATTAGATAGATTCTGGAATTCCACTTTATCATGTACAGCAGTCATCACTAAATTGCGGCCTGTGGTCCACGTCTGGCCCGAGCCAATGTTTTATTCCAACCGACCACGGTCCTGCCATTTAGGAGCCCGCTCAGCCATCCTCACTGCTGTCATCCTCATCAAGCTTTGCATGGACAGCAGGAGGCATGAGGCTGATATCGGAGGCAGTACAGCTCCGGATGGAGGGCGGGACTTCCAAGTTAACTAGCAGGTGATTGGTTGCTAGCAAAAAGGTTGTGCAGATCCCACCTTCCTTCCAGAGCTGTTTTGCCTCCGATTTCAGCCTCATGCCTCCGGCCGTCCGTGCGGAGCTGTCCTACTGCTAATGTCTGCTCTAGACTAATGTGCCTTCAGCCTTATGTAGGTAGGACATTAAAGAGAACTGTTACTGCTGTGAATGATGTGGAGGAAGCCAAGGGTGCTGTGAAGGGAGCCAAGGACAGTATTCTGAAGATGGGGGGGGGGAGCTGAGGACAGGGATGTAAAAGGGTAGTGGGGGTGAGGACAGGAACGTAAAGGGGTAGTGGGGGTGGGACAGGAATAAAATGGGGGGGGGGCAAGGAGTGAGGACAGGAATGTAAAAGGGGTAGTGGGGGTGTAGGACAGGAGTGTAAAGGGGTTGGGGTGTGATGACAGTAATGTGATGTGTGGCTGAGGACAGGAATGTGAAGGAGGAGGGAGTTGATATAAAGGGGCTGAAGACAGGAATGTGAAGGGGGGCTGAGGACAGGAATGTTAAGGGGGGCTGAGGACAGGAATGTTAAGGGGGGCTGAGGACAGGAATGTGAAGGAGGAGGGAGTTGATATAAAGGGGCTGAGGACAGGAATGCGAAGGGGGGCTGAGGACAAGAATGTGAAGGGGGGCTGAGGACAGGAATGTGAAGAAGGAAGGAAGGTGATATAAAGGGGCTGAGGACAGGAATGTGAAGGAGGAAGGAAGGTGATATAAAGGGGCTGAGGACAGGAATGTGAAGGGGGGGGGGGGGGCTGAGGACAGGAATGTGAAGGAGGAGGGAGGTGATATAAAGGGGCTGAAGACAGGAATGTGAAGGGGGGCTGAGGACAGGAATGTGAAGGGGGGCTGAGGACAGGAATGTTAAGGGGGGCGGAGGACAGGAATGTGAAGGAGGAGGGAGTTGATATAAAGGGGCTGAGGACAGGAATGTGAAGGGGGGCTGAGGACAAGAATGTGAAGGGGGGCTGAGGACAGGAATGTGAAGAAGGAAGGTGATATAAAGGGGCTGAGGACAGGAATGTGAAGGGGGGGGCTGAGGACAGGAATGTGAAGAAGGAAGGGAGGTGATATAAAGGGGCTGAGGACAGGAATGTGAAGGGGGGGGCTGAGGACAGGAATGTGAAGGGGGGGGGGGGCTGAGGACAGGAATGTGAAGGGGGGGGGGGCTGAGGACAGGAATGTGAAGGGGGGCTGATATAAAGGGGACCAAGGACAGGAATGCAAAGGGGGCTGAGGACAGAAATGTGGAGGAGGAGGGGGGTGATATAAAGGGGCATAAGGATAGGAATGTAAAGGGGGGGGGTGATGACAGGAAGGGGGAGGTTGTGATGTGCAGGGGGGACTGAGAACACTGTTGAAATGACAGGTTTGTGATGTGAAGGATCTGAGGCTAGCTTGATAACATTGCTACGTGTGTTCTGCATGTAGGCAGCACATTAATTTCAATGTCTTACATGCAGAAACATACAAAAAGTAATCCCTGACCCTTTTAAATTGCACTGCACCAAGCTGGTTTGACGCCCACGAAAACAATGCTTCAAGGTGCCATTAAGAATCAAACCTAAGATTCGGGCCTTTGCTGGAAGAAATCTTTAGTGATTAGACCTCCGTGAATTTTAATTCCATACCCCTGCTGTACAGTAATGGAGGAATAAAGTGGAAGGGGAGACATAAACCCTTTCAATACATTCAAGGTGTGAATAAGGTTCAGGACGGTAGGATTTTCAATATGAAGCAGAGTTTAAGACTACAGGGACATGACCTCAACGCAGGAAAGTTCAAAATTAATCTTAGAAAATATTATTTTACAGAAGGAGCAGTTGATGGTCTTTTTTTCTGATGTCACTCTTCTATGGTTTGGCCTCTTTCACTATTTGGTTGGGCACTCCGTTTGTGTTTAAAGGCAAAAAAAAACCTGACACATGTTCTAACTCTTCCCCACTCTATCCAAAAAAAATAATAATAGTTTTCACTTTAGAGATGCTGTACACCAGAACGTGTCTGTTGATCCCGCTCTTTCATTTTTCTTTGAAAAGAATGACACATTTAATGTGATGGGAGCAGAATATGTAATTCTTTTTTAATGAAATCTGTCCGTAGCGGAGAGGACAGTGTGTATCTCCCAGCCAGCAGATCTCAGTGCTGTAACATATCCTAAAAATTGTCTGTACTGAAGTCTGTAGGAGCCGGTTGTTATGTGAAATAAAAACATGAGGGGTGACTAATATTATCCGTATTATTTTACCACTTAGCGACAACACACAGGCAACTCTGAACGCAAAGGAATTCTGGGTGAACATGCCAAACCTAATGACCCATCTAAAGAAAGTATCGGAGCAGAAACCGCAAGCCACGTATTACAATGTAGACATGCTGAAATATCAGGTAATGGCCTCAGCGACTGCATATCCTATAATAATGCACAGCCCTGAAAAACCAAATGCAAATCTCAGGTAATTTCAGACGTTTGTAAAATAGCGGCATTTGTCTTTCATGTCTTGCCAGGTATCTTCCCAGGGCCTTCAATCCACTCCTCTGAACCTTGCTGTAAACTGGAGGTGTGACCCCACCAGCACAGACCTCCGAATAGATTACAAGTACAACCCCGAGGCCATGACCACACCTGTAGCGTTGAACAATGTCCAGTTTGTTATCCCTATAGATGGAGGAGTAACAAAGCTCCAGGCTGTACTGCCTCCTGCTGCCTGGTAAGTGACACTACATAGTCCTCTTTAAAAAAAAAAAACTTCTGTTGCTACATTGATTTAAACAAAAACTTTCCTTTAAGATTATACATACATTTTACATATATTACACGTTATTTACCTGTAAAAACGAGTGATCGATCGATATCGTTTTTTATTACCGATATTTTGGTCATCGCATATCAGTATTGGCCGATATTTTCGTACATTTAAAAAAAAATATATATATATATATATATATATATATATATTTTTTTTTGACAGGTTCTCTTGTGGAGGGATCTTGGGGGTCTAAAAGACCCCAAACCCCTCCTCTGCACTTAAAAGCATTCAAAACGCCAAGTTTGGCTGTTTTGAATGCAGTCATTTTTTTTAACGTTGCGCCGAGTACCCGGAAGTGATGTCATGACATCACTTCTGGGTTTTTACATGGAGACTCGATCAGAGACGAATGTGGCTTTGATCAGTTCTTCTCTTCAGCGGCCGTGCAGGCTGGTTGCCCGGGTCTCCCGGTGGGACGGGAGACCCGGGCCAGTTGCGGGATGGGATTACTCCTTATGTTGGTGGTCAGTGGGAAAAATGTCCCTCGCATCGTGATTTATAGGATGAATGCCTATTGACCTAGTGGTCAGTGGGAAGAATGTCCCTTACCTTGGTGGTAATTGGGGAAGAATGCTCCTTACAGTGGTGGTCAGTAGGAAGAAAGGCCCTTACATTGGTGGTAAGTGGGAAGAATGCCCCTCCCGCTCCTTGTAATGACAGCCGAGTGGCTTCTCAGCCTCATCGGTTGTCATTACAAGACAGCTGACCGTGGGCTATGTACGCTGGTACCGGGGTGATGCCTCTACCTGCAGGTATCACTCCGGTACAAGCACTTTCCCGAAATATCGGCAATATCGGTAACCTCAGGGGCCAATTCCAATATATTGGGGAAAGTGCATATCGGCCCCCGATATATCAGGTATGCCGATAATCGGTCGATCTCTAGTAAAAACTTCCCTTGTTAGATATGCAAAAGCCCTGAGACCTGATGGTGCCAATATCCTGGATGTGATGCTAGCAGATTCAGAGTTGTCACCCAAGTGACACAGTATAGTATTCCCCTAAACTTCTTACCCGGCAGCTACATAAATGGTTATGTAGGGAGGGGTGGATGAGTTGGGCTAGTGTTGACACTTCCAGAACAGGAAAGGGCTATGGCGCGCCGTGTAGGGAGGGAGAACCTGTTCTAGGGAATTGACTCCTGGAATAGTCCGATTTTCCAGTAAGTTCAGATGCACATTGCAAGGCAATAAATAAATAATTTACAGAAAGTTTTAAAATAAGCATTTTAAATACTAGATGTTTTTGCTCTTTTTACCTGTCATTTTTTACATTGAACTACAGCTTTCAGTGAAGTTTAATTTAGTTTGTTTGGACCAAGCTTGTCCAAACAAACTATTACATTCACGAACAGATGCTGCTATGTACACTGTATAGACTACATTCAGTATACAGCGCTGTATTCTAGGTTGGCTGAGGCGGAGATTGTGACATCCTTCTGCCTCTCCAGATCACAGAGCTCCCTGTAAATGTCTGAGCAGTGTTCAGCCCAACTCCTTTTTCATTCAGGAGCGTGATGGAATATTCCCATCCTGCTGCACTGTATGTAGCCACTGCATCTGTTAGTGAAGGTAATAGTTCTTTTAGACCAGCTTGGTCTAAGCAAACTATTTAAACTTCACTAAAAGCTGGAGTTCTACTTTTTTAGCTGGTGACCACATCTACAGTACTGCTTTACACTTGTTAGAAAGGTAAGTATTCTAAACTGGCTGCAGGGCTACAATGCAGGCACATAGCAATGTTTGCCCATAACATTAGTTCTCTTCTCAAGCACCTCAGGATGCTTTAAAGTGCTACTAAACCCAGGAGCCTGCATTCACTAGATCTGGTCTCTCACAGTACACAGAATATGGAAATGCAATCCTTTTATGGTAGTAAATGTACACTGCTAAACATCCTTTTCTCATCGGCAGTTACAGCAGTCTTGTGACTTCTGTCAGTGTCTGGTTAAAGCTTGTAGGAGGAGTTTTCATTCTCAGATTGTCCTATTAGGCTGCAGGAGTGCTGATTTGACCTGTGCTGATCACATGCACCCTCCCAAGAAAAAAAAAAAGCCTCTCTAGCAATACACACCAAACTGAGCATCTGCAGCTTGTCCCCTAGCCTCTGTACTATCAGGAGATATTTTGGGGACTCTGGAAGAAGGGGAAGATCAGAGAAGACAGGATCAAACAGTCTTTTTACACAATGCAGAGGATTACCCCTTAGGTTCCACAGTGAGTATAATAAGCATGCTTTACTGCATATACACACTGAGTTTACCGTTGTGGGTTTAGTAACACTAAAGTGGAATTAGGTTGAAAAACAACTTTACCCAATCCAGTAGTATGTTATACATAGTATTTGTACATTGCAGGAGATATTTGTGTATTTTAATCCCTGTGATGTCACTTACATGTTCCTGATTGTTCATAAATCCTCAGACCCGCCGAAATCTTTTGAGCCCCTTGCCATGATAATCTCACCCTCCGGCGTAGACGCTTGTTAAAGTGGTTCTAAAGGCAACCTAAAGTGGTGCTAAAGTCTTGTTGTGGGTTTTTTTTTTGTGTAAAAATAACAAACATGTTACATTTACCTGCTCTGTGTAATGGTTGTTCACAGAACAGCCCAGATCCTCCTCTTCTCGGGTCCCTCGCAGGCGCTCCTGGCCCCTTCCTCATGCCGAGTGCCCCTACAGCAAGCAGCTTGCTATGGGGAAACCTGAGCCCAGCCACTGCTCTGTGTGTCAATTTAGACACGGAGCTGCAGCTCAGCCCCACCCTCTCTCTCCTCACATTTGCTTACTGTTTTGGGGCCCACTGTGTGTCTTACCCAATGAAGAGGGAGAGCCCTGGACCGCAAAGTCTTTTGTGCAACATCGCTGGATCGAGATGGGGATAAGAATAAAATACATTAGGATAATAAAAAAAAAAGAAACATTCTGCCTTTAGAACTACTTCTCAGTGTTAGACTAAAAAAACTTTCAATAGCAGCTCCCCTATCACCCCCAACACTTACCTGAGGTCCCTTCTCTATGCAGTGCTGTCCCATCTGCAGCACCTCTTCTTCCCTTTTCTTGGTCTCACAGGCTTTGCTGATAGCAGTGGGAGTCATTGGCTCCTGCTGCTGTCAATCAAACCCTGGGAGCGGTGCTGAGCCACACTGTGCGACTTGCTTTTGGGGGCATACGGAAAAGAGGGGTAGCAGAGAGCACTGGCGGGGGACCCCAGAAAATTAAGGTTGGGGCTGCTCTGTACAATACCATTGCACAAAGTAGGTAAGTATTAACATGTTTTTCTTTTTTAGGGGGAAACAAAACATAAGGTTTAGATCCGCTTTAAGTTTTATTACTAATTGACATGGGGATGAGCTGTGATGTTGATAATCAAATCATGTCACAGTTCCATAGAAACTTGGAATCCAAAATGAGGCTTGGTTTGCGTTAGAATTCACGTGTGCAGGATTACTAAATTATGTGATTTGGCATAAGCAGTGTTCTATGAAGGGAATGCCAGAAATCAAGCATGGCACCGACTTCAAACTAGTGTGGGGGGTGGCGGGGGGGGGGGGGGAATGGCCTACATCATAACATACTGTGTGAATCAAGTCCAAAACTTCTTAGCAACCTGTCCCTTTCCCCTCACTTAAGATCCTCAGAGAGTTCTTTGCCATGAGGTGCCATGTTGAACTTCAAGTTACCAGTATGAGAGAGTGAGAGCGATAACACCAAATTTAACTCACCTGCTCCCCATTAACACCCGAGACCTTGTAACACTAATGAGTCACATGACAACGGGGAGGGAAACCAGCTAATTGGGCTAATTTGGACATTTTCACTTAGGGGTGTACTCATTTTTGTTGCCAGCGGTTTATACATTAATGGCTGTCTGTTAGTGTAAATTTGCTGTCTCCTCAAAATAACTAATTATACAAGCTGTACACTCACTACTTACCATTGTAGAAAAGTGTCATTTCTTCAGTGTTGTCACATGAAAAGCTATAATAAAATATTTACAAAAAATGTGAGGGGTGTACTCACTCTTGTGAGATACGGTAAGTATTCACAGCCTTTCCCATGATACTCAAAATTGAGCTCAGGTGCATCCTGTTTCCACTGATCATCCTTGAGGTGTTTCTACAACTTGATTGGAGTCCACCTGTGGTAAATTCAGTTGATTGGACATGATTTGGAAAAGCACACTCCTGTCTATATAAAATCCCACAGTTTAAAGCCCCGTACACACGCACAGATCGTCGTCATACAAATGTTCGTCTTTTCTCCCCGGGATGTCGGTGTCTGTTGAAAAGTGCAAAGACAGCACAAGGACAGCACAAGAATTTTGTCCGCAGACTTCAGCTGACTGCAGAAGTGATGTCATGTAATGGTTAACTTTCCCTGTGTTTTTTATTTTCTGAGCATGCCCAGTCTTGCAAATCTGCGGTCTGTCGGCCGAATTCTGTACTGACAGGCGAACAATCGTCCGTTCTGGTGTCCGCAGACAAAAATTTTCATGTTTGCAAGAAAGACTCTTGTCCGCGGATTGTGTGCAGACAGCTGTCGGCGGCACCATACTAACACGCGTACAGATCTTTCGTCCGCCGACGTTTGTATGACGACGATCTGTGCGTGTGTACGGGGCTTAACAGTGCATGTCAGAGCACAAACCAAGCCATGAAGTCCAAGGAATTGTCTGTAGACCTCCGAGACAGGATTGTATCAAGGCACAGATCTGGCTAAGGGCACAGAAACATTATCTGCAGCATTAAGCCCAATGAGCACAGTGACTTCCATCATCCGTAAATAGGAGGTGTTTGGAACCACCAGGCGTTTTCCTAGAGCTGGCTGCCCAGCCAAACTGAGCGTTGGAGGGAGAAGGGCCTTAGTCAAGGAGTTGATCAAGAACCCGATGGTCACTCTGACAGATCTCCAGCGTTTCTCTGTGGAGAGAGGAGAAACTTCCAGAAGAACAACCATCTCTGCAGCACTCCACCAATCAGGCCTGTATGGTGGCAAGACGGAAGCCACTCCTCGGTAAAAGACACATGACAGCCCGTCTGGAGTTTGCCAAAAGGCACCTGAAGGACTCTCAGACCATGAGAAACAAAATTCTCTGGTCTGATGAAACAAAGATTGAACTCTTTGGTCTGAATGGCAAGCGTCATGTCTGGAGGAAACCAGGCACCGCTCATCACCTGGCCAAAACCCTCCCTATACAACACAATGAAAAGCAAGAATGGATGTAAGCTCAACCCCTACCCATATATTCCAAAGGATATCTCAAATATCAATCCTAGTAATACCTTTTCATTCTGAAATTACCAACATTATAATATCTCCAAGTGGAAGTAGGAAAAAGAGTGGAGGCTGGTAAATGCACGGCTACTACCAGTTGCATAACTAAACTTGCCTTTATTGTAGAAAAATAAAATATATATATAAATATATATATATATCTCTCTCCCTCTATCTCTATATATATATATATATATATATATATACACACACACACACACATCACAAAACATATTAAAATCAAGTTTAGACTAGATACTAATAATTGTGTTATTTATACATCTTGTATTATATAGCCATCCATCAACCATATGTAGAATCCATGGAATTCCATCAATAGTAAGAAATGCGACTGTAAAAAACATATAGAAGTGTAGTGGGTGTTAAACATCTGCCTCTGAATCAGCCGGGACACCCGGCAAACCGGTCAGGCTTATTTGTTCTCCAGCTACCTGCTCCCTTTGTCAATCCTGGTCTCTGGAGTATGGAACCGTTGGTGACATTGGTGATATCCAGTGAAAGCAATCTGCTATTGAGGACCACTATCTGATAAGTACTGAGTGCCTTTATAGAGATTCTGTCTATACAAGCATTTTTCTAAATATGGGAAATGCCCATTGACCACATAAACTACCTGTAGAGCATGGGTGTCCAACCTTTTGGTCTCTCTGGGCCACATAGAGTGTAGAGAAATTTTCTCAGGCCGCATATAAAATATATACTATAGTTAAGGTATATAAGTAAAAAAAAAACGCCAACGCACCCTTCCCGCGCTGCCGCCCCCACCCCCCCTGCCCCCCCCCCCCCCAGCACTAATTTAACACAACTAGAGGGTGATCCCTTCCGAGGCAGCCTCTGCCTACAGTTAGTTGGAAGCCGCTGTGGCCGTGCCCCTGAGCAGACTTCCTTCCTCCCCAGCAAAAAAAAAAAATTGTCAGGGGGCAGTGGGCCGCATTGCCTGCGGTTCCGGGCCGCAGGTTGGACATGCCTGCTGTAGAACATTGCTCCCTACCCCAAGATGAAGATTGTGGCTTGGGACTTTGATAAATTAACACTGTCTGCATGAGACAATATAGATCACAGAGAAATATACACACGTATATGCCACCTACTGTGGGATTGGAGCATTTTTGTGATATGGAAATCATGCAGAAGTCTGAGCCCTGAAGCCTGCTCAATACACATTCCTAAGCATAAGGGTCTTTTCTCTAGGAGGAGAGACATTTTTCCACATGTTTGACCTCCTCTGGACCAGAAATACCTGTGTATAGGCTAACAGGACTGTATATTGCATGCACCTTTGTGAGGAAGGTGAGGAGTTTCACATTCTTGTAGGGATTATCTGCACACCACCAGTCTACCTCCTCTGGACCACAAGTGACATTGCTAATAAGCTTTACCTTAATTTGTATTTCTTTGGATTATTGAGCAATGAGGTTGACCTCTGGATATGTTTAAATCAAACTGCATGACTATACCACCTACACCCAAGTGTCCATCCACTGCTCCAATGATAGTCTGGCTCCCGGCCTCATTGCAAATCTATTTGGTAGATCTTTTCTCTAAAAAGAGTGGACAATGACAAGTATGACATGAATCTTTCAGGACGAGATTGCTCTGTCAATTTGAGGTGATCACTATATATTTTTTACAGTCGCATTTGTTACTATTGATGGAATTCCATGCATCTACATATGGTTGATGGATGGCCAAATAATACAAGATGTATAAATAACACAATTATTAGTATCTACTCTAACAAGTTTACACCTTTTCATATATGAGCTCATCAATAGAAGCAGATTAGCTGGAACTTGATTTTAATATGTTTTGTGATGTGTGTTGTATGTATGTGGATTTTATTTTTCTACAATAAAGGCAAGTTTTGTTATGCAAATGATAATAGCCGCACGTTTACCACCCTCCTCTCTTTTTCCTACTTCCACTTGAAGATATTATAATGTTGGTAATTTCAGAATGAAAAGGTATTTATAAGATTGATATTTGAGATATCCTTTGGAATATATGGGTAGGGGTTGAGCTTATATCCATTTGGGTTTTTGATTGCGTTGTATAGTAATTAGTGGAGTAGCTCCTCCCATCCAGTCATAGGGAGTGGTGTAGATTACCTTGTAGGACTCCATGGTTTGGGTTTCCTCCAAAACCATCCCTACTGTGAAGCATGGTGGTTGCAGCATTATTGTGTGGGGATGTTTTTCAGCGGCAGGAACTGGGAGATTAGTCAGAATCAAGGGAAAGAATTATGCAACAATGTACAGAGACATCCTTGATGAAAACCTGCTCCAGAGCGCTCTGGACCTCAGACTGGGGTGAAGGTTCATCTTCCAACAGGACAACGACCCGAAGCACACAGCCAAAATAACAAAAGAGTGGCTAGGGGAAAACTCTGAATGTCCTTGAGTGGCCCAGCCAGAGCCCAGACTTGAATCCGATTGAACATCTCTGGAGAGATCTTTAAATAGCTGTGCACCGATGTTCCCCATCCAACCTGATGGAGCTTGAGAGGTCCTGCAAAGAAGAATGGGAGAAACTGCCCACAAATAGGTGTGCCAATCTTGTAGCATCATACTCCGAGTTGAGGCTGTAATTGGTGCCAAATGGTGCTTCAACAAAGTATTGAGCAAAGGCTGTGATACTTATGTACATGTGTTTTTTATTTTTTAATACATTTGCAAAGATTTCAAACAAACTTCTTTCATGTTGTCATTGTGGGTATTATTTGTAGAATTTTGAGGAAAATAATGAATTTAATCCATTTTGGAGTAAGGCTGTAACATAAAATAAAATATGGAAAAAGTGAAGCGCTGTGAAAACTTTCCAGATGCACTGTATATCTTTTTAAACAATTCAGGCCTGGTGAAACTTGTCTTCTCTTATCAGTTGATTTTGCTTGTTTTGTCTATTTCAGGAGTGCTGAACAACAACGGATATTATGGAAAATTCCAGATATTTCGCAGAAATCTGAAAATGGAGGTAAATTGCAAGTGTTACCTGCTCTCCAGCCAGGATAGATGTATAATAACCATTCATTTGTTAAAGTTATAGCATCTAAAAACTATGGTGTGTGTGTGTGTGTGTGTGTATATATTATTATTATACAGGATTTATATAGCGCCGACAGTTTGCGCAGCGCTTTACAATATGAGGGAGTTATACAGTTACAATACAATTCAATACAGCAGGATTTAGAGGACCTTGCCCGTTAGAGCTTACAATCGAGAATATATATATATGTATATATATAGGAATTTTTTTTTTTGTACTAGTCATGCCGGTGATCAGCGACCTATAGTGGGACTGCGATAGTGCGGCGGACAATCTGACACGAACTAACTGTCATGGACATCGCCAGTGTCACTGTACTAATCACATTTGCTGGAAAGGGACATCTTGGGTTAAGTGTGTACCTAACAAGTGATAATGTGTGTACTGTGTGCTGCTTTTTATAAAAAAAATCTAGTTCTATAGGGTGGGAAAACAGAGATCCTTCCCTCTGTACACAGCCCTGTGTTGTTTGTCAGCACAGGGCTCTGGGCTGTGATTGGACACAGCCGATCAGCAGGTCCCGGGTATGAATCATTGGCCACGAACTGCTGACAAAATCCTGCTGTGTCTAATGACAGTGGGCGAGGGTGGGATCTGAGGGACACCCTGAACCCAGAAGAAGGCAGCGACGTACAGTATAGGTGCATAGCTGTGCCTGTAGGAGCTGCCCGTCCACAGGACAATGCGGGCAGGCAGTCCTAAAGTGGTTAAACATTTACATGTCTTGTATACATTGAATAATTCTACCTGTTACACTGAAGTATATCTATAGATGTGTTACACACATAGTGATATATTTCAAGCATTTCTTTCTTTTAATTTTGATGATTATGGCTTACAGCTAGTGAAAACCCAAAATTCAGTATCTCAGAAAATTAGAATATTGTAAAAAAAGTTCACTATTGTAGACTCACGGATGTTTATTTACTAAAGCTAGAGAGTGCAAAAGTATTCACATTTCTGCATAGAAACCAATCCGCTTCTAACCTCAGCTTATTCAATAAGGCTTTAGGCAATAAAACCTGGATGCTGATTGGTTTCTATGCAGAATTGTGAATAATTTTGCACTCTCTAGCTTTAGTAAATAAACCCCATGGTGTCACACTCTAATCAGCTCTTTAACTCAAAAGAGCTCTAAAAGTTTCCTGAGCCTTTAAATTGGGGATATGCTAACTGTGGCCCTCCAGCTGTTGTAAAACTACAAGTCCCATCATGCCTCTGCGTGTCAGGCTTGCGGCTGTCAGAGTTTTCTTATGCCTCATGGGACTTGTAGTTCTGCAACAGCTTGAGTGCCACAGTTTGCATATTCCTGCTTTTAAATGGTCTCTGTCTGGTTCAGTAGGTTACACAATCATGGGAAAGACTGACTTGACAGTTGTCCTGAAAACAGTCATTTGTATCCAAGCATGGAAAGTTGAGTGGAAGGAACAAGTGTGGTAGAAAAAGGTGCACAAGAAACAGGGATAAGCAATGGCCATTCAAGAATTTGGGGGAGATTCACATCGAGTGGACTACAGCTGGTGTCCGTGCTTCCAAGCGCCACCACACACAGACGTATCTAGGACATGGTCTACAACTGTCCCATTCCTTGTGTCGAGCCACTCCTGAACCAGAGACAATGTCTGAAGCGTCTTCCTGGGCTAAGGAGAAAAAGGACTGGACTGTTGCTCAGTGGCCCAAGGTCCTCTTTTCGGATGAAAGTACATTTTGCATTTTATTTGGAAATCAAGGTCCTAGAGTCTGGAGGTAGAGTGGAGAGGCACAGAATCCAAGTTACATGAGGTCCAGTGTGAAGTTTCCACAGTCAGTGATGATTTGTGGAGCCGTGTTATCTGCTGGTGTTGGTCCACTGTGTTTTATCAAGTCCAAAGTCAGCGCAGCCCTCTAGCAGGAAATTCTAGAGCACTTCTTGCTTCCCTCTGCTGACCAGCTTTATGGAGATGCCGATTTCATTTTCCAGCAGGACTGGGCAGCTGCCCACACTGCCAAAAAGTACCAATACCTGGTTTAATGTTCATAGTATCACTGTGCTTGATTGGCCAGCAAACTTGCCTGACCTAAACCCCATACAGAATCTGTGGGGTATTGTCAAGAGAAAGATGAGACACCAGACCTAACAATGCAGATGAGCTGAAGGCCGCCATCAAAGCAACCTGGGCTTCCATAACATCTCCGCAGTGCCACAGGCTGATCGCCTCCATGCCATGCTGCATTGGTGCAATAATTCATGCAAATGGAGCCCCGACCAAGTATTGGGTGCATACTGTACTGTACATGGACATACAGTTAGGTCCATATATATTTGGACACAGGCACACTTTTCATACTTTTGGCTCTGTATGCCACAAGATTGACCGGATAAATTTAAAACTAAACAATCCAAATGAATTTGAAGTGCATACTTTCAGCTTTAACTCAAGGGGTTGAACATAAATATCAAGTACAAATTTTAGGAACTGCCCCCATTTTCAGGGGCTCAAATGTAATTGGACAAATTAATATAATCATAAAATGTTAATTTCTCTTTCGTTCATTGACAGACACAGCTCCTGATCTTCTTGACCATTGTGTTATGCTGCCCCCTACAGGAGTAGGACACTAGGCAGAAAAAGAACTTGACTATGCCTATGGGCAGTCCCAGGAGGTGTACTTCCCCTCTTTGCTATAGGTACTCCGTTTTTTTCTGCCTAGTCAGGAGTAAGGACTTAGTTCCCTGCTGGGATCTCTGGTCCTTGCAATTTTTTTCTTTAGAAGGATTTTTTTTTTCCTGTTTTTTTTTTTTCCTGTGAAATCTACAATCAACTGCCGGACTGGGCGATGGGCCTGATAATGTAGATCCAGTGGCAATCCCATCTGGCCAGCGAGCACGTGCAGACCTCCGCACTAGGTTAGCTGCGACATAGCCCCACCGGACGGGGTCTGGCCTGTGAGTAAAGGCCTTGCGAGGTCGCATATGACGGGGTCAAAGCCTGTGTTGCAGCATTCCTCCTGGCCAACAGCCCCCCCCCATTTTGATGGCCAGGAGGTTCTGTCTGGAGCTGTGCCGGCATGATACCTGGTATGGTGAGTTAGCCTTCCCCCCTCGCCCCCTGGAGGCTTTTGGGGTGGACGCGGGCCCCCCCTGGGAAGGTCGGACCTCCGGGTTCCCCTCCTTCCTGTTAAGCCCCCCCCCCCCCTTGGTTCTGATGGCCCTGCGGGTCATCTATCCCCCCTCTACCTATACTGGGGTTGTATTGTGGTCTGGCTACCTCCTGGGGTTGGGGCCGGGTGCTATACTGGCGACGGGGTCGGGGGTGGACCGCCGGTGACTGGGAGATCGCCCGTTGGGGGGGGGGGGGCTGTACCTGGTGGGATGGATTCTGCCATGGCCCCCCCCCCCCCCTTGCTCTGTGTCTTGCCTGGGCCCCGGGATTCCTCCTGGGAGCCTTTTTGTTGTAGCCTATTTTCTGTATAGGCTAGCGGCCATGTTTGTGTAGCTGCTGTGGCAATTTTTTTTAGTCCGCCATTGGAATGAATGACGGCCATTACTATGGAGCCTTCTGGGTGGCCATTTTAGCTGTGTATCCCCTGGTGCTGACTTCTGGGCCTCTTTTCTTCCTGGACGCCGCACGTGGAGTGCTTTGATCCTGGTGCTGTCGGTGACTGCCTGGTGGGGTGGTGAGTCTGGTGGGGTCCTCTCCCTCTCTCTGCTGCAGGATCGGAGGGTGCCCTTATTCCTCATGTAGTCCTTGGAGCACATTTCACCACCTGACCCCCCTCTGAGTCTGCGGGGCCCTCCGGATCCCAACCATCCATTGATGCACTGACGGCGGTCCTGGAGTCCTTTGTGTCCCGGGTGGAGGTGGCTTTTGAGCGGCCGGGTAGTAAAAAGTGCCCCCCATCTTCCCCTGCTTTATCTGTCTCCTCAGATTCTGAATCTCATTTGGCCGCCGTGAACGGGGCCGTCCTGAAGGGTCTGCGGCCTCGAGCCCTGAGGGGTCTGCGACCATGCGCCCTGAGTTCTCAGATGGTGAGGATGATTCCTTCACTCCCGTAGCTGCGCACGAAAAGGCGCTGGTGGACGCACTGATTGTGTCTGTGCGTAAGACTTTAAAAATGGAGGACGCAGCTGAAGCTGCAGTGGAGGCACCGGTTCCCTTTGGCACTCACAGGCTGTCTAGAGTGGCGAAGGTGTTTCCTTCCTATTTTGACAAATTTCTTGCAAAAGAGTGGGAACGTCCAAAACATCCCTTTGTGGTCCCTAAGCAATTCGCAATGAGGTACCCATTTGAAGAGTCCCTCAAGAAGTGGACTGTTCCATCGGTGGTGGATCCCCCTGTTTACAGGTTGAGTAAGGCAGCCATGATTCTGGTAGAAGAGTAGCCAGCTTTTAAGGATCTGGCTGACAGAAAGGCGGTGGCAGTGGCCCGCATTATGTTCACTGTGGCTGGCTCGGCACTCAGACCGGTCTTCACTATTGACCTGGTGTCACAATCTCTGACCGAGTGGGCTAAGCTTTTACGCCGTGACCTGCAGTGTGAGCAGCTCCCCCCTGCCTTTGCAGAGCTGGCAGGCCAGTTGGTCCAGGGGCTGCAATTTATCTGTGATGCCTCTTTGGATTTCTAGACTGTCTGTTTCTGCAGTGGTCCTTGGGCGTGTTTTGTGGCTCAAATGTTGGTCTGCGGACCAGATCTCTGAAAAAGCCTTAACTGATCTTCCTTTTTAAGGAGATTGCCTGTTTGGAGCTACCCTGGAAGACGTCTTTAAGAGTCTCACAGGGGGAAGAGCACCTTTCTTCTGCAGGCTAGTAAGGGTAAGGAGCCTCGTCAGCAGACATGGCCTGTCATTCTCGATTCACAGGAAGTTTTTTTTTTTTCGTCCTTCAGGATCGGCTGACAAAGGTTCAAAAACTTTCTATGCCTCTTCAGAAGGATCCAAGTGAACTTAGTCTGGAAAGTCCAAAGCTGGTTTCTCCAGACCCACAGACAAGGCTCTTTCTGCATGAAGGGTGGGGGGTATGTTTTCGCTAGTTTTCGGACCTGTGGACCTCCTTGGTGCAAGACAAGTGGATCCACAAAGTGATATGGTCCAACTACAAAGTTCAAGTTTCATTCTTACCCTCCGGAGAGGCTCTTTCCTTCCAATGTGCTTCTGTCTCTGGACCGATTGCCGGCAGACTGCAAGGAGCTATTGAAACACAGCAGGAGCAGGCCGGCGGGGGCGTGCGTGTGCCTCAGACCTGGAAGTGTTGTGATTCGGCGCATCTGTGCCACTTTGCTGCCTTATATCTAAGTTATATGGTCGGCAAGTGGTTAAGACAAACGGGGACTACAAATGGCCACCCACTGATAAACCAATACAAACAAGGGGCAAGTTTGGTGTGGTCATGTTCTCTTTGTCTGTCAAATATGGCTGCACTAAGGGCCTACCTGCATTCCAATAGGTTTGTGTAGAAAAGCAAAACTTGCTTAAAGTGAACAAAAGTCCATCATTACAGGCTCTAATAGTCTTGCCCCACTGCATCAGCAAGTTGCTCTTCAGTCCTTGTAGACACAGCTACAACGAGGGTGGCAACGCTGCCCTAATTTCAGAAGTGAAGGGTTAGTGTTGTCACATGATAAAAGAAAGTGGGCATGCTCTAGAGCCCTGGTCCCCAACCCTAGTCCTCAGGGCCCACTAACAGGCCAGGTTTGCAAGAGAACTGAAATACATCCCAGGTGATATCATTTGGTGCTCAGTGATTGCATTACTCTAGTCTACATCTCCCCAAGGTAATACTTAAAATCTGGCCTGTTAGTGGGCCCTGAGGACCGGAGTTTAGGACCACTGCTCTAGAGTCAGCTAGCCAGATCAGCAGGTGCTAAGGTGGCCATAGGGCCAAAGTAAATTAAAGAGCAGAGTACTTTTTTATGGTGCACATTTAATTTGTATTTTTTTTTCCTTTTAAGTTTGACTTTATTTCTACTTTTAAAGTGAAATTCCAGCTTAACCATAACTGTGAAATTCCAGCTTAACCATAACTAACCTTAAAACCATCTCTTCCACCCTTCTAACACCTTTACTGACTAACCTGTGTAAAAAAGATGCATATACTCGCCTACTTTCTTCCACTCTAGTCCAGTCACATGATCCCCTGTGTCAGCCTGGCGACTGCAGGGGAGAGGAGAGAGTGCTTGACAACTGCTGGTAAAGCCTGGAACCATGTCAAATATACTATAGACTTCCTATGGCAATGCTTTCTCGGCACTCCATCCTTTCCCCTGCAGCAGCCGCTGCTGACTGATGCACGGGAGCCAGATCACATGACCGAACCAGATCTCCAAGCAGTTGTTGAAACGCTGTATTCATCTTTTGTTTTCCCTTCTTGTAGGGGTTGGGTCACTACTCGCAAGATTCCAGCTGTCTGAAGGTCCAAGTAAACCAGCTCCATTAGTAGTACAATTCACTAGCGAAGGGTCAACGTTGTCCAGCTGTGACATCGAGCTGGTTGGAGGAGGATATCGCTTCTCACTTATTAAAAAGAGGTTTGCAGCAGGTATGGAAGTGTATGAGCAGGAAGCAATGGATGATGCTTGGAAGTCTATTTGAAGAACAGTCTGTATTTACTAGTTTGTCACATGGATCTGAACATGTGCAGCACACGATGTTCGATCTCATCAAAACTTCCACTTGGAACAAAATCTCAGGGTATTGCAAAACAATGTCAAGAGGGTTGTTTACTATATAAAAGTGTTCAATGCCCAATAACTATCTGAATTCCTCATATTTTTATTTTATTCTTTTATTTTAGATTTTGAAGTTCTATAAAGCCTTGATTTGGAACACTTTTCATTTTTAAAAAATCCGTCCTCTTTTCACAGGATTACTATTAAAACGGATGGCACTTCAGCCTCAAGGTGGCAGTTTTTTCTTTGCAGGCTGAAAGTGGTATTAAACCCAAAAACAAACATTATATTGCAGCTTTCCAATTTTTAGATGTGATAGCTAAATTCGTGTTTTTTTTTTTTTTCAAGCTTTGTTCTATTTTCATCTGGTGATCTGAAGCAACAAGCAGATGTATCAGTTACAGGGATGGGATAAACCATTCAACAGTGACAGGGTTGCTTACAATGATCAGTTTTATTTATTTTTGTTAGGGCCAATTCACACTGTAACACAGAGCGGCAGGAGTGATTCAGCGCTCTGGCCATTCTGCTTTGCTGGCTGCACTAGGGGGCAGTGTGGTGGTTTATTTTTTGTTTTGTATGAGCTTTATTTGAAGTGTACAAAAAGTGTACACTTCATTCACTGCCATGTCTGGTAGTTGTGCTGCAAATGTCATTTTATTGCAGTACTAGGCTGCATTGCAGTGTTAATAGGACATATAGGAAGCAACTGTTTCCTGTGTGTTCCTGCGGTAAAATGTTTTACCATGTGTTAAAACGTCTGTCACTGCACATAGTGTGAATTTTCTCCAAAACCTTTATCCCAAAAGGGGAAAAAAAAAAACGCTATAAAGTATTAGCTGGAGTAGGGCTTCAACTAGTGTATCTAAATCTGCTAGTCCATCTAAAACTCCCCTCCCCCTGACTAACAATGTTGCTGTCGAAAGGTGCCCCCTGTGCGCCTTCATGCAAAGTGGGGGCACTCTTCGCCCCGGTTCACACTGCCAAAGTCGCATGACAAGTCGCGCCCCATTAACAGCAATGGAACCATTCTAATCTGTGCAACTCAAGTCGCTCCGACTTAAAAAAAGGTTCCTGCACTACTTTGGTGTGACTTCAACACAACTTGCATTGACTTCTGTTAAAGAAGTGGTAAACAAGCCGCGATGAAGTTACTCAGGGATATCCGATTACAAGTCACGGCAGTGTGAAGAAGGCCTAATACAGGAGTTGGGATAAGCTGGCTGTATCTAACTTAAATTTTTCTCTTTCATTCATTGACGGACATAGCTCCTGATCTTCTTAACCACTGGGTTATACTGCCCCCTACAGGCGTAAGACACTAGGCAGAAAAAAGTGGAGGTGGGTCCCTCCCTGGGATGGTCGGACCCCCGGGTTCCCATCCCCCCCCCCCCCCCAGCTCCTCTAAATTTTTGGTCATTATGGGTCTTTGGGCTCCCCTCCCTGAGTGAGGATATGAGCTAGCTGTTTCCACATGCTCCTAGGGGGGCTGGTTGAAGTTGCTGCTGACCAGGTTTTCCTGGTTCGCAACGGGGGTTCCCTGCCACCCTGGGGGTTGGTGACTAGGGCAGGGATGTCCTCTAGGCTCCCTGCAGCGGTTGTTGGGCTGGGGTACACGCCTCATGCGGCCAGACCTGGGCAAAAATTTAGGTCGCGACTTTGCGGTGTACTCGCTGGAACCTGTGTGAGGTGGCCTCTGTGAGGGTGGCTGATGCCACTGCCTCCCTTTTGGGCATCCGCCTTCCCTTCCGCTGCCCCTGGGTGGTTCGCTGGGGTTCGCGTCCTGGCAGCTGGGTGGCTGTGCGACTTCAAAAATTTAAGCCGAGCAGCTGGGTCGGGCGCCGCCATTGGGGGATGGCCTCAGTATGTGTAGCTGAAGCCCCCACTCTACTTTTGGGCACCTGCTGGGCTCAGGATCTGTGCAATTGCAGCTGGGCCTCCACAAAAATTTAGGCTGTGGCTTGCGGCCTGCTAGGCCATGTAATCAGCTTGGCACCTCCCTTAAGAAGGGATAGTGCTGTGGGGACTCTCCATTTTTTTAATGACAGTTTTGCCACCATTATTGTGTGGGACACCTGCCCTGTTTTAGTGAGGGCACTCTTCCTGCGCTTCCGCGTCATGGCGGGCAGCCTCCTTTTAAAGGGGGCTATGTCCTCTATGGAGGGCGACCCCCCACCTTGTTTTTTTGTGGGGTCCAATAGGTGGTCCATTTTGGCCAGTGTCCCCTTTGTGGGATCGCAGTCGGCGACTTCCCCGATTGTTATTTTTTCGGGGTGAGCTTAGTATATAGCTCCCTGCTGGGTCTGCGTCCAAGCACCCTGAGTGCTCAGATAGGATGATTGCTACTCTAGCCGCACTAAAATGGGCGCTGGTAGATAGGGAGTTAGGCACTTGGCCCCTCCAGTGCGGTCTCTGTTACCGCCTTGGGACCTCAATTTGGTGTTCTCAGTCCTTCAGAAGCCTCCTTTTGAGAATATTTGGGAGATTCCCCTGCTTATGCTATCCCAGAAGGTGGCCTTTTTGGTGGCTATCACTTCTGCGTGCACGGTGTCGGAATTGGCGGCATTATCCTGTCGTTCACCTTACTTGGTGGTTCACAGAGATAAGGTTGTTCTTCCCTGTCCGTCGTTCCTTCCGAAGATTGTCTCTGATTTTCATTTGAATGAAGATATTATGTTGCCTTCCCTGTGTGCCAGGCCAAAACATCTAAAAGAAATTGCTTTGCATGCCTTGGATATGGCCCAGGGGATTCAGGTGTACCTGGCAGCAACTGAGTCTTTTAGGAAATCAGACTCACTATTTGTGCTTAACAGGGCCTCAGAAAGGGTTGTCCCCTTCCTCTGCGACCATTTCCAGATGGATCAGACAGGGAGTGATTAGACAGGCCTATTCTTTTAAGAGCCCGTTTCCTCCTTTCCCCGTCAAGGCGCATTCTACTCAGGGGCTCAGTGCCTTCTAGGTTTTCCGTCATCAGGCCTCAGTGATGCAGGTTTGCAAGGCAGCCACCTGGTCGTCGGTGCAAACTTTCACAAAGTTCTATAAAGTGGATGTGTTGGCATCTGTGGATGCTGTTTAGAGGACCTGGTCTTCTTTGAGGGTGTATAGTTTTCTTCAGGTGAGCTCCAGTTGTTTTGGTTGAGCTCCTGTTTACCTGGTTTGCTATAGTTCACCTTGGGAATTTCTTTTTCACTGTTCCCACCCCTCATGTTTATCAGTGCTTTGGGACGTCCCAATGGTTAAGAAGATCAGAAGCTGTGTCCGTCAATGAACGAAGGAGGAAATGGGATTTTTGACTTACTGTAAAATCCATTTCTCTGATGTTCATTGAGGGACACAGCAACCACCCCTCTGTGTAGTTGTAATTCTTCTGACACTGCTTTTAACAAAACTGAGTACCTATAGCAGAGAGAAGGTGGTATACCCCCTGGGACTGCCCATAGGAGTAGCCAGACTTTTTTTTGCCAAGTGTCCTACTCCTGTAGAGGGCAGTATAACCCAATGGTTAAGAAGATCGGGAGCTGTGTCCGTCAATGAACATCAGAGAAATGGATTTTACGGTGTCTTTTTTTTTTTTTTTCTGTTCCCATAGATTTACCTTCAACTATGTATTGCAAGGGCCAGCCTGATTGCATACAATTTGAAAGTGTTTAGGTTTGACCTCATATTATATGGTTTTGGTAAATCTAAAGGAAAATTGTACAAGAAATTTGCATAATGTGTAGCCAGCCTTACTGGCCAGATCACCAGGTGAAAACAGAGGGGAAAAAGCCCTAAAAAATAAAATGAATGCAGCCACCACATCTAATGCTAGGTAAGCTTTAATGTTACATTTTTGGGTTTAATACGGCTTGAAACTTTGTTTTTTTTTTTTTGTTTTGTTTTTTTAATAGAAGCCTCCAGCCTGCAATTGATCAATATGGACATAGTGAATCCCTCTGATTAGTTCCTGATAATAAATGGTAACCTGAGTTGTCAACAGCTGGGATTGAGAGCCAGCAGCTATGCAGAGTAAGTGCTGCTGGCTTTCACAAGAAAAAAAAGGGGGGGGTTATACACTAGAGAATATTTATTTGAAGACTGCGGGACAAGAGAGGTTAAACCTTATTAATAGAGATGCTTGTTTTGAAAACCACTCAACACACCTGACCATCTCTAGGTGCCCATTGTTTTCTTTACCCTTACCACAGTGCTATGACAGGTAAGGCAGGCAATTGATGATGCAAATTTCTTTCCTGTAACCAGGGGTTGCAGGAAAGAAATTTGCATGATTCCCCTATCAACATACAGTGCTGACCGGGGAATCCCTCCTGCCGAGCAATTGTCTGCTCCTAGTGGGGGGGGGAGGGCAAAGCTGTCCCTGCTGGGAGAAAACACTAGTTATTGCTAGCAGCTATAACAGCCGATAGCAATAATTGCAAGTGAATCAGGCAGCCTGGTTGTACCCAAGTTGATTGATCAACTTAGTACATTCAGCCTGCCCACACGGTTCGAATCTCGGCCAGTTCCTGCTGAACCAGCCAAGATTCAAACAGTCTTTGGCTGGCCTAAAGAGAAGGTTAGTGGAGGAAAGGGAATTAAACAGATTGCAGCCAGTAATGTGGGCTGAATGATGTGGTTAGGTTACATTGTTTGGTTTGTTACTGATTCTTTTGTTTAGCAATACATACAATGTCACTTCTATAACTATTGAAGGACACATCCATTTAAAAATACCAGTTCTACATAAGATGCCTTTTGCACTATGTCTTTTTTTTCTGTTTGTATTTAAAAACTAAAGTACAGGTTTTGAAAAAAAAAAAAACCTTTCCCCAGCCTTCCTCCTTTTGCCCTCTCAGTTTAAAGATTTGGGACCCCCACTTCTCCCTCCAGCAGGTAGTTGATGGCTGTTACTTCCTATCATGGCTGCAGCTGGGCCAGTAAAGATCTAGTGTTATGCTACCTGTGCATTAAAGGATAAGTTCAGGTTTAAAAAAAATAAATGCACATTTTTTTCAGGTAAAAAAACTGCATTTATTATTTTTTGTAGTAGGAGCCTGGAACGCATTGCACCAGCGATCAGCAGACTGCTGATGCATGCAGGTTTCCTGCACACTGTCAGTGTATTCGCTTGCAGGTACATCCCGTACGGTTACGCCAATACTGACAGGAAGACTCGATGATTTACCACGGCATTCCACAGCAGCGGGGTCAGCAGGGGGTGGCAGCGGGTGGCAGCTGCAGCACTGGAAACATGTTATATGTTCAAACCTAAAATCAGATGGAACATGTAACATATTTCCAAAGGTGAACTTATCCTTTAATGTCCCAATAGGCTTGAATAAGGAGCACCCATATAGCATGAGTGGTGTCTTATTCAAATCTGTGGAATATTAGTGAGCAGGTGTGGGCAGCCTGGCTCTAGATTTTAACAGCTGGGCTGCAGACATCATGGGAGGCCAAAGCCATGGACCTGCTGGAGTGGGTGCCCAGATCTGTGTACTGAGGGGGCACTGGAGAAGAGCTAGGAAAAGTTTTTACAAAACATGTACACCTGCAATTTTACAATGCAAATATTGGAGGGAATGCACGTTTCTCTGTCGCTCATTAACAGACGTAGTCCTCGTTGATTAATAACAACTCTGGTTATGCTGCCCTCTACAGGAGTAGGACTAGACAGGAAAGAAAACGTTCTGGCCACACCCTAGGGGCAGTCCCAGAGGGTATATCCTCTCACTTCCTGCTACAGCAAATCAGTTTTTTTCTGTCTAGTTAGGAGTAAGGACCTAGATGCCTTGCTAGGATCTTTGGCCCTGGCAGGATTTTTTTCTTAGAAAGATTTTTTTTTAGACAGCTTTTTTCTCCAGTGTTCCTGTGAGATCTTCAAGCAAGCAAGCTGTAACTGGGCGACGGGCTGGATGTTGAGATCCAGTGGTCACCCCAGTTCAGCCTACGAGCGCGTGCAGGCCATAGCTCCGCGCTGGGTCGGCCGTGACATAGTCCCACTGGACGGGGACTGACCCTGCGAGTTAAACGTCTCGCTTGAACGCCAATGACCAAGAGTCACGGCGTCCGTACTGGTCGACAGCCCCCCCACCCCGGTGGAGAGGGGTTCTGTCAGGAGTGGCGCCCGCCTGGTTTCCGGTATGGTGAGTAGTATGTTCCCACTGACGGGTTTGTGGTGAACGCGGGCCCCTCTCTGGAATGGTAGGATGGGTCTCCCCTCTATCCTATAACAGGTCACAGATCCCCCAATTTGAGTGTGATTTTTGTGAACAGAAACCAGGAGGCTTGGTTTGGGAGCTGACTAATGTCATTTTAAAACTGTAAAGGTGACTGAAGTCAGTGGCAGTACTAGAATGGGCAAGAGGTATCTTACCTGTCAGAGGCGTTCACAGGGCGATGCCTATGCCTGAATCACTGTAGTCCAGATCGCCATTCCTCCAGCAAGGGCAGAGAGCTGCCTTCCGACGGCCCACGAACCGCAGGCGGCCCGCCAGGGTCCGGTACCGCCGGCCAGGCTTATCACCATCAGGGTGAAGGTTGTGGGGCCGAGATACTCCCGCAGGCGAACATTGAATCCTGTACAGGCCGCCGCCATTGTCTGGCAGATTGCACGAGGCCGCCATATTGGCGTAGCCTCGTGTCTCCAGCATGGGGGCGGCCATGTTTGAGGTGACCAAACACCTCGTGGAGCCAGGGGGAGGCGCCGGAAGGCGTGTTAAGGGGCGGAGCCGCCTCCTTTAGCCAGGAAAAAGGGCCAAAGAATTCCTGTCTGTAACAGGACAGCACTGAGCAAGCTGATAGAAAACTTCTGTGCATCAGGGATGAGCCTTGGGGTCTCTCTCTCTCTGTGGGGTCCAAAAAGACAGGTAACACTGAGGGACGCTGTTACACTGGGGGATTACAAAAAAAAAAAGTTTTTTACTTTGTCATTTTTTTTTGGGGTCGCTGGCAAATGTCTTGTATAATCATTGACTCTGCCGCATAGGTATCCCCACCTGATCCCCTCAAGGTGGCCGCAGGACCCTCCAGTACCCCACTTGTTTTTAATGCATTATCGGCAGTTTTGGAGTCTTTGGTATCCTGGGTGGAGGTGGCCTGTCAGGGACGGGGGTCAAGTAGTGACCCCCGCCTACCCTCATTTTTTATCTGATACTTCAGATACAGATACGGATTCAGAGCTGGTCAATGCAGCTGCAGGTCCCTCTTATGGGGCTGTTGTCTCAGGTAATGTCTCCTCAGCAGTGAACAGAACGTTTCTGCCTCCGCCATAGCACAAGAGTGGTGGATGCACTAGTTTTGTCCGTCCGGGAAACCTTTAGTCTTGAGGTTACACCGGCAGAGGTAGCTGAGACTGAGATTCCTTTTTGGTACTTGGTAACCTACCAAAAGGGCGAAGGATTTTCCTTTACCTAAATGGGGTTGTTTTGAAACGAACCCCTGTTATTTCCAAACGCATGGCTAGGCGCTATCCGTTTGAGGAATCCCTCTTTAAAGGAAGGTCATACGGTCAGGATACAGGATCGAGTCTCGATCACTTTCACCGGTGAGATTCTTCCCTTCTAACATTGAACGGTTTCAGGGGTTCTATTCGAACCTGTTCACAATGTCCAGGAAAGAGGGCAAGGTGCGTCCAATTTCTGGACTTGGGGAAAGATGGAGTCCATCCGAACAGTGGTGGCCTCCCTGCATCAGGGGGATTTCCTGGCGTCCGTAGACATTTAGGATGCCTATCCTTATATCCCCATCATCGCAGGACATCAGCGTTTTCTTCGCTTTCCCAAAGATCATCCCTGGTCCCCACCAGGAGACTGAACTATCTGGGCCTAATGTTAAATACATCCTGGGCAAGAAAGTTTCTCCTTGCGGAGAAACTCCAGAAGGTTCAGTCAACGATTCGGATGTTGCTGTCCGTCAATTGGCTGGGACTGATGGTGGCCTTCTTAGAGACAGTACCGTATACCCAGTCTCATACCCGAATTCTCCTGAAGGAGATTTTTTTCTAATGGAATCAGAATTCCGATTTCCTGGACAATCGGATCCGGTTGAGCGAGCGGACCAGGAAGTCTCCGATGCTCAACCAGGGGAAGTCATTCCTTCCGATAGCATCCAGGTTACCAATAGGGTATTGGAACTAAGAGCGATCAGATTTTGTCTGATTTACTGGACCGAGCAGCTCTAGAGCAGCCCGATTCGGATCCAATCGCACTATGCCATGGTCGTGACTTATGTCAAGAAAGGGGCACTTAGAGTGTCCTGGTGGCCATCGAAACGGCTAGCATCTTTTCATTGGACGGAACGGTTGTTCCGGATCTCCCCGCAGTGTTCACTCCGGGGGTGGGAAATCGGCAGGCAGATTATTTCAGCCATCAGATTCTGGATCAAGGGGTATGGCCTCTTCATCCAGAGGTTTTTTCACTAGCTGTCCTTTCATTGGGGCACCCCGGATGTGGATCTGTTGGCACCTTGGCTCAACAGGAAGGTGCGGAGGTTTGTAGCTCACACCCGCGATCCTCTAGCGGACGCAGCAGAAACGCTGATCGCCCCGTGGGGGCAGTATCAGCTACGGCATGCCTTCCATCCTCTCAAGTTACTGCGGGAACTTCTTCGCAGGATAGAGGTGGAGTGAATTCCAGTTATTCTGGAAATTCCGGACTGACTTCGTCGAGCCTGGTACGCCGACTTGGTGAGGCTAGTCGCGGACGCTCCTTGGAGTCTTCCTCTGCGGTCTCAGGGACCGATCTTACATCTTGTTTTACTATCGCTGGCTTAATGGCCTGGCCATTGAGACCCAGGTACTAAAGGACAAGGGAGTGTCAGCTTCAGTTATTCCTACCTCTAGTTAAAGCAAGGAAAGCGACTTCCAGCACATGGAAGTCTTATATTGCGTGGTGTGAATCTCTTGGATTTCCCCCACATACCTATTCGGTGACCCGAATCTTGGTCTGTCTGCAACAAGGGGTTGCGCAGAAACTGTCCTTGAGCACATCAAGGGTCAGGTTTCAGCGTTAGCAATCTTCTTTCAGAAACTTTTGGCTAATCATTCCTTGGTGCGGAATTTCATCCAGGGGGTGCGACATCTGGCTCCATAAGTGCGTGCACTCTTACCGCCTGGGATCTTAATTTAGTGTGGTCGGTTCTTCAGAAACTTCTCTTTGAAGATATTAGGGAGATTCCCTTGCTTACATTATCCCAGAAGGTGGCCTTCTTGGTGGCCATTACTTCTGCACGCAGGGTGTCAGAACTGGCCGCATTATCTTGTCGTTCCCCATATCTGGTGGTTCATAGGGATAAGGTGGTTCTTCTTCCGAATCCATCCTTCCTTTCCTAAAGTGGTTTTCAGAGTTTTCATCTGAATAAAGATATTGTGTTACCTTCCCCGTGTCCTAAGACTAGCCATCCTTGGGATTACACTCCTTGGATGGGGTTCAGACAATCAGGGTACACTTGACTACTACGAACTTGGTTCGTAAGACGAACTCACTTTTTGTGATCACGGATAGCCCTAGAAGGGGGTTGCCTGTGTCTGCCGCGACCATATCTAGATGGACCAGTCAGACGGTGTTACAGGCTTATTCTATTAAAGGTCGGAATCCTCCGTTCCCTGTTAAGGCGCACTCTACTTGGGCGCCTAGTGTTTCCTGGGTCTTCCGCCATCAGGCGTCAGCGATCCAGGTTTTCAAGGCGATGACTTGATCGTCAGTTCATACCTTTACATCTTTTTATAAAGTTGATGTGATGGCATCATCAGATGCCTCTTTTGGCCGCAAGGTTCTGCAGGCCGCAATCTGAGGAGACTGTTGGTCTATCTCAAGGGTTTGTTGGGTTTTTCACTTAGGTCTCATCTTTTGCTCGATGAGTCCTTGATGCTTCTGGTTGGCTCCGGTTGGGCCTTCTGGATTTTGATTTCTGTTAGCCCACCCCTCATTTGTGGTACTGCTTTGGGACGTCCCGAGTTGTTATTAATCAACGAGCACTACGTCTGTCAATGAGCGACAGAGAAAAATGGATTTTTGTAAAATCTTACCGTAAAATCCTTTTCTCTTAAGCTCATTGACAGACGTAGTACCCGCCTCTCTGTTTTGGAGTTGGGTTGGGTTAAATTCTCTAAACACTGCTTTGTGACATAACTGATTTGCTGTAGCAGGAAGTGAGAGGATATACCCTCTGGGACTGCCCCTAGGGTGTGGCCAGAACGTTTTCTTTCCTGTCTAGTCCTACTCCTGTAGAGGGCAGCATAACCCGAGTTGTTATTAATCAACGAGGACTACGTCTGTCAATGAGCTTAAGAGAAAAGGATTTTACGGTAAGATTTTACAAAAATCCATTTTTACTGTCAAATGTCCAACCTGGTCTCATGAATGCCAATTAGAGTAGAAATAGAGGACCCATTATTGGCTTGTTTTTATTTTATTTTAAAAGCTCCAACCTTGTTTAACGAGCTACCCTCCAACCTTGCTTGATGCTTCAACTTTGCAAACTACCGGGGGGGGGGTTAGTGTCCCAGAACAGATGTACGAGCCAGGACATTTAGGATTGTCAGCCTGCATACTTACTTCCAGGTCAATGACTAGCTAAAAAGGAAAACAAAGATGGAGATGTCGGGTTCTTTAAAGCTGAATTCCAGGAAGTTGGGGTTGATTTACTAAAGACAAAAAGACTGTGCACTTTTCAAAGTGCAGTTGCCCTCTGCAAGTGCAGTTTGCTCCAGTTTAGTAAAGGTAAAGCTTCACTTTGCAAAGAGTACCCAATCACATGCAAGGAAAAAAAAGAAAAACAGCATTTTTGTTTGCACGTGATTGGATGATGGAAGTCAGCAGAGCTTCTGCTTATTTACTAAGCTTTGGAGCAACTGGACTTTACAAAGTGCACAGTCTATTTTCCTTTAGGAAATCAACCCATTTGAGTTAAGTCTGAGGAGGTGCATTACATCTCCTGAGCTTATCTATTGACGCTGATACTTCAGGTCTAAGCATCTTCTACATTAGAGTTGGTGCAGCTGCTATGCCTGCCCAATCACAGAAGCCTTTTATATTATGTGAACTAATTCACAAAATACTAAGTCTTCGCTGAATGAGCAGCAGAGGGGAGAGGTTGGCATAGCTGCTCTGTGTTTGCACGTCTCTCCTCTCTCACAGCACTGATTGTCACTGTTTGCTCCAGCAGAGCCCTAAATATGTCAGATTTAAATAATCAAGATAAGTTCAGGGGATGTTATGCACCTCCTTGGACTCCTAGGGTGTGTCTACTTTTTACAAAGTGGATGAATTCTTGGAATTCAGCTTCAAATATAGTTCGGCAATGACAGCTACCATATATTAATCAACTTTAGTATTTCTTTTCTGTCACAAGATGTCCTCTGTCTTTCAGTCTGAATGACACCTAGAGTCATTCGGCCAAGATAACTATGACCATACTGTGAGTGCATGGTGTCTACGACCTGCCCGCTGAAAGTCGGTCACCACTGCTTCCTTGATTCACAGTATAATGATGCAGACATCGTTGGTTTTGCTGTTATCACGCTACCACCACTCACTATATCATGAAGAACCTCCGAAACCCAGGAGGAGATCCAAAGAGACAGTGGACCCTGGACATCATGTGACCTGCTTGAATACATCTAAAAAGTATAAAATGAAAATACAAAACATAGGGGGATGTGGTCTTCTGGTGGGGAACTCAGAGTTAGTCTGTAAGAAAATGACCAGCCTTTCATAATAGTCACCTTTTAGTTTCCTTGTCACTACTTTTTTCTCAAGATCACCAAAATCTTTTGTCTCTTGAAGGAAAGTACTTGGCTGACGTCTAATAGAAGACCACCCACGAGGAGCAACAATCCCCCGATTCGATTTTAAATCAAAAGCTAAACGAACATGAACTCATATTGGGAACCTGGGGAACTTCTGCCGGAGGCTCTGTCGGTTACAGACAGATCGTTTTTTTTTCCTCAGAAACCTTCGTGTTGCCCCACCCTGCAGTATTTATTTCTAGGTGTAATATTGTTGATGGTTTTAAACTTGTAATTATCGTATTTGTAAATTGTATTTAATTCCGTAAGGCTGTATTTTGGCAGTTAGACTCTCGTATCAGCATTTTACCATGGATTAAATGGGTGTAATTTAAACGGTTATATAAAAAAAAAACATTTAGTAGTACTGTTGAATGGCACACTGCTTATGGAGATAGATTTTTGTGTATATATAGAACTAAATCTATAATATCCGTAGTGGTTATAGGGGTGCCTCTGATTCAAACAGTGTCTTTTGAATCCTTGTCTATGCACATGACCGCGATCTCCAAACCAACAGTGTTTGGACATGACATTTGCATGACAGTAGAGGAGTAGCTACAGGAAAAAGAGAATTAAAGCAAAGGTTTGTGAAATAATCAATAAAGCTTTCAGATACAAAAATAAAAAGGGGGCCGGTACAGCAATTGTGTTTTATGAATTCAAATCTGTATTAATACCAGCAGCAATGCCTTGTGGGCCACAAGATCCTAGAGCCTCATACAATAGAGGCATCTATAAGAATGTAGAGTAGTTTGCTAAAAATCATTGGTATACCTGAGGCACTTTGTTTTAGTCATGTCAGTGGTCCCCAAATAAATCATAGGAAGAGTGCGTATTGGAATAGACCATATTGGATTCTGTTGTTGGCCGCCCCCCCCCCCCCCCCCCTCCCAGGCTGCTATGATTTTACCGCTCGCCAAGGAAATCTACAGGTCATTTTATTACTGCCCATCTTTACAGTAGCAAATCATGATAAGCCAACCCCTCTTACTCCAAATAGAGGCGTGCTACCTACAAGTGGTGGTCTGGAAGGTTTTCTTACTACTTTAAGATGATAAAGATTCATTCTGAGAGCTGAAATGTTGTCTTTGCTGTAAATTTAATAGAAAAGGTTTAGTCACACTTGTTACCTATCACTTGTAATTTATAACACTGGATTTCCATGTCAAAGACTGGCTTCCAATATTCCGCCAAAATCATATAAATAAAGGAGGAGAATGCTGTATCCAAACCTTATGCAAAAACTTCTTGATCGATACACCATCACAACATTAGCAACTGTACAGTTTTGAGCAACCATGCTCTTCCTCAAGCAATTTGCCGTAAATTTAGATAACCCCTTTCAGTTAGAGGGACCTCGCTCTTTTTAAAGTGTTCTAAATGCTGGGAGGCGGGCATCCCCATCATGTGTTTACTTTGATTTGGCTGACACAGTAATCACATGATAGGGAGCCCATCCCAACATCCTGTAAATAGTGACTGGGAGCTGTTGACGACAGGACGGTCACTGTACATATGAGTGTTCTAACAGCAAACACAATGGGACAACACCAGCTGTATGCACAAATCCACCATTGTCCTGCCCCACATATATGAACAGCCGGTGTTATAGGGTTATATTGTATTTCTAGCCAAAAGGGGGGTAGAGTTAAATCCCCTGTCATGTTGTTTTTTTGCTTCTGTGTCCTGCTGGGGAAAGTTCCCTTTACTTCCCGTCTTGAGGGTGCAACAAAATAGTAGAAATATTTACAAAGTGGGGAAAATTCCCAACTTAGTTTCATCAGAAAATGTTTTCGATTGGAAGATTTCCCCTCCATCCTTGCTCTCATGACATCTCTAAAATGTAAGATTCCGCCTTACGTCTGTCTTGGCAACAATGGCCACCAGAATGAATAAGACAAAGTGAATCTTCCCAATAGCAAGTACACAGCAATAAAAACTAGGCAAAGGGTCTAATCCTTCTCTAATCTATCCCATATGGAAAAAAGTTTTGCCTATACATACCCACTACCATCCCAAAAAAACATAACATACTGTAAACAATAGGAGGGACTATTCGTATACCATTGAGTGCCGGGTCACACTTGTGCGATGCGCGAAGGCTGCGAATTCGCAGCCTGTTCCCGCATCGCAAACGCACATCTAGCTGTTCACGCTGCCATATGCGATATGCAGGGGGTGTCAATGAAATGTTAACGACACCCCCAGTTTGTTCGCATATCGCAGTGCGATCTGACAGTTCGCACAGGATCGGATCGCACAAGTGTGAACCACTGTGCGATCCGATCCTGATGCGGCTGAAAAAATGCCTCATGTGCGACTTTTGTGCGGGTGCAGTGCGAATTTAGCCATACAAAGTGTATGGCTGAATTCGCACTGCACATCCGATCGCATGTAATGAAGGAGCAGTGCGCTCTGATATTACATGCGATCGCCGCACATGCGGAAGTGTGAACCGGCACTTAAGCTTAACACAAAACATATTAAAATTGTAAAATCATTGCCAAAGACCGACCCCTCTACTTCTCTACCTTGTTTCCAACCCAACAATTTTTCAGTTTATTTTCTGACTCCCCTGCATGGAATACAAACACCTGTACTGTATGAAATACTCATTAAACAAAGTGTGGCGCTGTGCACAGCGCCACATAGGGTTGCCACCTCATCCCTTTAAAACCGAACACATTAATTACACATTATTAGTTTTGAGGCTAATTTAATGCAGGTAAGGCACTAAGTGAATTTAATTACAACCTTAATCAGACACAGAACCTGTGTAATGAATGGGTTATGTTTTAAAGGGATGAGGTGGCAACCCTAGTGCCGCATGTTTATATATATATATATATATATATATATATATATATATACACACACATATACACACGCACGCACGCACACACACACGTTGGTTATCAACCAAGTGCAGGCAAGCTGTAATTTATAGGTAAAATATTTAATGCAGTACAGAAGTTTGAAAACATTTTTTAATAAAATGTACTGTGATATTTCTCTTTTCTACTCCTTTCTAAGGTTCTTGTTTTAGAATGCAGTAAAAACGAATTACGCAAAAAAAGCAAAATGTTAAAATTGTCTTCTATAAATTTTTAAATAATCCTATTTCATGAAGATTTTTATGAAGATATAGGATTCATTATGTTTTAAACTGTTAATACATAAGAGAAAAATGTTATTACTATTTTACCTAATTTGTGTTTAGTGGTATCGGATAGTCCCCCCGATTGCTTTGCTGTACATTATGGATTTTAGAATACTAGTGATAGGCCATGAAAAGCTCTTGTCAGCTGGGTTTAGGAAGAGGCCGGTTGGCCCTTCGCAAGTGGACCTGTCACTCTACACAGAGGTCCATAAAGCGCATCTATAAATTTAAACCTGATTCCACACAAATGGCCACTTTCATTATGTGACTATAATTGTTTGCATGCCAATGATAGTTTTTGCTCTTTTTCCTGCCCATCATAAGGCATGTGCTAGAGATTTACATCTACAAGCCAAAACCATAATGCGGTTCTCCTAAGCAAAATACTTTTGACTGGTGTTTAAAGCATTATGTGACCAAATCAAACAAGATTATGCCAAAAGACGACAGAGACAAGTAAACCTTAAGTGTATATAAAACCAAAACTTTATTTTTTTCTTTAGATAGAATGTATATGGGAACTCCTGTCTGGTTTTTATTGCTGGGATCTAGGCATAGGTGGTGCCGTATCTCCTATTTTTGACATCCAATATTGTTAATGACTGTTTTTTAGTTAAGATGATGACTCGATTCAGTGGGGCTGCTCACATACGCCAGAATCCACCAAGGGAGTCCTGAGGGAAGTGATGACTTGTAGTTATCTGTAATGATGCCATACCAGTGATCACAAAGTCCAGGATAAGGTTTAATAGTTAGAAAAAGAAAGCCAGGGCATTTCAGGGGTTGGGACGCTCCCCCCCCCCCCCCTTCATCAGGGCTTTTGTAATATGTAACCTCAAGATTGACCGGACTCAAGATATTGTTGACATTTGTATATACAGAATTGGGTAATATCAGCAAATTAAAGTGGAGTTCCACCCCCCCCCCCTCCAAAAATTAAAAGTCAGCAGCTACACATACTGTAGTTGCTGAATTTTAATATTAGGACACTTACCTGTCCTGGAGTCCAGCGATGTCAGCACCGCTGTCGGGTGCTGCTGCCGCCATTGCCGGTAAGGGAACCCGGCAGTAAAGTCTTCACGGGTGGGTCCCTACTGCGCAATTGCAAAGAGCGCTGTGCATTCGGATTGGCTCGGTGGCGGGGGAAGAAGGAGGGGGCTAAACTTCAGAGGGACAGCGCCGTCTCCCAGAAAAGGGAAAGGGTCCCTGTCAAAAACAGGTACCCGTTCCCCCCTCCCCCCCTGAAAGGTGCCAAATGTGGCATCGGAGGGGGGGGAGGAAACAAATGAGCGGAAGTTCCACTTTTGGGTGGAACTTCGCTTTAAGTAAAAGGGACCTTGCTACTGCTCTCTACAAATGTGTTTTTCTATTGCTGTCTGTGTCCGCACTGGGGAGATTCACCCTCACTGTTGGTCCTGGTGGCAATTGTCTCTGGTACAGAAGGTGATGGGAAATCCAAAATGCTTGAGTTGTCAGGAAGAGGATAAGGGGGAAAGCCTTTAAATGGAGAAACCAGTTGGGTGAAAACAGTCTAAAGCCTGGTACACACTACAGTGGGCTGAACGAAAAAAAACTTGGCCGATCGCTATACTAAGCAAGCGATATTAGAGCAGCCATTTTCCCCGCTGTTGTGTTCTTACAGGGTGACTGCCCCCCTTGCAGTACACACTAGCTGCAGGCGTTGATTGGATGCTGGTTTTTCAGCATGTTTGTTCGACAAAAGACGTTGTGAGATCGGCTTCTGTTGGACAGGGAGCTGTGTACACACAGGCCAAAAAGGGCGGCATATATGCCAAATGTGTCCACATTTTTTTTATTTCTGCCTATCAGCTGTGGGTGGAATTGCACCGTCATTCATAAAATCTGCTAATGCAGGTAAATGCTACTTTATGAGTGCGCAATTCGCTTGCTGTGGTCCAAGGAAATTTCCCGATTGTTCATTTTTTATTGCAAGACAACGTTGTGTTTTTTTAATATTTTTTTTTTAGTACTTAAGGTGAAGGGTTTGTCTTTTGGCTCCTTTAGAGGGGTCATTATTTGTAGTTACATTTGAGATTTTTGTAATAAAGCATTTAAAATATTTACATACTCTCTTAGTGATTGACTGTAGTACTTTGCAGGTGAAAAGCCACACGGGAAGGGTTCAACCTCCTTTCTCTCTGGGTTCTCTCCCAGGGTTTGTTAATATAGTGATGGCGAACCTTGGCACCCCAGATGTTTTGGAACTACGTTTCCCATGATGCTCAACTACAATGCAGAGTGCATAAGCATCATGGGCAATGTAGTTCCAAAACATCTGGGGTGCCAAGGTTCTCCATCACTGATCTAGTGTCTTGTATCCAGGTTATAACTCCCGCACCAATACTGGGTGAGTTGGCAGCTGGCTAGATTCAGTTTTGCCCCCAATAACAGAATTTTAATCATTTTTGTTTTTGATTAGAATAATGACAAGGGGGGTCTTAAACATTCTGTTCTCCTTATCCATAATTAAAAAAAAAAAAGTTTAGGCTTTACATGCTCTTTAAAGGAGATATAATCTCAAACCCCACCACTGAAAAACCTTTGACCATTCTGGTATAAATTTTGTTTTTTTACCATCAACAGCATTTAACATGATGCATCACCATACAGCCAATGCTCTGAACATTTTAAATGGTATCATAAATAAAATGACCATTTCTAATAGATATCCATCAGCGGTAAAAAAAAATCAGCAGCCGTAGAAAGATCTTTCTATTCAAAGATTACAGTGTAGGAGTCCATACTTGTAGCATAGAAGCCTGCATGTGAACTCTGCTGAAAAATAGACCAAAATGTACAAACAGGCTTATGAAATTTCCCACTGAGATCTGCTGACTGGTTGTCTTTGAGCTCTGTGGCTTTCCTCCACCATTATAAGCACTGTCTGGTTCTTTTGTACTCAGCAGTATCAGGCAGCAACCATGTGATGATTATATACAGCCTAAAGTGTAACTGTAGCCAGACTAGGCACAATTAAACATTTACATATTCCTTAAAAGTAGTGAAGAAGCTTTAAACTAGAACTATAGTGAAAACTTTTTTTTTTTTTTTTCTTCATTTTGGATAGGGCAAGGGAGGGTTATAGCCTCTTTCAGATTTTATTCGGCCATCAGGTTTCCCTTCACTTCCTGTCCCATAGCCAAACAGGAAGTGAGATGAAATCTTTGCAAATTAGGAGAATTCCTTGGGGGCCAACAGGTCACCAGAACTAGTGTCCCCATTGGATGATTTCCCCTCTTACTTATCTGGGGACAGCCCCAAATTAGGGATTTTATTTTACTTTCAATAATAATGGTAAACGGTCAAATAGAGAAGGTGCATCTCACTAACATGGCCACAGACAGAAATAAAAACTGACAGGTGACAATCCCTCTCTGCTCTATCCAAAACTAAAAAAAAAAGTTTTGCCTTTAGTTATACTTTAAGTCAAGCCGGTGCTGACCTCTCTAGCTGCAGGCACTTTGAAATTCATTCTCACAATTTACAGAAGTAGGTACTTCCAGCTAAACATCAGCAGCTCAATTCATTCTGCCCCCTCCCCTCCAGCAGTAACTGAGCAGCTCAGCTCCCTCCTGCTAGCAGTGTCTACGCAACTATGCCTCACTTCCCAGCAGTGACTTAGCAGAGCCGCTCACCCTGCTCCTCTCCCTATCAGCGACTCTGCAGCTCAGGTCCCCTTTTCAGCAGTGACTTAGCAGAGCCGCTCACCCTGCTCCTCTCCCTATCAGCGACTCTGCAGCTCAGGTCCCCTTTTCAGCATTGACTTAGCAGAGCCGCTCACCCTGCTCCTCTCCCTATCAGCGACTCTGCAGCTCAGGTCCCCTTTTCAGCATTGACTTGGCAGCTCAGCTCCCCTGTCAGTAGTGACTCAGCTGTTCAGCTCCTTCATCTCAGCAGCTTACCATCCTCCCTCTCAGCAATGACTAAGCAGCTTTGCTCACCCTTCCAGCATTACGTTTTTTTTCATCAAATACTGTTTTTATTAAGTTAAATTTTTTACACACATACAGACAAAACATATACCAAATGTCTTTACAAAACAAGACCGGGAAAAAAAATTAAATATAACAAAAATTTGTTCCAGTATATAGCAGTCATCCCTGAGCAATGTTAACTTTCCTGCAGCCTGCCAGTCTTGTGAATCTCTAAAGTGAACCCATTCCAGGTGCACAGGACGAGTAGGGAGAACACAGTGACGAGCTCTGAACACCTTCCCTGTGATGATAAATTGCTCCACAGTGCCTTCAGCTACAAAGGTCAATGTATTTACTTCTTGAGAATAATATGTAAATATTTGAATGTCCACAGCCTGGACACTTTAGGAAAGTGTCAACTATCAAGAAGATTGTCATTAATGCCCCGTACACACGTGCAGATTATCTGAAGACTTTTGTCTGCAGACTTACCAAAACCATATAATATGAGGTCAAACCTAAACACTTTCAATTTGTATGCAATCCGGCAGGCCCTTGCACTACATAGAAAAGGTAAATCTGAAGACAAAAGTCTTCAGATAATCTGCACGTGTGTACGGGGCATAAGACAAATGTCAGTTGACATATTTCCAATGATACCTGTTAAAAAGCAGTTGTGTTGTTGTTCCACAAAACAATTAATACAGACTTCCCAAGCTGTTGGTATTGGCAATTCAGCCTTCCCTCTCCAAGCTGCCTGCACTTGGAGGTCCCTGAAACGCAGATCTAACCAGGAACAACAGCCAATAATGTTATAGCGCCTAGCTCTCTTGTATGCTGTACATGGCCTTATGATGGATAGGATCAATAACTCTTATTGGCATGTCAAATAGAGGGGGTATTGATACCACTGCCCATTACAGGGAACAGTTTTTTTGTTTTTTTTTATCTGAAATGACTCTAGGTGCAAAAATGAGTCAAAAGAACCATGTGACCTCTTAACAACATTCTTTATCAACCGTCTTTGACCTTATGAGCTGGCTGTAGAAAATGTAGGATGGGACAGAGCATGTCTTACTGTACCGTGATCTTTCTGCTACTTTCTGGGTTGTTTCAGTAGCTGTTCACACATAGCAAATGAACTATGAATAAACAGCTTATATATATATCCTTGTGGACCTACTTTTTATGATGACAAAGCAGACCATTCATGAAAGAAAACCCAAATAATTTAATAAATTGTAGAACATTATGAGCCATGAAATTGTAACCATTTTAAAACGACTCGGCCTCCTATTCAGGTTCTAACACTAGCGTTAAAGTTTGCTGTGAATATAAGCTGTTGCCCCGTTATCGTTCGCTGAATTTCATGCTCGAGATCTTTTAGTTTCTGTCTATTTATTGCATCCTAATTATTTTATTAAAAAATATGTTTTAACAAACTTCCTGTGCTTGAGTTTTTTTTCCATTTACCTTGATCATGTAAATATGAGGAACAGCTTGAAAAGCAATTATCTACTTTAAAGAACGATTGATAAAAGCTCAATAAGACAGAGGAACCATGAGCATTTCCAATGCAATGTAACAGATTTTGGGTATCGCTTGCAAAAACTGAACTTGGGTAAACGATGATTGTTCCTATATTTGGCAAATCTGAAATGTCTCATGTAGTCCCCTCAAAGTGCAATGTAATGCTTTCTAATGGTATTTAGTAATATTAGGGTGCCCATACTGTCCTTTACATCTAGTTGTATTGTTGCTAATGGTTGCTTTCCATGACATCTGTGTGAAACAATGCCTATGCTTGCAACTTTTAGTATTGTAGTATCCATTCCATTTCCAGTTGCCATACTTTCCCTATCATCTAGATCTGGGGTCTCCAAAAGTTTTAGTACAAGTGTCACATAGTTGTTTTTACAAAAAATCAGTTTTATACAGTGAACCCCCCCCCCCCCCTTACAGCCAGCAGTGCCCATCCGAGTCCCCCCTTAAAACTACGAGAGCCAATCAGAGTCTCCCCTTGCATTCAGGAGTGCCCATCTGAGTCCCCTCTTACATCCAGGAGAGACCATCAGAGGGACTAGGGAAGTGTCATGGCTTGCTTGCAGTGGATGTGCCAGTCTTTATATTCGGATACAAAGACCACTGCCAGACAGCTGGGGTATTTTCATGGACAGTTGCTGCGGCTTTGATAAAGTCTTGTAGTGGGACAGATGTGGCCTGTATACCATAATTTGGAGATCCCTGATCTAGAGATAGTATAGGTAACATGACATGCATTCTCATGACATGCGTTCTCATGTCATAGTACCCATTCTCTAGCTAGAGTCCCGAGGTCCTAGTACTTATGCCCTCCATAAAGTCAAGAGGTCATAGTACCCATTCTTTAGCTAGAGTCCAGAGGTCATAATACCTATGCCCTCCATAGGGTCAACGGGTCATGGTACCCATACAGCCCTGACCAAAAGTTTTGAGAATTTACACAAATATTAATTTTCACAAAGTCTGCTGCCACAAATGTTATGATGGCATGTGTATACTCCAGGATTTTATGAAGAGTGATCGAATGTATTGCAATTAATTGCAAAGTCAATCTTTGCCAATAACGCAATGCCAAAAAACACATTTCCACTGCACTTCAGCCCTGCCACAAGAGGACCAGTTGACCTCATGTTAGTGAATCTCTTGTTAACACATGTGCCAGTGTTGATGAGGACAAGTCTGGAGATCACTCTGTAATGCTGATTGAGTTAGAATAACAGACTAGAAGCTTTAAAAGGAGGGTGGTGCTTGAAATCATTGTTCTTCCTCTGTTAACCATGGTTACCTGCAAGGAAACCCATGCATTCATCATTGCTTTGCACAAAAAAAGATTTACAGGAAAGGATATTTCTGCTACTAAGATTGCACCTAAATCAACCATTTATCAGATCATCAAGAACTTCAAGGAGAGGGGTTCAATTGTGAAGAAGGCTTCAGGGCACCCAAGTCAGTCCAGCAAGCGCAGCAAGTCATTTTCTCTAATGAATCCCCTTTTTGATTGGGGAATCTGGTAAAAACCTTGTTCGTAGAAGAAAAGGTGAGCACTACCATCAGTCCTGTCTCATGCCAACAGTAAAGCATCCTGAGACCATTCATGTGTGGGGTTGCTTCTCGTCCAAGGAAGTGCGATCACTCACAATTTTACCTAACAACCCAGCCATGAATAAAGAATTGTACAAAAACATCCCATGAGAACAAATTCAGCCAACCATCCAAAATCAGTTTAATGACGAACAATGCCTTTTCCAGCATAATGGAGCACCTTGCCATAAGGCAAAAGTGATAAAGTTGCTCGGGGGAACAAAACATCAAAATTTTGGGTCCATAGCCAGGAAACATCCCAGACCTTAATCCCATTAGGAATTTGTGATCAATCCTCGAGGAGGGTGAGAAAAAAAAAAAAAACCCACAAATTCTGACAAACTCCAAGCATTGATTATGCAAGAATGGGCTGCTATCAGTCAGGATGTGCCCAGCAGTTGATTGACAGCCTGCCAGGGCGAATTGCAATGGTCTTGAAAAAGAAGGATCAACACTGCAAATATTGACTCCCTGCATAAATGTAGTGTAATTGTCAATAAAAGCCTTTGACACTTATAAAAATCCTTGTAATTCTAGTTCAGTATACCTTAGTAACCTCTTAAAAAAATATCTAAAAACACTGAAGCAACAGACTTTGTGAAAACAATTATTTTTGTCATTCTCAAAACTTTTGGCCAAGGCAGTACTTTCCCCATAGTCTCGAAGTGACGGTATCCATACTTTACCTAGTGTCTAGGTTTAGCAGTGATAGTATCCATACTAGGCCTGCTGAATATAATCGCGAATCGATGCATCGCGATGCTACCCTTCGCGATTCTGCATCGATTCGGGGTGATTAAAAAATCGATTACCTAATGACGTCAGTTCCGGGGGCAGGGACAGAAGTGACATGGCGGCGCTGGCCGGGCTTGTGGAACACGGAGCTCCTCCTTGCGGCGCAGGAGAGGAGAGCGGAGCTATCAGTGCTCTCTCTGACCCCGGGATACACACGGCATGCCCACTTAACACTTCTGCCCAAGGGGCGTGGCTTGAATGGCGGCTTTTTAGCTCCGCTCTGCTGGCCATCGGGGACACTGACCTCTTCTACAACCCCCTGACACCATCTACAGCCTCCATCTGCACCGCTCGGCTCCCCCTACCACTGCAGAACCGATGACTCGCCGCAAAAAGGACCCCGGTCAGCTAAACAAGCTGGAGGGGTTCTTCCTTCCGCACGGCTCCGGGCTCCAGAAGCATGGTGGCAGCGGACCGCACCATAATATGACTGCTCAACCATGGACATCTCTGCAGCTCTGCTTCCTGGTAAGTCGGGGCACTACAGGGCCCAGCATTCCTCCTTACCAGGGCCTGCTATAATACAACTAGGGGCACTACAGAGCCCAGCATTCCTCCTTACCAGGGCCTGTTATACTACAACTAGGGGGACTACTACAGACTCTGTACTGTAGTCCCCCTAGTTGTAGTACAGTAGGCCCTGGTAAGGAGGAATGCTGGGCTCTGTAGTCCCCCTAGTTGTAGTACAGTAGGCCCTGGTAAGGAGGAATGCTGGGCTCTGTAGCTCTGTACAGAGCCCAGCATTCCTCCTTACCAAAGCCTGTTATACTACAACTAGGGGGACTACAGAGCCCAGCATTCCTCACCAGGGCCTACGGTACTACAACTAGCATCAGGTAACTCTTCTAACCTGATATGGCCTGCTCTAAAGGGGGATCTATGAGGGGACCTGCTCTACTAAAGGGGGATCTATGGGGGGACCTGCTCTACTAAAGGGGGATCTATGGGGGGACCTGATCTACTAAAGGGGGATCTATGAGGGGACCTGCTCTACTAAAGGGGGATCTATGAGGGGACCTGCTCTACTAAAGGGGGATCTCTGGGGATGCTGGCCTACTCTAAAGGGGGATCTATGGCGACCCTGCACTAAAGGGGATCTATTCCATAGATCCCCCTTTAGAGCAGGCTCCCCGTAGATCCCCCTTTAGAGCTCAGTTCCCCTGGATCCCCTTTAGGGCAGGCCCAGGCTCCCCATAGATCTCCTTTAGAGCAGGGTCCCCATAGATCCCCCTTTAGAAAAGGGTCCCCATAGTAATCGTGATGCATCGCCGAATCGTATCGAATCGCGACCCTAATAATTGTAATCGCATCGAATCGTGAGGTAAGTGAAGATGCGCAGCCCTAATCCATACTGTACCTAGTGTCTAGAGGTCTTAGGGCTCATACTACTCTACCTAGAATTTAATGATCAGATCTTCCATACAGTTTCCAGCATCTAGTGGTCATAAAAACCCATACTCTCCCAAGTGTCTAGTCCCAGTACCCATGCTCTTGCCCAGCCTCTGGTGAACACTTCACTCATACTCTCCCTAGCATATGTGGTTATGATACCCATGCTTTCCCTACAGCCTAGTGGTCACAGTACCCATGCTTTCACCAAGTGTCTAGTGATCATGGTACCTATACTGTCTCTAGCATGTAGTCACCCATCCTATGATCTGTCGATCACATTACCAAATATCCATCCAGTGTCTTAATGGTCCTGGCGCCCATACTCTCTCTGCAGTTTAGAGGTGACAGTACCCTCACTCTCCTCATTGTATAGTAATCATGGTATTCATACTCTCCCAAGCATGTAATGGTTAAGTAACCCTACTCACTCCAACATTTAGTGATCACAGTACCCAAACTCTCTCCACTCTTAACGATCATGGTATCAATACCAGCATCTACTGGTCGCGGTACCCATGCTCTTCCCAACATCTTAGTGATCATGATACCCATACTCTCTCCAACATGTAGCGGTTATGTACCCTTACTCTCTCCAGCACCTAGTGATCAGAGCACATGTACTGTCTCCAGCAACTAGAAGTCGTGGTACCCATAATTTCTCCTGCATCTAGAGTCCACTATACCCCTATTCTCCCCAGTGTCTAATGGTATGGTTCCCCAACTGTACCTGGCAGCTAGTAGTCACAGTGCCCAAACTCTCCCCGATGTCTAGTGGTAGGATTCCCTTACTCTTCCTTGCGTCTAATAGTCACAGTACCCATACTCTACTTGGTGTATAGTGGCCACAGTTCCCTTATTTTTCTTGGCGTCTAGTAGTCATGGTACCCCTACTCATCCCAACATCTAGTGGTCATGGTACCCCATACCCTTCCTAACGCCGTGGTCATGGTTCCCCTACTCCCACCAGCATCTAGTTGTCATGGTACCCCTACTTTCCCCAGCATTAGTGGTCATGGGAACTCTACTCCCCCTGGCGTCCAGGGGTCAAATTTCCCTTGTTCTTCCTGGAGTCTAGTGGTCATGGATACCCTACTCTCCCTGGCACCTTGTGATCAGTTTCTCTACCCCACCCCACCGCCCCTACTCTCCCTGTCATCTAGTGGTACAGTTCCTTTACTCTCCCTGGCGTCCAGTGGCCACTGTACTCATAACCCGGTGTCTAGTGGCATCTGCTGGTCACAGTTTCTCTAATCTCCCCCTGCGCATCTAATGGTCACGGTACCCCTACTCTTCCCAAGTTCTAATGGTTGTGGTACCCCTACTCTTTCTGGTGTCTCATAGTCACGGTACCCCTACTCTTCCCCGTGTCTAATGGTCACAGTACCCCTACCCTTCCCGGTGTCTCATGGTCACAGTACCCCTACCCTTCCCAGTGTCTCATGGTCACAATACCCCTACCCTTCCTGGTGTCTAATGTTCATGGTACTCTTACACTTCCCAGTGTCTCGTGGTCACGGTACCCTTGCTCTTCCCGGTGTCTCATGGTCTTGGTAACCCTGCTCTTCCCTGTGTTTCATGGTCACAGTACCCCTGCTCTTCCCGGTGTCTCGTGGTCACGGTACCCCTGCTCTTACTGGTGACTACTGGTCATGGTATCCCTGCTCTGCTGGTCGTAGTACCCCTACTCTACCCCATGTCTAATGGTCACGATACCCCTGCTCTTCCTGGTGTCTCATGGTCACGGTACCCCTACTCTTCCTTGTGTCTCATGGTCACGGTACCCCTGCTTTTACCGGAGTCTCGTGGTCACTGTACCCCTGCTCTTCCCGGTGTCTCATGGTGATGGTACCCCTACTCTTCCCGGTGTCTCATGGTCACAGTACCCCTACTATTCCCGGTGTCTCATTGTCAAAGTATCCCTACTCTTCCAGCTGTCTAATGATCAAGGTACGCCTGCTCTTCCCGGTGTCTAATGGTCACAGTACACCTGCTCTACCTGGTGTCTACTGGTCGTAGTACCCCTACTCTTCCCAGTGTTTATAGGTCACGGTACCCCTGCTCTTCCTGGTGTATCCTGGTCACGGTATCCCTGCTTTTCCCAGTGTCTCCTGGTCACTGTATCCCTGCTCTTCCCGCTGTCTAATGGTCACGGTACACCTACTCATCTCGGTGACTACTGGTCGTAGTACCCCTACTCTTCCCCGTGTTTGATTGTCACGGTACCCCTGCTCTTTCAGGTGTCTAATGGTCATGTTACCCCTTCTCTTCCCAGTGTCTAATGGTCATGGTATCCCTGCTCTGCTGGTCGTAGTACCCCTACTCTCCCCCATGTCTAATGGTCACAGTACACCTGCTCTACCTGGTGTCTACTGGTCGTAGTACCCCTACTCTTCCCAGTGTTTATAGGTCACGGTACCCCTGCTCTTCCTGGTGTATCCTGGTCACGGTATCCCTGCTTTTCCCAGTGTCTCCTGGTCACTGTATCCCTGCTCTTCCCGCTGTCAAATGGTCACGGTACACCTGCTCATCCCGGTGACTACTGGTCGTAGTACCCCTACTCTTCCCCGTGTTTGATTGTCACGGTACCCCTGCTCTTTCAGGTGTCTAATGGTCATGTTACCCCTTCTCTTCCCAGTGTCTAATGGTCATGGTATCCCTGCTCTGCTGGTCGTAGTACCCCTACTCTCCCCCATGTCTAATGGTCACGGTACCCCTGCTCTTCCGCTGTCTCATGGTCACGGTACCCCTGCTCTTCCCGGTGTCTCATGGTCACGGTACCCCTGCTCTTCCCGGTGTCTCATGGTCACGGTACCCCTGCTCTTCCCGGTGTCTCATGGTCACGGTACCCCTACTCTTCCCGGTGTCTAATGGTCACGGTACACCTGCTCATCCCAGTAACTACCGATCGTAGTACCCCTGCTCTTCCCGGTGTCTCATGGTAACGGTACCCCTACACTTCCCGGTGTCTAATGGTTGTGGTACTTCTACTCTTCCGGTGTCTCACGGTCACGGTACCCCTACTTCTCCTGGTGTCTCGTGTTCACAGTACCCCTGCTCTTCCCGGTGTCTCATGTTCACAGTACCCCTGCTCTTCCCGGTGTCTGCTGGTCACAGTACCCCTGCTCTTCCCGATGTCTGCTGGTCATGGTACCCCTGCTCTACTGGTTGTAATACCCCTACTCTTCCCCATGTCTAATGGTCATGCTACCCCTGCCCTTCCAGGTGTCTCATGGTCACAGTACCCCTACTCTATCCGTTGTCTCATGGTCACGGTACCCCTGCTCTTCTCGGTGTCTCATGGTGACAGTACCCCTGCTCTTCCTGGTGTATCATGGTCACGGTACCCCTGCTCTTCCCGGTGTCTCATGGTCACGGTACCCCTGCTCTTCCCGGTGTCTCATGGTCACGTTACCCCTGCTCTTCCCGGTGTCTCATGGTCACGTTACCCCTGCTCTTTCCGGTGTCTCATGGTCACGGTTCCCCTGCTCTTTCCGGTGTCTCATGGTCACGGTACCCCTGCTCTTTCCGGTGTCTCATGGTCACGGTACCCCTGCTCTTTCCGGTGTCTCATGGTCACGGTACCCCTACTCTTTCCGGTGCCTAATGGTCACGATACCCCTGCTCTTCCTGGTGTCTCATGGTCACGGTACCCCTACTCTTCCATGTGTCTCATGGTCACGGTACCCCTGCTTTTACCGGAGTCTCGTGGTCACTGTACCCCTGCTCTTCCCGGTGTCTCATGGTGATGGTACCCCTACTCTTCCCGGTGTCTCATGGTCACAGTACCCCTACTATTCCCGGTGTCTCATTGTCAAAGTATCCCTACTCTTCCATCTGTCTAATGATCAAGGTACGCCTGCTCTTCCCGGTGTCTAATGGTCACAGTACACCTGCTCTACCTGGTGTCTACTGGTCGTAGTACCCCTACTCTTCCCAGTGTTTATAGGTCACGGTACCCCTGCTCTTCCTGGTGTCTCCTGGTAACGGTATCCCTGCTTTTCCCAGTGTCTCCTGGTCACTGTATCCCTGCTCTTCCCGCTGTCTAATGGTCACGGTACACCTGCTCATCCCGGTGACTACTGGTCGTAGTACCCCTACTCTTCCCCGTGTTTGATTGTCACGGTACCCCTGCTCTTTCAGGTGTCTAATGGTCATGTTACCCCTACTCTTCCCAGTGTCTAATGGTCATGGTATCCCTGCTCTGCTGGTCGTAGTACCCCTACTCTCCCCAATGTCTAATGGTCACGGTACCGCTGCTCTTCCCGGTGTCTCATGGTCACGGTACCCCTGCTCTTCCCGGTGTCTCATGGTCACGGTACCCCTGCTCTTCCCGGTGTCTCATGGTCACGGTACCCCTACTCTTCCCGGTGTCTAATGGTCACGGTACACCTGCTCATCCCAGTGACTACCGATCGTAGTACCCCTGCTCTTCCCGGTGTCTCATGGTAACGGTACCCCTACACTTCCCGGTGTCTAATGGTTGTGGTACTTCTACTCTTCCGGTGTCTCACGGTCACGGTACCCCTACTTCTCCTGGTGTCTCGTGTTCACAGTATCCCTGCTCTTCCCGGTGTCTCATGTTCACAGTACCCCTGCTCTTCCCGGTGTCTGCTGGTCACAGTACCCCTGCTCTTCCCGGTGTCTGCTGGTCATGGTACCCCTGCTCTACTAGTTGTAATACCCCTACTCTTCCCCATGTCTAATGGTCACGCTACCCCTGCCCTTCCAGGTGTCTCATGGTCACAGTACCCCTACTCTATCCGTTGTCTCATGGTCACGGTACCCCTGCTCTTCTCGGTGTCTCATGGTGACAGTACCCCTGCTCTTCCTGGTGTATCATGGTCACGGTACCCCTGCTCTTCCCGGTGTCTCATGGTCACGGTACCCCTGCTCTTCCCGGTGTCTCATGGTCACGTTACCCCTGCTCTTCCCGGTGTCTCATGGTCACGGTACCCCTGCTCTTCCCAGTGTCTCATGGTCACGGTACCCCTGCTCTTTCCGGTGTCTTATGGTCACGGTACCCCTGCTCTTTCCGGTGTCTCATGGTCACGGTACCCCTGCTCTTTCTGGTGTCTCATGGTCATGGTACCCCTACTCTTTCCGGTGTCTCATGGTGTGACGGTACCCCTGCTCTTCCCGGTGTCTCATGGTGTGACGGTATCCCTGCTCTTCCCGGTGTCTCATGGTGTGACGGTACAACTCCTCTTCCCGGTGTCTCATGGTGACAGTACCCCTGCTCTTCTCGGGGGTCTAATGATCAAGGGTACCCCTGCTTTTCGCGGTGTCTCATGGTCACGGTACCCCTGCTCTTTCCGGTGTCTCATGGTCACGGTACCCCTGCTCTTTCCGGTGTCTCATGGTCACGGTACCCCTGCTCTTTCCGGTGTCTCATGGTCACGGTACCCCTACTCTTTCAGGTGTCTCATGGTGTGACGGTACCCCTGCTCTTCCCGGTGTCTCATGGTCTCGGTACCCCTACTCTTCCTGGTGTCTAATGGTTGTGGTACTTCTACTCTTCTGGTGTCTCACGGTACCCCTACTTCTCCCGGTGTCTCATGTTCACAGTACCCCTGCTCTTCCCGGTGTCTGCTGGTCATGGTACCCCTGCTCTACTGGTCGTAATACCCCTACTCTTCCCCATGTCTAATTTTCACGCTACCCCTGCCCTTCCCGGTGTCTCATGGTGACGGTATCCTTGCTCTTCCCGGTGTCTCATGGTGACGGTATCCCTGCTCTTCCCGGTGTCTCATGGTCACGGTACTACTCCTGCTCTTTCCGGTGTCTCTTGGTCAAGGTACCCCTACTCTTCCCCGTGTCTCATGGTTGACGGTACAAGAGGGAAGACAGCGCAGCGCCTTCTAAGTGCAGCAAGACATTTATTGAAGTATGTGCAGCAGTATTACACTCACATTTAGTCGGTGAATAAGATGCAGTTAGTCAAGTAATGTTGATCATCAGGAGCATCACTGGAGCAGGTTCTGGTGGTGGAGGCAGTGGATCCCGGTGAGAGCGGCAGGGGGTTCCTCCGTGTGTACAGGGATGGCCTCGGTGGTGTCCGTGGGCTCCTCGTCAACTGGTGGAACGCTGTTGCGGGATGCTACGGCGACGCGTTATCGGAGCATGCGCTCCTTCAGACGGCCTGAGGAAGGAGCGCATGCTCCGATAACGCGTCGCCGTAGCATCCCGCATCACCGCCAGGAGTGACTTCAGGATCCCAGGACCCACGAGTGCCAGCGTTCCACCAGTTGACGAGGAGCCCACGGACACCACGAGGCCATCCCTGTACACACGGAGGAACCCCCTGCCGCTCTCACCGGGATCCACTGCCTCCACCACCAGGACCCGCTCCAGTGATGCTCCTGATGATCAACATTACTTGACTAACTGCATCTTATTCACCGACTAAATGTGAGTGTAATACTGCTGCACATACTTCAATAAATGTCTTGCTGCACTTAGAAGGCGCTGCGCTGTCTTCCCTCTTGTCTCCCCCCCAGAGATCTCTTCTGTCTCTTCCGCCGGCAGCCGCTACAGTGGACAGCTACCCCCTGAACCGTTTGGGGGTCCCCCCACCCCTGGTGTTTCCCTTCTCCCTTCTCCCCCTCCCCTGGGTCCCCAGGACCAGACTTTTTTTTTTTTTTTTTTGAGACCTCTTCTTGCGCCAATTCACCACCAAACCATGGTTGACGGTACCCCTGCTCTTCCCGGTGTCTCATGGTGACGGTACCCCTGCTCTTCTCGGGGGTCTAATGATCACGGTACCCCTGCTCTTCCCGGTGTCTCATGGTGACGGTACCCCTGTTCTTTCCCGTGTTTCATGGTCACGGTACCCCTGCTCTTCCCTGTGTCTTATGGTCACGGTACCCCTGCTCTTCCCCGTGTCTAATGGTCACGGTACCCTTGCTGTTCTCCGTGTCTCATGGTGACGGTACCCCTGCTCTTCCCGGTGTCTCATGGTGACGGTACCCCTGCTCTTCCCGGTGTCTCATGGTGACGGTACCCCTGCTCTTCCCGGTGTCTCATGGTGATGGCACCCCTGCTCTTTCCGGTGTCTCTTGGTCAAGGTACCCCTACTCTTCCCCATGTCTCATGGTTGACGGTACCCCTGCTCTTCCCGGTGTCTCATGGTGACGGTACCCCTGCTCTTCTCGGGGGTCTAATGATCACGGTACCCCTGCTCTTCCTGGTTGTCTCATGGTCACGGTACCCCTACTCTTCCCTGTGTCTCATGGTCACGGTACCTCTGCTTTTACCGGAGTCTCATGGTCACTGTACCCCTGCTCTTCCCGGTGTCTCATGATCACGGTACCCCTACTCTTCCCGGTGTCTCATGGTCACAGTACCCCTACTATTCCCGGTGTCTCATTGTCAAAGTATCCCTACTCTTCCAGCTGTCTAATGATCAGGGTACGCCTGCTCTTCCCAGTGTCTAATGGTCACAGTACACCTGCTCTTCCTGGTGTCTACTGGTCGTAGTACCCCTACTCTTCCCTGTGTTTATAGGTCATGGTACCCCTGCTCTTCCTGGTGTCTCCTGGTCATGGTACCCCTGCTCTTCCCTGTGTCTTATGGTCACGGTACCCCTGCTCTTCCTCGTGTCAAATGGTCACGGTACCCCTGCTGTTCCCCGTGTCCCCTGGTCACTGTACCCCTGCTGTTCCCCGTGTCCCCTGGTCACGGTACCCCTGCTGTTCTTCATATCCCCTGGTCACGGTACCCCTTGCTGTTCCCCGTGTCCGCTGGTCACGGTACCCTTGCTGTTCCCGGTGTCTCATGGTGACGGTACCCCTGCTCTTCCCGGTGTCTCATGGTGTGACGGTACCCCTGCTCTTCCCGGTGTCTCATGGTGTGACGGTATCCCTGCTCTTCCCGGTGTCTCATGGTGTGACGGTACAACTCCTCTTCCCGGTGTCTCATGGTGACTGTACCCCTGCTCTTCTTGGGGGTCTAATGATCACGGGTACCCCTGCTGTTCGCGGTGTCTCTTGGTCACGGTACCCCTGCTCTTCCCGGTGTCTCATGGTCTCGGTACCCCTACTCTTCCTGGTGTCTAATGGTTGTGGTACTTCTACTCTTCTGGTGTCTCACGGTACCCCTACTTCTCCCGGTGTCTCATGTTCACAGTACCCCTGCTCTTCCCGGTGTCTGCTGGTCATGGTACCCCTGCTCTACTGGTCGTAATACCCCTACTCTTCCCCATGTCTAATTTTCACGCTACCCCTGCCCTTCCCGGTGTCTCATGGTGACGGTATCCCTGCTCTTCCCGGTGTCTCATGGTGACGGTATCCCTGCTCTTCCCGGTGTCTCATGGTCACGGTACCCCTGCTCTTCCCGGTGTCTCATGGTCACGGTACTACTCCTGCTCTTTCCGGTGTCTCTTGGTCAAGGTACCCCTACTCTTCCCCGTGTCTCATGGTTGACGGTACAAGAGGGAGGACAGCGCAGCGCCTTCTAAGTGCAGCAAGACATTTATTGAAGTATGTGCAGCAGTATTACACTCACATTTAGTCGGTGAATAAGATGCAGTTAGTCAAGTAATGTTGATCATCAGGAGCATCACTGGAGCGGGTCCTGGTGGTGGAGGCAGTGGATCCCGGTGAGAGCGGCAGGGGGTTCCTCCGTGTGTACAGGGATGGCCTCGGTGGTGTCCGTGGGCTCCTCGTCAACTGGTGGAACGCTGTTGCGGGATGCTACGGCGACGCGTTATCGGAGCATGCGCTCCTTCAGACGGCCTGAGGAAGGAGCGCATGCTCCGATAACGCGTCGCCGTAGCATCCCGCATCACCGCCAGGAGTGACTTCAGGATCCCAGGACCCACGAGTGCCAGCGTTCCACCAGTTAACGAGGAGCCCACGGACACCACCGAGGCCATCCCTGTACACACGGAGGAACCCCCTGCCGCTCTCACCGGGATCCACTGCCTCCACCACCAGGACCCGCTCCAGTGATGCTCCTGATGATCAACATTACTTGACTAACTGCATCTTATTCACCGACTAAATGTGAGTGTAATACTGCTGCACATACTTCAATAAATGTCTTGCTGCACTTAGAAGGCGCTGCGCTGTCTTCCCTCTTGTCTCCCCCCAGAGATCTCTTCGGTCTCTTCCGCCGGCAGCCGCTACAGTGGACAGCTACCCCCTGAACCGTTTGGGGGTCCCCCCACCCCTGGTGTTTCCCTTCTCCCCCTCCCCCGGGTCCCCAGGACCAGACTTTTTTTTTTTTTGAGACCTCTTCTTGCGCCAATTCACCACGAAACCATGGTTGACGGTACCCCTGCTCTTCTCGGGGGTCTAATGATCACGTTACCCCTGCTCTTCCCGGTGTCTCATGGTGACGGTACCCCTGCTCTTCCCGGTGTCTCATGGTGACGGTACCCCTGCTCTTTCCCGTGTTTCATGGTCATGGTACCCCTGCTCTTCCCTGTGTCTTATGGTCACGGTACCCCTGCTCTTCCCCGTGTCTGCTGGTCACGGTACCCTTGCTGTTCCCCGTGTCCGCTGGTCACGGTACCCTTGCTGTTCTCCGTGTCTCATGGTGACGGTACCCCTGCTCTTCCCGGTGTCTCATGGTGACGGTACCCCTGCTCTTTCCGGTGTCTCATGGTGACGGTACCCCTGCTCTTTCCGGTGTCTCATGGTCAAGGTACCCCTGCTCTTCCCCGTGTCTCATGGTTGATGGTACCCCTACTCTTCCCCATGTCTCATGGTTGATGGTACCCCTGCTCTTCCCGGTGTCTCATGGTGACAGTACCCCTGCTCTTCTTGGGGGTCTAATGATTACGGTACCCCTGCTCTTCCTGGTTGTGTCATGGTCACGGTACCCCTACTCTTCCCTGTGTCTCATGGTCACGGTACCTCTGCTGCTTTTACCGGAGTCTCATGGTCACTGTACCCCTGCTCTTCCCGGTGTCTCATGATCACGGTACCCCTACTCTTCCCGGTGTCTCATGATCACGGTACCCCTACTCTTCCCGGTGTCTCATGGTCACAGTACCCCTACTATTCCCGGTGTCTCATTGTCAAAGTATCCCTACTCTTCCAGCTGTCTAATGATCAGGGTACGCCTGCTCTTCCCAGTGTCTAATGGTCACAGTACACCTGCTCTTCCTGGTGTCTACTGGTCGTAGTACCCCTACTCTTCCCTGTGTTTATAGGTCATGGTACCCCTGCTCTTCCTGGTGTCTCCTGGTCACGGTACCCCTGCTCTTCCTCGTGTCAAATGGTCACGGTACCCCTGCTGTTCCCCGTGTCCCCTGGTCACTGTACCCCTGCTGTTCCCCGTGTCCCCTGGTCACGGTACCCCTGCTGTTCTTCATATCCCCTGGTCACGGTACCCCTTGCTGTTCCCCGTGTCCGCTGGTCACGGTACCCTTGCTGTTCCCGGTGTCTCATGGTGACGGTACCCCTGCTCTTTCCGGTGTCTCATGGTCACGGTACCCCATGCTGTTCCCCGTGTCCCCCGGTCACGGTACCCCGTGTCCCCCGCTCACGGTACCCCATGCTGTTCCCCGTGTCCCCCGGTCACGGTACCCCGTGTCCCCCGCTCACGGTACCCCGTGCTGTTCCCCGCGTCCCCCGCTCACGGTACCCCGTGCTGTTCCCCGCGTCCCCCGCTCACGGTACCCCATGCTCTTCCCTGTGTCTTATGGCCTTGGTACCCTATACTCCCCTGGAGTATACTAGTCACAGTACCCCCCCCCCCCCCCTCCTGTACTCCTCACCCTCACACTGCCTTCTTTGTGTCTCCAGAATTATTTTGATGTTTTACCTATCCCTGTGTTCTGTACTGTAGGGCGTCCAGCAGGGGGAGACATCCACACTGTACTGTGCGCCTCCAATAAAGTTTAAAAGGAGAAAAAAAAAAAAAAAAAATCAACACAGGTCTGTCCAGAATATCGTCAGCCTCGGCTCCCAGCCTATAGCAGGACCGCATCCAGAGGACGTCCCGCCCCCTCCACTGCTGCTGGCTGGTTGCCCCGGCAACAGAACGCTGACCTGGATCCGAGGAAGGAGCGCGTGCAGCAGGTAAACTCCGCTCATCCCCCACCCGGGAGAACTACAAGGCCCAGCGTGTCTTCTACCTAGCCAATCCCCCCCCCCAAACCACCGAACCCCTGTATCATCTTAAGGGGCCAGACCACCCAAAAGTGGGTTTATAATTATAGGTGTAGCTTTGCGGGGGGAGATCTCCCTCTGGATCCCCAATGTGGAGATTTCTCTGCCATATCCCCTCCCCCATCCTGGAGTTTTGGGTGTTGCATTCTCCATCCGGGAGAGTGGGGGGCCATTATAAAGGGGTTCAGTTTTGGGTGGAGCGTCCCTTTAAGTGGATGTGATCCCCAACAATGGGCGCCTCAAATGTTCTCCGTATTCCATTATATCTGATCAATCATCACCTCCTCCTATCTGTTACATTGTTTCCAGATACAGGAAGTGTGTGAGAACTACAGAACACCTCCCTCCCATATCCCCACCCATAATATGGGGGGGGGGGGGTTCTGTGGTCCCAACACACGTCCTATCCTCAGGTGACAACTCTGTTCTTCCATACATACATCGAGGGATTGTTGTCATCTGAGGAAAGGCAGTGTGTTCAGACTACAGAACACCTCCACCCCCCACACAAACATATCAACATAATATGGGGTAGAGGTGTTCTGTAGTCTGAACACACTGCCTTTCCTCAGATGACAACAATCCCTCGATGTATGTATGGAAGAACAGAGTTGTCACCTGAGGATAGGACGTGTGTGCAGACTACAAAGAACCCCCCCCCCCCCCACACACACCAACGTAATATGGGGAGAGGTGTTCTGTAGTCCCAACACACACCCTGTCCTCGGTTGACAACACTCCCTCACTATATGTATGGAAGAGCAGAGTTGTCACCTGAGGATAGGACGTGTGTGCAGACTACAAAGCACCCCCCTCCACACACACAGATACACCAATGTAATATCGGGAGAGGTGTTCTGTAGTCCCAACACGTGTCCTGTCTTCGGGTGACAACGCTCCCTCACTATATGTATGGAAGAGCAGAGTTGTCACCTGAGGATAGGACGTGTGTGCAGACTACAAAGCACCTCCCCCACACACACACACCAAGGTAATAGGGGGGAGAAATGTTCTGTAGTCCCAACACACGTCCTGTCCTCGGGTGACAACGCTCCCTCACTATATGTATGGAAGAGCAGAGTTGTCACCTGAGGATCGGACGTGTGTGAAGACTACAAAGCACCCCCCCCCCCCACACACACACACACACACACCAACGTAGTATTTGGGAGAGGTGCACTGTAGTCCCAACACATGTCCTGTCTTCGGGTGACAACGCTCCCTCACTATATGTATGGAAGAGCAGAGTTGCCACCTGAGGATGGGATGTGTGTGCAGAGTAGACTACAAAGCACCCCCCCCCCCACACACACACACACACACAATATTGGGGGAGAGGTGTTCTGTAGTCCAAACACATGTCCTATCCTCAGGTGCTCTTCCTTACACACAGTGAGTTGTCACCCGAGGACAGGAAGTTTGTCACTAAGAAGTGTTTTTTGTTATATTTGTTCAATAAGTGCAAAAAAAGAAATAACCGGTTTATTCCGCCTAAACTCTGGTGAGCCGATATCTGCTTATCCTGCAATAACTAATCTGCTGCACTGGTTACATTGTTCCCATCTATCCCTGGGGACTACAGAACACCTCTCCTGTGTTATAGGAGTGCAGAGAGAGAGAGGTGTTCTGTAGCTCCAACTCCCTTCTTTCCAAGGGTGACAACGCTGCTCCTCCATAGATACAGGACAATGAGTGAGCGTTGTCACCCTAGGACAGGAAATACAATATATTACCAAAAGTATTGGGACGCCTGCCTTTACACACACATGAACTTTACTGGCATCCCAGTCTTAGTCCGTAGGGTTCAATATTGAGTTGGCCCACCCTTTGCAGCTATACCAGCTTTAACCCTTCTGGGAAGGATGTCTACAAGGTTTAGGAGTGTGTCTATGGGAATGTTTGACCATTCTTCCAGAAGCGCATCTGTGAGGTCAGGCACTGATGTTGGACAAGAAGGCTTGGCTCACAGTCTGCGCTCTAATTCATCCCAAATGTGTTCTATCGGGCTGAGGTCAGGACTGTCAAGTTCCTCCACCCCAAACTCGCTCATATGACATATCAGAATGTACACAGATAACATTTTACCTTTCTATTGAAACATAAAGAAAAGAAGGACTGATGCAATCACAAGATGTTATTTATAGCACACCACAGTCCTTACAATACATTGTGTCTGAGCTGATAAATGGGGTCAGAGAGGTGCGGTCACATGGAATATCTTACATCTAGATGAAGCAATACGGTGGGTAAATTTAAGCTTTTATGGCATGTGCCAGATACCCACCTATTACCGAGTGATGGGTGACTTCTCTTCCTACTCCAGCATACTGAGTGGCCTTTCTTTTTTTCTTTTTTGCCTTTTTTTCCTTTTTTCTTTTTTTCCTTTTTTCCTTTTTTTCTTTTTTTCTTTTTTTCCTTTTTTCCTTTTTTCTTTTTTTCTTTTTTTCTTTTTTTCTTTTTTTTCTTTTTTTTCCTTTTTTTCTTTTTTTCCTTTTTTTCTTTTTTGCCTTTTTTTCCTTTTTTCTTTTTTTCCTTTTTTATTCTTTTCCTTTTTTGCCTTTTTTGCCTTTTTTTCTTTTTTTCCTTTTTTTCTTTTTTTCTTTTTTTTTTTTTTCTTTTTTTTTCTTTTTTTCCTTTTTTTCTTTTTTTCTTTTTTTTCTTTTTTTCCTTTTTTCTTTTTTCCCTTTTTTCCTTTTTTCTTTTCCTTTTTTGCCTTTTTTTCCTTTTCCCTTTTTTTCCTTTTCCCTTTTTTTCCTTTTTTCTTTTTTTCCTTTTTTTCCTTTTTTCTTTTTTTCTATTTTTTCCCTTTTTTTTCCTTTTTTTTTCCCTTTTTTTTCCTTTTTCTCAAACCTAACCTGTCTTTTTCTGTCTGGCTTCCTCCCCTACCTGGGATAATTATTGGGTAGCTGGATGGCTGGATTTTTTTTTCTTGTGCATCCTGTCCGGTCACTTTTGAATTGTATTGGTATATTATTTATTTCTTACAGGTACTTATATAGTGCCATACATGTACACAGGTCTATATATATATATATATATATATATATATATATATATATATATATATATATACACACACACATACACATACACAGTATCTCACAAAAGTGAGTACACCCCTCATATTTTTGTAAATATTTTATTATACCTTTTCATGTGACAACACTGAAGAAATTACACTTTGCTACAATGTAAAGTAGTGAGTGTACAGCTTGTATAACAGTGTAAATTTGCTGTCCCCTCAAAATAACTCAACAAACAGCTATTAATGTCTAAACCGCTGGCAACATAAGCGAGTACACCCCTAAGTGAAAATGTCCAAATTGGGCCCAATTAGACATTTTCCCTCCCCGGTGTCATGTGACTCGTTAGTGTTACAAGGTCTCAGGTGTGAATGGGGAGCAGGTGTGTTAAATTTGGTGTTATCACTCTCACTCTCTCATACTGGTCGCTGGAAGTTCAACATGGCACCTCATGGCAAAGAACTCTCTGAGGATCTGAAAAAAAGAATTGTTGCTCTACATAAAGATGGCCTAGGCTATAAGAAGATTGCCAAGACCCTGAAACTGAGCTGCAGCACGGTGGCCAAGACCATACAGCGGCTTAACAGGACAGGTTCCACTCAGAACAGGCCTCGCCATGGAGGACCAAAAAAGTTGAGTGCAAGTGCTCAGCGTCATATCCAGAGGTTGTCGTTGGGAAATAGATGTATGAGTGCTGGCAGCATTGCTGCAGAGGTTGAAGGGGTGGGAGGTCAGCCTGTCAGTGCTCAGACCATACGCCGCACACTGCATCAAATAGGTCTGCATGGCTGTCATCCCAGAAGGAAGCCTCTTCTAAAGATGATGCACAAGAAAGCCTGCAAACATTTTGCTGAAGATAAGCAGACTAAGGACATGGATTACTGGAACCATGTTGTGTTGTCTAAAGAGACCAGGATAAACTTTTTTTTGTTTTAGATGGTCTCAAGCGTGTGTGGCGGCAACCAGGTGAGGAGTACAAAGACAAGTGTGATTTGCCAACAGTCAAGCATGGTGGTGGGAGTGTCATGGTCTGGGGCTGCATGAGTGCTGCCAGCACCGGGGAGCTACAGTTCAATGAGGGAACCATGAATGCCAACATGTACTGTGATATACTGAAGCAGAGCATGATCCCCTCCCTTCAGAGACTGGGCCACAGGGCAGTATTCCAACATAACGACCCCAAACACACCTCCAAGACGACCACTGCCTTGCTAAAGAAGCTGAGGGTAAAGGTGATGGACTGGCAAGCATGTCTCCAGACCTAAACCCTATTGAGCATTTGTGGGGCATCCTAAAACGGAAGGTGGAGGAGCGCAAGGTCTTTAACATCCACCAGCTCTGTGATGTCATCATGGAGGAGTGGAAGAGGACTCCAGTGGCAACCTGTGAAGCTCTGGTGAACTCCATGCCCAAGAGGGTTAAGGCAGTGCTGGAAAATAATGGTGGCCACACAAAATATTGAAACTTAGGGCCCAATTTGGACATCTAGGGGTGTACTCACTTTTGTTGCCAGCAGTTTAGACATTAATGGCTGTGTTGAGTTATTTTGAGGGGACAGCAAATGTACACTGTTATACAAGCTGTACACTCACTACTTTACATTGTAGCAAAGTGTCATTTCTTCAGTGTTGTCACATGAAAAGATAGAATAAAATATTTACAAAAATATGAGGGGTGTACTCACTTTTGTGAGATGCTGTACATTGGCCCTTTTTTGTAATATAATTGTCAGGGGTGCATACACCTGTGACCAGGGAAATAAAAGTCAAATTATTTATATTATTTCTATACAAAAGATCAGTGATGTTCCCTTTTTATTATCAGAGAATTTGACCTCCATATGTGTGATCACAATGACCAGAACTTATCAAGTACCAGACAAAAGTTCTGACATCCATGGTCACTGGGGCCATCAATCTGCAGAAGGAGGGGGCCAGACAATGAAGGGTTAAAAGCAGAGGATCTGTTAATGGTGCCAGTGTGTTTGCAGTGGGTGGGGGGTATCCAGGATACAGGCTGCTGTGGTGTCACATTGCCCCAGGGTGAGCAGGCATAGTGACAATCTCTGCTTCCTTGTCTGTCATACATTCTATGAGTTGGTGTGAAATGTGACCTATGGCATGACCATAAGCACTATAGAAAACAATGGGAGAGCCAAAATAAATGATATCGTGCTCCACCGATAGGAGTGGCTGTAAAGAGGCTGCAGGGGATCAGAAGCACTAGAATGCATTTTAGTGAAAAAATAATGGAAGAAGAAAGAAATAACTGGGGACTAGCATTAAAAAATCCACAGTACTTCAGTTAAGTTACGTCTTCTATGATCCTAGAGTTCAATCTGCGGCCCGGGTTTGTAGTCTCTGACTATCATCTGTTGCATGTCTGCAGTGTCTGACCATCTGTCAGGGTGCCAGGAAACCACACAACACGGGGATGCAGGTAAAATAAAGCGGTTTATTGGAGCAAACAACAATAAACGCACAGCAAGAGTGAGGAAGTGAGAGCGGGAACAAGCCAGGGTCAAGTCCAGAAGCGGGTCATCTGCCGATGTGGGGTCGAGAGCCAGGAGAGTCGTCAGCCAAGCCAGGTCATACATGGAGAACAGAAGACTGCAAGCAGAGATGCACCTTAAAGCACAAAGACATGGAGCAAGGACTGCAACCCATCAGGTGATAGATATAGTCAGGTGTGCAGCATCATCACTGTGCGACACCCAGGCAGCAGGTAAGTGATGATGCAATCAGAGTTTATAAGAGGCAGCAGTCTGCAAATGTCCAGGATGGCTGCCAACAGGGGGGCAAGGTAAGACCTTGACAGTACCCTCCCCTCAACAGGCCCCTCCTCTGCGGAGCAAAAAACGGTTTCTGAAGAAAGCGAGCATGGAAAGCTTGGAGAAGGGCAGGAGCATGAACATCAGTGGAGGGAACCCAGGAGCCCTCCTCAGGACCATAACCATTCCAATGCACCAGGTATTGAACCTGACCTTGGTACAGATGGGAATCCAAAATGCTGCTAACCTCATACTCCTCATGATTGCCCACAGGAATGCGATAGGTCAAGCTTGGTAAAGACTGTTGCTCCCTTGAGGCGGTCGAACAATTCAATAATCAACAGAATCGGGTATGCATTCTTGACCGTGATGCGATTGAGGCCCCCATAATCAATGCAAGGTCTCAACTCACCCCCTTGGCACCCGCTGGAGAAGTGGACTTGCCCCTGGCAAGCGCATCCACAACATACACCTCCATAGCCTTATTCTCCGCAATCAAGAGAGGATAAACCCTGCCACGAGGGGGAATGGCGCCAGGTTGCAAGTCTATGGCACAATCGTACGGACGATGAAGAGGAAGAGTACCAGCGCACACCTTGTCAAATAAATCTTGATACTCACGATATTCAGTTGCCAATACTGAATCCGAGGAGGTAAAAAGTACCTTAACAGGCCCATGGATACAAACAGTGTCACACTGGAGACCAAGAGAGGATCTTGACTGACTGCCAATCAAAGGTTGGATTGTGTTTCTGAAGTCAAGGGTACCCCAAAACAACAGAGTAGTGTGGAGATGAAAAAACCTGCAAACAGGTTGACTCCCTGTGAAAAGCCCCTATCACCATATCAACCGGTACAGTCTCGTGGGTAACCTGTACCGGGTTCAGGGGTCTGCCATCTATCTCTTTGATAACTAGTGGAGAAACACGAGGCTGCAAGAGTATGGAATTCGCAGTAGCAAACGTACTGTCAATAAAATAACCGCCAGCACTGGAGTCTACCAACACCTAAGTAACCACCAAAGATCTCGCTGCCCAGGAGAGGACAATTGTGATTAGTGCTTTATCTTTTTACAGGAAACTGGGGACGAGAATTTCCACCTAAGATCTGCCCCCGACAGGACCTTAGGTGCAAGTGTTTCCCAGACAGGTCGGACAAGATTTCAGGAAATGCCCACCAAGACCGCAATACAGTCATTGGCCCTCCCTCCTCCTAAAGGCCCACTCAGCCTCGGAAAGGTGAGTGAACCCCAGCTGCATGGGTTCACAGCCAGACGCACCATCCCCAGGAGGTGTGGGAGGTGAGGGAGGAAGGAGTGGGAAAGAAAACGTAGGAGCCAATCTGGTAGGAGATCTCTGCAGGCGCTCCTTAAAGGATGGTTTCTCCCTGAGCCTAGTATCAATCAATATCAGGAAGGAAATGAGAGCCTCAAGCTGATCAGGGAGATCCTTGGCCGCAATCTCTTCCTTCAATACATCAATGAGACCATGAGAGAAGACAGCCACCAGAGCCTCATTATTCCAGCCCACCTCTGCTGCCAGGGTACGAAATTCGATGGCATACTTTTCAACGGTTTGTATACCCTGTTGAATGGACAGGAGCAGCTTCGCAGCAGAGGCAGAGCAAGAAGGCACATCGAATACCCTACGAAAGGAGGCAACGAACTCGGGTAATCAAGTATCACAGGATTATCGTTCTCCCATAAGGGATTCGCCCAGGCCAAGGCCTTGTTCGAGAGCAACGAGATTAGGAAACCCACCTTGGACCTGTCAGAAGGAAATGCCTGAGGAAACATCTCATAATAAATGCCCACTTGGTTTAGGAAGCCACGACACTGACTCGGTTCACCCCCATAGCGCTGTGGGAGGGGGGCGCAACCAGTCATCCCTCTGGTAACAGCAACTCTAGCTGCAACTGCAGGAGCGGCAACAGGAGCAGCAGCAGGTGCAACAACAGGAGGAACCACCGGCCTAGCAGCACCAGGAACGAGGTGCACTGTGCGTGCAAGCAACGTCTGCAATGCCTGAGCGAACTGACCCAAAAGGTGATCTTGTTGATCGAGCATGGTAACTAGCACGGGAGCGTAGGAGCACCTGCATCATCAGGATTCATGGCCCTTGTGTACTGTCAGGGTGCCAGGAAACCAGACCACCCAGGGATGCAGGTAAAATAAAGCAGTTTATTGTAGCAAATGTCAATAAACGCACAGCAAGAGTGAGGAAGTGAGAGCAGAAACAAGCCGGGGTCAAGTCCAGAAGCGGGTAGTCATTGATGATGGGGTTGAGTCCTGAAGTGGGTAGTCTGCCGATGTGGAGGTCATACATGGTGGAACATGGGGAACAGAAGACTGCTAGCAGAGATGCACCTTGGAGCACAAACACAAGGGCAAGGACTGCAACTCATCATGTGATAGATATAGTCAGGTGTGCAACATCATCACTGTGTGACACCTAGGCAGCAGACAAGTGATGATGCAATCAGAGTTTATAAGAGGCAGCAGTCTGCACATGTCCAAGATGGCTGCCAGCAGGAGGGTAGGGTAAGACCTTGAAACCATCTCTTGTATCATGTCCCCAGTCTCTGCCCATCTCTTGTATCATGTCCCCAGTCTCTTGACCATCTCCTGTATCATGTCCCCAATCTCTGAGCATCTCCTGTGTCATGTCCGCAGTCTCTGAACTTCTCTTGTATTATGCCCACAGTCTCTGACCATCTCTTATATCATGTCCTCAGTCTCTGACCATCTTTTGTATCATATACACAGTGTCTGACCATCTCTTATATCATATCCACAGTCTCTGACCATCTCTTATATCATATCCGCAGTCTCTGACTATCTCTTGTATCATGTTCACAGTCTCTGACTTTCTCTTGTATCATGTTCGCAGTCTCTGGCCATCTCTTGTATCAAGTCTGCAGTCTCTGACCATCTCTTGTATCATATCCGCATTCTCCGACCATCTCTTGTATCATATCCGCTGTCTCTGACTATCTCCTGTATCATGTTCGCAGTCTCTGGCTATCTCTTGTATCATGTCTGCAGTCTCTGACCATCTCTTGTATCATATCCACAGTCCCTGACCATCTCTTGTATCATATCCGCAGTCTCTGACCATCTCCTGTATCATGTCTGTAGTCTCTGGTCATCTCTTAAATCATATCTGCAATCTCTGACCATCTCTTGTATCATGTCTGCAGTCTCGGACCAACTGCTGTATCGTATCTGCAATTTCTAACCATCTCTTGTATCATATCCGCAGTCTCTGACCATCTATAATCACATATCTAGTATCATGTCTGCAGTCCCTGACCATCTCTTGTATTATATCTGCAGTTTCTGCCCAACTCCTGTAGAATATTTGCAGTCTCTAGCCTCCTTCTGTATCATGTCTGCAGTCTCTAACTATCTCCTGTAGCATGTCTGCAGTCTCTGACCATCTGCTGTTTTATTTCTGTGGTCTCTGCCCATTTCTTGTAGAATATTCACAGTCTCTGACCATCTCCTATAGAATGTCTGCAGTCTTTGACCCATCTCCTGTTGCATGTTTGCAGTCTCTCACCATCTCTTATATCATGTCTGTAGTCTCTGACTATCTTCAGTTGTTGTAAACGACACCCCAATGCATTCCGTAGAGTGTAATCCTCAGCCCCACCATATCGTGTATACCATGCATTGTGGTAATCTACGTTAAATAAAAAAAAAAAAGGGAATGCACTTTTTGTTTTTACCCATTGTGGTGCGTTCATAATGCATGGGCTGCCTTAATACAACACACACATTAATGCGCTCTATAACACTATAATGCATATTAATATATGGTCATTAATGCACTGCAGCAGAACACTTGTGAATTCTTGTGAGTGGGCCCTCATTGTTACCAGGACACAGAGAGGGCGAAGCTCCCTAGTTGGGACACAGAGAGGGCGAAGCTCCCCAGTGGGGACACAGAGAGGGCGAAGCTCCCCAGTTGGGTCACAGAGAGGGCGAAGCTCCCCAGTTGGGACACAGAGAGGGCGAAGCTCCCCAGTGGGGACACAGAGAGGGTGAAGCTCCCCAGTGGGGACACAGAGAGGGCAAAGCTCCCCAGTGGGGACACAGAGAGGGCGAAGCTCCCCAGTGGGGACACAGAGAGGGCAAAGCTCCCCAGTGGGGACACAGAAAGGGCGAAGCTCCCCAGTGGGGACACAGATAGCAGTAAAAACCTGGCAGGGGTTAGATCTACATGTTCAATTCTGAGGATCTGAGAGATGTCACTTTTTTTTTTTCACAGAGATGTCAGACGCCGCCAAGGACAAGGCTGCCCGCCTGCTGAAGAAGAGGGGAAGTGTTTCATCACTTAGCAGCCATGAAGTGAGACCCAGGGACAACCCGTACAAGCCCAAAGAATTCAGAGAGTGAGCAGGCAAACCTTCTCTCTGTATTAGGCATCACTCCCAATTTCTGGACCACAGATAGTTGGGCAACAAGAGGTGGTGGCTTTTCAGATTATGGGCCAAGTTTGAGCCCAGGCACATATCTTATGGAAGCACCTCAATTTGCTATAGGTGACCACTAGATCCCCCCCCCCTCCTTCTTCCAACAGTTCCAGAGTGTAGGGACATTGTCCGCATTACCTTAATGGCTAAAACAAAACACTTGGGGATGTATTTAGAAAATAAATGCTGTTTGAATGCCTCAGCATTTACACATCCGCCACAGAAAATCCCCATAATATAATGTATCTAATATGTTTCCTATCATCCTCAGCTCCATCTAGTGGTCATAATGTTTTATTTTCCTGATATGCTTTAATCAGGAAAATACTGCATTGTGGCCACTAGATGGAACTGAAAATATACACAATGCAGGCAGATCATGTTGGGGGGGAAGAGGGGGGGGGGGTTATCAGGCTGCTGTACAGAGCTTCCTGAAAACAGCACAGCCCCCTGCATCGGCACTCTTTTTAAAAGCCCTCAGCCCTGATGTAAGCATGCATTACTCCTCCTCTTGGGAGGAATTATGAAAATAGCAAAATGCCTTGATGGACGGGTGTAGGTCTGGAGGAGTGGGCATTCCTACGCTGGCTGTATTTGTATGCAGACTGCTCTAGTCCACGTGTGTTCCTGAGCCTCTATGATTGAAAGAACTGAAATCCAATGAATGAAAGAGGTAGGCTGGGGAGGAAAGGGCTAGACTGCAGTGATGGCTAACCTTGGCACCCCAGATGTTTTGGAACTACATTTCCCATGATGCTAAACTACACTGCAGAGTGCATGAGCATCATGGGAAATGTAGTTCAAAAACATCTGGGGTGCCAAGGTTTGGCATCACTGGCCTAGAGGATGCTGGAGGTCCTCCAACCAAGAAATAAGGCAGGCTCTATCCTGCTTGCTGTGGCTTTCTAATGCACAATATGAGAAGCTCACAGTGTGCAGTGAAATCAGAGTAAGCCATTTCCATCCAGGAGAGGATCCTGTACAACTGTGCACGACTGAAGGGGAGGTCAGAGTTAGGGTTTCTCTTCAATCTTGATGGAACCACATAGATTGTGCAATTACATTATAGCTAGATCTGTCAATAATTTATTGATTGTGTTTTCTTGTAGCTCTTTGAGCACAGTGTCCTATATCGATGAGCCGGGACACCATGACGATGTACAACGTCCGGCCGTGCAGATGGAAAATACGTATCAGTTAGGTATGATCCTTTCTATTGATCTGCATTTAAAAACTAATTTAAAGGGTCGGTCAACCCAACATAACCCAGAATGTTTGGCTGCTGGTAGATGCTGGTGGTTATCCGTATCTTACACCTCTTTGTGACCCTAGCCAGATTTATCCTTAAAAGAGAAATATGGTCAAAGCTCTTTTGGCTGTGCTTCTCCTGCAGATCACAGAAACACACTTAGTTCTGATCCCCCCACCCCCCCCCCCCCCCCCCCCGTGACCCAGATTCAGCCGACAGCGGGCTAAAGTCTGCTTCTGTTTGACATCACCTAGCCCAGGGGCCTCCCAAACGTTTTACTTCAAGGGCCACATTGTATATTTTACCCAAATTCATGGGCCAAAAAAAATCAGTTCTGTATAAATTAATCTGCAGCTGCAGAATAGAAAATAATTTGACAGGCAACTGGCAGCGGTGCTGGATGGTGTTCCTGTATCCTCCGCCCACACCGAAATGCTGGAGCCTTATACCCAGGGGCATTACTTCTTTGTACTCTTTAGAGCACAGGTGTCAAACACAAGGCCCGTGGGCCGAATGCGGCCCCCCAGGCCATTTCATGTGGCCCTCGCACCTCTCCTGCAGCACCCCCCCATGTCTCTGCCCCCACATTGTCTCAGTAGTTGGCAGCAGAGGGGACAGAACTCCCTTGCCAGATCCAGTGCTTCTCTGTGCAGCTGCAGAAAGGCTTGTCTTCCCTCCCCCCCCCCTCCCCCCCAAAGCCTTCTCAGCAGTCGGCAGCAGAGAGGAGGGTAGAACTCCTTCTACAGATCCTGCACCTCTCTGTCCAGCCGCAACACAACCTTTTCTCTGCCTCCCCTGGTCTCAGCATTCAGCAGACTCTGGAAGCTGACTCCACCCCTCCTCTGGTCCTCCTCCAGACCCTGTACTTTCTTCCTCCCAGATCCACCTGCATCTTCATCCTGGCAGTAGCAATAGTGTAAGTGGGTGCACTGTGATGTAAGGAAGGGTGGGTGACTCTTGACTTCTGATGGCGGGGGGCTCTTTACATCTCGTGTAAGGGGGCGTGAGGTGCCCTGGACATCTAATCTTACAGATATAACCGGCCCTTTGAGGGCAACCATAAGGCTGATGTGGCCTGCAATGAAATTTAGTTTGACACCCCTGCTTTAGAGTATCTCCATACATCTCTGTCCCAATCAGAGTCTCCCCACACATTTGTGTCCCCATCAGAGTCTCCCCACACATTTGTGTCCCAATCAGAGTCTCCCCACACATTTGTGTCCCCATCAGAGTCTCCCCACACATTTTTGTCCCAATCAGAGTCTCCCCACACATTTGTGTCCCCATCAGAGTCTCCCCACACATTATTGTCCCCATCAGAAACTCCCCACACATTATTGTCCCCATCAGAGTCTCCCCACACATTTGTGTCCCCATCAGAAACTCCCCACACATTATTGTCCACATCAGAAACTCCCCACACATTTATGTCCCCATCAAAGTCTCCCCACACATTTGTGTCTCCCTCAGAGCCCCCCTATGCACATTTATGTTCCCCTCAGAGCCCCCCACATATTTGTGTTTCCCATTATAGACCCCCTCAAACACATTTGTGTCCCCCTCAGAGCCCCCCATGCACATTTATGTCCTCCAGAGCCCCCCCAAATTGATTTTGGAAAAGGCGCTCATACCACTGACTGCAACATCTTCAAAAATTTTCCAATTTTCCAAGTTTTCCAGCTATTGACTCCTGATAAAGGGGGCTCATGTATTTATATTCAAAAAGTGACCCTGTCGTTGAACCATTCATTTCAACATAAATCCTCCCATAAAATGATCTGTGCATTTACTGTATTTTATCCATGGTATTTACCTGTAAACCCTTCCCTTATGTAGACATCCAAGAGTCCTGAGACTGCGGCTGGGTGCCACCATCTTGGATGTGATGTCAGCTGTTACTCAAGTGACACTCTATAACAGTGGTGGGGAACCTTCGCACCCCAGATGTTTTGGAACTGCATTTCCCATGATGCTCAACTACACTGCAGCGTGCATGAGCATCAAGGCCGGCCCTTCCATGGGTCCCGCTGGGTCCATTGGACCCAGGCAGCACTTGGAGAGGGGCAGCAAATTGACTCCCAAGATTTTATTTCCAGCAGTTTTGTGTGTCATCAGTTTGCGGTGCGTTACGGGTGGCATTTCCCCATCTCATACTGCCGCCCATGGTGCAAACTGATGAGTATGAGGAGACGGAGCGTCTCCTCCGGGGGAACATCCCCCATGTGATCGTGGGGTGCGCAATGACGTCAGACATCAGCGCACTCCATCTCACGCAGGACAGGCTGGATCTTCTAGGGCGGTGGGCGCAGCAGACACAAGAGTGACAGGAGGACAGACAGTGGGTGTTTGATGGACCAGTCTGGTGGAGAGTTATGAAAGAAGATAACAGTATAAATAATATTTTCTAAATTTTATATTTATATAAAATAATAGATGAGGGACCTTTTGGTGGGCATGATTTTTTTTTTTTTTTTTTGGGGAGGCAGCATTTCATTCTTGGGCCAGCCCTGATGAGCATCATGGGAAATGTAGTTCCAAAACATTTAGAATGCCAAGGTTCCAGCTGCTCTATAGTATTCCCCATTGCTTCTCCTCTGGCAGCCACATAAAATGTATATAGGGAGGGGAGTGGTAGAGGAGCTGGGCCAGCACAGACAGTAATTAGACACTCCCAGAAGAGGAGAGGGCTATGACCTACAAGCAGGGCTGGCCCAAGACATTTTGCTGTCTGGGTCCAAAAATGAAATGCTGCCCCCCCCCCCCAAAAAAATCACGCCCACCAAAAGGCCCACACAATTTTATTTTATATCATGATAAATAAAACTAAAATTAAATATATCAGGAAGTCAGATTTATATGCAACAGCACCTTGTCTACATGCACAATTATATGACATACCATTATATTCAATTCCAAACCACAAACTCCAGTATTATTTTGTTTGTCTGAATGTGTAACGTCTTTGCGCACACCATAATCACATGAGGAACGTTCCCCGGAGGAGACCCTCCGCCTTCTCATACTCATCAGTTTGCACTACGGGCGACAGTATGAGATGGGGAAATGCCGCCCGTAACGCGCCGCAAACTGATGACACAAAAAACTGCGGGAAAAAAAATCTTGGGCATCAATTTCTCAAAGTTCTACCTGGGTCCAATGGACCCAGTGGGAGCCATGGTAGGGCCGCCCCTGCCTACAAGGGGCTGTGCTCTAGTCAAATTTTCTAGCAAGTTGAGAGGCACATGACAAGTGACTATAAAATCCTATATAGAAAGGAATATCACTGCAAATAAACATTACAAATATGAGATCTTCCTGTGCTTTTACTTCAAGTTGGTGACAGGGCCTCTTGATGAAAGCTATTTCTCTGTTGTAGGCCCCGGGAGGCGTTTTCCTGTAGCCACAGTGAACAATATTCTGAAGGACGTCCTGACCAGTTATCTTCAGGAGGAGAAGTACGAAGCTGAATTATGTAGACAGATGACAAAGACCATTTCGGAGGTGAGACCTGCAGGGATAGTAAATGGCCGGGGAGATATCCCATATTTAATAACATGCCTCTTCGGGACAGGGAGGGAGACTGGGACGTGCTAAGGCTCCATACACACTTGTTCGATGCAGGAACGTAAGCAAAATTGCGCATGTTCCTATGGCGCACAAAAGCATGCATCTTTTTTGCGGTCACTGTGATGCCATTAATTGTTAATGGAAAACCCAGCCCACCTTGCTAAAGTGCTTAAGAAACCAATAAATAATATGCATGATAGGTTACCAGTGCGATTTTTAAAAAAAGGGTCATGCAATTTTTCGGTGCGATTTCAATGCGGTATGCAATCAAATGAATGGGCTGCCCTACCACATTGCACAATAATGCATGTAAAGGCTTGGTTCACATATATGTGAATTGGATGCAATTTGAACCACATCTGATTCGCATGACATGTGAACCGAACTGGCTTTCTATGGAGCTGGTTTACATATGTCCAGGACGGCCGCAGTCTGTTTTTCAAAAGAGTCCTGTACAATTTTAGGTCCAGTTTAGGTGCGATTTCAAGATTCATACACTTAACAAAATCGCACCTGAGCCGGTGAACGAATTCGCACCACTTCTTTGAAAAATCGCACTAAAATCCTGTCTGGACATATGTGAACCGAGCCTTAAACTGCGAAGCAACGCTCAGTCTAAGAGGCCTGGTTATAATATATATATAAAATTCAGAGCGTTGTGCGGAGCCCACCATTTCTGTCCTTTGCGTAACACTGCAGAGTAGTCCCGTGTCATTGGTGGAGAGGGGGGATCACATGACTTTAGCAGGTTTTGTGACTGTGGGATCTTTTCTGCCCAGATTTTTTTTTTCCAATAATTTGAGTGGCGTTTTGCTCACTAGTCCCGAAACAAGAGAAGTGCTCAGCACATTGGAGAAGCGCAGGGCAAGGCAATGACACTGCTGTGTAACTTAGCCCCATAGAGCCCTGGTGCCCATATAATAGCCTGGGGACCATGTGTGGCCCCTGGGCATGTATTGTGCAGCTTTTTGATCATCTGTGTTTTGTTGCTTACCCAGCATAGCAAAGGGTTAAAATTCTACAGCTGCATTCACTAACACTGGCTTCACCTGCACTCCTGAAACAGTTCCAAGCCATGAATCACAGAGCAGATCAATTTGGAGTCTGTTTAAATCCAATCAGAATTCCTAAGCCCTGATGAAGGGGAAGCCCCTGAAACACGTTGGGAACATTGGAATTTTTTGTTACGATTCAAATTTATCATTAAAAACCTTTGATTTTCTGACATTTGTTTGACACTGTCATTGGATTTTGTATGTGGATTCTCAACTATGGGAACATTCCCTGTTCCTGAGGGGAGTCCCCGTTTTTATAGAATGCTGCCCAGCAGAAGCCAGGGTACCCGGTGACAATTTCAGCGCCCAAGCAGTGGTCCGGCCTAGTGATTCGTGTCAGGATTGGGCTTTGAACCCACAAACTCAGCTGCGTCGAAAAGTGGCTCTTCTTGTTGAGCTACCTGAGATGCTGGTCCCTTGGATAATCTTGCTTTGTACCTTGTTTCTGGTGAACCTTAAACTCCTTGCTCCTCCTATGAACTCCCTATTTAAGCCAGAGCTTTGCGCTTCCTGTTTGCCAGATTATTGTTCTCTCTCCAGTTGATATCTTGTTCCTTTGCATACCTGTAGCTTTCCTTATCTCCACTACCACTTGTTACTGACCTTTGGCTTGTTCCTCCACTACTCTTCTGCTTGATCCCAACCTGTGACCACTTGTTACCAACCTTTGGCTTGTTTATGGACTATACATCTGCTTGATCCCTACCTGCTATATCTATTACTGGTTTGCTATATCTATCATTGGTCGACCACGGCGAGGCCTGTTCTGAGTGGAACCTGTCCTATTAAACCGCTGTATGGTCTTGGCCACCATGCTGCAGCTCAGTTTCAGGGTCTTGGCAGTCTTCTTATAGCCTAGGTCATCTTTATGTAGAGCAACAATTCTTTTTTTCAGATCCTCAGAGAGTTCTTTGCCATGAGGTGCCATGTTGAACTTCCAGTGACCAGTATGAGAGAGTGAGAGCGATAACACCAAATTTAACACACCTGCTCCCCATTCACACCTGGGACCTTGTAACACTAAGGAGTCACATGACCCCGGGGGAGGGAAAATGGCTAAAAAAAAAAAACTGATAGGCCCTTTCACACAGGATTTCCGATCCGGTCCGCCTGCCAGTTTTTCAGGTGTATCTGATCAGATGCTCCATGCACCCCTATGGAGCAGCGGATGTCAGCAGGGACATGTCTGCTGACACCCGCTGCTATCCGATCTGTCCGTGAAATCCAGACGGAGGGAAACCCTATTTTCCATCTGCCTGGAGGATCGGATCGGATATGATCGGATGAAAACAGGCAGGCGGTCCGTTTTTATCTGATCTCCTATAGAGGACAGCGGGGATCTGACAGGTGTGTCTCAGCACAGTGAGCGGAGACGGACCTGTCATCAGCCTGCTCAGTGGCGATTGGCGGATCGATCCCTGCTGAGCAAAACGGAGTCCGCCAGGCGCAAAGCATGTGTGAAAGAACCAATAAGCAGCTGATGAAAAACCGATAAGCAGCTGATGAAAAAAGGGTCCTTGCACATGGGCTTTCTGCCTGGCAAACTCCATTTTGCTCAGCGGGGATCGGCGGATCGATCCCCGCTGAGCAGGCGGGTGTCAGCTCTGTCTCTGCTTACTTTGCAGAGACAGAGCTGTCAGATCCTCTATGGGAGATCGAATGAAAGCTAACTGCCTGTCCTTTTTCATCCGATCCTATCCAATCTGATCCTCCAGACGGATGGAAAATAGGGTTTCCATCCATCTGGACTTCACGGCCAGGATCGGATTGGATAGCAGCGGGTGTCAATGGATATGTCACCGCTGACATCCGTTGCTCCATAGGGCTGCATGGAGCATCTGTTCAGGTCCGCCTGAAAAACGTACAAGTGTACCTGACTGGAAAGCCCGTGTGAAAGGTCCGCTGCGGGACTTTTTTTTTTTTCCACGGAGCGGATGACATTTCTGTCATCCGCTCCGTGTGCCCGCATATCATCCTATCCGTTTGCGGATGATATACGGACATAATGTAAGTATATGGCACTGCGGATGTCAGCGGATGACACCGCTGACATCCGATTTTCCTTCCTTTCTGTTTTTTACACGGAAGAAAAAATAGGGTTCTGTTCCATTCGAAAAAACGGAACAGAACTGAAAGGAGGAAATCGGATGTCAGCGGATGGTATTCCGCTGACATCCGCAGTGCCATTCACTTACATTATGTCCACAAATCATCCGCAAACGGATGGGATGATTTGCGGACACACGGAGCGGCCGTGTGAAAGGACCCTTAGGCTGTCAGTTTTTGAGGTGGACCTTTTCAGAAGCTCCATTCACCTCTATGGAGCAGCGGATGTCAGCGGTGACATGTCCCCTGACACCCGCTGATATCTGATCCTGTCCGTGAAATCCAGATGGATGGAAACCCTATTTTCTATCCGTCTAGATTGAATCAGATGAAAACAAACAGGCGGTCCATTTTCATGTGATCTTCCATAGAGGAGAGCGGGGATCTGACAGCTCCGTCTCTGCACAGTGAGTGGAGATGGAGCTGTCATCTGCCTGCTCAGTGGGGATCGGCGGATCGATCCCCCTCTGAGCAAAACGGAGTCCGCTGGATGGAATGCCCGTGTGAAAGGACCTTAAATGTATTTGTTAAAGTTTTGGTGTCTGCAATGTGTACTGAATCCTCTCTCAGCTCTTTCCTTTCCTTCATAAAACAGACGCTCTCGTTTTTTGACTTGCAGGTAGTTAAAGCCAGAGTGAAGGACTTGATGATACCGCGATATAAAATAATCGTCCTCATCTACATCGGACAGCTGAACGATCATGGCATGCGGGTTGGCAGCCGGTGTATCTGGGACCCAGCTAACGACACCTTTGCCAGCTACACCTTTAAGAACAGCTCGCTATTTGCTCTGGCGAATGTCTACGCCGTGTATTACGAGTAGGAAGAAGGCGCTGCAGAGAGGATCACTAACCGGGTCACCATAGTGCCTGCTGGGACTTGTAGTTTCATGATCAGTTGGTCCCTTTACCTGCCTCCAAACTAGAATGTCTTTAAATTTAACACTGGAAACCAGAGGTTGGTTTTCCTTTTTTTTTACAAGTATATTTATTTTGTGAATATTTGGAACAAGCAGCAGTAAAAAAAAAATAACTTTTCGATAAAAAAAAAAAAGTTTCTGTGTCTTTATTCCTTGTTTTGCTTAAAGGAGGCCAAAACAGTTATTTTACTTTTAGATTGGTGAGTGACCCCTGTCGGGTTTTTCTGCTTTCTGTGTCCCCATTAGGAATATACTCTCTCCATTTGTTCTAGTCACCATTGTCACTAGGGCTGAAAGAGGGAGAAACCAGAGTTATGAGTGTCTTTGAGATAAAGACACAGAATGAACAAGGTGCATGCAATCCAATCCTAGAGCAGTTCACTGCTGTCCTGTTCCCAGTTGAGTCAGTTGCCAGTTTGTAGAATGTGAAATTGTTGAATAAAATGTTTTATCGATCCCCAGTGAACTCCTTGCTGCCAGCAGAAGGATAGACGGGTAATCTGTCACCAGTCACATTAATACCTGTGTCAATACTTCCTGCGGTCGGGACATTTGCTGCAGGGTCATTAATGTGTATTTAATGTGTGTACAGCCATTTCTCACCTCAACCACAAGTAAATATTAACTGTCTATACATTGAGTCCACAATACGTCAGTTGCTTGGTAATTCTAGAGGACCCGGACTCTGGTGTTGCCTTAAAGCTAGCTTTACATTCCTGCTGGTCATACCAATACGTAGTCCTGGAAGGGACCAAAATAATTTCCTGGAGAAAAAACTCCAGTTCTGGTCACATGACCATTTGGTCATATGATCGCTGCCTATGGGATGAATTAAAACCTCTTGTTGGGCAGCACAGTGGCACAGTGGTTAGCACTTCTGCCTGGCAGCACTAAGGTCGCCGGTTCTAATCCCAACCACGGCACTACTTCCCTGGAGTTTGCATGTTCTCTCTGTGCCTGTGTGGGTTTCCTGCAGAGGAGGACTGGGCCAGGGGGCAGGGGGACCCCTCTGATGCCTGTAAAAAGGCTGCACCGCTTCTGCCACAGATATGCCTAAAGGATTCCTGGTGAAGAGAAGTAAAAAGTCCCCACTGCTGACCTACTGAGTGTGGGATGAATACAAGGACAGAGTGATGCCCTCCCCCCCAGCATGGATGGTGTAAACTGTGTCTGAGCAGAGGCTGGTTCCATGCCCTACTGGAGACTCTCCTCCCCCAACCGAGCTGTCCCAGCTCCCCCCAACCACACCCTGCTGGCCAGGTTGGGAACCTGGATCCGGCCGGCAGGTAGAGAGCACCTGGAGCATAGCTTCAGCCTGGAATGGGGGTCAGGAGGAGAACATGAAGAGGGAGAGTGGGAAGAGGGCCAAGGCACTGCACCATGGGCCTCTGGTTTGTACTTGCACCCTGGGCTGAAAGTTGGGGGTGGCACAGTGGTTAGCAAGAGGGTCGCTGGTTTGATTCCCAACCACGACACTACCTGCCTGGAGTTTGCATGTTCTCCCTGTGCCTGTGTGGGTTTCCTCCAGGTACTCCGGTTTCCTCCCACACTCCAAAGACATGCTGGTAGATTAATTGGATCTGTATAAAAAAAAAAAAAAATTGGCCCTACTGTGTATGTATGTGAGTTAGGGACCTTAGATTTGAAAGCTCCTTGAGGGCAGGACTGATTGGAATGTACAATGTATATGTAAAGCGCTGCATAAATTGACAGTACCTGAAATAAATAAAATAAATAAAGTTGCCAGTCTGCCCCTGGTTTCCTCCAGGTACTCCGGTTTCTTCCCACACTCCAAATACATGCTGGTAGGTTAAATGGCTTCTGTCCAAACTGGCCCTAGTATGTGTGTGTATGAATGTGAGTTTAGGGACCTTAGATTGTAAGCTCCTTGAGAGCAGGGACTGATGTGAATGTATAACATGTGTAAAGCTCTGAGTAAATTGTTGGTGCTATATAAGTACCTGTAATAAATAAAATAAGTTAATTGCTGTCTGTGACACCATTGGCGATGTTTCCCCTTCCACACCAGGACGAGAAATGAGGTATGCGTAAGCTCTGACTTTACCCCGAAACGCGTTACCTTTTATGTTCCTGTTATACCTGTGATGTGATTTTAATGCTTCAATAAAGATACCAATGAGTGCAGCAATATTCCAGATTTTTGCCTGTCTCCACAAGAAATGTGGGGAATGTGTGTCACTGAGACAGGAAGTGAAATACACCAAAAAAAAAAAAAAAATTCTAAAGCCGGCCACACATTCAATAATTCCCTTTGGGGTTAATAAAGGATTCTGTTTCTGATACATGGATCAGAATTTGACCAGTGCAGCAGGGACTGGACAAATTTGGATCCATGTATGGACAAACTGATTGCACCCATAACATCCCCCCCCCCATCCTTTTAGGCCAATTTGTTTTCTGCTACATATTTTTAGTAAAAAAATAAATCCCAAAAAGGGTATTTTGATTGGTTTGCGCAAAAGTTATTGCATCTATAAACTACGGGAAAGATTTGTCATTTTTATTTTTTATATTTTTTTTTTTTTACTAATAATGGCGGCAATCAGCGATTTTTAGCAATTTTAGGACTGCGACATTGCAGCAGACATATTGGACCCCTAACTGACATTTTTGACACTTTTAGGGAGAACCAGTGACATTACTACAGTAATCAGTGCTAGAAATATGCACTGTCCCTGTACTAATGACACTGGCAGGGAAGGGGTTAACCTAGGGGTGATCAAAGGGTTAATTGTGAGCTTAGGGGAGTGCTTTCTAACTGTGGGGGGAGGGAACTTGTGAAATTATCATAGAGACCTATGATCCTACATAGAAGGATCACAGGCTCTCTGTGATCATTTCAGAGAGAACAACGGTCAGCTGTGTTTACAACAGCTGACCGGTGTTCTCTCTCAGCGGGGAGCGATTGCGGGAGCCCATAGATCGGCATCCCCGCTGCCTAGTGGGGGCAGGAGCGCACCGCCGCCAGTGCGCACTCGCCCCCAGGAGCGCTGCCGCGGATCACCGTACATGTACTGCAATTCGCACAGCCAAGCCAGCCTGCCGCTGTATATAACAGATTAAAGGCCTCTGCAATAGAAGAGCTCCTATACTTCCCTGTCTGGTGGCTCATGTCTCCTACCTCTCCTAGTTCCAGCACTGCAGCCACCGGAAAATCGTTAGGCATTCAACACTTCCAGGAGTGTCAGCAGGGTTGTCAACTGTCAGTAAATTTACAGACAGTTTGTGAAATTCGTGATTTTTTACATCTGTCCTTGAATGTTTGTTACGGGCATGCAGATTGCATTTCCATAATGGAAATTCACGGAGAGATGTAAAAATCACGGATTACCGCAATTCTTTACTTAAACACTTGTTGAACGCAGAACGAGCTTGCATTCCTGGTGTGTGGAAACAACGGTCTGCCCCAACAGTCGCACAATGGCTCACCAGGGTGAATGATATTGAGCAACTAGAGGACTTTATCTCGGCCCTCCGGGACAAAACTAAGGAACATAAGACCAGGTGGTTCCATTGGAATCTCTTTCGCTTCTCTAATGAATACCTGAAATACGTTTGACCCATGTAGTTTCTTGGTGCCTGCTCTTTATTGGGTCATGGTCCTGACTTACTTTTCTAAGGCTCCCCCAATGGTGACCTCCCCCCCCCCCCATACTTTTTGTATTTGTATTGTCTCCATTTATACTGTAAAGCGCTGCGCAAACTGTTGGTGCTATATAAATCCCGTATAATAATGATAATAAATAATGCATGCTAGAACATTTGACTAGTCAATACTTAAGCACAGCATTCTCCCCTTCTGGGGGTTTCCAATTACTCTCAATGCTGACCCAGCTCCTTTGCTGCTCCCTTCACCTGCCTACATAACCCTTTATAGCTGCTCGGGGAGGAGTGAATGTATATATGGCGTGTCATTTGAGAGACAGCTCTGATTTTGTTGGGTCCAGAGCCGGGACAAGGGGTGGGCAGAAGGGAGCGGCTGGTCTGGACACTGTGAGGTATGGGGTGCCATAAGGAGATTGGAGGGGAGAAGATTTGTGTTGGAAGGGGGAGTTTGGGGGGCGACAGGGAGTAAGTATTGTTCTAAAAGGGGAAATTTTGGGGGGAATTTGTGCTGCGAGGGGGGATTTGAAATGTGTGGAGAAAGAGGGGGGGGGGACATTGGAGGAGAGAAGATATGTACTAGGAGGGGACATTTTAGGAGTAGAGGAATTGTGCTAGGAGGGGGGATTTGTAATGTGTGGGGAAGGAGGGGGGGGTGGTGGAGGAGAGAAGATATGTACTAGGAGGGGAAATTTTAGGAGTAGAGGAATTGTACTAGGAGGGGGGATTTGAAACGTGTGGGGAAGGAGGGGGGGGGGGTGGAGGAGAGAATATATGTACTAGGAGGGGACATTTTAGGAGTAGAGGAATTGTGCTAGGAGGGGGGATTTGAAATGTGTGGGGAAGGAGGGGGGAGGAGAGAAGATATGTACTAGGAGGGGAAATTTTAGGAGTAGAGGAATTGTACTAGGAGGGGGGGGGGGGGGTTTGAAACGTGTGGGGAAGGAGGGGGGGGGTGGAGGAGAGAATATATGTACTAGGAGGGGGCATTTTAGGAGTAGAGGAATTGTGCTAGGAGGGGGTATTGGAAATGTGTGGGGAAGGAGGGGGGAGGAGAGAAGATATGTACTAGGAGGGGAAATTTTAGGAGTAGAGGAATTGTACTAGGAGGGGGGGGGGATTTGAAACGTGTGGGGAAGGAGGGGGGGGGGCATTGGAGGAGAGAATATATGTACTAGGAGGGGACATTTTAGGAGTAGAGGAATTGTGCTAGGAGGGGGGATTTGAAATGTGTGGGGAAGGAGGGGGGGGGGTTGGAGGAGAGAAGATATGTACTAGGAGGGGACATTATAGGAGTAGAGGAATTGTGCTAGGAGGGGGGATTTCCCAGGATTTGTACTGGGAGGAGGGGGAATTTATACTTAGGGGGTAAGCATGCAAATTATTGCATGGGATTTTCGATGACACATAATGCTTATACATCTTGGGGGGGGGTTGGCACAGTTTGGCATGTTCGCCCTGGGCTCTACATGACCATGTCCCGGCACTGGTTGGGTCTGCTGACATCATATCCAAGATGGTGGTGCCCATCAGCAAAACTTTTAAATATCTACACTAGGGAGACTTTTATGGGTAAATTATATAAATAAAAAAAATGTTAAATGCATAATCCTATGGGATGATTTTTTTTTTTTTTTTTAATGAATACTCTTGCTACAGGGTCCCTTTAAAGGGTGACTTCAGTAAGTATCGTCATTACATAATTAATCAGTCTGCAAATAATTCCAGCAAATAATAAGATTTTATTGGCTATCTGTACAGAGATATGACAATGAGGTCTGGAGTTTTACAAATCAAACACATTCGTGAAACAGAATTACCAGCACCAGCACTGAGGTGGGTGTGGTCGTACAGATGTGACATGTGACAGATGAGACGCCCTGTTACCAAACTAACATGTGATTTGGAGCTGGCCGCCTAGCAAAGTGAGTTCAAGTCCTTTTTCTTGCAGCCGGTCTTACAGCAGGCCGTGGTCAGCAGCTCGTCCAAGTCACGTCTCTGTTGGATGGAGTTTTTCTGAGACCCCCAAATGTCTTCCAAAGATCCTGTCTGCTGGAGGTCCTCATAGCCCACCTGGGGGGTCATCTTCTGGGCTGGGAATGGCAGGGGCTCGCTTTCCTTTGTGGCACCAGCATGGAAAGCAAAGAATTTCTCCCTTTCTGTTGAAAGAAAAAAAGAAAATGTTTCTGCATCAGTAAATGAAATGTCAGATAGAAGAAAATAATTAGGATAAACCGTTGCAGAGATTAGAGGGACTAAAAAGTGGAAGTCAATGGGATATGTATTTTTTTTTAAAGGATGCTTATATTCTTATTGGTGGATGAGTTCCAATACATTGTGTTATGTGTCAGCCGGGGCTACACTACCTCCCATCATTCACAAGATAAAAACCAGGACAATATTATATACCATCTTAAAATCTCACCAAGTATCTACAAACTTTGTAAACAAAGAGCCAGCTTACTGTCCTTCAAACTTTAGGTGGGCCAGACTGTGGCCAGTGGGAGAATAAAATGTTATGGTGTCAGTGGGAGTAAACAATGCTCCTAGACTGGCATCAGTGGGAGGAATAGTGCCCCACCATTGGTGTCAGTGGACGGAAGAGTGCCCCATCATTGTTGTCAATAGGAGGATTATTGCCCCAATCATTGGTGTCAATGGGAGGATTAGTGCTCCATCATTGGTGTCAGTGGGAGGAATAGTGCCCCATCATTTGTGTCAATGGGGGGAATAGTGTCCCATCATTGATGTCAGTGGGAGAAATAGTGCCCCGTCATTGATGTCAATGGGAGGAATAGTGCCTCATCATTTGTATCAGTGGGAGGAATAGTGCCCCATCATTTGTATAAGTGGGAGGAATAGTGTGCCCCCATTGGTGTCAATGGCAGGATTAGTGCCCCACCATTGGTGTCAATGGAAAGATTAGTGCCCCATCATTGGTGTCAATGGGGGGATTAGTGCCCCAATCATTGGTGTCAATGGGGGGATTAGTGCCCCAATCATTGGTGTCAATGGGGGGATTAGTGCCCCATCATTGGTGTCAATGGGGGGGATTAGTGCCCCATCATTGGTGTCAATGGGAGGAATAGTGCCCCATCATTGGTGTCAGTGGGAGAAATAGCGCCCCGTCATTGGTGTCAATGGGAGGAATAGTGCCTCATCATTTGTATCAGTGGGAGGAATAGTGTCCCATCATTGGTGTCAGTGGGTGGAATAGTGCCCCATCATTGGTGTCAGTGGGAGGAATAGTACCCCATCATTTGTGTCAATGGGAGGAATAGTGCCTCATCATTGGTGTCAGTGGAAGGATTAGTGGTCCATCATTGGTGTCAATGGGAGGATTAGTGCCCCATCATTGGTGTCAGTGGAGGAATAGTGTCCCATCATTGGTGTCAATGGGAGGAATAGTGCCCCATCAATTGTGTCAATGGGAGGAATAGCGCCTCATCATTAGTATCAGTGGGAGGATTAGTGCTCAATCATTGGTGTCAATGACAGAAATAGTGCCCCGTCATTGGTGTTAATAGGAGGATTAGTGCCCCATCATTAGTGTCAATAAGAGGATTGGTGCCCCATAATTGGTTTTCGGTGGGAAGAGTAGCGCCCCATCATTGGTGTCAGTGGGAGGAATAGTGCCCCATTCTTGTTGTCAGTGGCAAAAGCTATGTCAGCAAAAGTGGGGGAAATAATGGCCCAAGGGCCAGATAAAAGCAAGCAAAAGGCCACCTCCGGCTCCGGGGCTGCAGTTTGGAGACCAATGCTCTAAGGTAACCCACCTGCTGGGAACTTTGTCAATAATGGACTTCTACCTGCAAAGATATACCTTGGCAGCCTAAGAATAGCTAGATAGGGACTTGAACGTTCATGGACTGTCAATTTTCAGCCTTCAGGTAAAGCTTTGCTAACTGTTTCTGAGCCTAGTCTGAGGTTATTCAAAGGGCTGCATAGTGGTACATGGCGTATCAGAAGAACAGGGCCTGTAAAGCGCACACACAGGGTACAGGAGGAAGGCCACCATAAAATGTTAACTCAGCAGGAGAGTTGGAGTGGTAGAATAGTTGCCACGGGTAACCATGATAATGCAAAAAGTGGTCATCACCTCCATCTATAACTGGTCTTGATGGTAAGAAGCACTGGAAGGGCGGACGCAGGTCAAAAAAAACAAAGAAATTTCCAGTCACAACTTACCAACCAGCCAGCGACCAACCGAATTGACCTGTCTAACGGTATGCGTTAAAACGCACGGGTAACCATGAACTGGTGGGAGAAATATCTAAAACAGGCAGCTAAGTCACGGTTTTACCCCGCCCCCAAAAAAAAAAAAATACAGCCGAACAAGGCTGTATACATGCATATACATAAAATATAACATGTTGCAGATTACCAGTCCTCATGTGTAGTAGCTGCATTCATTTTCTTTTTTCAGGCTATTTTCCCTTTATTTTCAACTGGTGATCCTGCCAGTAACACACTTCCTGTCCTAGGGTGCCAACGTTCACTCACTGTACTGTAAAAAGGAGCAACGTTGTCACCCTAGGTCAGGGAGTATGTTACAACTACAGAATACCTCCCCCTCTCCTCATCTCCATAACATAGGGGGAGAGGTGTTCTGAAGTCCCCAAAGATAGCTGGAAACAATGTAACCAATAAGAGTGCAGCACAAGACGTTATCAGCTCACCAGTTCTCTGACAGGATCAACAGTTTTTTGTTTTTTTTTTCATTCAGTAATTGATCAGATATAACAAAACACTTTTCATAGGGTAGTAACACACTTCCTGTCCTGGGGTGACAATGTTAGTTGTCAGGCTTTGCATCCATTACAAAAACTAAGCAGTATATCCCCATTGTGGTGCAAGGAAAAGGTGTGCCATCTGGTGGTAGAATGTGGTACTGACTTGTAGTAGTTCTTTACCTTCAACAGGACTTTCTGTAATGTTGAAGATGTTTCATAGATTACCAAACTATTTCTTCAGTTCCAATGTAAGTCAGGAGGATACGCACACTTTTATACTCACTCAATTGCAGGAAAGGCTATTTTACCGCAGTTTCATTACTAAACAGGCAACCGCCTGTGTTCAGTAAGCATTAGGTGAGCTGCTTGTCACTGGACCTGGAAGCTAGTGGAGATCCCTGTAGTAGTGAGCTTACTTCAGGGACTTACAACTTCCATGGGGATCCCATTGGTATGGTATATGCATAGTTACATTGGTTTCAGCAGGATTATTGTAACTATGTAAAAATTGCCACACCTGGAATTCATCTTTAAAGCTGGCCATACACTGCCAAATATGGGCTGAATGGAAAAAAAAAAGATTTCTCCATGCACACTAACAGCATGCATGAAGGAATCCCCCTTCTGTTTTTTTTTTTTTTTCACTCTGACAGCTGTGGGATGGCTGACAATTTTCACCCCACCTCCTTCAATTTAAATGTCAGGCTGGAGAGAGAGCCAACAGGAACACCCACTAAGCAAATTTTAGCTGGTTCATCAGGAACTGGCCTAAATATGCACCGCGTATAGCCAGTTTGAAACACCCTAAAGTGGTTGTAAACCTCAGACATAAAATATGAACAAAGCATATCCCTCTATAGTGTGTATTTGTCTGAATCCAGAGCACTAAGTGTCCTTTTTGTCTGCTGTATCTTTCCTCTGCTATCAGCGTGAGTTGCTTCTGACAATTTTTCCTGACACCAAGAAAAAAAGGTGACAGGGGAGGGATCTCCACCACACAGCCTGTGATTGACAGCTTAAGCTCTGTTTCTGTGTGCTGTGTGAAGGGGTGTGTGTCCCTTTCCTCCAATCAGATCTCAGCTCTTCTTACTGAGCGCTGTAGAGTGTAACTCCAGCTCTCCGCCCCATTTTCTGACAGTTCAGACAAGCTTTTTTAAATTCTGGAGTTTGAACAGATCTAGAGAAGAGAAGAGTGCAGATAAACAGGTAGCAGGATTTGCTTCCTCTCTGCGTATCACCTAAAGCCAGTCACTTCACTGGGTATATGTAAGGGTTTACATCCACTTTAATCCAATGACCATGAAATGTGTGGGTTCATTGTCCAAGAACAGGATGGACATTACATGGTGATTGGATTAAGGTGTCTAAAGGTGTAGATATACATTTTGGGGTATCCAGACATACATTGGAATTGATGAAGTGGCTTGGAGAAACTATGAAAGGTCTATAGAACAAGTCCAGTTAAATGTGACTAACTACCACTAGATATACCAGGACCTGGATGAATGAGAACCTTCACAGATGGGTGGTACTGGCATTTTCTAAGCATCCTTTTGGACATGAGCCCACTAACCTCTGGCATTTTTAATGACACCTACCAGCCATGTCTTGGGGATTCCCAACCAGGGAGCGCCTCCATCTGGACCCTCCGCAGGTGTAGATGACCGCTCTGATGAACTCTCGGCCACACAGTTTGACGAACTGTCCATCTCCTTGCGCTTGTCCAGCTGCCACCAGGACAGTGAGTAGGACACAGCACACAAACAGGGCCCTCATCATGTTGGAGAAGGGATAGTTCTGGCCTACAGTGGACTGGATGAATAGGAGATGCAGAAACTGAGGTCCCCTGGTATTTTATACTCTTCTTCTCAGAGTCCCATTGGCTGGGAGAGGAATTTGCTTATGGTTTTTCTATAATGTTCAAGTGAGCATGAGAAGGACAGCAATTTTCTGTAATGTGACGGGTAATTTTGGATATCCTGGGCAGCGCGGGTCATACGGTCGTTAAACTTCTACTTAAAAGATTATAATAGCTTCAGAGAGTTTACGAAGCCATCATGTGAAGTGTGCAAACAGTCAAATGGGAACATCGTCCTCCTGTAAACTCATCCTCTTACATAGGTCCAGGGTTTATGTGGAAAACCTTTAAGTGATCACCTGGAAGCCCAAGGTAATTGCACTGAGCAAACTGAAGTGTCGCTTGTGATGGGGGATGTTCCACAACTGTATTGTCAAGTAGTAGGAATTGTATTTGTTTTAAGGGTCAGTTTACCCAAAAGTGGTGTTTTAGTTACAGGTGGGATCTGGTGGGCTGAGTTAGCCCATGGCTTCTTATATATCTTAGATACTCCAACAATGAGATCTCCCGGACAAAAGTTCCAACTCTGTGGAAGTATTGAGTGTTTGTATGTTCCAGCTCCTCCTTTTACATTCTGCATGCAAGGGTAAGGTGGTGGTTGTTTGCCATGTCCTCCATGTTTCCCTCCTCGTTGGGCACCAAGCAAAGGTCACATGAAAGGCCAACCCTGGAGTGAGGCTATGTTAGGCACATTGTTAGGGTCACTTTACACTTATACTGGGTACCTTTGTTTTGCGTAATCTTCATCAATGCCCTGGGACAAGGTAAGGCGGCCACAGAGGGAATACTCTATGCCCTGGGACAAGGCTGATGTGGCCATGGGGGGGGGGGGGGGGGGATAATACTCCACCCTAAGGCAAGTCTGTACTCTTAGAGATGAATGTACACCATGCACACTGGCAATGTAACTGTTCTCAAATTATCTCTCGGTTCCCCTTGACAGTATACACCTTTACAATAACTTCTATTTTGGAGGGACACACTGAGCCAATGTCCACAACTACCTGCCCATCATTTTCCACAACTACTCCCCATGCAATCTGCTCCGGTTGCTATGGGAGAGAGACCGCTTGCGGAAGGAGTGCCAACATCTCCCTAACTGCCAGAGTCCACTCCACCTAAAACAGGTACACGCTATCAACAGGCTGCTTGTTACATTACCGTTACTCTTGGCAACTACTTATGTCTTCACATTACTTCATTCCACACAAATACCTCCATACCCCAATGTGTTAAGACCCACGCAGTGAATTATGTGTGTGCCGGTTACTTGCGATACCCAACGGTTCAATACTTTACTTGGAAAAGTGCAAAAAAAGACATTTGGCAGGACATGACATCTCCATCCCCTAGGGGTCTCACAACCCAAGGCTGCATTGCCTATAAATGGGGATTCCCGTCCTGCTTAATCGCTACACGGAATGGCAAGTCATCTACGCTACGATTCCCTGAAAATGTGAAAGCCTTCTGTCAGGATCTTCAAATACAAATTCCAGATTTGCTGGGATGGCATGATTCCATCCCCACCTTTCAGGCTCAATTCGAAGCGCATTGGCAGAAGACCCCGTCTAAGAAGACGTGCTCTTCTCTCCCTGGCTCATCTCAGAAACATGGCTGACTGTTCTACCTACTCCCTCCCGGGTCTTATTCTCATATGTGTCATGTTTGTAGCTGACATCTTAGAGATTTGATATCCTCCCTATGTTTGTGAAGGTTTTGAAATGTTGGCATTGCTCGTGCATTTTGCATTTAATTTCATTGCATTTTTTTCTTATTCTTTTGTTTAGGTTATACTAAGTTACTTGTGGCCGCGTGCCATATGGGGCTCTGTTTGCTCCAGCTGGTTTTTTTTTTTTTTCATGCTGGGGCCCCACGCCCTGTCCCTTGCGGGGTCACCCAGGTTACAGCGCCTACCACAATACTCACACAATTGCTTTGCATTGTGGGTTCGGTCGGTGCCTTGGCCTGGTTCACCCCGCCGGGACCATCGCATGTACTACTATGTACATGATTTTTTGTATTTTCCCGCTTTCTATTATGCATTTGCTGACTTATATCGTTTTTTTCTTTCTTTTCTACTTTTTTCTTTTCTTTTCCTTATCTTCTCTCACCTTCCTACCTCCCTGGCGTCGGGGTTGATTCATTTCTTGCTAAAATGTCCTACCTCCCACTGTTGTCATGGCTACCCTGAAGGTACTTTCATATAATGTTAGGGGTCTAAATTTTGCCACCAAACGACACCTGGTCATGGGGAAACTCCAGAAATCCCGATGTTCAGTTGCTTTTCTACAGGAAACCCACCTTACGCACCGGGTGTCGGTGCGCCTTTTTTCTTCTACCTTTCCGAAATGGTACTATGGTCTCTCAGATACTAATAAAGCCAAAGGGGTGGCTATAGGCTTCAGTAGGGATGTACCCTTTCAATTGGAAGAAATGCTAGCTGATGATTTGGGTAGGTATTTATTCCTGAGGGGTACTATTGGCACTTCCATCTGCACTTTTGCAAATATTTACTGCCCAAATGTACATCAACCATCTTTTATGTCAAAGGTCCTCTCTAAATTGGCTGTTTTTGCAAAAGGAGTCCTGGTAATGGCGGGAGATATTAATATGTCATTGGATCCAATTATTGATACATCACAGGGTCGCTCCAATATCCCATTTAAACTATTGGCCTTTATTAGAAAATGACTATTTGACCTCCAACTGATGGATGTCTGGCGTCTTTTAAACCCTAAAACGCGAGATTACTCATACTTTTCAAAGACGCATAAATCCTATTCCCGAATTGATGCCATGCAATCATCACTACCTCCCCTTGGTACGTTCAGCCTCTATAGGCCATTTTTCCATATCAGATCACGCTCCAGTATTGATCACATTGGCACTTCCTTCACTTCCTAATCGGTCCCCTCAGTGGCGCTTAAACTACTCACTTCTGGCGAATCCAGTAGACGTGGTCTCTATATTCTCGTCCCTTGCACAGTACTTTACTGAAAATTCTATAGCAGATACTCCCCCTGCTTTAGTGTGGGAAGCTCACAAGGCTACCACACGGGGTGTACTGATTGAATTGGGGGCTCGGAGGAAGAGGGAACAGGCCCAACATATGGACCATCTTCTCTCTGAGATTACGGCACTGGAACGCCAGCATAAACTTTCCCTACATATCCAACATTTAGAGGCGTTGGAACGCAAACGGGGGGAGCTCCGCTCGCTTCTAGACCTAGATATTAAGAACCATGCGCACAAATTATCCAGACCCATTTATGAATGGGGGGATAAACCTGGCAGGCAACTTGCACGTTCTTTGCAATCTACACATTCTGCTTCTTTTATATCTAGGATTAAGACGCGGGCGGGTTCCCTAGTTCATTCTACCCCGGACATTGCTAAAGTATTTCGGGAATATTACTCTGACCTTTATCATGTCCAAGGAGGCCTTTCTCATCTTTCCACTGATGCCAAACATGATAGAATTAATTCCTATCTTATCTCATCCAATCTTCCGGTACTCCCTGCACGGTTGTTTTCTGTCTTGGAGGAGGATTTCACTGAGGCCGAATTTCAGCTGGTACTAAAGTCCACCCCCACAGGAAAGGCCCCCGGCCCTGATGGGTTTTCCGTACATATTATGTTAAGACCTTTAGCACTCTGCTTTTGCCCCACTTAACTGCGTACGCTAATTCGACTTCTGTCTACCCCCAACTCCGTTCTGAAACACTCGAAGCCCGTATTTCGGTCCTACCAAAACCCGATAAAGTCCCTTCCTGTTTCGCTAGTTACCGCCCTATATCACTGCTAAACGCAGATGTTAAACTATTGGCGAAAGTTCTGGCCACTCGTCTCATGCCTCTGATTCCCCAATGGGTATCACCTGATCATTTGGGATTTGTTTCGGGCCGAGAGGCACGAGACAATTCATTGCGAACCATTTTCCTGATACATTATGTAAGGCTACGGTTCCAGTCCACCCTTCTTCTTTCTACAGATGCTGAGAAAGCATTTGATAGGGTGGACTGGGACTATCTTTATGCCTAGGCTAGGCCCGAAAATGTTATCTTGGATATTTTCTTTGTATTCTTCCCCGACGGCTCGGGTTAAAATTAATGGTTCCTATAGTGACCCTTTTCCCCTATACAATGGAACTCACCAAGGGTGCCCTCTTTCCCCTTTATTATTTGTTCTTTCCATAGAACCCTTTTTAGCCACGGTTAGAAATAACCCGGACATCCACGGCATTCATATTGGCCATTCCACCCACAAGTATGTCGCATATGCGGACGATATCCATTTTTTTTGTTCAACAGCCCCGTCTTTCATTGCGCAATTTAATTTCTGCTCTTACTGACTATCAATCATTCTCAAATTTTAAAATTAATATGACCAAGTCCGAAATTATGAACATTAATGTATGCGACTTCAATTAGATCTTCTTTTCCCTTCCGTTGGCAATCACATAGTCTGAAATACCTGGGTGTCCACCTTACACCCAAAGTTTCCATGCTCTTCCGTTATAACTACATAACATTGCTCAACGGCATTAAGGATCTTCTCCAGCGATGGTCGTCTATTTCGCATTCATGGCTGGGGAAGATTAATGTTATTAAGATGTCTATACTGCCTCGAATTTTGTCCTTGTTCCAGATGTTGCCGTTGGGAGTGCCAGTAGGCTTCTTTTCCATCCTGCAGGGTTTGTTGTCTAAATTTATCTGGAAAGGGAAACACCCTAGGGTGGCCAGGTCAACCCTACACCACACAAAATCGATGGGCAGTCTAGCTCTCCCGCAAGTGAAATTATATTACCATGCAGTGGCTCTATCCAGGATAGCGGACTTGACATGTACGAGCAATGCTAAGCTGTGGGTCCAATTGGAACGAGATTTGAGTGGGGTTGACATATCCAGATCCCCTTGGATTCCACGTAAATATAGGTCCTTTTCTTCCTCAGTTTCTCCGCTCACTATCTCTACATTGATTATATGGGACTTCATGCACAAGAAATTTTCATGGGACTACAACTCACCACTCATGCCCCTCTTAGGCCATGCTCTGTTTCCACCTGGCCTCATGGACCCAGGCTTTCGGCAGTGGGTACCTAAAGCTGAGCTCCTTCTTCATCATGTCCTCCAAGGTAACCGGATAAAGCCCTTAAGCGCCATCATGCATTCACGACAGCACTCCTTCCTGGATGAATGGAGATATAACCAGCTGTCGAATTTCCTGCGGTCACTCCCTCAGCCCTTACGTAGGCTTTCAGATCTTAATCCTGTTGAGTCCATACTCCACACCCGGCAACAACTCCAACATGCTATCTCCTTATTCTACAAGGCTCTCTTGAACTTGCATTATCCGGATGACCCAGGCTTCCTGCTTAAGTGGGAGCGTGACTTGGCCACTCCACTCTCTGATCCTCAAAAATCTAGGATTCTCCAGCTGGCTCTGTCTTCCTCTTTATCTACAAACCCCATTCCAAAAAAGTTGGGACACTGTACAAATTGTGAATAAAAACAGAATGCTATAAAGAGGAAGTTTCAAATTTCAATATTTTATTTAGAATACAACATAGATGACATATCAAATGTTTAAACTGAGAAAATGTATCATTTTAAGGGAAAAATAAGTTGATTTTAAATTTCATGGCATCAACACATCTCAAAAAAATTGGGAAAAGGCCATGTTTACCACTGTGTGGCATCCCCTCTTCTTACTTATAACAGTCTGCAAACGTCTGGGGACTGAGGAGACAAGTTGCTCAAGTTTAGGAATAGGAATGTTGTCCCATTCTTGTCTAATACAGGCTTCTAGTTGCTCAACTGTCTTAGGTCTTCTTTGTCGCATCTTCCTCTTTATGATGCGCCAAATGTTTTCTATGGGTGAAAGATCTGGACTGCAAGCTGGCCATTTCAGTACCCGGATCCTTCTTCTACGCAGCCATGATGTTGTAATTGATGCAGTATACGGTCTGGCATTGTCATGTTTGAAAACGCAAGGTCTTCCCTGAAAGAGACGATGTCTGGATGGGAGCATATGTTGTTCTAGAACTTGGATATACCTTTCAGCATTGATGGTGCCTTTCCAGATGTGTAAGCTGCCCATGCCACACGCACTCATGCGACCCCATACCATCAGAGATGCAGGCTTCTGAACTGAGCGCTGATAACAACTTGGGTTGTCCTTGTCCTCTTTAGTCCGGATGACATGGCGTCCCAGTTTTCCAAAAAGAATTTCAAATTTTGATTCGTCTGACCACAGAACAGTTTTCCACTTTGCCACAGACCATGTTAAATGAGCCTTGGCCCAGAGAAAACGTCTGCGCTTCTGGATCATGTTTAGATATGGCTTATTTTTGGGCCTATCGAGTTTTAGATGGCAACGGCGAATGGCACGGTGGATTGTGTTCACCGACAATGTTTTCTGGAAGTATTCCTGAGCCCATGTTGTGATTTCCATTACCCGAAGATCACGGGCATCCAGTATGGTTTTCCGGCCTTGACCCTTACACACAGATTTTGTTCCAGATTCTCTGAATCTTTGGATAATATTATGTACTGTAGATGATGATAACTTCAAACTCTTTCAAATTTTTCTCTGAGAAACTCCTTTCTGATATTTCTCCACTATTTTTCACAGCACAGCAGTATTGGGGGAATTGGTGATCCTCTGCCCATCTTGACTTCTGAGAGACACTGCCACTCTGAGAGGCTCTTTTTTTACCCAATCATGTTGCCAATTGACCTAATAAGTTGCAAATTGGTCCTCCAGCTGTTGCTTATATGTACATTTAACTTTTCCAGCCTCTTATTGCTACCTGTCCCAACTTTTTTGGAATGTGTAGCTCTCATGAAATCCAAAATGAGCCAATATTTGGCATGACATTTCAAAATGTCTCACTTTCAACATTTGATATTTTATCTTTATTATATTGTGAATAAAATATAAGTTTATGAGATTTGTAAATTAGTCCATTCTTTTTTTACTCACAATTTGTACAGTGTCCCAACTTTTTTGGATTTGGGTTTGTACTAAAACAGCAGAAATTAACTATAAACTTTTAACAAGGTGGCATTACACACCGTCTAAATTGCATACTATGTTCCCATCTCATTCACCGCTTTGCTGGAGGAATTGTGGTCAAGTAGCATCTCATGCCCACATCTGGTGGACTTGTCCTATTATACAATCTTACTGGGAAGCAATACTCTCCACTATAACCAAGATCACAGGTCTCACTCTACCACGGGATCCTTAGACTGTCCTTTTTCATTGCACTTTAGATTCTCTAAGGGTATACAGTATAAGCATTCCATCATACCTCATCGTTTGAATGCTGCGAAATCCTTGATACCGGCCAATTGGGGGCAACCTGAATCGCCATCACTCCGCTAATGGTTTCAGAAAGTGGACTCAGTGGCACTTATGGAAGATTTAACCTTTATTTCCAAGGGTCATGTGTAATAGAGGTTATAAAATTAGATTCACCTGGATTCAGTTCAAGACCACCCCTGCATTTGTGGATCTCGCTGCTTCCCCTTCACCGGGTGGTCATGCTTAGATGGTTCACTGTATGGTATTTGTATTGTACTTATAGCTATCTGAATATGAGTCCCCGACACCAATATCTTCCCTAATCCCCCTCCCCCTTCTGTATTCCTTTTTTCTCCCTCTTTACCCTTCCGTTTTATTATTTTTTTTTATTTTCCCTTTCTACTCTTTTTTCTTTTATTCATATGCTGTTCTTTATGTATTTATCTTTTAACAGATCTATTACGGGTTTTTGTAATTTCTGTAATGACTTTGGGTTGATGGCTGCATTGCTCATTTTGTTTATGCGGTCCTAGACTTGCAATCAGTTTGCATATTGTTGGTTTCTTATTATTGAAATTTTATTGAACAAAGTGAGTGGGCGGGAGCTGGTGCTCCTGCTCCCCGCACAGTTTGTGCCCAAGTGGGGTGCGGGGGGTTGGTTAGCACAGCCCCAGCTGGCTCCTCATCAATCATTGTCTCATTTGAAGATGCAGGGTTATATGTTGCAGCATTGACTACATACTAGTTGTATTATAAGTAATTGTATACCCTTGAAAAAAATGTTTTGAATAGCTGTATGTTATACTGCTATTTGTTAAATGTTTTTTTTTTTTACAATTTTTTTTTTTGTCCTTGAAAATTAATAAAAATGTATTGAACAAAAAAAAAAAAACCCAAGGCTGCATTGGAACTCTAGCGAACTCTCTTGGATTCTCTCTTCCCCAACTATCTCTGGGGGGGTCAACCGCATCCACCCTCATTCCAGACCTCTGTCCCAATTTTTTTATGGTACAGGACAAGTGGGCCGGACACAGAGCAGAACCAGACATAAAATTAACTCCCACCCAACTCCGGCCAGAACAGGACTAATTGGTTCAACCTGCCTACATGCGTGATATAAAATAAATAAAATTCAGCATGGATGGTGGGAGACCCTAATAATAGACACAGCAGGTGTGCAGACCCAGGAACGCAGTCAGGGATGATAGGAGCCCTTCATAATGGACACATCAAGTGTGTAGGCCTTGGAAATCAGCACAGGGATGGCGGGGTTCCCTCATAATGGACACAGTAGCTGTACAGACCCAAGAACTCAGCGAAGAGATGGCAGGATCCTCTCGTAATGAGCACCACAGATGTGCAGACCCAGAAACTCAGTGCAGGGATGGTGGGAGCCCCTAATTATGGGCACAGCAAGTATACAGACCAGCACAGGGATGGAGGGTACTTTTCCTTATGGGCACATGAGGTGTGCAACTTTGCATAGATGATGAGAGCCCCTTATAATGGGCACGGCAAGGTGCCAAATTAACTTAAAATATATTTTATGAGATAGCTCATGATATTAATATTTGTAATACATCTTACAATATAAAAACATTTTTAGGGTCTATATGAATACATGGATATGTTATCTTGAATGCCCACTGGTCAGGATACTATGTGTCTTTGGAGGCATATGCATTAAAGTTTTTTCCACTTGATTAAAGCCGATTCATGCAGTGTGATGAGGATCATTCTCCACATGTTTCCCATATGATAAATCTGCTCATCAGAAGATATCAGTATATATACAGTATATGCAACCATATCATAGACAAAAGACACATTCCAATCCAATTGGAGAGATCATAAGGGACATGCTGTAGAAGATGGTCCTGGGTCGCTAGGGCTACAATAAATCTACCAAAATCTCGAAATGTAAGAATAGATTGTACGAAGGCTTGAAATTCCACAATAAGCGTAGATCCTGCCGATAATGCCCACACAAGAAGTGGTTTTAACTGGCACCTGGAAGTTACAAAACAGGCCAAACAGGTAGTAAAAAGGGTAGACTATGCCTGCACAATGTATCAACATGGTTGGATTAAGTCACCCCTCAATTTGTAGGTGACAGGTTGACAGCACAAGAGCACAATTGGGAGACAGTTGCGACCCAAATAACCGTAATAGTCTAAACAAGGATCTTCACAGCAAGAGCACTAGGTATTATTTGAATTTAAAAAAATGGATAACACCAATGTTTTGTTGGAAACAGTAATGTGATATATTTGCAGTGACGGTTTTATGTTATCATACTCAAATATCATTACCTGTTGTAAAGGGATTTGCACTTTTATGACTTTTTCTCCGATAACATATCTTATCAGATATAAAATTACTTCCTAAGTTGTACAAACATTTCTCTTTCCCAGACAAATTTCATAGGCTCACAATCATACATCACCCATACCCATATCGGTGGACATTAGTAAAGTGCTCCCTGACACTGGTGGTCAGTGGTAAATGCTCCCTGACATTGGTGGTCAGTGGTAAGTGCTCCCTGACACTGGTGGTCAGTGGTAAGTGCTCCATGACATTGTTGGTCAGTGGTAAAGTGCTCCATGACACTAGTGGTCAGTGGTAAGTGCTCCATGACATTGTTGGTCAGTGGTAAGTGCTCCATGAAATTGGTGGTCAGTGGTAAAGTGCTCCCTGACACTGGTGGTCAGTGGCATTAAGAATAGATCATTGGTGCTACTGGTTACTTACCTGACCCTTAGTCCTGACAGTTATTGTTTATGTAGGGACTATACAGTCACAGTCAGCCGCAGCATTGATCCACAGCCTGGGGGGGATTCATTTGTTGGCCAACAGTGACTGTATAGTTCCAAAGCTGTTGCAGACATACAGTACAAAGCTGACAGATTTCAATCAAAAGCATTTTCTGCTGCCATGTTGTTGAGGACACCATATACTTTATATGTGGTAGACTTACAGTTACAGGTCATTATATATACTTTTGAATGGTGACAGATGATGCCGTTGATACAACTGTGCATGCCCATGCTACTTAGACTTGTGGTCCTCAGCTGCTAAGAGGCTAAATTTATTTGGGTACAGTGTTGCGTGACTAAGTAATTGTCAAACTATCACAGCACTGAAAACTTGAAAAAAGGCCTGATAACTAAATAGTATTTACAATATATGCTGGTGCTCTTAAGCAGCGGTCCCCAACCTTTTTGGCACCAGGGAGTGGTTTTATGGCAGCCAATTTCCCCAGAGCCCGGGGGGCGGTGTTGTTAGTTGTTGGACGGGTTGGGGATGGGATATTCACTGAGTCTGTCCTCAGCCCCCCTTCACATCACAGCCCCCCCTTTATATCAGTGTCCTCAGTTCCCCTTCACATCACAGCCCCCCTTTACATTATAGTGCCCCTTTACATTATTGTAACAGGGACTGCTCTGTAAAGGGGGCACTGTGATGACAAAGCGGGAGCTGGGATGTGAAGGGGAACCGAGGACACTGAAATAAAGGGGGGACTGTGATGTAAAGGGGACTGCTCTGTAAAGGGGGCACAGTGATGTAAAGGGGACTGCACTGTAATGATTACAGTGCCCCTTTACATTGCAGTCCCCTTTATATTTCAGTGCCCCTAGCAATCACAGCCTACTCCATCACAATGCCCCTGCAGTCTCCACCCCCCCCCCCCCCTTTCCTCTCTCCCCTTTGTAATCTTTGCCTTCCCTGCACAGGACTCCTACCTTTGGCAGGGCAGAGGCTTTGCTCAGTCTGGGTGTCCTCTCCCGGTTCCTCTGCCCACCCAACAATGTCATCCTATCAGTAAGGCAGGGGGCGGGAGGAGCTCTCCATTCCCATCTGCAGCTCCTCCTGCCCTGCTAATAGGATGACATTGTCAGCCAGTTGGGTGAAGGAGCGGATACATGGGCATGGCCGCACAGCAGATGGTAAGGGGCATCCACAGTCTGTGATAGGTCCCTGCGATTGCCGCTCACCTTTCACTGTGTGGCCCTGTCATCAACAGTCTGCGGCCTGGGGGTTGGGGACCCCTGCTCTAAATGTTAACATGATCCTCTATGCAATCCAGTGTACCTTTTTTGTGTTACACAAAGCATAAGAAAAATCTAGGAATAAATGCACACGCACCACCTGTTTTATATACAAATAGATTTTATTGTTTTTCTTTTTTTATTTTTTGCACTTGTTCCATGACGTCACCAAATCTGCTTGTCAGGACCAATATTTCTCAATAAATTACAGCTGACTGGCCAGAGTTGCTCCGATGAGATCGTATAAAGCGTTCACCTGTAAGAAAGAAAGAAGATACCATTATTATAGGCAGGCAGACTGAATTATGGGATAGAGTCGGGAGATTTATCCGAATGATTGACGGAATGACAGAAGGGCCTCGGCCAGTTGTCATAAAGAGTGGTGTCTGCCATAAAACAGCACTTAGCTCTGAGTCACATTTTACGGGGGGGAAGGAAGGAAGGGCCTGTAAACGATGAAAAATGTGCAGAAGATACAAAAAGAAATAAAATAATTACAGGAAAGGATTTGCATGCAAGGAATTTATGAGAAGTCTTGTGTGTTTAAACACTTGTTGGCCTAATGGATACATTCAACCTTGTCATTACTTTAAAAAAACAGATGTGGTTCAGTTTATGTATCTATTCCGGGGCTGATCACATCCAGGAGAGGACTGGGCCAGGGGGTAGGGGGGCAATTGCCCCCCGGGCATCTCTGATGCCCCCTTCTGCCACAGATATGCCTAAAGGATTCCTGGTAAAGAGAAGTAAAATGTCCCCACTGCTGACCTACTGAGTGCGGGATGAAGACAAGGACAGAGCGCAGGTTCCACCCCCCCAGCATGGAGCCCCACTGGAGACTCTCCTCCCACAGGCAGCCCCGACTGAGCTGCCCCAGCTCCCCCCAACTGCCCGCTGATGGCCAGGTCAGGAACTTGGATTCAGATAGTAAGTAGAGAGTATCTGGAGCAGAGTTTCAGCCTGGAATGGGGGTCAGGAGGGGGCCTGGAAAAGGGAGCGTGAGAGGGGGGCCGAGTCACTGCACCATGGGCCTCTGGTTTGTACTTGCCCCCTAGGCTGAAAGCTGCCATTCAGCCCCCGATCACATCTAATGCTCACCATACACATTGCAAGTTATAATTGATTCAAATACGAGCGATCTCAAAAGAGCAGCTCTTAACTACGTTTTCTGTCACTTTCTGTCTCGGAGACAATGGTCACCAGAACAAACAAAAAGAGTGAATCTCCCCAGCAGTGACACAGACAGTAACAGAAACCTAACTGTGGCTGACTTTATCTAAAACTAAAAAAGAAAAAAAAACATTAAATACCGAATGAATGTAACAACAAAGATAAAAAGCCTCACCTTTGATGCATCCGAACTTGAGACATTTCTCAGCGTGTACACACTGACTTGTCCATCGCTGTCTCCTATCAGGACGCAGTTTGTGTTCTTAGCGAAGAGCAGTGTTGTGAGTCTCACTCCAGGTTTGGCAGAACTCACAATGATCGGGTCTAATCTGTACAAGACAAAAAGTTCAAAAGCTGAAGACAGCAATCATATATGTATGAATATAGACTCTCTCTAAATATAATGGTGTATAAAGCCACCTGCTCAGTGCTTAAGAGAACCTGTCATATGACTGAAGAGCAGGCTGAAAAAAGAAGGTTATAACGTTAGGTCCATATACAGTATATTTGGACACCGGTACAATTTTCATACTTTTGGCTCTGTATGCCACCAGAATAAAATTAAAACAAAAGAATCCAAATGAATTTAAAGTGCAGACTTTCAGCTTTAATTCAAGTTTTGCCTTCATTAAGTGAAATGCTCAATTGGGTTAATATCAGGTGATTGACTCGGCCATTGCAGAATATTCCACTTCTTTTCCTTCAAAATCTCCTGGGTTGCTTTTGCAGTGTGTTTTGGATCATTGTCCATCTGTACTGTGAAATGCCGTCCAATCAACTTTGCTGCATTTGGCTGAATCTGGGCTGACAGTATATCTCTAAACACTGCAGAATTCTCCTGGCTGCTTCTGTCTTTTGTCACATCATCAATAAACACCAATGACCCAGTGCCACTGGAAGCCATGCATGCCCATGCCATCACACTGCCTTCACCATGTTTTACAGATAACATTGTGTGCTTTGGATCATAAGCTGTTCCAAGCCTCCTCCACGCTTTTTTCTTCCCATCATTCTGGTACAGATTAATCTTAGTCTCATCCTTCCAAAGAATGGTTTTCCAGAACGGGTCTGTCTTTTTTAGATGTTTTTTGGCAAAGTCTAATCTGGCTTTTCTATTCTTCAGGCTTATGAATGGTTTACACCTTGTGGTGAACCCTCTGTATTTACTCTCGTGAAGTTTTCTCTTGATTGTAGACTTTGACAATGGAGAGTGTCCTTCACTTGTCTGGGTGTTGTGAGTGGGTTTTTCTTTACCATATAGAGGATCCTGCGATCATCCACCACTGTTGTCTTCTGTGGACGTCCAGGCCTTTTTATGATGCTGAGAGCTCACCAGTGCCTTCTTCTTTCCTCAGAATGTACCAAACTGTTGATTTGGCCACTCCTAATGTTGCTGCTATCTCTCTGATGGATTGGTTTTGTTTTTGAAGCCTTACAATGGCCTGTTTCACTTGCACGGACAGCTCCTTTAAATGCATGAGCAATAGATTCTAAATGCACATACTATAATTAGAATCAACTCCAGACCTTTTACCTGCTTAATTGATGAAGTAATAATGAAGGAGTAGGCCAAATCTGGCCATGAAAAAGCTTTTGATTCAATTGTCCAATTACTTTTGGTCCCTTAAAAAAGAGTGTAGGGCTATTCTTAAGAGCTGTAATTCCAAAACCCTTCCTCCGATTTGGATGTACATCCTCAAATTAAACTTAAAAGAGTGTGCACGTTCAGCTCATATCCATTATATAACTATACCTTGAACATGTTTTGGTAAGTACCTAAAAAACTTAAATTGTGCCTGTGTCCAAATATATATGGACATAATTGTATATAACTTTTAAAATGCCCAAACAACTTTAGTTGCCAGCGGTTTAGACATTAATGGCTGTGTGTTGAGTTATTTTGAGGGGACAGCAAATTTACACTGTTAGGGCTCTTTCACACGGGCGTTCCGTATGTCCGTTTTTCATCCCATCCGTTTGCGGATGAAAAACGGACATAATGTATCTCTATGTAAATACGGATATCAGCGGATGACCATCCGCTGACATCCGTTTTTCGTCCTTTACGTTCAGTTCAGTTTTTTGGAACGGAAGAGAAACCTATTTTTTCTTCCGTTCAAAAAACGGAACGGACGCAAAAACGGATGTCAGTGGTGTCATCCGCTGACATCCGTATTTACATAGAGATACATTATGTCTGTTTTTCATCCGCAAATGGATGGGATGAAAAACGGACAGACGGACCGGATGACACAAGTGTCATCCGTGTCCGTTTCAAAAAAAAAAGGACCTGATCGGGCAAAAAAAACTGAACGCCCGTGTGAAAGAGCCCTTATACAAGCTGTACACTCACTACTTTACATTGTAGCAAAGTGTAATTTCTTCAGTGTTGTCACATGAAAAGATAGAATAAAATATTTACAAAAATGTGAGGGGTGTACTCACTTTTGTGAGATACTGTAACTAGTGTGATGCAGTTGAAAGAGTGAAAACTGAAGTCAATGAAGGAGTGAAGCAGTGAGTTTATACATTATCTTCTCACCAGTTAGGTGTTACCATTTTACTGCACATGGCTTCATAAACAAAGGGATTGATTTACTAAAGGCAAACAGACTGTGCACTTTGCAAGTGCAGTTGCACCAGAGCTTAGTAAATGAGCTGAAGCTCTGCTGACTTCCATCATCTAATCATTGGCATGCAAAAATGCTGTTTTTTTTATTTTCCTTGCACAGTCTATTTGCCTTTAGTAAATCAACCCCAAAATGTCACTCTTTCTAAACAATCAATAACAGATGACTTACGTGCTGACACCCAAATCCCAGATCTCCACCCTATTCTCATTTACTGCTCCAAACACTAGCGGCGAGGTCGGAGACCACATGATGTCATGGACGGCATTTGTTGTGGCCGAGAATGTTAAGATAGGTTTCAGGATGTCCTGACGCCACAAGTGAACACACCAATCTGCTGAGCAACTGAGGAACACGTCCGGGCAGAAGGGAGACCACGCCAGCTTATAGACTGGACCCTGAAATATGAAGAGACATTTAGACAGACAGTACGTATTATCATAAGGAATTTGCTGCAGTGATGGATATAACAGAAGAACAGACCAGTTTGATTGCTTTGGGTGCCGCTCACAGTAGAGGTGAAAGCATATCCCTGTGTCCCAGATCATGGGGTGCAAGGTTGTCATAGTACCAATCCAGGGGGTTAGTAAATGTAAGAAATAAAGGATCGCTGCTATTCCCGAGCGGCCTCAGCCTACATGTATCCACCAAAGCATACTCGCTGATGCATTTCGTCCCGCCCACTGGGGCATAGTCATAGGGTCTCAATGACTAAGTCTCAGTGGGCAGGGCGAAATGCATTATCATGGTTTTGAGATATGTAGGCTGAGGCCGGTCTTTATTGTTTATTCACCTGGGCTGGTCAGGAGTGAAGATCAGACCTGCCCAAACTTTGAAGGTCAGTGCACTGTTGTTTCAGATATGGGTGGCTCCAGAGGGTTGAATTCAGAGTCCTGCATATCTAATAGTGAGATGCCCATCATGGTCTCCACCTCTGCCACCCCGTTATAAAGGGTTTTACGACTCTTGTATTGAAAATAAAAGGGAAAGGACATGGGATTCTAAGATCTCCTCATAATGACCAACTGGCAAACTAGAAACAGGGGCAGATGTACCATTTATGTACTACAGGGCCCTCTGGGATTTAGAGGTGTATTTACATGCAATATGGGACCTAGGCATTGTTCAACTTAAACATAAGGCAGGTAAGATGCTCTAACTTTTCTACTGGTCTGTAATATTAAGTGGTATTGAGCAGAGTGACTGTCCTTCATGTCTTGCCTGAATGGTGCTGAGATATGTAGAAGACTTTTCATGTTTCCTCTTAATGCTTTTTGGGGTGGGAAGTGAAGGGTTTGTTCACTAATGGCACTTTTCAACTGCAAGTACCGGCTCAGCTCCACTCGGCACTGCTTGGCCCAGCTCGGCTCAGTTTGCTTTTCCACTGCGTGGTATGAGTCAGAACCTTTCAGCACTGTATAGGCTCTACTCGGTTAGGTTTGCTTTTCCACTAAGTAGTACGTGGGTGGGATTACAACGATTCTCTGACCAATCAGTGGCTAGTAGTGACAAACAATCAATGCTGCATGCAAAGGATTGTGGGATATGGTATAGGTACGGCCCGCTTGGAACCCCAACCGAGGTGGTACTGTTTAAGCGAGCCGTACCATCATGTAGTGGAAAAGCTCCGCTATACCAAACCATACCGAACCGTTCTAACGCGTACCATGCGGTACCATGCAGTGGAAAAGCGCCATAAATGTCCACAGTTACATAGTATAGACCAGACCAGGACATTACAAAGATTATTCATACCAAAACCTCTATTTCTAGCTAAAATGTAGAGAGGGAGGCCAAAAATGGACACTTTGCTGACTAAATCCGTTACCAGCTAGGAACACAGAAATGTATAGACATTGTGCAATTCGTTTCGTTCCGAATCAAAATTCGGACACATTTTTCGTTGTTTGGAAATTCAGATGTATCCGCATTCCGAATCACAGTAGTAACAAGTGTAAATGAATCCTCCGAAATAACTACACAAAATTTGTCCGAAATAAAATTCAAATCCGATTCGAATTTGATTTGAATTTGGAAACAAATATGAAATGTAAACATATTGCAATTCTTAGATGTAAAAAATTTGACAACCGCATTGAATCAAATAAAAACTTCAAATTTTAATTTTCCTAATTTGGTGGAATTTAATTCAATTCAGTCAAAGTAGGAAAATTCGAATAAATAAAACGAAGCTAAAGAAATTCCTGAAATTAATTTAATGAATTTACCTAAATGAAATTAGGTAATTAACTAATTTAAATGAAACATAACATATTTTTTTGGGGCGGCACATATCTAGTAATTTAGACTGTGTAACAATGATCAGATCACCCATCATATACTCTTCCCCAGAAACGTGCAAACTTATCTGGGGCTGTTGACACCCCCAGCAATTTGCATATGTCAGTGTGAACTACCTGCAAGTTGAGTGCGATGTGGGAACCTGCAGTGGATTTGCAGGGTTCCCGTATCGCGTATGTGTGAACCGGCACTTCATGCAGCTTGCATATCTGCTAGCTCAAGCCGCATAACCACATGGCTTATTCACAGTAGGGATCGACCGATATCGGTTTTTCGTTGCCGATACCGATATTTTGGCCATCACATATCGGTATGGGCCGATATTTTGTACATCCTATGTCAGGGTCCGAGACTAGTTTTCTCCTCCTCCAACCATTAGGTGGTGATGCTCATGCAAGGGTAAAATTACGTCACATAGCATAATTCCATTTACAAATGTTATTGAATATGCCACTGACATATGTACAAATTAAAGATATATGCAATTCCACATTAGCAGATCTTCCAGCATATCTCTCACCCACTTACCATAAGTGATACCCGGGTGATACCGCTCCGCGCCTGACCACGCACGTTCCGTCCGGCATACGATCTCGGGTGTCACTTACGGCAAGTGGGTGAGAGATACTGATCTGCCAGCAGATCTGCTAATGTGGAATTGCTTATATCTTTAATCTGTACATATGTCAGTGGCATATTCAATAACATTTGTAAATGGAATTATGCTATGTGACGTCATTTTACCCTTACATGAGCAATATTTGGAATATCTGTAATATCGGCCAGTTCCGGGGCCGATACAGATCTATCGGCAAAAGTCAATATCGGCCCTCGATATACCTTGCCGATAATCGGTCGATCCCTAATTCACAGTCAACAGGCCTCAGCTCCAGTGTTATTGCATTTTTACAATTCTTGTCCCTGCCCTAGGTTGTGACTGAAAAGAAAAGAGAGAAGCAGCAGACTGATGTGCTTATCTCTATCCTCCTTTTAGCACAATGGATTAGCTGCTTGTGCTGCTTCTCCCTCTCCCAATCTAATCTCTGTTGTACAAGCACTGAGGCTAATACCATATCATATTCAGGTCTTTTCACTGTTTGCATTTAAAATAAATAATGATGTGTTAATGGAATCACAGCACAATAATGTGTGTATTTTATATTTGCCCAGAGTTTCTCTGTAAACTACCAGCAACCCTTCCTGGCAGAAAGTATTGGTATTTTCAGGATAAAACCTGTATCAGCATGCAATGCTAGACATAACTCCAGAGTATTTACATTTTCATACAGGTAAGAATACGAGCCAGTCATTAGGGTAACAAAAACGGAACCTTCCAATTTCTAAACTGATTTACAAATAATGTTTGGAATGAAATCAGCCTTGTAAGAAGAAGGCAACCTATAAATCGTACTCAATTAGTAGCAAGGAAATCCAATTTTCTAGGAACAGGGCCTGACCGTTCTCCATAAAAGCATCATCAAACTCATGTGTCATTTGCTAATGATATAGATTGAATCATTAGTAACTGATACGGCACCAAACTGAAAGATATCTCATCCAATACAGAAATCTGGAAGAGATAGGGGAACCTAGAATCAAGGAATCTACTGATAATACAGGAATCTGGAAGAGATAAGGAACCTAGAATCAAGGAATCTACTAATAATACAGGAATCTGGAAGAGATAGGGGAACCTAGAATCAAGGAATCTACTGATAATACAGGAATCTGGAAGAGATAGGGGAACCTTAGAATCAAGGAATCAAAAATTAATACAGGAATCTGGAAGAGATAGGGGAACCTAGAATAAAGGAATGTAATAATACAGGGATCTGGAAGAGATAGGGGAACCTAGAATAAAGGAATGTAATAATCCAGGGATCTGGACAAGATAGGAGAGCCTAGAATAAGGGAATCTATTAATAATACAGGAATCTGGAAGAGATAGGGAAACCTAGAATAAAGGAATCTAATAATACAGGGATCTGGAAGAGATAGGGAAACCTAGAAAAAAGGAACCCTTTTAATAATACAGGAATCTGGAAGGGATAGGGGGATGTTGAATAAAGGAATCAATTAATAATACAGGAATCTGGAAGAGATAGAGGGACGTACAATAAAGTAATCTTTTAGGAATCTAATAAAATAAAGGAATCTAATAATAATACCGGAATCTGGAAGAGATAGGGGAACCTAGAGTAAAGGAACCTATTAATAACACAGGAATCTGGATAAGATAGGGGAACCTAGAATGAAGGAATCTATTAATATTGGAATCTGGAAAAGATAGCATGACTTCTCCTTTTGGCCAATCGGGAAACGGGTCTCAGGATCTGCTTCCTGTTTGGCCAGGAGGAGAATCCGTGTGACAATAGCGAATATTCATTCGCTTTTGTCACACAACTGGGCGAGCCCAGGGCGCAGTGCTCTGCGCCCGAGCCCACCCTTTTTTGAAGCCTATTAGAGCCTCTAATCACGTGCTTAAAAAAAACAAAACAAAAAACAAAACCCATTGGAATCCATGCGTCCGGCGCCCTGCATATAGATTAGGGAGTCGGATGCATGGGTGGGGGGGCAGCCCCCCTGTGCCCCCAATGGACGGGCCGCCACTGGTGAAATCAGAGTAAACAATTTCAATAGAGGAGAGGAGTCTGTACAACTGTGCAAGACTGAAGGGAAGAATGGAGTTAGGTTCTAAGTCCCAGACAAAAGAGCACCAATTCATAGTTTTTAAACTGCTAATAAAGGGTTTTATTTATTAAAACTGAAGCGTGCAAAATCTGGTGCAGCTGTGCATAGAAACCAATCAGCTTCCAGGTGTTATTGCCAAAGTTTAATTAAACAACCTGAAGTAAGAAGCTGATTGGCTGCCATGCACAGCTGCACCAGATTCTGAAAGCTCCAGTTTTAGCAAATGTCCCCCACAAATTCATACTTTTATAGAACAGAAGAGTAACTGAAGCCTGATTACAGCATAGGGATCCCAATAGACACACAGGAAATCTGGAGACACGACATATAGCTGGAGGTGATCGGGATATTGGACTTAGCCAAGTATAGGAGTAACAAAAATTCTCACCTTATGTGCCTTGTAGGTATCCAAAAACTGTTCATTGTATGAGCAGGAACACTTGTGTATGTGACCCTCTTCAGTACCAGCAAGGTAAATATTACAGTCCTAGAATAAAACACAAAATTGTGTATTCTCTTCCCTACACGGATTGATTCACTAATGTCAATCAAAACAGTTTTGGTTGTAACATTAAATGTGTATTTCAGTAAAACTTGAAACTGAAACCCTAAAATACATAGACTGTGGTCTGCCTGCCCAGAGCTTCTAGTTTTTTATCATGGCATTGCAATTGCCTTATTTCTGGTAATCTTGGGTCCTTTGAATGCAGAGGTTGGGTATTGCCATGTAAACCCTCAAAGGTTACATCATCACACTGATGACATCATCGCTTGGCCCTCTTTTCTCACTCTCTTCCTTTATGCTAGACCTGAGCAAATTGCGGCCCCAGGGCCACATTCCGCCTTTTGGTTGTCCCTACCTGGCCCTCGATACCCCAACTTTCAGCATACCTCCCTGAGCCTGTCAGTGTCCTCACTGATTTAATCCTATAATGCTGCACTACTGCGCTGCAATCGTGTCCATTGTACGTGGTTGTAGCACCGCCCCACTGAACTCAATAGTTGGGTTTGGCAAGCGGTGCCACTTGTCAAACCCTTCAGCCCAGGTTAAAAATGCAGCGACTTGTTAACAGCCCCATCTGGCTGTTTTTTTTTACAGTCTGGGTGGGCAGCTGGAGGGCAATAAAACCACTGTTTAGCTGCCTGTTTTTACTCCCCACCCCTCCGACTGCCCATCTGGAAGGGACCGATTTCATGAGCTGCTTACCTATTATTCCTAATTTCAGGTGTTTGTTTTCTATATGTTTACCTACTTACGGAACTTCCCAGGTCAAAAATTAAGATTGAGCAGAATTAAGTTCAGCCTCCACAACAGTCCCAGGTTATCATGTGGTTTCTTTGGAAAATTAGTTGCCCACCCCTGGTATATGCGCTCGTCCCCTTCCCTCAATATAAACCCCAGCCTCTCCAATCTGTTCCTGGCTCTGTCTGCAATCAAGTGATTGGGCAAATACTAAATCAAACCAAAGCACACCAGATTGCGCAGAAGATCTGATGCGGTTAGATTTCATTTTGCAGATTTTTATATAGCACCAATGGATGTACTAAGTTGACAAGGACTGACACTACAGAGGAGTGCTACAACGTACCAGGTGAGCACAATATGGTTGGTCAAGGGCGTGCATGGGGTGTCCCTTGTGTTGGGGTGGGCGCACAAGTCAAGGAAGGTATTTAAACGTCTTCCCTTATGGTAGATGACGCTGTAACTTCTTGGCAGCTATCTTATCTTTATAGAGTGCTTGCCCAACTTCTGGACTGCCTGACTCCAAACCCTTTTGCAGACTCTGCTTGTTCCTGATCATCCTTGCTTTTCGCCTGCCTTGAAACCAAGTCTCCTTGTCTGCTGCCTGCCTCGACCTCCGCCTGAACCCAACCGATCTGACTGCCGCCATTCTGTCTCCTCATCATATCCTCCTCGTTCCTGCTAACCACTGCCGCCATTGGTGACATCTTGCAGCAAAGTAGCTGGTGGCCTTGCGAGTTGCTCTAGTAAAGTGAAAACACGTAACATTGTGGCTAACCTCTAAGGTCATAAAACACAACACAGCGCAGGGGAAAGCAGAGATCTTTCCTCTGGTATCTGATCATATAACAAAATTAATTATCTGCTTGGTTGCTGTGGGAAACAGCACTAATTTCTTCACCCATCAGTACCACTCAGTGTGACTCTGTGACATGCAAGTGCATCTTATCAGCCCATACCACAGGAAGGAAGTCAAAACACATCCCAGGAGCCTGCCGGGAGATGAATGCTTCCCCTTTTATCTCTTTCTCTCCAGAGGATTTTTTTGATCGGTCGCTTCCTGTGCGCTTTAATCTCATCAGATCTGCCAAAAAAAAAAAATGAAACTATGTGTTTAAGTCAATAGCAAAATTATGATACACATCAAGGCTTGCTCATTTGTCATGCCTTACAGAGTAACATGATACAAAATAGAAATGGGAGGTGTACTCAAATTCCGCTTTGCCATCAACCCGCCACAGTGCTGGATATCAGCGGTTCGCCAGGCGGTTTGCTGTAATTTTGTCCAATCAGGGATAGCAAGATTGTTCATCCCCCAGAAATGTATACTCACCCATTGGAACTCTCTTGTCACATATCTGCTCATTCAGACCCTTTGCTCTAGTGTTCTAACAGGGTAAATTTTCGAAGTATGGGGACCAGGTGCTCTTCCCTATGTGACAGCGCTCAAGACTGATCATTCAATCACCATGACACCATCTGACACCAGAGTATAACCAGGGAGAACTGCTGCAGAGGGGAGGCTGTGAGGGAGTGTGGATTGGTGAATATACCTTGTTGGTGGGGTGGCCCTGAATGAGCAGGTAACAGTATCTCTTTAACCATTATATGCTTGTACAGGGGGCTCCTCGCCCCTCATTAAAATGTGTACAGACCTTTGTGAAATCTGAAACACTGGCAGAAGCCTTGTGGAATGAGAGAGCATTTAAAGTAGAAGAAGTAAACCCTTGCATTATTGCACATGTGCCAGAGTATATTTTCATAGTAATGCTTACCATGTAGATATTTTTGCATGAGGAGCCTCAGAAACACTGTTTTATGCACCAGTTATCGCTGGGGCTTGAGGCTTTAGCAGTACATATAGATCCATGGTCATGCCCACTGCCAGCCCCGGTACACATCTCCTGTTTAAAATAGGATACTTTTTAAGCACGTATACCCCAACATACAGTGTATGAAAAACAAAAACAATATTTTATTGTTACAATAGTAATAAAAATCATCATAACCAAATCATTGGCTGACTATTGTAACAATAAAATATTGATTATTTTACATATACTGTATGTTGGAGTACACCTGTCTAAAAAGTTCTATAACTACCAAATAAATTCTATGTTGGTGATGGTCTTGGCACATCAATGCAGCCATAGGCCACATCTCATTGAACTATTGTTCTACATATCCCATGATGCACTGCACTGGCATTATTCAATGTGTATGCGTGCTGAGGATTTCTGGTACCTTCTACAAATGACAATAGTGAAGGATGGACATAAGCATGAGCTGCTGCATGAACCCGGAGTCTCAGTCAACCTGCTGGCATAAACTTAGAAGGCTTGACGTGCTGGCGCTTGTAATCCCATGTGAGAATGCATAGAGGGTGGATACAGTAGTCCAACAGGGAGATAATCGAGATTGAATTTGCCACTGTCACACAAAAAGTGCAACAGTGAGATTTTAAGAATAAAATGATTCATTAACGGAAAACGCATGAAGTCAGATACATATTTTAGACCGGAAAAAGTAATACAAACAATATTGATATTTGTCATTTGGGTTTAGTATCTTTCCTTACCGCTACAGTCCAGCCCCTTTCGGATAAGCCATCTTGAAATCCTGCCATCTGCACATATAGACACTAGGATCTCTCCATTATCTTCCCCCAGGGTGTTGTTATCCTGTTCGATCCACTTTAGCTGCCAAACTGGACATGTATGTTTATTGGGATTATCACTGATGGAAGGAAATAGAAAAGAGACTCAAATAAAGCAAGAGTACTAAGTCTCAGGAACCATCACTGTTCCAAAGAAAGAGATATCAATCTTTTGTAACATTGCCCAACCTCAGCAAAACCATCTCCATAACAGCCCATTTGGCCGACATGTATTTTATTAGTATGATGGTTAATTATATTTTTACTACAGGATATGGCAGTCATACCGATATCACATCTAAGCAAGATTGCCGAATGGCATTTAAACCTTTGAAGCTAAATTCCAAGAAGCCAGGGAGTCATTCTGGCCACCTCTGTAGGGGAACATTCTTCCCACTTACCACCACCAATGTAAAGGACATTTTCCCAATGACCCTTGACAGAATAATCTTACCAGGGGTTTCCTGAACACCTGATAATTATGTCAAGGATTCCTCTGGGGTAAAAAGGTTGCAAAAGGCTGGCCCAGGTCACATGATCGCTAGTTACCAGCAGGATTGTGAATATTTCATGCAACTAAAGACTGCTGAAACAACATTATTTGCAATAAAAATGACCCTGTCTGGTAGGCTTTCACTGGTGAGAAAGGATCAACATGGCACAAGCAGTAAGCAGAGCCTGCATAGGTAATGAACAAATATGGATATTCCTAATACACATATTATTACACATCATACAGTACATCACTTCTAAGATAATTTGAATTGAGCTCAATAAAAAAATCTACAGTCCCTCTTTCTATACAGACATTCTACCATACCTGCTGTCTAGTACGGGGACGTCATCTTTGTTCTGTACATTGTAAATTGCCACTGTGCCATCATACATCCCAACAGCCAGAAGATTTGGAGAGGCTGCTGAAAAATCCACGGCTGTGACCCCACTTTCACAGTGGAATATCCTCTCTGGCCACTTAAAAAAAAAAAAGCAATGACTAATAAGAACACATGACAAAAATACTGCACCCAAAGAGACACTGTAACCTGCTAATTCAGGGAAAAGTGACCAAGCCCATTATCCCCAGCAAGGTACTGCCCCCCCTCACATAGCAGTGTTCAGGCCTGGCAACTGGGAAAGTTGTACAGACCCTGAAAGTGTCCATACTGGCAGGAGAGCTTACTGATACACCCAATAGTAGGTCATCATCACAAAGCATTTACTGTATGAAGCTGTGTTCCAGTTTACAGTGCTCCCCTTCAGCCGACTAGTAGAGGATAGAGTGCTCACTTGACATCTAGGAGCATCTATTCATGATAAAGTGATTTGCATGACGCAAATAGACTTTTGTAGGTGCAATATCACTCTTTTATATTTGTTTTATTAAAAGATCTTCTGTGCTGAAAAGCGGCCCCACTAATTTCATTCTTTAGCAGCGATGTAAGTTGTATTAATGACTTTATCTGGCATTTGTTGATCTATCAGTTTTCTTGTATGAATGAACCACTGTTTGTACACTTTGACTTGTTCCTTTTATAAAACTCAATAAAAATTATTTCACTAAAAGATCTTCTGTGCTATTCGCTTTACTTTGGCTTTTGCTTTCTACTTTCCTCAGCGAAGTTGCCTCCTAAAACTGATGAAAGCCATTTACTGGCTTCATGTTGCACTCATATCTGCTATCATTATTAATTAGGTGTGAAATTCCTTTTAAAATGTAACGTTCAGGAGGCAAAAGATTACTTCTCACAAGTGTGTGTGTGAAAATGTTATCTTGAGCTATAGAGGTCTGTAATGAACAGGCTTATTTTAGCAGAGCGGATAAGGACAGACAAGCAATTATGCAAAAATAATCTCAGCAATCCAACTGCTGGCAGAAAATTACTCAAAAATATTTATAGACAACATATTAATAAAAAATAAAGATAATATATATAAAACCAGTATACATTCCCTTTAACTGCAGCAAATAAACTAAGTTTCCATGTTGTCTTTCTGCAGGGTGTATAAGAGCGACTGCCATTGCTGGTGTCTCTGCAGGTAAAATGCTCCTCATACACCAAAGGTATAAAGCAGGGATCTTCAAACTATGGCCCTTCAGTTGTTCAGGAACTACAATTCTCACATCAGTGTCATGTCTGTGAATATCAGAGTTTTACAATGCCTCATGGGACGTGTAGTTCCAGAACAGCTGGAGGGCTGAAATTTGGAGATCCCTGGTATAAAGGAGTGGATTGCACTCATCTGGAGTAAACAATAAGATTGAATTATTTCGTTCTTACTGTTGTGTTCTTTAGTGACCAGCAACAAGCCAATCCTCCTTTTTGTTCTTTGAAGCCAAACTGCCCATAGCCAACAGCCAGGAGATCCTGAAAGGTCAAATAAATAGATAAATGAAGGAACAAAGATGTAGAAGTTTTAGAATGTACGACACAGCTAGTATATAAGCATAATGGTGTTTCTACTAACCAGGTTTTTCTTATTCCATGATGTGCTGCTGACGTTGTGTCCCTTCGTTTTGTCACACACAAAAGACCACAGTCGATCTAAACTGGGAGATGTCACCTTTGTTATGACTTCTGTGTCACTGGTAGTGTCCGGATCTGTAAAATATAGGGCATATTTCAAACATTGTTAGGAATAGTTGTTGCAATGAGACAGGTGAGAAGTTTGACAGTCTTGGCCTAGATAAGAATTTTTATGAAAGAAAAAGTTTCCAATTTACCCATTGGAAGATTGGAATATGGGAATTTTTTATGTGCAAACAAAACCAGTGTCCATTAAACTCAAATACAATTTTATGTATACATTAAAATGCAACACAGTTAAAAGACTATAGCCAATAGAATCACCGAGTCCATTATATAATACAAATTCCAAATCTTAGTGTATTGACGCATTTTGCAAACAAATTGCTTCCTCAGAATTCACTTACTTGTGATGTCTTAGGATGTGGTGAGTAACAGACAATCTAAATCAGGGGTGTCCAAACTATAGCCCTCTAGCTGTTGCGGAACTACACTTCCCATGAGGCATTGTAAATCTCTGACATTTACTGACATAACTAGACATGATGGGAATTGTAGTTCCTGAACAGCTGGAGGGCCATAGTTTGGACACCCCTGATCTAAATGAAGATCTCAAAATCATAGGACTGATAATAAGGTACAATAACTAAATAATATAGTACATCAAGACTCATGCCAAATATCAATATAAGCACTTCTTTAGACTTGCATAAAAGTTGAACATAACCCTAGGATTATTAAATGATGATGAACAGGAGTACCCAAAACTTATTTTGGGACCACCACTCAATATGGAAGAAGGGCAACCTCACAAACTGAGGGTTGTAAATAGTGAATAATCCCCTGTCATATATCAGTGGTGTCCCCGCTTCCCGGCATCATAACAGTAAACTGTAACCTCCGCATAAAATGGCGGCCAAGCCAACACTGGTTTTGTTGGCATTAAAAAATCCCCATATTCGGATATTGCAACGGGTAAATTGGAAACTTTTTTATTTTACAAAAGTGGTTTTCAATCCTGGGATTGTGTCTTGTATCTATCTACAGAGGCTTTCCACTTTTATAATCTCTATGTTGGCCTAGATATGGTACCTTAAAGTGTATATAAACAATAATTACCAAAAAATAAAAAAGATGTCTCACCTTTTCCATATTTTATAATGAATGGCAAGTCTTTTTCCTTTTTAGTTCTCTAACCTCTGTCAATATGGAGCAGCAACTCTGGCCCCAGGAACATCTTGGAATCAGGTGGCAACGTTGCTAAACCATGGCCTGTATACAGTGGTTGTCACTCAACAAGGCACACTCCAGCTGTGGGCTACGACCCACCCTGCTTCTTTAAAACAGTATACCTAAAACTTTTTTTTTTGAATAATTTTGTGAAAAGTTAAAATATCTGCTATGTTCTTATTGTCTTCTGTGTCTGTTAGGGGCATTTTAACTGCTTATTTCTCTGACAAGTGGTGACAGGAAGTGGCAGAGGCGTTAAACCTTTTCCTACTCAGAAGAGAAAATCTCCCTATATCTCTCCCTATACTCTATACACAATCAAATAGATTTGGGTAAACAAATTCAAAGTTGTAAAAAGTAATTAAAAACACAAACCCACATAAGCAACCAATCTGGGACCCCACTGTGGTTGATCACATAGTTTCTGCTGAAGGGAAGAATCATAGTTTGGACAAAGCCATTGATTGGTGGATCCTCCCCGTTCCGAGATCTTGAGGCAAAATGCTTGTCAGATTACAGATCTGTGTGGCATCCTTGAACAGTAGTTTCTCTTGCCAAGGTTTTTCATGTCCTCTATTACCTTCTCTGACTTTACAAGAGCTGGGTGGATTGTATTTAAAGGATCTTAGTTGACTATATGTATGCTTGAGTAGTAGGGAGAAAGGAGAACCTGACGTGTAAGCATCTATTGCCTTGATACATCTTGACCAATCTGTTGTCCTGTATTCCTACATCAAGAACTTTTCTTCAGGGTTCCATCTTCAAATCATTAAAATTGGCATGTAAAGGCCCAAGACTTACTGCAGAAGCACTGGATGACAGTGAGGTCTGGGCATAAAATATGAAGCTGTTTATAAACTGGGAAAAACAGCCCCAGGTGGCCCAGAGGATGGTCCAGGAAAGGGTCTACCTTCCAGAGAGTGTGACTTCTTTTGTTAAAGGCTCCAAAGAGAGATATATTTGGTTGGCAGTGCCGGGTTTCTACTATTGTACGGTTGTGGAGTTTGGTCAGAGAAAGAGTGGGTGTGTTCCTTGGCCAACACCATGCCAGGAACAGGTGGAGGTTTAAAGGTTGATTTATATCAGGAAGATTGAGTGCATGGCCACGCCCAAAGATTTTTCCACAGCCCGTGGCCCAATACGTAGGGTTACAGCAATGCACACTAGTGTGTGCATTCATGTGCGTGCTCACGCTAATGTGTGCTACTATGAATAAGCATGCATGTCTGACACTGGCTTTGGCACCAACTACCTGATTTAAAGCACAGCACACTGAAGAAAAGTTACTGAATGATCACCAGCTTCTGCTTTCTTGTATTTGACCTTGCTTGCCTCCTGACTTCGTGATAATTTCATCTATCACTACTGACCTCGTCAGCTCATGTCCTGACTTCGCCTTCCGCCTGCTGCTTTTGTACCTTTACTTCCTGTCTGGTATTGACCTGGGCCTAGACATTGACCCCGCTAACATTTGATTGTCCTGATTTCTCTGGTTCCTGCAACTGTGGGTTCCAGTGCCCTACCTGCATTCTTTCTTTGCTAGATTTGGTCTGAGCATCTTCAGAAATCCAGAAAACCCCATACTGTCCTTTTGACCAACCGCTGTATCTGGATTTACTGCAGGCACTGAGGTCACTACTTGTCTTGCTACACCCTGGTTCACTTCCAGGGGATTTTGGACTGAAGAAGTAGGAGAAGCCCTCTTGTCAAGTCAACCAAGTACATGACAAGCTCTCTCTACGTGAAAGAATGTTCTGTTCTGATACATGATTTTAGTCTGTGGCTTTGTGAACAAAGTGTAAGTGTATGCTGAGTGCTGATGACCTCCCATTGTTCCGTGTCTGGCTATTGAGTACATTGATTGTCCCCTGGGGGCTTCTGTTTCATTACACATAACAGTCCTTCTTATCAAGCTATCTGACCAATCCCTGCTGACTAATTTTCAAGTCCTCATTTGCATGGCTAAGGAGGACCTGAAGGAGAATGGCATGTACTGTGCAATTGACCAATGGGAAAGAGGTTGTTGGGGGCAGGATGTTCCAAATTCTGTATAAAAGTGTGCTGTGTGCTTCCAATAAATGGTCTTCCTGTTTGAACTTACGTACAGCCTGCCTGGTGTTTGTTCTAATGGATTCCGAACGGCACATAGCTGTAGTTCGGATCCTGGAGCCTTGGTTGACCGAACCATCAGACGTTGCGATCTGCAAGCTGACTCACTAGAAACAGAGGAGTGTCGGGAGAGCGGAAGCGAGCGAGCAAGGGTCTCATTACAACCCCTATGTGAAATTTTGGTTTTCTGGACAAATAAGAGTTAGCCTGGCAGACCTGAAACTGACTCTTAATGAGTGGACTGACCTTTTGTGTGCTCACGGCTTGAAGCTGCCACAGAATGCAGAGAGGTGTAATGTGGGATTGAGGCAAGCTGCATTAATATGCCAGACTATTCTTAGATGATTGGATCAATGACACCTGGAAGTGAAGTCAAGCTGTTGCCTACAGCCTCCAATCAGGTTACAGTGATGGGTATCTTTGAGGAACATCTCAGGATAAAAGAATGACAAATTCTGGCAGAATAAACACACCTATGATCACAGGTAACTGCCGGTAAGCTGCAAGCTTTGGTTGGCATATGTTCTCTACCACCACTCTCTCCATGAAGAACAAATCTTGCTGAAACTTCTCTGATTTTAGGATTACGTCTGCATCTGGCTCATTCTCCTCAGTTACCCAAGAAACAGAAAGCCTGTCCAAATCTGTGATGGTACTCATATCTGAAAAATTGAAAAACAATCCACATCACTTGAAAATTACACGGCAAAGTTACACGGCAGGAAAAAACTACATTTGAAAACCAAAATCTCATATTCACAAAAATACAAATATAATGATCAGCCTTGAATCATTGCCATCTGCTGGTCCTTATTGAGCACCGCAGTTCTCTACTGTGCACACCTGTCCTCATTATTGAACTTTAAAGTGGAACTTTACCCATAACAACTTGATAAAAAATAATGTTTTTTAGCAAGGAACATACATTCTGCATTAATAATTATGCTACCAAAATAAGTGTGTGCTTTGTTCCGGTTTCTTTTTGCTGGAGGCTGTAAGCACTAAGTCTTTAGGTTGCCAGCGGATTGGCCTCTGGTGACTCTGATTTTCGGCACAGTGACAAAAATGGAGAGCAACTGAGCATGTGCAGAGCAGGGTGAGACAGTGTATTACTGTATTTTAAACAGTATAGGCACTTATTTTAAATGTTTTACACAGCTATATCTGAAAAAAGGGGCCAGCCTAAGTGATCTAGCAGGACTTCATTTTCTGACTCAGGTTTCACTTTAATGTGAGGCCAGAACTTAAATTGTTACTAAACCCAGATCCTGCATTCACTAAATCTGGTCTCCTACAGTACACAGAACATGGAAATCCAATCATTTTAATAAATATAAACTGATAAATACCTTTTTTCATCAGCTGTATATAGCAATTAGAGCAATCTTGTAACTTGTATCAGTGAGTGCTGGTAGTTTGTAGGAGGAGTTTTCATTTCTCCCACGATTGTCCTATCAGGCTTCAAGACCCTTGATTCTCTGTCTGAACATGTCTGGAAAATGCTGATTGGCCCTGTGCTGATCACAAGTACTCTCCAAAGGAAAAAAAACTCTCTAGCTATACACACCAAACTGAGCAGCCTAACTCTATAGACTCTGTAAATATTAGGTTATTTTTTGGAGTCTGTGGAAGGAGGAGATGATCAGAGAAGACAGGATCCAACAGCCTTTTTACACAATGCCGAGGATTAACCCCTTAGGATCCACACTAAGGGGTATAATAAGCATGCCTCACTGTATATGCAGACTGCTTTTACTGTTGTGGGTTTAGTAACACGTAATCATTCACCTGGGGAGGCATCGTGTGCAGAGTTAGGAAGGTTGCAGTGGGTTGCCAGGTGAGATGAAGATGAGGATGAGAATGACAGGGGGTGGGGTGTTAGCAAGGTATCAGTGGGTTGTCAGGTGTAATGAAGATGAGGATGATGATGACAGGGGGTGGGGTGTTAGTAAAGTATCAGTGGGTTGTCAGGTATAATGAAAATGAGGATGATGATGACAGGGGGTGGGGTGTTAGCAAAGTATCAGTGGGTTGCCAGGTGTGATGAAGATGAGGATGGCAGGGGGTGAGGTGTTAGTTGCCAGGTGGGTAGAGAATGACAGGGGAGAGAGAGAGAGAAAAAGAGGAAAGGCACAGAAAGAGAGAAAGAAGGATCACAAGTATTAGATTAAAAAAAAACACATTTTTGGCATGATCTGTATTATTTATGAATTTAGAAATTGGGAAATAAATGTATTTTTAAAAGTTTAAAAATCTCTATGACCTCAATATGCACTTCTGCAGGCTGTAACTGATGTTGTTGAGAAGTCAAAAAAGAACACTGCAAAAAAATGTACAGTACAGGGGTGTTATCTACTTTATGGAATCACTACCTCTTATATCCACTATAGCCTGTGTCCTCATGCTTTTATGGGAGGCGGAGCATCCTTCAATCAAGATGTGACATCCCACCCACTGTGTTATTTTTTAGTTACTGGGCATGGAGGAGGAGGGAGGGACTGGGCTGTCATTTAGGATCTGAATAAACGCACAAATGTGTGATGATAATACCATGTGACCTGAATAGCTCAGCTAAAACCAGGAAATGTCCTCAAATACAATAGAGACCAAACTGAGCATGTGCAGCTGAACTACACTTACTGTGTCTTATCTGGACTTGTCCAGAGTGACCGTGCAGGAGGGGGTGCATACAGGAACACACAGCCTTTTTACACAAGGCAGAGGATTAATTACTTAAGTTCCACAGTGAGTATACCAAGCATGCTATTCTGCGTATACAGACAGATTTTACTGTTGAGGGTTTAGGAACACTTTAACAGCTTGCCCCGTGCAGGCACAGTGACGTATGGGTACGTCACTCGCCTGCGAGCCAATAGGGGGCGAGCGCCGGATATGTCCGCCGGTCACTCGCGATCGAAAGCCGCCTGTCATTCTCCCCTGAGTAAGTGCAGAGATCATACAGTCCTGCTATGCAGGATCGTATATCTCTGTAGTTACACAAACAGCCACATCCCATAACAGTTAGAAGGGGCACACTTAACCCCCTCCTTCTCCAATAAAGTTAACCCCTTCCCTGCCAGTGTCATTTTTACAGTAACAGTGCATATGTATAGCACTGATTACTGTAGTAATGTCACTGGTACCCCCAAAAGTGTCAAAAATGTCAGTCAATGATCTGTCCACCGCAATGTCGCAGTCCCGCAAACAAAATTGCAGATCGCCGCCATTACTCATTAAAAAAAAAAACAATAAAAATGACAAAAATCTTTCCCTTAGTTAGTAAACGCAATAACTTTTGCACAAACCAATCAAAATACGCTTATTGCGATTTTTTTTACCAAACATATGTAGCAGAAAACAAATTGGCCTAAAATGGTAAAAAATTTAGATTTTTACATTTTTTTGGGGAATTTCATATAAAAAAATGTGAAAAATATTGTTATTTTTTGCAAAATTGTCGCTCTTTTTTTGTTTATAGTGCATGATCAAAAAATCGCACAGGTGATCAAATACCACCAAAAGAAAGCTCTGTTTGTGGGGAAAAAAGGACGTCAATTTTGGGTACAGCGTTGCACGACCGCGCAATTGTCCGTTAAAGTCACGCAGTGCCGAATCGCAAAATACCCCCTCCTGGTCAGGAAGGGGGTAAAATCTTCCGGGGCTTAAGTGGTTAAATCCTGAGCCTGCTTATGCTCTGGATAAATGGCATCACACGAAGGGCATAACTAACAAACCAGTAATCCGCACACAAACAAAAAATTGCCAGTTTTTGGCAAAGGAACCTTGTGATGCTAATGGTGGCAGAGATAATTTCACTGTGCATAGTAAAAGCCTGGAATATAACATACCCATCACATCCACAGACATCACAGATACATTTCTTTGACTCATGCTGGATTTGTTGCTGGCCACACTCTCTGATCGGCTGACTGTCTGCACTGCAGCTTCCACCTGTGGCTGGTCCGGTGCAAGAAATGAGTCATACAGGTCCCATACTGATGCCATGACACCTACAAATATAGCAAACAAGTATCACTAGCCAAACATGTTTTAACAATAATAAAGACAATAGGGTTGATTTACTAAAACTGGAGAGTGCAAAATCTGGTGCAACTCTGCATAGAAACCAATCAGATTCCAGGGTTTTTTTTTTTTTGTCAAAGCTTAATTAAACAAGCTGGAGTTAGAAGTTGATTGGCTACCATGCAGAGGAGCCTCGTACACACGCAACAAGTATTTTATTTCAGGTACTTATATAGCGCTGTCAATTTACGCAGCGCTTTACATATACATTGCACATTCACATCAGTCCCTGCCCTCAAGGAGCTTACAATCTAAGGTCCCTAACTCACATACATACATACACATAGTAGGGCCAATTTATTATATACAGGATCCAATTAACCTACCAGCATGTCTTTGGAGTGGGGGAGGAAACCGGAGTACCCGGAGGAAACCCACGCAGGCACAGAGAGAACATGCAAACTCCAGGCAGGTAGTGTCGTGGTTGGGATTCGAACCAGCGACCCTCTTGCTGCTAGGTGAAAGTGCTAACCACTACACCACTGTGCCGTCCACAGTGTAATGCCTCGTACACACTTAACGATTGTTGGCCAACCGATCGGCCGTCTTTTGTCCAGTGTTGTTGTGTTGGTTGAAATATGCTCTAGACTGCACACAAATTTTGTCGGCCAACAACAACCAACTGCAGAAGTGATGTCATGTGATGGTTTACTTTTCGTGTGTTTTTTCTTCTCTGAGCATGCCCAGTCTTGCTCATCACATTTTTGTCTGCCGAAATCTGTACTGACTGAAGAACAATCGGCCGTTCTGGTGACGGCCAACAAAAATTTTATAGCATGCACACCAGATTTTGTTCGGCCGAAAAGTCACAGTCGGTTGTCGGAAGCATCATACTAACAAGCCGACAATCGGCTGATCGGACGTTGGCCGAAAATTCACGGCCAACAATCGTTGCGTGTGTACGAGGCTTTAATCAACCCAATGTCTGTCTTTTTTCAAACTTTTCTAATCAGCATATTAATTCTTGGTCAGTGACTCCAAAAATCCCAAAGCCAGGCATAGGATACCAGCCAAGCAACTAGAATTAATAGAAAGAGGTCAGCAATAGCTGACTCCCAGTTTTTCTCTGGAAAGATTTCCATAACTCAAAAATTTACATACACAAGTAGTCCTTTTTTTTAATTATTTTTATTTATTTATTTTTTTGCTATGGCTGCATTGTACGTGAACCTCTATTTGCCCAGGGAAAAGAAACAGGTTCACTTTATTACGACAAAGAAAAAAAAATCCTCTTTTCACTTTATTAGGAGCCTCTGCAGCTTTCTTTGCTCCCCCTGCTGTTCCATTCGCCTGTGCATGCAAAGTGACATACCCGGAACTTCTGGGTGCATTTAATTCACTCTCTTTTCTTCTAAGTCTTTTCTTCTAAGTCCTGGTGCCTGATGCCATATGGGGACAGGGAGCTCTGTGTAAGCTCTGAAGAATGTAAATGTTTTACTTTTTATCAATATGCTAATAGGTTGGTTTTTAACAACAAGTGTATGTATCCTCTGCCATAAATACGTCTTCCCTTCCTGCTAGAATCATTTTTTTTCTCATTATACACAAGCCACGCATGCACAACTCTGTATATAACCTCGGCATGCAATGGATGCCAGGACTAATGTCTTCTGTGCTTGACTTTCATCATCCAGCCAAAGACTCTGAACCCAAAGAAAGTCTGGAAGAAGATGGAAGCCCTGGCAATGGTGTGATATGGTGCAGCATGGACATTGGATCGATGGAGGAAATCTGCCATAATGTGCAATCATTATAATTACGCAATATGGTGAGAGCTGTGGGGGCCTTTTTTAACTAAGTTCTGCTTTAGGATGGGTTTGCATAAATGCGAATTGGATTTGGGTTTCCCTGCATCCAATTCGCATTTGGATGCGGGGAAACCCAAATCCAATTCGCATGACAGGCGAATGTGTGACCGGCTCTCAATGGAGCTGGTTCACACAGATCTGGGGCGGCCACAGTCCGGATTGCAGAATGGCCTGTGTGTCTTTGGGTCCGATTCAGGTGCAAATTCAGGCAAACATTCGGACCTGAAGAAATGCACTGCACTGGACCCCCACTCGTGAATTGTGGCCGCACATTTGTGAACCCGGCCTTAAGCTGGGCCTGCTCTCCTCACTCCCCCATAGGAATGAAGTGCACAAATGGGAGTTAAGTTAACCTCCCTGGCGGTAATCCCAAGCGTGACTCGGGGTGGATTTTTTAGGTTAGGATCGGTATCCCCGAGTCACGCTCGGGGTAGATGTGCAGAGAGCGCAGCGGTGTCTCTTACCTTCTCCTGGCGATCCAGCGATGATCTCTCATTGCTGTGACCGCCAGCCGAGATCCCCGCCTCTCGTCCGTCGGTCAGATGACTTCCTAGTTCCGGTCCCTGCAGCAGCAATGCTGCATGGGAGCGGAACTAGGGAGGGAAATAAAAAAAACGTTGCACAAAACACAAACACATAACACATTTTATATTTTATATATATATATATATATATATATATATATATATATATATATATATATATATATATATATATATATTATATATATATATATATATATATATATATATATATATATATATATATGCACACACACACATATATGTATATATATATATATATATATATATATATATATATATATATACCTATATACACACACGTATATATATATATATATATATATATATATATATATAAAATTATATTATTGATTCGATTATAATTCATGCATTATATAATATATATATATGTGTGTGTGTATGTATATATATATATATATATATATACACACATATATATATATATATATATATATATAATATATAACGCATGAATTATAATCTAATCAATAATATAATTTTATTATATATATTATATAATAAAATGATATTATTGATTCGATTATAATTCATGCGTTTGTGTTTCAAATTTATCACATCTGGGATGTCTACTAGACTCTTGTTTTGGTCAGGTTTAAGTCAGTAATTACTAAGAACTGTAGGCCTATAATACATAACGCCAAATTTCCATGAAAAAAATTGTACCGCTTTTGGTACAGAATTCCTGACAGAATCATACCGCCAGGGAGGTTAAAGTAGAACTATAGGCAAAACATTTTTTTTTTTTTAATTTTGGATAGAGTAAGGGAGGGTTAAAAAACCTGTCAAATTTTGTTTTTGAAAAATCATTGTCCTATTGGGGAGATTTCCGTTCACTTCCTGTCAAATAGCCAAACAGGAAGTGAGAGGAAATCCCTGCAAATTAAGGGAATTCCTTGGGGACCCCCAGGTCACCAAACTAGTGTCCCCATTGGAAGATTTCCCCTCTATTACCTTTTTGGGACAACCCAAAATTTTGGATTTTCTTTTACTTTCACTTTCGATGATAATGGTAAACAGTACAAATAGAGAGGGTGAATCTCCTCAACAGGGACACAAACCGCAATGAAAATGGACAAGCATTCTAATCCCTTTACACTGTATCCAAATAAAAAAAAAGAGCTTTGCCTTTGGTTGTACTTAAAGCGGGGTTCCACTCATTTTTGTGTTTATTAAAAGTCAGCAGCTACAAAAAAAGTGTACACCCACCTGTCCCAGGATCTAGCGATGCAGCCGCCAGAAGCCTCGAACCTCTCCCTCCTCTCGGCAGCGCCGACATCTCAGCTTGTGGCTTCACAGCCGGGTGCGCACTGCGCATGTGCGAGTCGCGCTGCGCGTTGTGAATGGCCGGGAAATGTTCTGGGACCTGTGACGTGTCCCAGATGATTGCAGGAAGGGAGGGGGAGAGGAGAACTAGGTGGCCGACCAGAAGTGGGAGTGGGTACCTGTCAAATCTAGGTACCTGCTCCACCCCCAAAAAATGACATGCCAAACGTGGCATGTCAGGGGGTCAGCAGTATTTAAAGCGGAAGTTCCACTTTTGGGTGGAACTCCTCTTTAATGTATAGGCAGCTGCAGGGCACGACACTAAAGAGAAATTGTTAGAAAAAGCACAGGATCACTTAAAGCAACTGTTGCTAAAATAAATATATAACATGACGTCTTCCTTGCAAAGAAGATAGTGAATACCTTTCTTGTTGCCCTCCCTCAATCTGTGATGTAATAAAGAGAAACTGTTCAAAAAATCCTCAGAATATGACATTTCTAAAAATGTCAGATTTCTAGTCCCCCCACTGCACTCTGTGGTTCCTTCCACTGGCTCCTATGTCACTACAGGGCACAGTACTGATGTATTGGCTGGTGGATCGAACCATAGACCTAAGCAGGGGACCAGAAATCTGATGCTTCCAGAAATGTCAGATTCTGAATATTCTTCAAGCAGTGGTTTGTATTCTTCTCCTTTGCAGGGAGGATATTATTTGCATATTTATTTTACCAACATATTTGCTCCAAATCATGACATTTACATATATATTTTTAGTCTTTAAAGTGGAGTTCCAGCCATTTCACTCACCTGTCCAACGGTCCAGCGATGCGGCCGCCCGAAGCCTCGATCCTCTCCCTCTGGTCTCGGCGGCGCCGGCATCACTGCTGTGGGCACCCGGCTGTGACAGTTTGCGGCTTCACAGCCGGGTACCCACTGCGCATGCGCGAGTCGCGCTGCGCGTCTTGATTGGCTGGCAATCTTCTGGGACCTCTGACATGTCCCAGAAGATTGCAGGGAGGGAGGGGGAGAGGAGAACTTCCGTTCAGGGCGCCGTTGCACTATGAGCGGAAGTGGGAGCGGGTACCTGTCAAAACTAGGTACCCGCTCCCCCCCCCCCCAAAAAAATGACATGACAAATGTGGCATGTCAGGGGGTTAGAATACCTAAAGCGGAAGTTCCACTTTTGGGTGGAACTCCGCTTTAAATACCCTTTCAGAATATGAATTAAAGTGGAACTGCACTGCTTCTGATCACCACAAACCAAAAATGCTATTTAACTCATTTGTAATATTCAAAGCAATCTCCCCCATCCCTCCATGTCCCCATGCTTTATTTTGCTGAGAAATCCTTTTAAAAAACACCCCCTAGCATTTCTGGTCGTGGGTGGCCATCTTGAGTTAGGGCAGATGATTCATGTATCATTTACTTCCTGGAATCCATCTGCCCTTAGCTCAGGCATAGGCTGAGCTGAGAACCCTCCCTCCTCTCCTGAAGGCTCCTGGGATGTATGACATCATTTGCCTAGGTATGAAAACCTGGAAGTAACTAAAGAAATGTAAAAAAAAAAGTTTAAAACAAGTAAATATGATATACTTTCCTATTTATTTACTAATGCCAGCAGAATAAGGAGTAAAAATAGTCAATGTTGATTGAAGGAGTGAAGTTCCATAATGCAGTCTACAAGAATTTCATCTAGTTCATTTTAGCTAGTCTGATACAAGCAGACCCTTACTTGCGTCTTGGTGGATAATGCTCTCACACTGAACCTCCTTACTCTTCGGTGCCTCGTTAAAAGTTTGCATGGCTCTCTCTGCATATCGATCGTTTCCTGCTCTGCTTTTGCAGAGCTCTGTGTAGGCTTGGTTCCGTACGCTAAAAAAATATAAAGAAATGTCACCTATATGGTAGCTCAAGGACCCCAATCTCAGAATCTGTAGTTTTAGTATAATTCCATTCATGGATCTGTAGTAGAGTTTTTTAACCACTTCAGCCCCGGAAGGTTTACCCCCTTAATGACCAGGTCATTTTTTGCGATTTGGCACTGCATTGCTTTAACAATTGCGCGGTCGTGCGACGCTGTACCCAAATACAATTGATGTCCTTTTTTCCCCACAAATAGAGCTTTCTTTGGTGGTATCTGATCACCTGTGCGGTTTTTAGATTTTGCGCTATAAATAAAAAAAGAGCGACAATTTTGAAACAAAAAAACAATATTTTTTACTTTCTGCTATAAAACATTCCCAATAATTTTTTTTTTTTTTAAATCAAATTTTTTTATCAGTTTAGGCCAATTTATATTCTGCTACATATTTTTGGTAATAAAAAAATCCCAAAAAGCGGATATTAATTGGTTTGCGCAAAAGTCATACCGTTTACAAACTATGGGATAGATTTTTGGACTTTTTATTTTTTTGTTGTTTTTTTTTTAGTAATGGTGGCGATCAGCGATTTTTAGCGGGACAGCGACATTGCGGTGGACAAATCTGACACTTTTTGGGGACCAGTGACACCAATACAGTGATCAGTGCTAAATAATATGCACTGTTACTGTAAAAATGACACTGGCAAAGAAGGGGTTTAATACTGGGGGGTAATCAAGGGGTTAAGTGTGCTCCTAAATTGTGCTTACTAACTGTAGGTGGGAAGACTCTGTGACAGGCACACAGAGTTCGGGGTTTCAGCTTAGCTGAGACACACAATCTCACTGTGCCTGTCTGACAGGAGAGCCACCTGCTTTGTTTACATAGGCAGGCGTCTCTCCTGTCAGTTTCCCTGAAGATTGCGGGAGGCTGGCAGCGATTGCGCCTGCTCCTCCTGCGGTCTGCCTCCCGCTTTGTCTAATCACACGCCGCCGAGACCACATGCACATAATCACGTAGATCTACGTGATTATGCGTAGCCGAGCCGCCCCGCCGCAGTTAATCTGCGTGGGGCGGTCGGTAAGTGGTTAATGTACTAATCATAGACCAATGCAGAGTATTTTGGGTGATACTTTTTACTGCCTAGCTTAAGTTATTATATCCTTTTTTTACACAAATAGAGCTTTCTTTTTTGGTGGTATTTGATCATCAATGTTTTTTTTTTTTTTTTGTGATATAAATGAAAAAAGGCAGAACATTTTGTAAAAAAAAAAAAAAATTATATATTTTTTTACTTTCTGCTATAAACATATCTAATAATTTTTTTTAAAAAAATCAAAGTTCTTCGTAAATTTATGGCAAAATGTATTCTGCCGTTACAATGTAAATAATCACATTAACCAGATACAGTAGTAGCAACAAAAAGTTAACATAACATCCAATGCTAATCTGAACAAATCACAGAGCTCTCTTCTGTCATTCGCTCAGCCGATCAGTGGGTTCTGCCTATAAATCATTGGCCTTAACTCGCTGATCAGCTTGTGCTGTAGTTAATGAAAGCGAAGCCAGGGTGGGGTGAGCATGTGCTTCCTATCTGGAAGTGCTTGATCATGTGCATGTATGTGATCCAGCACAGCGTGGCCGCTCTGCCGCATAAATAATTCATTTTTAATTTTGAAAAGGAAACTCCCCCGTTCATCCATGTCTCTGTGCTTTATTTTGTTAGAAAATCACTTTGAACCCCCCCAAGCCTAGCATTCCTAGCCACTGCCACCTAGAGTAAAGGCCCGTACACACGATAAGAAAATCTGAAGGGAAATTTTCGTCCGACGACCAATCTGCCGATTTTCGGATTGTTAGTATGGTGCTTTCGACAGCCGACTCCGACTTTTCGGCCGAAAAAATCCTGATGTGAAGGCTATAAAATTTTTATCATCAGTCAACACAACGTCCGATTTTCGTCTCATTAGTACAGTTTTCGACGGAAAAAAATCTTAAGAGCAAGACTAGGCATGCTCAGAGAGGAAAGAACACATACAAAACAATCCAACACATGACATCACTTCTGAAGTAGAATTCTGTCATAAAGGAAAATTCGTATGAAAATAATCCCTTCACTTTCCACATCAGACTAGCATGCCACAAAAAACGGACGACAGATCGTTCGATAATCTGATCGTGTGTACCGGGCTTAAGGGAAGATGATTCATGTAGCTGGAATCCATCTGCCCTTAGCTCAGGCAGGCATCCAGGCAGGAGGGTGTACTTAGCTAAGAAAGCATCTCCTCCAGATAAAAGAAAACATGCCCATGAAGACTCACATAAGGCCCCGTCCACACTGGGGCGATCCGACTTCCCCAGGCGACCTCCGAGGTCGCGGTGCGAGCAGCGCTCCGTGACCTCGGAGCGGCCGGCACAGACTTCATAACATTGAAGTCTATGACGGTCGCTCCGGGTCGCCCCAAAGAAGCTCTGGACCCTTTTTCTAAGTCGGAGCGACTTGTGTCGCTCCTATTAGAACGGGTCCGCAGCTTCCCTATGGAAGGCGACCTACGGCGACCTGTGAGGCGACCAGGTCACCTCACAGGTCGCCCCAGTGTGAACGGGGACTCATTGTGGCCTAGGCCAGAAACCAGGAAGCAACTAAAAAAAAAAAAGTTTAAAACAAGTAAATATAACAAACCTTCTTATCTATTTACTAATGCTGGCAGCTTAAAGCGGAGTTCCACCTAAAAAAAAAAATAAAAATACATAAAAATACCCCCGGGACAGTCAGGGCTAGTGCATTCCACAATGGATAGCCTCTGAACTGTCCCGGGTTGCACTTACCTGCAAGAAGAAATACTTACCTTGAAAATGTCTTGTCCAGCGCTGCCATCTCAGGTGTGGGCAGCTTGAAGCCAGCGCGATCCTCTTCTGCGTCCTCTTCTGTCTTCTTCGGTCCCACGATGCACTGCACCGGCCCCACCGTCACTTCCGGGGCTGCAGCGTCATCCCTGCACAGCTTCTGGGCATGCCAAGAAGCTGTTTAGCAAGGTATGACGGCGCCTGCACCGGAACTGACGTCGGGGCCGATGCAGGCGCATTGATTCCTGGGAGCGATGACGTTCAGCTCCCAGGAATCATTGCAAGCCAGGAAGTGACGACGCGCTGTGGCCGCCGAGGGGAGGAAGAGGAAGTAAGGTAAGTGTATTATTTTCTAAACAAGGTATGTAAAAAAAAAAAAAAAATTGCGATTATCCATTTGTTTTTCAGGTGACCCCGGGCATGAAGATGGACGGAACTTGCATTTTAGGGTGGAACTCCGCTTTAAGGATTAAAGATAGTTCATGTTGATTGAGAAAATGTAGTTTCATATATTATAGAGTTTGCATGCTCTCCCTCCGCTTGTGTGGGTTTCCTCCAGGTATTCTGGTTTCCTCCCACACTCCAAAGACATGCTAGTTATTTGGTTCAATAACACGTTACTTGGCTCCTGTCTGAATTGGCCCTAGTATGTGTATGTATGAGAGATAGAGACCTGTAAGCTCCCTGAGGGCAGGCACTGATTTGAATATACATTATGTAAAGCTCTGTGTAAGCTGTCAGCATTATATAAATGCCTGTAATAAATTTTAGAAGTGTATTTTAAATTCTTATACTTGACTGTCTCAGCTTCCTCGGAATCAGCCGCGATCACAGCCACCGGCCTGTCTAGCAGCCATATTGTCTCGGTCTCTGTCAGGTGCACATTGACCGTCTTATCCAAATCTTCCTCCTTTGGCTGTTCTTTGATTTCTTCTTTCCTCGTGTAAGAAGCTGTGAAAGAAACAAAAATTCTGGGTTTTCTTTCTGCTATGCCCCAGTTGTCCTTCAAAACATTGCTATCTCCTTCCCAGAATCCTCAGGTGAGCTATAAAGTTCAGAAATAATTTCATGCTTTACAACAGGACCTCATTTATGTACATGTCTAAGGAAACAATGAGATCTGAGCTGTCTCCCACCAATCAGGTTCTCCCCTTCATTCTATACTGCAAACAAAGAATGCTGCTGTGTATTATAATCATATTTGATATCAATAGGGGTCTAATAGATCCCTGATGTTTCCATAACTGCAAATACTGTCCCACAGGGGGATCAGCAGTCCCCTTGTGATGGTAATAAAACACACACACACACAAAAACACACATTTTTCTAGGTAAATATATTTCTAAAGGTGCCATTGACATGAAATTTTCACCATATGTCAGTAACAACCCATGCAATCCATACATACAAAGAAACCAAAACAAATACGTTCAGAAGTTAGGTTATGTATAATAAAATGGAATGTCACAGGGGAAAAGTATTGAACACGCTAACTGAAATGTATTTAATACTTCCTACAAAATCCTTTGTTGGTAATGGCAGCTTCAAGACGCCTCCTGTATGGAGAATCTAGTCGCATGCGTTGCTCAGGTGTGATTTTGGCCCATTCTTCCACACAAACAGTCTTTAAATCTTGAAGGTTCCGTGGGCCTCTTCTGTGAACTCTGATCTTTAGTTCTTTTCATAGATTTTCTTTTAGATTCAAGTCAGGTGATTGGCTGGGCCATTCTATCAGCTTCCTTTCTTTCTTTGAAACCAATTGAGAGTTTCCTTGTGTTTGGGATCATTGTCTTGATGAATGTCCTCCCTCGTTTCATCTTCATCATCCTGGTAGATGGCAGCAGATTTTTATCAAGAATGTCTTGGTACATTTTTCCATTCATCCTTCAATGATATGAAGTTTGCCAGTACCGTGTGCTGAAAACCAGCCCCACACCATGATGTTCCCCTCTCCAAACTTCACTGTTGGTATGGGGGGGGGGTGTTTTTGGGGTGATGTGCCATTTGGCCTCCAAACATGGTGTGTATTATGGCATCCAAAGAGTTTAATTTAGGACTCCTCTGACCAGACTATATTCTCCCAGTATTTCACAGGCTTGTCTAAATGATGTGCAGCAAACTTTAAAAAAGTTTCAACCTGCTTTTTCTTCAGCAATGGAGTGTTGAGTGGTGAGCGTGCGTACAGGCCATGGCAGGTGAGTGCATTACTTATTGTTTTCTTTGAAACAAATGTAGCTGCTAATTTTATGTCTTTCTGAAGCTCCTCTCAAGTGGTTCTTGAACAACTCTTCTGCTAATTATTTTCACTCCCCTGTTAAAAATCGTATGAGGAGCACCTGGTTGTGGCCAGTTTAAGGTGAAATGATGTTCTTTCCACTTCCGGATTATGGCCCCCAACAGAGCTCACTGGAGCATTCAGAAGTTTAGAAATCTTTCTGTAGCCAATGCCATCAGTATGTTTTGCAACAATAAGGTTGTGAAGGTCTAGGGAGAGCGCTTTGCTTTTACCCATCATGACATGTGTGACACCTTGGTAATGAGCCACCTTTTTATAGGCCATCAGTTGAGACTGAACCAGCTGATATTAATTTGCACTGACAAGGGGCAGGATTATTTTCTAATTACTGATAGATTTCAGCCGGTGTCTTGGCTTACCCTGCCTTTTTGCACCTCCACCTCTTCATATGTTCAATAGTTTTTCCCTGTCATTCCATTTTATTACACATAGGCCTCTTTCACACGGCAGTTCAGTTTTTTTTTCTCCGCTCCGATGCTTTTTATTTTTTTTTCACGGAGCGGATGACACTTGTGTCATCCGCTCCGTATTTCCGCATATCATCCCATCCGTTTGCAGATGATATACGGACATAATGTATGTCTATGGGCATTGCGGATGTCAGCCGATGACACCGCTGACATCCAATTTTGCTTCCTTTCCGTTTTTTTGAACGGAAGAAAAATAGGGTTCTGTTCCGTTCCAAAAAACGGAACAGAACTGAAAGGATGAAAATGGGATGTCATCCGCTGACATCCGCAATGCCATTGACATTCATTATGTCCGTATATCACCCGCAAAAGAATAGGATGATTTGCGGAAATGCGGAACGCCCGTGTGAAAGGGCCCTTAACGTAATTTCTGAACTTATTTGTTTTGGTTTCTTTGTATGTAGGAATTGCATGGTTTGTTTGTCCTGTTTATCATTATTATTAAAAGTGAAAGTAAAAGAAAATCCTAAATTTTGGGTTGTCCCCAGAAAAGTCATAGAGGGGAAATCTTCCAATGAGGACACTAGTTCTGGTGACCTGGGGGCCCCTAGAGATTCCCTTAATTTGCAGGGATTTCCTCTCACTTCCTGTTTGGCTATAGGACAAATAGTGAAGAGAAATATCTGCAATTACATAGTTACATAGTTAGTGAGGCTGAAAAAAGACACAAGTCCATCCAGTTCAACCTATGATGTGTGTGTGTTTGCTTTTAACCGTACATTGTATACCCCTGTATGTTGTGGTCTTTAAGGTGTCCATCCAATAGTTTTTTGAAACTATCAATGCTCCCCGCTGATACGACTGCTTGCGGAAGAGAATTCCACATCCTTACCGCTCTTACAGTGAAGAACCCCTTACGCACTTTAAGGTTAAACCGCCTTTCCTCTAGTTTTAGTGAGTGGCCACGTGTCTTATTGTATTCCCTTACTCTAAATAGTTTGTTCCTTATGCTAGGGTCGCCAGTACAGTATTTGTACATTGATATCATATCCCCCCTCAAGCGTCTCTTCTCCAGAGAGAATAGGTTCAGTGCTTGTAGTCTTTCCTCATAGCCGATGTCCTCCATTTCCCCAATCACTTTTGTTGCCCTTCTCTGGACTTTCTCCAGTTCCAGCACATCCTTCCTGAGGACCGGTGCACAGAACTGGACAGCATACTCCAGATGTGGCCGGACCAGAGTCTTGTAGAGTGGAAGAATAATCTCTTTATTTCTGGAGTGAATCCCCTTTTTTATACAACCCAGTATTCTGTTGGCTTTGCTTGCAGCGGCTTGGCATTGCATGCCACTTCCAAGCCTGTTGTCTACCAGTACCCCCAGGTCCCTTTCCATCCTAGACTCACCCAGAAGTTCCCCCCCTAGTGAGTAGCTTGCTTTCTGGTTTCTGGCCCCCAAGTGCATTACTTTACATTTTTCTACATTAAATCTCATCTGCCATGTAGTTGCCCACCCCGTTATTTTGTTCAGGTCTGCTTGCAAGATTTCCACATCCTGCATAGAAGATATTGGCATGCCTAATTTAGTATCATCTGCAAATACTGAGATTGTACTAGATATCCCCTCCTCTAGATCATTTATGAATAAATTAAACAGGATTGGTCCCAGGACAGAACCCTGGGGGACCCCACTTTCCACACCCGCCCAATCCGAGTACTCCCCATTAATCACCACCTCTGTACTCTCCCCTGGAGCCAGTTCTCTATCCAGGTACTCACCTTATGGTCCATACCTACCTTCCTTAGTTTGTACAGTAAGCGTTTGTGGGGAACGGTGTCAAAGGCCTTTGCGAAGTCCAGATACACCACATCCACAGGCTTACCTTTATCTAAGTGGCAGCTCACTTCATCGTAGAAGGTTAATAGATTGGTTTGGCATGAACGATTTTTCATGAATCCATGCTGATTACTACTTATAATACCGTTTTCATTACTAAAGTCTTGTATGTGGTCCCTTATCATCCCCTCCAAAATTTTGCAGACTACTGATGTTAGGCTGACCGGCCTATAGTTACCCGGGATATATCTCGGCCCCTTTTTAAATATTGGTACCACGTTGGCTTTTTTCCAATCAGCTGGCACCATACCTGTCTGTAAACTATCCTTAAAGATCAAGAATAATGGTCTGGCAATCACCTGACTGAGCTCATTTAGAACCCTTGGGTGCAAGCCATCCGGTCCCGGGGATTTATTTATGTTAAGTTTCTCTAGTTTAGCTCTAAGTCTATCCTCTGTTAGCCATGGCGGCACTTCCTGAGGTGTATTATTTAGTTCGGCCTTACAAGCGGGGTTCGTGTAGCCCCCCCGATTCCTTTGTGAAGACTGAAGAAAAGAAATTATTTAACACTTCCGCCTTTTCTCTGTCCTCAGTGGCCATTTTTCCTTTATCATCTTTTATGGGGCCAATGTGTTCTGGCCTCGCTTTCTTACTGTTTATATACTTAAAGAATTTCTTGGGGTTCTTTTTACTCTCCTCCGCTATATGTCTCTCGTGTTCTATTTTAGCCGCCCTGATTTCATCTTTACATTTCTTATTACACTCTTTGTAATGCTTAAATGCTGCCAATGACCCCTCAGTCTTGTATTTTTTGAAGGCCTTTTCTTTAGCTCTAATATACATTTTTATGTTGGAGTTTAGCCACCCAGGGTTTAGTTTTGCTCTTTTAAATTTATTTCCCTGTGGAATGCACTGGCCCACCCCCTTGTTAAGTATGCTCTTGAAGCACTCCCATTTTTCCTCCGTGTTCTTTGTTCCCAGGGTTCTATCCCATTTGATATTTTCTAGCAGCGAGCGCAGTTTAGGGAAATTGGCTGTTTTGAAATTCAGTGTCCTTATATTACCCTTGTGTTTCCTATTACTGTAATTAATACTGAAACCAATTGACCTATGGTCACTGTTCCCTAAGTTGTCCCGTATTTCTATATCCGTGAGCAGGTCTGTATTGGGACACAGATGGTAAAAAAAAAAAAATCTGACAGGGGTTACATCCATCACTTGTTCTATCCAAAACAAAAAATAAAAATGTATTCCTATAGATCTACTGTAAGGCTCGGTTCACATATATGCGATGCAGGAAGGCTGCGAATTCGCAGCCTGTTCCCGCATCGCACACGCACCCCCGGCAGTTCACACTGCCATATGCGATACGCTGGGGGTGTCAATATAATCTTAACGACACCCCCAGTTTGATCGCATATCGCAGTGCGATCGTGCAGTTCGCACAGGAGCGGATCGCACAAGTGTGAACCGCTGTGCGATCCGATCCTGATGCGGATGCAAAAATGCCTCCTGTGCGTGTTTGCTCCGGGTGCGATGCGAATTTAGCCATACAAACTGTATGGCTAAACTCGCACCGCACAGCTGATCGCATGTAATGTCGGAGCAGTGCGCTCCGACATTACATGCGAACCCGGCACTCGCAGAAGTGTGAACCGGGGCTAAAGAGCTGTAAAAATGTTTAAAGTCTTGCACTATGGACAATATTGGGTTCTGCAGTCTGTTTTGATTTTGTGGTCAAAAGCAGTTTTTAGTCTTGACATGTTTGGCATTTATTTTGGTGCATTTGTGTGCATTAAACCCATAAGCAAACATTTATTATATTGTAGCTTACCCACTCTTAGATGTGATGGCTACATTGGTTTTCTTTTTAAGGCTTTCTTTATTTTCACCTAGTGATCTAGCCAGTAACTCTGTTTTTCAACAGAACAAGCTCTCTTACTGATGTAGCAGTTACGGAGAAAGTTGAGACAAACCATCTACCACTGACAGAGGTGCTTACAATGATCAGCTTTTATTTATTCATGTAAAACCTTTATCCCAAAAGGAAAAAAAAACTGTTTGCTGTAACTGCTTATAAAGTCTTAGCTGGAGCGCAGCTTCAAGTCCATGAAACACTCCCCTCCCCCACAGTGACAATCCTGTTGTCTAAAGGTGCTCCCTGTGCTCCTTCATCCAGAGTGAGGCACACTGATATAGGAGGTGTGTTACTGGCCAGATAACCAGGTCAAAACAAAGATATACAAACAAGCCTCTAAATAGAGGATGGAAATAGGATAACATATCCAAACAGTCTTGTAACATCAAGTGTGTGTACAAATAACAATATAACTTAAAGAGGTTGTAAACCCAAAAATGTTTTTTTTTTTTTTCAACCTGAAAGAGAACACACATAATGAGCTAGTACGCATCGCATACTAGCTCGTTATGAAATACTTACCTTAGAACGAGCCCCCGCCATGCCGCTTGCTTACCTCTATGACGGGCGACATGTTCAGTCGCCCGTCTTCCGGGATTGCGGCATCCGGCCATCTGATTGGCCCGGGCCGCGGTGACGTCACTCCCGCGCACGCGCGCGGGAGCCGACGTTCACGGCACGGGGCTCTGAAGGAACGGCACCAGCGGCCGTTTCTTCAGAGCGCATGCGCCAGTGACGTCACTGGCTGCATGTAAGGTAAATATCTCCTAAACTGTACATGTTTAGGAGATATTTACAGTACCTATAGTTAAGTCTTATCATAGGCTTACCTATAGGTACAAGTGTCAGAGGAGGGTTTACTTCCTCTTTAACTGTGATATTGAGTTTCTGATCTACCAAAATATACATAGTGCTTAGTACCTATTTTTAGCATATTTTTCAACCGAAAAAATGTAAGTTTGAGTAGTAGTTGTGCAAATATCATTCTTAAAACATGGTGTGTACATATAATAAATCACATGCATACACTAACAGCGCTACCAATTTCTTTTTAATATCCACATTAAATTTCACTACCTGCGGCAAATCTTTATGGGGTTCAAGATTGGTTTGCAAATCGGCGATCTTTTTTTCTAGACCAGCCATTTTGCGTTGCTTTCTTCTAAGAACCAACTCCTGCAATTTCTGCCCAACCCCATTAAAGAAATCTAGCCACTCCGTCATGGAGGCCTCGTCATCAAGACCATCCTGAGGGGTGACTTCCCATCTTAGACTCCTCATAATAATCTTTTCCTTAATGTACTGCTCAAACGTACAGATGTCCCACCATGTGCGGACCTGGCGTTCGAGTAATTGGCCTAGAGCACTCAAATCAGTGCCTAGATCATGAGAGACATCTTCTACTATCTCTTCAGTAAAGATATTTTTTATGTTTAGAGTCCTATTTTTAAGAAATGAAATAGCATCCATTGCTGCCAAGTTACAGAAAATAAATGCAGAAAAAAGGAGCAAGAACAATAACACTTACACCCCAAAAAGGGAATGCTAGTCAGTCTCACCCACTCGGCGCTAAGGTGCTTTGTGCTACATAAATTAGCGTATGTAAATACAGAGGTACTACAAAAAATACCACAATCAATTAAAATTGATAAAAGTATAAATCACAAAATCATCTAAAACCTTTCGGATTTCAGAAGCTGTTATATATAAAACAAACTCTTAAAACATGGTGTGTACATATAATAAATCACATGCATACACTAACAGCGCTAAAGCGCGGGAGCCGACGTTCACGGCACAGGGCTATGAAGGAACGGCACCAGCGGCCGTTCCTTCAGAGCGCATGCGCCAGTGACGTCACTGGCTGCATGTAAGGTAAATATCTCCTAAACGGTACATGTTTAGGAGATATTTACAGTAAATATAGGAAAGTCTTCTCATAGGCTTACCTATAGGTAAAAGTGTCAGAGGAGGGTTTACTTCCTCTTTAACTGTGAGATTGAGTTTCTGATCTACCAAAATATCCATAGTGCTTTGTACCTATTTTTAGCATATTTTTCAACCGAAAAAATGTAAGTTTGAGTAGTAGTTGTGCAAATATCATTCACCATAAATATTTAAAAAATATGTTTTTTTTATTATTCTACAGGCCTTCTGTTTTAGAAAAGAAAAATGGATAGAGGTCCATGGAGCCTCTACCTCTAAAAGCGAAAAGTGAAGACCATTAAAGGTGGCTTTACCAGTCAAGCTGGGTCCTCTGTCGCGTCCGAGTGCTTGTTCATCTGCGTATTCTGATAATGATTCCGGCTCCTGACTGGTCATAGACATACCGCTGCCAGCAAAAGTCGACCTGTTTAAAAGTGACCGAATATGTTTTATTTTATTTTTTTCATTTATATATAAAATATAACCCAATACATTTTTCTCAGTTGCAATTCAGTAACACTTAAAGGTTTAATCCCTTCCCTCATCCTGTGATTGGACAATGGAGAAACAAAAGATTGATGAGCTCATCTCTGTCATGCTGGCTCTTTCCTGATTAGCTGCTTGTGCTGCTTCTGCAACTCTTGGTCTGAGCTCTACTGTACAGGGACTGCAAAAGCCTGATGCTAAAGCCCCGTACACACGCACAGATTGTTGGCCGTAAATTGTCGGCCAACGTCCGATCGGCCGATTGTCGGCTTGTTAGTATGATGCTTCCGACAACCGACTGCGACTTTTCGGCCGAACAAAATCTGGTGTGCAGGCTATAAAATTTTTGTTGGCCGTCAACAGAACGGCCGATTGTTCTTCAGTCAGTACAGATTTCGGCAGACAAAAATGTGATGAGCAAGACTGGGCATGCTCAGAGAAGAAAAAACACACGAAAAGTAAACCATCACATGACATCACTTCTGAAGTTGGTTTTTGTTGGCCAATAAAATTTGTGTGCAGTCGAGAGCACATTTCAACCAACACAACAACACTGGACAAAAGACGGCCGATCGGTCGGCCAACAATCGTTGCGTGTGTACGAGGCTTTAGTCAAATTCAGGTGCTTACACTGCTTGTATTTATGTAGCACTGCTGGATATTGACTATGCGGGCTCCCCTGGTTACCAGCAAATGGGTATGAATAAAATTCCTGAGTTTCTCCTTTACTCCTGTTGGCTCATAGCAAGAATAAACAGTCTAGGGGTGTTGGTTTTTTGTTGTTTATTTTTTAATTGGGAAAGGAGAAGGGAATAGTGGGATACTCCAATTAACTATTCACAATATCTGAGGACTTCTATCTTTACAATTCCGCTTGTAGATATGGAACAGCCAGGCTGTTAATTCATCCTGCCACTTTAGATGAATGAGGTTCAGTCTCTTGCTTTCTTTGCTCACCCTTAAAAGACGACTTTATGAACAATATCTTATCTTCAGGATACTCTCCCTAGCATCCTCTTTCTGCTGACACCTGTCCACTAACTTTCCTATGAGCAGGGTTGGCCCTCCTCAGGTCAGGCCTCTTGACATGAGTTCCTGAACTCACGATACTGCAGAAAAAGGACCTCCAGTGTCTCCCCTGTCAGTCAGCTTCCCTGGACCTATGGGTTCAGATCGACCACTCCTCTGGTCCTCAGAACGACCTCCTGAGATGGCATGGCACCTCTAAAGAGGAGGAGGCCCCCGCCCCATCCCTCCTGGGACTCCACTCTCCAACGAAAGACCCCAAGCACATGTGCTTCTGGCTTTTTATACAGTATCCGAACATGCACCGAGGCAGCCTGCCCCCTGGCAATCATCAGGACTGTATCAAAAGCCTACGCACCCATTTGTCAGGTTTCCTCCCACTGTCCAACATGCCTCCCTATTGGTCCAGGGTGAAACACTCTCTAGAATGAATGAATTGCATACTGAGCACAATGAGCAGACCTCACTAACAGATCCTGCTCCCTGGTAGGCAGAGAACAATATAGATTTACCTGCAGCCCCTCTGGTAAACAGACAGTGTTCAAAACTATACTCTCTCTCTAGCACCTACCTAGGAGGATGCTACATTTATAAAAAAAGGACACACACATTTATGGATGTATGAAAAAATACAGAGCTGCATTCATTTATGCATATTATCTGCCTGGAGTTCTGCTTTTAAAAAATTGGCTAATATATTTATATCCTTCTTTAACAAGGTTTATGTGCGCACATTTGTGCAGCGTCTGTTCTCTGCTTTGGAATTTATTCCCTGGTACTGGCACCATATGCTCATCTATACAGATAAACTTTTGTAGAGCAAGAAGAACATTCTTCTCCTGGCTAATTACAAAAGGCTGCAAGAGTTTAGCAAATTTAGCTGCCAATTCTTACCTGATTTTGCTTTGCATATAATGAGGCGAGCCAATGCAGTAACTCCCTCTAACTCAGGGGTATTCAAACTATGGCCCTCCAGTTGTTCAGGAACTACAATTCCCATCATGCCTAGTCATGTCTGTGAATGTCAGAGTTTTACAATGCCTCATGGGATGTGTAGTTCCACAACAGCTGGGGGGGGGGGCGTAGTTTGAGGATCCCTGTTCTAACTGAACCTAAGTGGGAGGGTCTGCCTTCTATAATCACATGATCAGTCTTAAAGGGTTAGTTCACCTTTAGTTCAGGTTCACACTGAGGTCGTTTTGAAATCGAGCGAGTTCAGTTGAAATTTCAGTCTGACTTCGGGGACGATTTCACAGACATCTGTGCGTGCGGGTTCCTGCACAGGTGTCTATGGAAATCGCCCCCACAAGTCGCCAAAAGTAGTACAGAAACTAGTTTTGGGAGTCGGTGCGGCGCTGCAAAGTCAGGCGGTGCCATTGCTGGCAAATGGCTCTGATTTGACATGCGATTTGGTCAAATCATGATGTTGCATCAGGCCTCCGAGGGTCATAAAGATAGCCGGGGCCCATCTGGTCTGTGGTCAGCTCTATGGTAAACCGCTGGTGGCGGCGGATTCATTCTCCAGCTCTCCGATTGCACAGGCGAGATGGGAGAAGCACCGGAGGGCGGCGGGCGATGGGGATGTCCCCTCCAGCTGCCTGTAAAAGCAATCAAGCGGCTAAACAGCTGCTATGATGGCTTTTACATTACAGGAAATCGCCTGCTGATAAAAAAAAGATATCATTCAGATATCTCCACTCAAAGTCCAGGATGTCATAGGACGTCCTACAGGCGGGAAGTGGTTAACAAATTCCAAACAAAAAACTTAAAGCGTAACTCCACTTTTGTTGAGAAAAAACATTCCCCTCTGGGTGATCTCTGTACATTACAAGGATTATAACAAACTTTGTTGCAGATTTCTACCTTTTGTTATTCTGAATATATCCCTGTTTGTTCCTCTGTGCTGGTTGGTTTAAATAGGAGTGGTTTCATAATTATCTATCAGCTGTGGCAGCTGCAGAGCACTAATGAGGAAAGCTGCTGGGCCTGCATCCCTTTAGACGTGTTCCTATTGGGAGTATCTCACCAAAAATGACATTTTTGTTGCAAGAGATGCCAGAAATCTGACTTGTATCTTAGTGCAGACTTCTGGGAAAATTGGTGAGCCAATCAAACAAGCAGGAAATGATGATTCTGGGGGTGTGGTCAGTATACATTCTGTGTACAGAACACCTCCAGGTTGCCATATTGCATTTTTAGAAAATGACAACAGCTGCAGATTGAAAAGGAAAGGTCATTTTTAATAACATGAAATTACATTATGATTTGTGTTGCAATTGTATACGCTATATTATTTTTTCGTTATTTGCTATTGTTTTCCCCAACAAAAGTGGAGTTACCCTTTAACACCACAAAATAATACTTGGCTCTGTATTCTCTAAAAGAAGTAGCATTGGGCAGTAGGTAGGGGGTGGAACCAAGGCCCAGTGGTGGGTAGGGGGCAGAGACAAGGGGTGACATGAAAGGGGGGGGGGTACCTGCACCTTTCCTCTGGGAAAAAAAAGCCCTTGTCCCAAAAGACATAGATGGGATTTCTTGCTTGGGAATGTACGGAACACTTGTGCACCCCCATGTGGATAAACGTGGCCCTGCATGGGCATACAGTATTGTACACCCCCTGAACAAGGCAACTTTTTACAATTTTTTTAGTGACCGAGCTGCTTTACATCTTTACAAAAAATGTAAAGTACCTTGAAAATGGTCCGACGAAACTGGAGATAAATCCCGTCTGCTGGAGGGACATGGTGGAGAAGATATCGGATGCGGTTACACCAGAAGCATCCGGCGTGGTAAACAGTTTGCTTTGCTTGGTGGTATTGGTGCCAGGCTCTGCTTGGAAGAGTGACCGAGGAGTGACATCATTGCCTTCTTCATCGAAAACCTGAGAAAATGAAATGAAACCAAAGAAGTTTTAGCCTCGCCCTAAAGCCAAACATTAGTTATATTTCAGCTTACCAATTCTTAGATAGGATGGCTGCATTCGTTTTCTTTTTAAGGCTTTCTTGGCGGGGAAGCCCATGTGAAAGGACCCTTAGGGCTCTTTCACACAGGCGGACCGTTCAGATCCGCCTGTCCGTTTTTTTTGGAGGATCTGAACGGTCCCCCCCTGCATCCCTATGGGGCATTGGATGTCAGCGGAGACATGTCCGCTGACATCCGATCCGATCCGTCAAATCTGGACGGATAGAAACCCTATTTTCCATCCGCCCAGCGGATCGGATCGGATGGGATCGGATGAGAACGGACCGACGGTCCGTTCCCATCCGATTTCCCCCATAGAGATGCATGGGGAACTGACAGCTGTGTCTCCGCACACAGCGCAGAGACACAGCTGTCATCCTCCTGCTCAGCGGGGGATCGGCGGATCGATCCCCCGCTGAGAAAAACGGACTCCGTCCGACGGACACAGTGTGTGAAAGGACCCTTACAGTGGAGGTCAATGGGAAGAATGCTCAGAAGAGTTTCTGTGGACAGGTGTCTTTTATACAGGAATTGTCATTAGGAGCACCTTCCTAAAGTGACAGGACTAATCTGTGTACCACATGAGCACATACTGTAACCAGTCTGTGGGAGCCATAATTATTGATGGTTGGTATGGGAATCAAATATTTATTTTATTTACTGAACTGCAACTCAATTGATAACATTTGTATCATGTCTTTTTTCCGGATTTTTGGTGGATATTCTGTCTCTATCACTAAAACACACCTATGATAAAAATTATAGACCCTTCATATTTTTGTAAGTGGGCAAACTTACAACGTTTGTAGGGGATCAATTTATTATTTTCCCCGCCGTATATCACAGACTTTTCCGTTGCTTGCTGCTTCAGAAAATAAATATCTGGAGATCCTGCCATCCACAGGGTGACAACATATGGGCTGGATCATATGGGGACACCTCGGTCAGACCCCTCATTACATGCAATATTACCACATACCAGTGGCGACTGAGGCATTGGGGGTGCAGGGGTGCCGCTTCCCCTATCCATGCGTCCGGCCCCCTAATCTACATGCAGGGCGCCGGACGCATGGATTCCAATGGGGTTTTTTTTTTTTGAAGCACGTGATTAGAGCCAGAGGCTCTAATAGGCTTCAAAAAAGGGTGGGCTCGGGGCGCAGCGCCCACCCAGTTGTGTGACAATAGCGAATGAATATTCGCTATTGCCACACTGATTCTCCTCCTGGCCAATCAGGAAGCGGGTCCTGAGACCCGTTTCCTGATTGGCCGAAAGGAAAAGCCATGCTATTGGCCAAGGATCAGAGCAGGAAGAGGAATTAGGAGACTGAGGGGGAAGCCGCTGCTGCCTGCCCAGGGTGAGGCCGCCATCTCCCACAGGAGGCTACAGACCTCCATTTTTTGGAATACTCTATATATTGGACTGATACTCCTACCTTACTCTGTTCACCTCTAGACACACAAAATACTCACCTATAACAGGTATCCAATACTGGCCCACATACCCATATAAGGACCTCTTCGGACCAACTGTGGATCACTGTGGCGCCCATGGGCACTCTGTTCGGTTGCCACTCTTTATTTTTCTTCCTTTTCCAGTGAACTATGTATATGTGAGACTCGACATTCCTCTTTCGGTATATTACCGTTTTAATTGACAGCCCATTTTTCTCCATATGAGGACTCCCTCTTGCACAATTAGTGTTTTGAACTTTGGTTGACCCCTGAAGAAGGGTATCATACCCGAAACGCGTAGGGTCCTGTCCGGTTATCTCCACCAGCGGTACCTAGGAGTCTTCTGTGCTGAAAATGGTCTGTTTTTGCATGCAATTTTAATTCTGATGTATATCCAGTCATTTATTGTTTGGAATATGCATTTATTGTATATTTAATATTTTGTTCTTTTTGTGTACAAATAAAATTTGATATTTTTACAGTCCCAAACAATTGGGGGTACTCTTCTTGTCTCTGCTTATCGGGATGATGGCCACTAACACTGGGTACTAGGTGATAGGATTCAATATTCGCCCAGGGTGAGTGAGCCGATGACCGGGGGGGGGGGGGGGTCAGTGCGGGCTGGAGCTGGTGGGGGACAGTGCGGGCTGGAGCTGGTGAGGGACAGTGTGGGCTGGAGCGTCGGGGGGGGGAGGGGATATGTGGTGTGGTCGGGGGGGGGGGGGATATGTGGTGTGGTCGGGGGGGGGGGGGGTATGGTGTCGTCCGTCTGCTGCTCCCCCCCGCCCATGGAGCACCAGCCACCACTGCCACATACTAGTTTAATTAGAACATAATTAATTTCTCTTTACTGACCGGTATGAACTGTTTCCCAGGGAACGCTGAGTTCTTATCCATGACTTTGCTGTCGGCGTGAATACTTATACTTTTCCTGCTTCCCATCATGCTGCGGTTATTCCTGCTCTGGGTGACAAAACTGGACATGCTGATGATTTTCTTGACGTGTGAAGCCATTTTAGGCCTAAAAAACAAAAAAAAAACACAAACACTAAGTGCTGCAATTGTAATAATAAATTCACCAGTATCTGATGTAGGGTATATTACCAGACAACACCCTTTATGGGCTCTTAAAGAGATAAACCTTGTTTTAACCACTTTACCACCGGAGAATTTTGCTGTCTTACGTCTGGGCCACTTTTTGCGATTCGGCACTGTGCGACTTTAACTGACAATTGCGCGGTCGTGCGACGCCGTACCCAAACAAAATTTACATCCCTTTTTTTCCCGCAAACAGAGCTTTCTTTTGGTGGTATTTGATCACCTGTGCGATTTTTACTTTTTGCGCTATAAACAAAAAAAGAGCGTAAATTTTGAAAAAATAACAATATTTTTCACATTTTTTTTATATGAAATTCCCCCCCAAAAAAATGTAAAAATCAAAATTTTTTAAAATTTTTGGCCAATTTGTTTTCTGCTACATATGTTTGGTAAAAAAAAAATCACAATAAGCGTATTTTGATTGGTTTGCGCAAAAGTTATTGCGTTTACTAACTAAGGGAAAGATTTTTGTCATTTTTGTTGTTTTTTTTTAACGAGTAATGGCGGCGATCTGCGATTTTTTTTGCGGGACTGCGACATTGCGGCGGACAGATCGGACCCTTGATTGACATTTTTGACACTTTTGGGGGTACCAGTGACATTACTACAGTAATCAGTGCTATATATATGCACTGTTACTGTAAAAATGACACTGGCAGGGAAGGGGTTAATTTTATTGGAGAGGGAGGGGTTAATGTATGCCTGGTGCTTACTGATGTGTGTGGGGGGAGGTGACTGTGTGACACAGGGACAGATCGCATGTTCAGCTATGCTGAACCCTGCAATCTGTCACTGTCTGTCACTGAGGAGATCCGCCCGCTTTGTTTACACAAGCGGGCGGATCTCCAAACTCGATTCCCCGACGATCGGGGAAGAGCAGCGGCGATCACCGCCGCTCCTCCCCTGGCCCGACTCCCGCTGTGAATGAATACAGCGGGAGCGAGCCTCCGGCGGCGCGTGAGCGCCGCCCACAAGGGGAGGAGTCCAGCGACATAGGTGTACGTCGCTGGACGATAACGAGCCACTGTGCCGCAGTAGAGGCACAGTGAGCGGGGCTAAAGTGGTTAAATAACAAACATGTCATACTCACCTGCTCTATGTAGTGGCTTTGCACAGAGCAGCCCGGATCCTCCTCTTCTCGGGTCCCACGCTGATGCTCCTGCCCCCCCCCCCCCTGCCAGGTTCCCCCATAGCAGGCAGCTCGCAGTGGGGGCACCCAAGCAGGTGAGCTTCCAAGGCAAAGCTATGGGTGTCCATTCACACACAGAGCTGCAGCTTGGCCCCACCCCCTCCATCTACTGATTGGCTCACTGGCTGCTGCCAAAGGCCAATCAGGAGTGCGAGTCCTCAGAGAAGCAAGGCTCTCATGGACAATCCTGGATCAAGAGGGGGCTCAGGTAAGTATTAGGGTGGGCACTGCATACAGAAGATGTTTTACCATCATGCATAGAATCAAACCTTGTGCTTTTACAACCACTTTAAGGCCTTGTTCATACGGGTGTACTTAAAGTGGTTGTAAACACTTAAATATACCCAGTGAAGGGACTTTCCTCAGGAGATTAAATAAAACCTCCTACATAAGCTGTACCTGTTTATCTGCAGTCTTCTTTCCTCTGCATTTGTTCTAAGTCTGGATTTTTTAAAGCATGTCTGGAAGTTCTGAAAAAAAAGGGGGCGGAGAGCTGAAGTTACACTCTGCAGAGCTCAGTGAGGAGAGCTCTGAGAGCTGATTGGAGGGAAGAGACAGGAACAGAGCTGAGGCTGCCAATCAGTTGGAGATCCCTACCGTGGCACCATATTTCTCTCGGTGTCAGGAAAACTTGTCAGAAGTGACTCATGCTGATAGCAGAAGAAGGAAGCAGCAGACAGAAATGACACTAATGGGCCATACACACTATAAGATTTTATGAAGACTTTTTCCTTTAGATTTACCAAAACCAGATAATATGAGGTCAAACCTAAACACTTTCAATTTGTATGCAATCTGGCAGGCCCTTGCACTACATAGAAAAGGTAAATCTGAAGGAAAAAGTCTTCAGAAAATCTTATAGTGTGTATGGCCCATTAGTGCCCTGGATTGAGACTATAGAGGGATATGCTTTGTTCATATTTCCTGTCTGAGGTTTACAAACACTTGAAAGCGGAGGCGATCGGATATTCCCTGCATCAACTTAACCTATAAATATTAGCAGGGCTTTTTTCTCAGAGAATAGGTGGAGGAACTCTCACCTTTGGAGTTACCCCTTATCTCTGCCCCCTACCCACCTCCGAGCACCGTACCTAGGTTCCACCCCCTACCCACCTCCCAGTACTGCCCCTTTTAGAGAATACAGAATCAAGTATCATTTGTGGTACTAAGTAGTTTGTATGGGATTTGTTAATGATAACAAGAAAAGTAGTAAAATACAAAACAAAGGACACCCCCAGCAACAGTAGATCCCACCAGCAACAATGGACCAAACACAACAAAATACACCCAGCAACAATAGACCCTCAGCAGCAACAACAGATCTCCCCACAGACAGCATCAACAGACCCTCCAGCAGCCATTTACAATAGATGGTTTCCTCAACAGTAGATCCCTCTCAGCAACAACTGACCCACCCCCCAGCATATAAGACCAACCCCAGCAACAATAGACCCCCTCTGTAAAAATAGATCCTTTCTGGAGACAATAGGTCCCCCAGCAGCAACAGTAGACCTTACCAGCAACAATAACCCCCCCCCCCGACAAAAATATATCACCTCCAGCAACAATAGATCCCCCACCAGCCAGCATCAAAAGACACCCATAGCAAAGCCCAGCACCCCTTGCCATTAAATACATTCAGTGCTGGAGGTGCCGGAACTGCGTTTCCCCGCGTTCCCACTGAAAAAAAAAGCCCTGAATATTAGTATCCAGTTATATTATGTACACCCAGGAAATAATCCAGGCCTTTTTTGAAGCAATCTAGTGAGCTGGCCAGAACCACCTCTGGAGGGAGTCTATTCCACATTTTCACAGCTCTTACTGTGAAGAAACCTTTCCGTATTTGGAGACAAAATCGCCTTTCCTCCAGACGTAAAGAGTGTCCCCTTCTCCTCTGTGGTGACCTTAAAGTGAATAACTCAACACCAAGTTCACTATATGGACCCCTTATGTATTTATACATGGAGATCATATCCCCCCTTATGTATTTATACATGGAGATCATTTCCCCCTCTTATGTATTTATACATGGAGATCATATCCCCCCTTATGTATTTATACATGGAGATCATATCCCCCTCTTATGTATTTATACATGGAGATCATATCCCCCCTTATGTATTTATACATGGAGATCATATCCCCCCTTATGTATTTATACATGGAGATCATATCCCCCCTTATGTATTTATACATGGAGATCATATCCCCCTCTTATGTATTTATACATGGAGATCATATCCCCCCCTTATGTATTTATACATGGTGATAATATCCCCCCTTATGTATTTATACATGGAGATCATATCCCCCCTTATGTATTTATACATGGAGATCATATCCCCCCTTATGTATTTATACATGGAGATCATATCCCCCCTTATGTATTTATACATGGAGATCATATCCCCCTCTTATGTATTTATACATGGAGATCATATCCCCCTCTTATGTATTTATACATGGAGATCATATCCCCCCCTTATGTATTTATACATGGTGATAATATCCCCCCTTATGTATTTATACATGGAGATCATATCCCCCCTTATGTATTTATACATGGAGATCATATCCCCCCTCTTATGTATTTATACATGGTGATAATATCCCCCCTTATGTATTTATACATGGAGATCATATCCCCCCTTATGTATTTATACATGGAGATCATATCCCCCCTCTTATGTATTTATACATGGTGATAATATCCCCCCTTATGTATTTATACATGGTGATCATATCCCCCCTTAATCTCCTCTTCTCAAGAGAGAATAAGTTCAGTTCCTCTAATCTTTCCTCATAGCTGAGCTCCTCCATGCCTCTTATCAGTTTGGTTGCCCTTCTCTTCACTTTCTCCAGTTCCCCGATATCCTTTCAGAGAACTGGTGCCCAAAACTGAACTGCATATTCCAGATGAGGTCTTAATAATGATTTGTACAATATGACCCATATGAGAGCCGTGATTGCAGGCGTGGGATGCACCGGTGTTCTGTACATCCTCATACAGAGACTCCCATTCATGTCTATTGGGACCCGGCTGCTGCTCCCAATAGGACATCTGTGCGGGGCCCTATATAGTACCAAGCAAATGTAAAAGTTTTATGATCTGGTGCCAATTTTTTTTTTTTTTTTAATCACTAGTGTTTTAATATTTATGAATTCTATGCTTATTATATTGAATTTGTCACATATATGAATTACTGATGGTTTACACATCTTTTTGCACATATTTGCACAAATATTTTGAA